>NC_083097.1:132088949-132688949 GCF_949774975.1 Lagenorhynchus albirostris
GAAGAAAATGACCAAATTTTATTATAGAATATAAAAATTTTGAATAAATGGAAAGATATTCCTTGTTAGTCCATGGCTAGATTCACTATCATTAAAAAGTCTATTTTTTCCAAAGTAATCTATTAATTCTCAATGCAATTTTGATAAAAATCCTAGTTTCTTACGGAACTTGATAAGGTGATAGTAAAGTTTATAGAAGATAATGGGCGAAGAATATCTAAAATAATTTTGAAGAAAAACAAGTCAGAAGAACTCTCCCTAGCAGAGAGAAAGAGTTACTATGAAGCTATAAGTGATTAAAATAGTGCTTTATTGAACCAGAGACAGGCAAATAGCCCAGAGGAACAGAATAGAGAGCCCAGAAGCAAACCCATAAATAAATGAAAAATCGGAGTATGACAGAAGTGGCATTGCAAAACTGCTGGGAAAAGATGGTGTATTCAATAAATGATGCTGGGGAAACTGTTTCCTGTATGGAAAAATAGAATCAAATGGCATTTATACCTCAGAACATTTCCTGAAATATATTTTAAATAGATGAAAATCTAAATGGGAGCAGCAAACCTTAAAACATTTAGCAGAAACTATCAAAATGTGGTTTTCTTTCAACAGGATAGAAAGGATTTCTTAGATACTTAGATACAATAAAAGACTTGCAAATTTGATTTGTTTAAAGATTAAAACTTCTATACAACAAATCATTTCATAAAGTAAAAATACAAGCCGCAGACTGCAGAGATATTAAAAGGCATTTACTCAACAAAAAACTGGCATGAAGAAAACATGAACACCTCATAAAATGTAAAAGACAACCCAACAGAAAGAAAAAAGGGGGCCACCAAAGGAAAGGCACTGAAGAAGAAACCATAAGGACCAGTACATATAGGACGAGATGCTCTACCACACCAGGAATACAGGAAATGCAAATTCAATCTACACATACATAGCATCGCAAATCTGACAGTAACAGGGGTGAACAAGGAGGAGTTCTCACACACAGGCAGTAGGAAGTAATGTGATACACTCACCTTGGGAAGCAAGCTGGCAGTAAAGATCACAATGCTGTAGATGCACCTGCCCTTAAACACAGCAAATCCACTGCTAAGTACTCACCCAAGAGAAAACCGCACACATCAAGATGAGACACGCATGAAGACAGTTACGAAGCATGGGTCTGTCATAGGAAAACAGAAGAGGAGAAGAATATATCCATCAGTATATGTCAATGGGTACATAAATCGTAGTATTTTTATACAATGAATCTAGTACACAGCAGTTAAAATGACAGATCCTTGGTTAAACATCCCAAAACATAACACTGAGCAAAAAATAAGGATGATATATACAAGATGACAACAGTGAAATAAAAAATTTAAGTACAGTAAAGAACACTATTTACCATTTTTTAATACCTGCATATGTTTTCAAAAAATATAAAAATATGGATAGCTGGATAGGAAGGATTCTCACCAACTCTAGGATTGTATCTACTTCTGGTCAGGGGCAGGGGTGGGGTGAAAAATGAGCTCGAACTATATTTGTACGGTTTGGCTTCTTGAAAAAACAAAATACCTAAAGCAAACATAACAAAATATAAGGTCTGGTAAATCTGGATGGGTATTTTTACATAAGCCTCTGACCTTTAGAGAAACGTCTGAAACAAAGTTTCCCTGTGTCAACAATGTCTTGATTTTCAAGTTCCCCTGTTTTTGTCAGCATTAGAGGAACATGGCCTCTGAGTTGGAATTAGATTAATATAAATAACACCTTCAAGCTCTTCCTTGTAAAACTCTATTATAGACTCTATGCCTACTATACATGCCTATCATGGAAGTAGGAAATAGACGGTAACTCCCAGAGAAAATGCACCAGGTTTAGTCCTAAACGTATTCGTGGCAGCCTATCAGTGAGAAAAGCTAGAAACCACGTCAAGGTCCAGCATCAGGGAAATAATAAATTATCATGGTACAACTACACTACAGTATTCTATATGATAATTAAAAACCATGTTTTTTAAGAACATGAATGACATGAAACAGTAAGCGGCAAATCTTACAACTTTATGTGTAAAATTAACTGAAAAACAAATGATGCAAAATTAAAGCATGAGCATATTTTGAACCATGTGAACACATTTATAGAAAAAAAAAAGGCCTAGAAAGATCCCTCAAGCTCTCAGTGTTTTTTCCTTCTAATTCACTGTTATATACTTTCCCAAACTTTTTCAAATGTGCATTTATTATTTTTACATTTAGAAATAAATCCATTAAAGACACATTAAAATGGAGAAAAGCAATATACCTCTTCCCTAATGTACAAAGAAATTAGAGTTTACCAAAGACACTTTTCTCTATGTCTTAGACGTTAACTGGTATTTTCTCTTCTGTTTTGACACATGCCACATCTGCTTAAAGTTTTAATCTTGATAAGAAATACGATAGGCTGCTCATTTACCTAGACATTAGGATGCACAGCCTGGGGCATCACTCTCTATTCTGGTAAAAAGAACCATTCTTTGGTCTTATCTTCACAGGAACTCTGAGCTTCCCAGCTAAACTCTGGCATCCTGCCAGGTGGATACTTCAGTATTAAAAAATTCAGCCCTTGGAAATGTTACAATGTTATTCTTTAAAAGAAGAAAATGTAAACTGAAGAATCTAATTAGGTAAGAGTTGGGTTGCCTCTCCTCAGCTGTCCTCTTAGAAATATACAAAAAAAAAAAAGAGCGAGAGCGAGAGCGAGAAAGGAAAGAAGCAAGTGGAAGAAAGGGGGTGGCCTAGGCTTAGGTGCAGACCAGATCAACTATCATAATTCAAATGATGGTTTGAATTCAAAACTCACTGGTTACATTTGCAAGGCAGAGACTGCAGCAAACACTTCATTTAAAATTAGTAAGAGAATGAGGGCATCATAAAGAGATTAAGAAATGGATTTGAAGTCAGTTCAAAGGAGGAAAAGCTGGAACAAGTGCAAGCTGTGGAGATGAGAGAGAAAATATAAATGCTGGAGATCACAAAGAAAACAAGGGGATGTGAGCCACAGAGATGAGAGAGAGAAGAGGAGATTCGATTAAGGGAAAAGAAAGGGATCACAGAAAGGAGGGGTTGTAGGTAGTGGAGAGAAGGGGAGGAAAGGGGAGAGAACAAGGGATAGAGGCAGTTAACCCGAGAGATAGAGATGGAGGGAGAGGTGGGGAGATTGAGAACGTAGAGTGAACTCAAAAACCTCCTGTGCACTCACTGCGTACAGAATCAAACCTGGAACTCCTTTCTGGCATTCCAAGTACGTATTGCTTGATGTGTATCCACCTTTCCAGCCTCATTTCCCTCTATTCCTACCATCCCACGTGTCTTCTTGAGTTTCGGGGACACACTCCGACCTTTTCCACCTCTTTGCCCTTGGCGCCTACTGCCTCAGTCTAGAATGCTCTCCCCCCACTTCCATTCCCACTTGGACATATTAGCCTTGTTCTGGTGTGACAATTCAAACAGATCACCTCCAAGAAGTCTTCTGAGATATCCTAGTGGGAATTAATTCTTTCTCTAAAAACCACCTGATAATATTACTTCATTTTGGTACTCATATGCCTGGTATGCCTCCACTAGTTGGAAGATTTAGAGAATCCTTTTAAGCCCCTTCCACTAAAATTCCAGGTGCTTTACACATAGAAATTGCCCAATAAGTGTTGGTTGTATTCACCTGAACAGCTCAGGAGCTGTTGACATTGTCATATAGTGGCTTCCCCAAACTATCACCCAAACAACCTGATACGACAAAGCAGAATTTCTTCTTACTGTAGGAAGTGAGAACACTACCTTCAAAGAGTCTTCATATCCTCACAAATGAAGAAGGGAAAACTGGGGAAGTTTATGATATTTGAAGTCTACTGAAAAGCATGTCTTTCAATATGGGAAGCTTGGTTAGGATTGGGTAAGAATCATGATCAAGTAGTTGAGAAATCGAGGACACAGTATAGTGAGCATTTTGAAGAGGGATGTTCAGAGGGTGTTAGGATGTAAACTTGTTGAATGCTTTTCCCTACTTGAGAGTTGGATCTTCAGAATGCCCAGTAAAGTTAATTGCAATATTTATTTTCTTGGGCAAGCTTTTTCTGAAAGAGTAAAGTTAAATTGATGAAGAAAGTATAATAGTAGAGTCATGTTAATGTGGAGAGTAAGCTGTGTGAGGGGTAGATGGCTTCTTTCTTAGCATCAATGAGAATTTTCCAGGCATCCAGTAACAGCATTTTAAGGATGGATCTCAGAAGAAAAAGAAGTGAAACATGACAAAGCTTCTTTATTGTCCCATCATCCTGTCTTTTCCATTAGTCAATTGCCTCATTCTTTTAAATGAGACAGAAACAACTAGAGCAGCACCCTGTGATTCCAACATACAGACCCTATTAGGAAATTTAAATCCAGATATTTTTAGAACTTTCAAGATACCCCTAAGGTTCTGAATGTGGGAGAAGAACAAGAGAGAATGGTAAAGAATGGAGACTTTTTGGTTATGCCAGGAATGCTACACAAGCTTAATTCGCATGTCACAATTCAGTTCCTAGGGGGCTCTTTTGAAGAGATTCTGAGGCCACCACGTCTGGGCTTAGCAGAAAGAGCAGTATGATTGATTATTGATGTCTGCCAAGGGCCCAGGAAAGGCAGTGGTGGTCTGCATGTTAAGTATTTGCTATTTCTGGGTTATCGAGAAAAGACCAGACTTATTGTTTCACCCCATTCAGGCTTTTTGTTTGGTTTTGCTTTGATATTTGTTTCTCATTCTTCCTGGTAGAGCCACACTAATTCCAAGTGGCCACTGTCTCTTTACTGCCAAAATATTTGGGTGAAGGCTTTGGAGGGTTCCATGAAAATACAAATATTATTTCAGAGTAGTAAGACAGTAAAACGCCATTTTTTTTTTTTTTTTTTTTTTTTTTTTGCAGTGTGCGGGCCTCACACTATTGTGGCCTCTCCCATTGCGGAGCACAGGCTCCGGACGCGCAGGCTCAGCGGCCATGGCTCACGGACCCAGCCGCTCCACGGCACGTGGGATCTTCCCGGACCGGGGCACGAACCCGTGTCCCCTGCATCGGCAGGCGGACTCTCAACTGCGGCGCCACCAGGGAAGCCCTAAAATGCCATTTTTAAAATATGACTCAGCCAGAATAGATTCAGCTGACCTAAATCTTGAGGGAAATTAGGTAAATCAGAATATCCTGCTAGGGTGGTTATTCAAGATTGCGGAGTAAGAGGATATGGAACTCACCTCCTTCCACAAGTACCTCAAAAATACATCTAAAAATGGAACGATTCCCACAGAACACCTACTGAACACTAGCAGAAGACCCCAAACACCTGAAAGGACAAGAAAGATCTCCATGTAACTGGATAGGGTGAAAGGGAAAAAAAAAGAGGAAGCTGATGGGACCTGTGCCCTTGGGAGGGAGCTGAAAAACAGGAAAGGTTCCTGCACCCTGGGAAGCCCCCAGACTGGCAGGGAGACCAGCCGGGACAGAAAGGGAGCTTCAGAGGCTCAGAGGAGAGCACAGCAACTGGTTTGTGGTAGGCAGAACAGAGAGAGACTTGCACATTTGATCCATGCCACCACCCTGTGTGCCCCAGCCTGAGATGAACATCTACAGGTACAGGCAGGGACTGGGTGCTGGAACTCAGGGCTTAGAGGACAGACCCAGGGAGAGGACCGCTGTTGGCTGTGCAGAGAGTCTGAAGACACTAGCGTGTGGTGTGGCCGCAACCATGGTGTGTTCGCAGAAGCCCGGACCCGCCAGAGAAGCAAAGTGCCATTGTTCAGTGGCCTGCAAAGGGAGGGGCAGGGTGGCCATCATGGCTTCTTTCTCCATGTGCTGGCCCCTGCCTCCCCAGGCTCTGGGAGAGTGTACCCCAGCCACTGCCTTGTGGCTCCCACCTCCATGGGCTCTCATGCCCCAGCTGCCACCTCAGCAGGTTCCAGGAGCGGCCATCAGCGGGTTGCCCACTCACAGAGGCAGGACCCAAACCACAGCTGAGCCCCAGGGGCTACGAGGCAGAATGCAGGGCTGAAGTTTCTCCCCACGGCTGCATGAGCCACAGATTTATACTTCCGCCACCGGCTTTGTAAACTGAGTGCCTGCAGGACATCTGAGTGGACAACAAGTGCTCCCCCTACTGGGATGGGTCTAACATTAGCAGCTGTGGGCTCTGTGGGTGTGTACACACAGAGGCTGGGCCAGGCCAGGGTCTGAGCTGCCTCCATAGCTCCCACAGTGGGATCAGGTTCATGACTGCTGCAGTTCTGGTACCTAACTTCAGTGGACCTGTGCTGGTGTCCTTATGAAAACAACACCTGAGGGACAGGGCTGATTGCCGGCATACCCAAGGTTGAGACAGGGCCAAAGGCAGTGCCAACAACAGTGTACTTTGTGAGCCCACATAACAAGTGACAGGTAACACAACAGAGCACACTCACCAATGAACAGCTCTGGCAGAGGAATACTCAGTGGCTCCTCTCCCAGCGGGAGTGCTCCAATCCCACATACCTCACACTGCAGCTCAAAAACACAGTTTAGAAATGGATCTGGTGCGCTCGCTTCAGCAGCACACATACTAAAATTGGAACGATACAGAGAAGATTAGCATGGCCCCTGCGCAAGGATGACATGCAAATTCATGTAGCATTCCGTACTTTTGGCAGCTCTATTTACAATAGCCAGGATATGGAAACAACCTAAGTGTCCATCGACAGATGAATGGATAAAGATGTGGCACATATATACAATGGAATATCAGCCATAAAAAGAAACGAAACTGAGTTATTTGTAGTGAGGTGGATGGACATAGAGACTCTCATACAGAGTGAAGTAAGTCAGAAAGAGAAAAACAAATACTGTATGCTAACACATATATATGGAATCTTAAAAAAAAAAACGGTCTGAAGAACCTAGGGGCAGGACAGGAATAAAGATGTAGACGTAGAGAATGGACTTGAGAACACAGGGAGGGGGAAGGGTAAGCTGGGACGAAGTGAGAGAGAGGCATGGACATATATACACTACCAAATGTAAAATAGATAGCTAGTGGGAAGCAGCTGCATAGCACAGGGAGATCAGCTCAGTGCTTTGTGACCACCTAGAGGGGTGGGATAGGGAGGGTGGGAGGGAGACGCAAGAGGGAGGAGATATGGGGTTATATGTATACATATAGCTGATTCACTTTGTTATACAGCAGCAACTAACACAACATTGTAAAGCAATTATACTCCAATAAAGATGTTAAAAAAAAAGAAATGGATCTGGGGGCTTCTACCCCAACAACTAGGGAACAGACCCAGCCCCTAACAGGGCAGTGACAACCACAGAGCAAAAAGGAGGCCCTGCTCACTAGTCACTCAATATTCAGTGCAGGCTCTGGTCACCACAACTCCAGTCAAGCCTCCTGTCAAGGGGATAATGGCCAGCATACATTGAGGAAAGAGGTGGCAGTCATCCACACTAAAAATAATCCTTGCACCAAAAAATATTAAACCCACACAAGCTACACAGGGATGCTCCCACATAAAAATAGCCCTCCAAGACTACAGCAGATAATTGTTTCTCTTAAACTCATATAGCAAGAGAAATATAAGTAAAATGAAGAAGCAGAGGAACCTCTCCCAATTAAAAAATCAAGAGAATTCCCCTAAAAGAACAATGAAACAGACCTCTTCAGTCAAATAGACACTGAGTTCAAAAAGGAGATAATGAAAATACTGAAGGAATTAAGAAGGACTATTGACAGAAAGGCAGATTACTGTAAAAAGGAACTAGAAAGGGGAACCAAGAAAAATTAGAAAATTCATTCACCGAGATGAAAGCTGAGCTAAAGTCAATGAATAGCAGAATTAATAATGCAGAAGAACAAATAAGTGATCTGGAAGATAGAATAATGGAAATCACCCAATGAGAATCACAAACAGAAAGCCAAATTTTAAAAAAAAAGCAATATAAGAGACCTATGGGCTAATATAAAGCATTCCAATCTATACTTAAAGGGGATCCCAGAAGGAAAAGAAAGAGAAAAGGGGATTGAAAATGTATTTGAAGAAGTTATGACTGAAAACTTCCCAAACGTAAAAAAGAAACAGATTTCCAGGTACAGGAAGTACAGAGGGTCCCAAACAAGATAAATCCAAACAGACCTACACCAAGACATATTACAATTAAAATGGAAAAACTTAAAGATAGAGGATTCTAAAGGCAGCAAGAGAAAAACAGAGTTAAGCCTTCATAAGGCTATGAGCTTATTTCTCTAAAGAAACACTACAAGCTAGAAGGGAGTGGCAAGATATATTCAAAGTCCTGGAAGGGAAAAATCTGCAACCTAGGATACTCTACTGAGCAAGATTATCATTTAGAATAGGAGAGAGAGAGAATTCTTCAGACAAGCAAAAACTAAAAAATTACAGTAATACAAAACCTATCCTAAAGGAAATATTGAAAGGTCTTCTCTAAATGGAAAAGAAGTAAGAATCAATACGGAAGGGAAAATCACAATTAGAAACTAAATCACTCAAGCCAGTACACAGGTTAAAAAAAAAATTTCAAAAAATATCTGTGAAAGTGATGATAACCACAATAAACAACAAAAGGATGACCAAGAAGAAGGAAAAGAGGACATGAAAATCATAAAATGTGTGGGATAGTAAGAAAATGTAGATTTGTTTTTCAAGAATGTGTTTGAGCCTATGAGACTACCAGTCTAAGGCAATTAGATATAGGAAGGGGTTAACATACTTGAAAAACAGAGTAACCAGAAATCAAAAACATACAATAGATTCACAAAAACCAAAAAGAAGAGAACATAAGTATAATACAAAAGAAAATCATCAAACCACAAAAGGAAAAACAGAAAGAAAAAGAAAGCGACAAAGCAGAAATATAAAATCAATGGGAGGGGCTTCCCTGGTGGCGCAGTGGTTGAGAGTCCGCCTGCTGATGCAGGGGACACAGGTTTGTGCCCAGGTCCGGGAGGATCCCACATGCCGCAGAGCGGCTGGGTCCGTGAGCCATGGCCGCTGAGCCTGCACGTCCGGAGCCTATGCTCTGCAATGGGAGAGGCCAAGCAGTGAGAGGCCCGCATACCGCAAAAAAAAAAAAAAAAAAAAAAAAAAAAAAAAATCAATGGGAAAACAAGTTTTTAAATGGCAATAAATACATATCTATCAATAATTACCTTAAATTTCAATAGATTAATGCTCCAATCAAAATACACAGAGTGGCCGATTGGATAAAAAACAAGAGTCTGCAATATGCTGCCTACAAGAGACTCACTTTAGGGCAAAGGACACACATAGATTGAAAGTGAGGGGATGTAAAAAGCTTTTTCATGTAAATGGAAATGACAAGAAAGTGGGAGTCACAATATTCATAGCAGACAAAACAGACTTTAAAACAAAGGCTGGGAGGGGAAAGATGGCAGAACAGTAAGACGTGGAGATCACCTTCCTCCCCACAGATACATCAGAAATACATCTACATGTGGAAAAGCTCCTACAGAACACCTACTGAACGCTGGCAGAAGACCTTAGACCTCCCAAAAGGCAAGAAACTCCCCACTTCCCTGTGTAGGGCAAAAGAAAAAAGAAAAAACAGAGACAAAGAAAAGGGACGGGACCTGCACCTCTTGGAGGGAGCTGTGAAGGAGGAAAGGTTTCCACACACTAGGAGCCCATTTGTGGGCAGAGACTGCGGGTGGCAGAAGGGGGAAGCTTCCGAGCCGCGGAGCAGAGCGCAGCAACAGGGGTGCGGAGGACAAAGCGGAGAGATTCCCGCACAGAGGATTGGTGCCGACCGGCACTCACCAGCCCGAGAGGCTTGTCTCCTCACCCGCCGGGGCGGGCGGGCGCGGCTGGGAGCTGAGGCTCGGGCTTCGGTAGGAGAGGACTGGTGGCGTGAACACAGCCTGAAGGGGTTAGTGCACCACAGCTAGCCGGGAAGGCATCCCGGGAAAAGTCTGGACCTGCCGAAGAGGCAAGACACTTTTTCTTCTCTCTTTGTTTCCTGGTGCGCGAGGAGAGGGGATTAAGAGCGCTCCTTAAAAGAGCTCCAGAGATGGGCGCGAGCCGCGGCTAACAGCGCAGACACCAAGAGACGGGCAGGAGACGCTAAGGCTGCTGCTGCCACCACCAAAAAGCCTGTGTGCGAGCACAGGTCACTATCCACACCTCCCCTTCCGGGAGCCTGTCCAGCCCGCCACTGCCAGGGTCCCGGGATCGAGGGACAACTTCCCCAGGAGAACGCATGGCGCGCCTCAGGCTGGTGCAACGTCATGCTGGCCTCTGCTGCTGCAGGCTCGCCCTGCACTCCGTGCCCCTCCCTCCCCCAGGCCTGAGTGAGCCAGGGCCCCCGAATCAGCGGCTCCTTTAACCCTGTCCTGTCTGAGTGAAGAACAGATGCCCTCCGGCGACCTACACGCAGAGGCGGGGCCAAATCCAAAGCTGAGCCCCTGGGAGCTGTGCGAACAAAGAAGAGAAAGGGAAATCTCTCCCAGCAGCCTCAGAAGCAGTGGATTAAATCTCCACAATCAGCTTGATGTACCCTGCATCTGTGAAATACCTGAACAGACAACAAATCATCCCAAATTGAGGAGGTGGACTTTGAGTGCAAGATTTATTATTTTTCCCCCTTTTCCTGTTTTTGGGAGTGTGTATGTGTATGCTTCTGTGTGAGATTTTGTCTGTATAGCTTTGCTTTCACCATTTGTCCTAGGGTTCTATCCGTCTGTTTTTTTGTTTTTTTACTATAAAAAAATTATTTTTCTTAATAATTATTTTTTATTTTAATAACTTTATTTTATTTTATCTTACTTTATTTTCTTTTATCCTTTCTTTATCCTTTCTTTCTACTTTTTCTCCCTTTTACTCTGAGCTGTGTGGATGAAAGGCTCTTGGTGCTGCAGCCAGGAGTCAGTGCTGTGCCTATGAGGTGGGAGAGCCAGCTTCAGGACACTGGTCCACAAGAGACCTCCCAGCTCCACGTATCAAATGGTGAAAATCTCCCAGAGATCTCCATCTTAACAACAACACCCAGCTTCACTCAACAACCAGCAAGCTACCGTGCTGGACACCCTATGCCAAACAACTAGCATGACAGGAAGACAACCCCACCCATTAGGAGAGCCTGCCTAAAATCATAATAAGTCCACAGACACCCCAAAACACAGCAGTGCACACAGTCCTACCCACCAGAAAGACAAGATCAAGCCTCATCCACCAGAACACAGGCACTAGTCCTGTCCCCAAGGAAGCCTACACAACCCACTGTACCAACTTTAGCCACTGGAGACAGACACCAAAAACAATGGGAACTATGAAATTGCAGCCTGCAAAAAGGAGACCCCAAACACAGTAAGATAAGCAAAATGAGAAGACAGAAAAACACACAGCAGATGAAGGAGCAAGATAAAAACCCACCAGACCTAACAAATGAAGAGGAAATAGGCAGTCTACCTGAAAAAGAATTCAGAATAATGATAGTAAAGATGATCCAAAATCTTGGAAATAGAATAGAGAAAATGCAAGAAACATTTAACAAGGACTTAGAAGAACTAAAGATGAAACAAGCAATGATGAACACCACAATAAATGAAATTAAAAATACTCTAGAAGGGATCAATAGCAGAATAACTGAGATAGAAGAACGGATAAGTGACCTGGAAGATAAAATAGTGGAAATAACTACTGCAGAGCAGAATAAAGAAAAAAGAATGAAAAGAACTGAGGACAGTCTCAGAGACCTCTGGGACAACATTAAATGCACCAACATTCAAATTATAGGGGTTCTAGAAGAACAAGAGAAAAAGAAAGGGACTGGGAAGATATTTGAAGAGATTATAGTTGAAAACTTCCCTAATATGGGAAAGGAAATAGTTAATCAAGTCCAGGAAGCACAGAGAGTCCCATACAGGATAAATCCAAGGAGAAATATGCGAAGACACATATAAATCAAACTGTCAAAAATTAAAAACAAACAAAACATATTAAAAGCAGCAAGGGAAAAACAACAAATAACACACAATGGAATCCCCATAAGCTTCACAGCTGATCTTTCAGCAGAAACTCTGCAAGCCAGAAGGGACTGGCAGGACATATTTAAAGTGCTGAAGGAGAAAAACCTAAAACCAAGATTACTCTGCCAGCAAGGATCTCATTCAGATTTGATGGAGAAATTACAACCTTTACAGACAAGCAAAAGCTGAGAGAGTTCAGCACCACCAAACCAGCTTTACAACAAATGCTAAAGAATCTTCTCTAGGTAAGAAACACAAAAGAATGAAAAGACCTACAATAACAAAGCCAAAACAATTAAGAAAATGGGAATAGGAACATACATATCGATAATCACCTTAAATATAAATGGATTAAATGCTCCCACCAAAAGACACAGACTGGCTGAATGGATACAAAAACAAGACCCATATATATGCTGTTTACAAGAGACTCACCTCAGACCTAGAGAAACATACAGACTGAAAGTGAGGAGACGGAAAAATATATTCCATGCAAATGGAAACCAAAAGAAAGCTGGTGTAGCAATTCTCATATCAGACAAAATAGACTTTAAAATAAAGACTATTACAAGAGACAAAGAAGCACACTACATAATGATTAAGGGATCGATCCATGAAGAAGACATAACAATTGTAAATATTTATGCACCCAACATAGGAGCACCACAATACATAAGGCAAATACTAACAGCCATAAAAGGGGAAATCGACAGTAACACATTCCTAGTAGGGGACTTTAACACCCCACTTTCACCAATGGACAGATCATCCAAAATGAAAATAAATAAGGAAACACAAGCTTTAAATGATACATTAAACAAGATGGACTTAATTGATATTTATAAGACATTCCATCCAAAAACAAGAGAATACACATTTTTATCAAGGGCTCATGGAACATTCTCCAGGATAGATCATATCTTGGGTCACAAATCAAGCCTTGATAAATTTAAGAAAACTGAAATTGTATCAAGTATCTTTTCCGACCTCAACACTATGAGACTAGATATCAATTACAGGAAAAGATCTGTAAAAAATACAAACACATGGAGGCTAAACAATACACTACTTAATAACAAAGTGATCACTGAAGAAATCAAAGAGGAAATTAAAAAATACTTAGAAACAAATGACAATGGAGACACGACAACCCAAAACCTATGGGATGCAGCAAAAGCAGTTCTAAGAGGGAAGTTTATAGCAATACAAGCCCACGTTAAGAAGCAGGAAACATCTCGAATAAACAACCTAACCTTGCACCTAAAGCAATTAGAGAAAGAAGAACCAAAAAACCCCAAAAATAGCAGAAGGAAAGAAATCATAAAGATCAGATCAGAAATATATGAAAAAGAAATGAAGGAAATGATAGCAAAGATCAATAAAACTAAAAGCTGGTTCCTGGAGAAGATAAGCAAATTGATAAACCATTAGCCAGACTCATCAAGAAAAAAAGGGAGAAGACCCAAATCAATAGAATTAGAAGTGAAAACAGAGAAGTAAAAACTGACACTGCAGAAATACAAAAGATCATGAGAGATTACTACAAGCAACTCTATGCCAATAAAATGGACAACCTGGAAGAAATGGACAAATTCTTAGAAATGCACAACCTGCAAAGACTGAATCAGGAAGAAATAGAAAATATGAACAGACCAATCACAAGCACTGAAACTGAAACTGTGATTAAAAATCTTCCAACAAACAAAAGCCCAGGACCAGATGGCTTCACAGGCGATTTCTATCAAACATTTAGAGAAGAGCTCACACCTATCCTTCTCAAACTCTTCCAAAATATAGCAGAGGGAAGAACACTCCCAAACTCATTCTACGAGGCCACCATCACCCTGATACCAAAACCAGACAAGGATGTCACAAAGAAAGAAAACTACCGGCCAATATCACTGATGAACATAGATGCAAAAATCCTCAACAAAATACTAGCAAACAGAATCCAACAGCACATTAAGAGGATCATACACCATGATCAACTGGGGTTTATTCCAGGAATGCAAGGATTCTTCAATATATGCAAATCAATCAATGTAATACACCATATTAACAAATTGAAGGAGAAAACCATATGGTCATCTCAATAGGTGCAGAGAAAGCTTTCAACAAAATTCAACACCCATTTATGATAAAAACCCTCCAGAAAGTAGGCATAGAGGGAACTTTTCTTAACATAATAAAGGCCATATATGACAAACCCACAGCCAACATCATCCTCAAGGTGAAAAACTGAAAGCGTTTCCACTAAGATCAGGAACAAGACAAGGTTGCCCACTCTCACCACTCTTAATCAACATAGTTTTGGAAGTTTTAGCGACAGCCATCAGAGAAGAAAAGGAAATAAAAGGAATCCAAATCAGAAAAGAAGAAGTAAAGCTGTCACTGTTTGCAGATGACATGATATTATACATAGAGAATCATAAGATGCTACCAGAAAACTACTAGAGCTAATCAATGAATTTGGTAAAGTAGCAGGATACAAAATTAATGCACAGAAATCTCTGGCATTCCTATACACTAATGATGAAAAATCTGAAAGTGAAATCAAGAAAACACTCCCACTTACCATTACAACAAAAAGAATAAAATATCTAGGAATAAACCTACCTAAGGAGACAAAAGACGTGTATGCAGAAAATTATAAGACACTGATGAAAATAATTAAAGATAATACAAATAGATGGAGAGATATACCATGTTCTTGGATTGGAAGAATCAACACTGTGAAAATGACTCTGCTACCCAAAGCAATCTACAGATTCAATGCAATCCCTATCAAACTACCAAGGGCATTTTTCACAGAACTAGAACAAAAAATTTCACAATTTGTATGGAAACACAAGAGACCCCGAATAGCCAAAGCAATCATGAGAATGAAAAACGGAGCTGGAGGAATCAGGCTCCCTGACTTCAGACTATACTACAAAGCTACAGTAATCAAGACGGTATGGTACTGGCACAAAAACAGAAAGATAGATCAATGGAACAGGATAGAAAGCCCAGAGATAAACCCATGCACATATGGTCACCTTATCTTTGATACAGGAGGCAGGAATGTGCAGTGGAGACAGGACAGCCTCTTCAATAAGTGGTGCTGGGAAAACTGGACAGCTACATGTCAAAGTATGAGACTAGAACACTCCCTAACACCATACACAAAAATAAGCTCAAAATGGATTAAAGACCTAAATGTAAGGCTAGAAACTATCAAACTCTTAGAGGAAAACATAGGAAGAACACTCTATGACAAATCACAGCAAGATCCTTTTTGACCCACCTCCTAAAGAAATGGAAATAAAAACAAAAATAAACGTATGGGACCTAATGAAACTTCAAAGCTTTTGCACGGCAAAGGAAACCATAAACAAGACCAAAAGACAACCCTCAGAATGGGAGAAAATATTTGCAAATGTAGCAACTGACAAAGGATTAATCTCCAAAATTTACAAGCAGCTCATGCAGCTCAATAACAAAAAAACAACCCAATCCAAAAATGGGCAGAAGACCTAAACAGACATTTCTCCAAAGAAGATATACAGACTGCCAACAAACACATGAAAGAATGCTCAACATCATTAATCATTAGAGAAATGAAAATCAAAACTACAATGAGATATCATCTCACACTGGTCAGAATGGCCATCATCAAAAAATGTAGAAACAATAAATGCTGGAGAGGGTGTGGAGAAAAGGGAACACTGTTGCACTGCTGGTGGGAATGTGAATTGGTACAGCCACTATGGAGAACAGTATGGAGATTCCTTTAAAAACTACCAATAGAACTGCCATATAACCCAGCAATCCCACTACTGGGCATATACCCTGAGAAAACCATAATTCAAAAAGAGTCATGTACCAAAATGTTCATTGCAGCTCTATTTACAATAGCCAGGACATGGAAACAACCTAAGTGTCCATCATCAGATGAATGGATAAAGAAGATGTGGCACATATATACAATGTAATATTACTCAGCCATAAAAAGAAACGAAATTGAGTTATTTGTAGTGAGGTGGATGGACCTAGAGTCTGTCATACAGAGTGAAGTAAGTCAGAAAGAGAAAAACAAATACTGTATGCTAACACATATGTATGGAATCTAAGAAATAAAAATGTCATGAAGAACCTAGGGGTAAGACGGGAATAAAGACACAGACCTACTAGAGAATGGACTTGAGGATATGGGGAGGGGGAAGGGTAAACTGTGAGAAAGTGAGAGAGTGGCATGGACATATATACACTACCAAACGTAAAATAGATAGCTAGTGGGAAGCAGCCGCATACCACAGGGAGATCAACTCTGTGCTTTGTGACCAACTACAGGGGTCGGATAGGGAGGGTGGGAGGGAGGGAGACGCAAGAGGGAAGAGGTATGGGAACATATGCATATGTATAACTGATTCACTTTGTTATAAAGCAGAAACTAACACACCACTGTAAAGCAATTATACTCTAATAAAGGTGTAAAAAAAAAACCCAAAACAAAAACAAAGCCTATAGCATTTCCCTGGTGGCGCAGTGGTTAAGAATCTGCCTGCCAATGCAGGGGACACGGGTTTGAGTCCTGGTCTGGGAAGATCCTACATGCTGTGGAGCAACTAAGCCTGTGTGCCACAACTACTAAGCCTGCGCCTTAGAGCTCGTGAGCCACAACTACTGAGCCCGTGTGCCACAACTACTGAAGCCTGTGCCTAAAGCCTGTGCTCGGCAACAAGAGAAGCCACTGCAATGAGAAGACCATGCACCACAACTAAGAGTATCCCCCACTTGCTGCAACTAGTGCACAGCAACGAAGACCCAATGCAGCCAAAAAGAAAAATAAAAGGCTATAAAGAAGGACACAATGTAAGGACAGAAGGATCAATATAAGGAGAGGATATTACACTCATCAGCATATATGCACCCAATATAGGAGCACCGAAATACATAAAACAAATACAACAGACATAAAGGGAGAAATTGATGGGAGTACAATAATAGTAGGAGAGTTTAACACTCTACTTACATCAATAGGCATATCTACAGACACAAAATCAATTAGGCAACAGAGATCCTAAATGATACAATAGAATAGTTAGACTTAATTGATACTTTCAGGACATTACATCCAAAAAAAGCAGAATACACATTCTTTTCAAGTGCACATGGAACATTCTCTAGGATTGACCACATACTAGGTCACAAAACAAGCCTGAACAAATTTAAGAGTATAGGAATTATTTCAAGGCATCTTTTCTGACCACAATGACATGAAACTAGATATCAACCACAGGAAAAGAAATGAGAAAAAAAACAATTACATGGAGACTAAACAACATGCTACTAAAAAACCAATGGATCAAGAATGAAATCAAAGAAAATTTAAAATACCTTGAGGCAAATGAAAATGAAAACACAACCATACAAAATCTATGGGATGCAGCAAAAGCAGTTCTTAGAGGGAAGTTCATAGCAATACAAGCCTTCTTTAAGAAACAAGAAAAATCTCAAATAAACAAAATAACTCACCACATAAAAGAATTTTTAAAAAAAGTCCGCAGAAGTAAGGAGATAATAAGGATTAGAGAGGAAATAAGTAAAATAGAGATTAAAAACAATAGAAAAAAGGAATAAAACCAAGAACTGGTTCTTTGGAAGGGTAAACAAAATTTATATACCTCTGGCCAGGCTCACCAAGAAAAAAGAGAAGATCCAAGTAAACAAAATAAGAAATGAAAGAGGAGAAATCACAACTGATACTGCCGAAATACAAAAAAAAAGAGAGAGAGAATATGATGAACAATTATTTGCCAACAAATTCAGCAACCTAGAAGAAATGGACTACTTTCCAGAAACATACAACCCACCAAAACTGCATCAAGAAGAAACATATAACTTGAAGAAACAAATCACTAGAAGTGAAATAGAATCTGTAATTTAAAAAAAACCCTGCAAACAAAAGTCCAGGGCCAGATGACTGCACAGGCAAATTCTACCCAATATACAAGGAAGAACATATACCAATCCTTCTCAAACTCTTCCAAAAGACTGAAGAAGAAGGAACACTCCCCAAAACATTCTATGAAGCCATCATCACCCTGATACCAAAACCAGACAAAGACAGCACTAAAAAGAAAATTACAATCCAATATCTTTGATGAATACAGATGCAAATGTCCTCACCAAAATATTAGCTAACCGAATCCAACAACACATAAAAAAGATCATATACCAGGACAAAGTCGGATTCAACCAGAGTCACAGGATGGTTCAACCTATGCAAATCAATTAGTGTGATACACCACATGAACAAAAGAAAAGATAAAGCCACATGATCATCTCAAAAGATGAAGAAAAAGCATTAAATAAAATTCAACACCGATTTACGATAAAAACTCTTACCAAAGTGGGTATAGAGAGAACATATCTCAACATACTAAAAGCTATTTATGACAAACCCACAGCCAATATAATACTCAAAAGTGAAAAGGTGAAAGCCCTCTTACTAAAATCTGGAACAAGACAAGGATGACTACTGTCCCCACTTCTCATCAACATAGTACTGGAAGCTCTAACCACAGCAATCAGACAAGAAAAAGAAATAAAACATATTCATATTGGTAGGGAAGAGGTAAAATTGTCATTATATGCAGATGACATTATAGTATATACAGAAAACCCTAAAGACTCCACACAAAAACTACTAGAACTGATAAATGAATTCAGCAAGGTAGCAGGATCCAAGATTAACATACAGAAATATGTTGCATTTCTTTAAACTAACAATGAAACATCAGAAAGGGAATGTAAACAAACAATCCCTTTTAAAATTTCTGCAAAAAATAAAATAAAATACTTAGGAATAAACCTGACCAAGGAGGTGAAAGAGTTATACACTAAGAACTATAAAACATTGATAAAGGAAATTGAAGATGATTCAAAGAAATGGAAAGATATCCCATACTCTTAGAAGAATTAATATTGTTAAAATGGTCATACTACCCAAAACAATCTACAGACTTAATGTGATCCCTATCAAATTACTCAGGACATTTTTCACAGAACTAGAACAAATAATCCTGAAATTTGTATGGAACCATAAACAACCCAGAATTGCCAATCCTGAGGAAATCTGAGGAAAAAGAGCAAAGCAGGGGCATAACTCTCACAGACTTCAGACAATAATACAAAGCTCCAGTAATCAAAACAGCATGGTATTGGCACAAAAACAGACTTATGAATCAATAGAACAGAATAGAGAGCCCAGAAATAAACCCACACACCTACTGTCAAGTAATCTTCAACAAAGGAGGTAAAAATATACAATGGAGAAAAGACAGTCTCTTCAGCAAGTGGTGTTGGAAAAGTTGGACACCCTCACGTAAATCAATGAAGTTAGAACACACCCTCACAGAACACAGAAATATAAACTCAAAATGGCTTAAAGACTTAAATATAAGATATGACACCATAAAACTCCTAGAAGAGAACATAGGCAAAACATTCTCTGACATAAATTGTAGCAATATTTTCTTAGGTTAGTCTCCCAAGGCAAGAGCAATAAAAGCAAAAATAAACAAATGGGACCTAATGAAACTTAGAAGCTTCTGTACAGCAAGGAAACCAGAAACAAAATGAAAAGACAACCTACAGACTGGGAGAGAATATCTGCAAAAGATGCAACTGATAAGGGCTTAATATCCAAAATATACATAAAGCTCATACAACTCAATAACAAAACCAAACAACCCTCAAAAAATGGGCAGAAGCCCTAAACAGACATTTCTCCAAAAAAGACATACAGATGGTCAATAGGCATATGAAAAAATGCTCATCATTGCTAATATTTATTAGAGAAATGCAAATCAAAGCTACAATGAGGTACCACCTCACACCGGTCAGAATGGCCATCATTAAAAAGTCTACAAATAATAAATGTTGGAGAAGATGCAGAGAAAAGGGAACCTCTTACACTGTTGGTGGGAATATAAATTGGTGCAGCCATTATGGAAAACAGTATGGAGGTTCCTCAAAAAACTAAAAATAGAGTTGTCATATGATGCAGCAATTCCACTCCTGAGCATATACCCAGACAAAACTATAATTCAAAAAGATACATGCACCCCTATGTTCATAGCAGCACTATTTACAATAGACAAGACATGGAAACAACCTAAATGTCTGTTGACAGATGAATGAATAAAGAAGATATGGTACATAAATACAATGGAATATTACTCAGCCATAAAAAGAATATTACTCAGCCATAAAGAATAATGTCATTTGCAGCAATATGGATGGACCTAGAGATTATCATATTAAGCAAAGTAAGTCAGAAAGAGAAAGACACCATACGATATCACTTATATGTGGGATCTAAAATACAACACAAATGAACATATCTACGAAACAGAAACAGAATCACAGACACAGAGAATAGACTTGTGGTTGCCAAGGGGGAGGGAGGGTGGGGGAGTGAAGGATTATAAACTATCAATAGTATATATAGGATGGATAAACAACAAGGTCCTACTGCATAGTACAGGGAAATATATTCAATATCACATGATAAACCATTATAGAAAAGAATATGGAAAAGAATATATATATACATGTTTAACTGAGTCACTTTGCTGTACAGCAGAAATTAACACATTTAAAATCAACTATACTTCAATAAAAAATTTTTTTAAAAGAATATTCTAATAGGGATACAGGATTTAAAATAATATCATCATGCTCCTTGACCACTGATATGCCCAGAGATGGGAATGTGACCCAAACTAGCCAACCCTTCCCTAGGATTTCATAATCTGAGGGTAGGAAAAGAAACTGTCTCTTACTTCTGGAGTTGCTAAATGTGGTTAGTTTAAGCCTGAAATTGTTGCAGTGATGTCGCTTCCCTATATCTTGCCCTGTACCCAATGTCTGGTTGAATCCAACCTAAAGAGTGAGAAAGTGGGGCTAGCTCAGATGGAGAAGCATCACACATAAAGCAAGAGTGACAGAAACTGGACAGCTCTATGCGAACCTTGAAGATGGCCCTACTCCCAGACTCTGCAGTTACGTGAACCAATAAATTTCTTTTGCTTAAGCCACTGTTTGACTTTGAGTCATTTCAAACTCAAAAAATCCTGAGTTGGATTCACTAGACCTACATCTAATGGTCAGTCTTAAACTCCAGATAACATGCATAATTTTGTGGTTCTTCAGGAATCCTCATCTCTCTTGCAGCCTCTACCCATTTGGCATAGACTTTGTAAGCTGGAGACAAAGTTTTACACTTCACTTCGTAAACACAGATTTTATACTAGTCAGCTATATCTTCTATACTGCATGAAACCCAGATTAAAATTCACAGAAATTCACAAGAGGTCAAATATGCCCTTCAGTGATGCCTGCATATGTGGGAGGATAGAATAAGCCATTTGGGGAGACGAGAAAAATACTCACATGATCCCTGCCAATCTCTTTTAGACTCTAAAAATCCTCTGGGGCTATATGTTAATAGAAATATTAAAATTCAAACACTATCAAATCTTTTTGAAAAACAAATTAATTTTGTGGAAAGAAAGACAACAGGAAAAGCATGCTTCCCCCCAGTGATGTTGTTACTTAAATTGGCCTCTAGAGGTCATGTCTAGCCAATGCAACCCTCTTCTGATAATGCAAAAGTTTCACTGGCTTCCTTAGACTAGTGTTTTGCAAACTCTGTTTCCTGGAGCCCATGGGGTACTGGTAAGATGCAACAGGGACATCATCAGGGTGAAGGAGATGGCAAAAGAACAGAATTTTGAGTTATCTTCCTGCATCAACCAGATTCTTTTTTAAAAATTATCTTTTATGGACAAACAAGGTCCTCCTGTATAACACAGGGAACTATATTCAATATCCTGTGATACACCATAATGGAAAAGAATATGTAAAAGAATATCTACTTATATGTATAACTGAATCACTTTTCTGTTCACCAGAAACTAACGCAGCATTGTAAATCAACTACACTTCAATTTTAAAAAAATATCTTTTATGTATTGGGCTATTAAGGAAAATTTATTTGGAAAAGGTTTTGAGTGCGTAAAATATTAGAAAAATAACTGCTTTAACTCCAGAAACAGCATCAGTCCAGGTATTGAGTTCTTAGGTGTCTTATGTATTGAGGGTCTTATATCTTTCTTATATGGAAGAAAGTATCAATGGTTTCATGTCGATAGAGAAAACCTCTGATACTGCAAGTTGTGTGTAATATATGAATCTAAAAGGATCACCCTCTTCCACCAACACTTCATTAGGTAGTAAGTTCTTCTCATCTTACTCTACAAAGCGCGCACCAATGGATAAGCTCTGCACTTGTTATAAAGTGAAATAAAGGTGTGGGACAGGGCAATAGTGCTGCCACTGGGGTTTAATCACCTTCATGTGAAATTCCACCATTTGAGATCAGAAACTCAGCATGCAAAGAAGCATAGACCCCCATACATAAGTAACATTCTTCAAGGCATTCCCTTTATATGTGATCAATAATGCAAAAAAACACCTGCGCTAGCGCTCCTTGGTGCAAAGGAGAGATAGAAGAGGTTATTAGGAAGTACTGATACAACAAGCCTACAGATGTATTATGGTTTTATACAATTATTCTCCAACACATCAGGAACTAAAGGTACTGTGACCTTGTTAATTTTAAAATTCTGTCCTTTTCCATAACCAGAAAAATCTTCAAAGAGAGAGAACATCTAATTCTTTATCCTATTTTCTATCTTCAAAGCAGACTTTCTTTTCTCCCTTGCATTTAGATTCCATTCTTCTGCTTGAGGCAGTTAAGAATTTTCAGGGAATTTTCAAAGAGACAAAAGCCACTCAAAAGAATATAAATGTCAAACACATGTAAATTTCCCCTGCTCCATTTTTCCCCAAGTCAGGAATGGCCTTTGTTTTCTCCTGGTATGTTTCAGCTGGCTGACATCTCTGGTTGAGAGCAATCATCCAGGCAGCGAATTTACAATGAAATGACAATCAGTTACCAAAAGTATTGTAGGCACTGATAACGGGATTCAGAAGGGTCAGAAATGAGAGGCATTTCAAACAAGTGCACAGCAGTTGCTTCTGAACTTGGCTTAAGATTGCATCCAAAACATTTATTAATTTTCTGTTGCAAAATAAAGGGAAGCCAAGTGAAATCCTGATAAAGAATCATTCTGGAAAGGGGGAAGAACACTACCGTTTAAATGGTATTCCTGAGGTTAAATTAAATTCTTTCAGAAACATCTTTACTCCCATTTGTGTCAGTTCAGCCAAGATGAAGGAGGTGCTAAGAAGGAAGCAAAACGTATCTTCAGATTTATACCTTCTTTGAGGATGATCCTACAGTTTTTATGGAACTGGATAACTAAACCAGGTACATGTAAAGAACAGATGCACAAAAGATTTCAGCAAACTTGTAACAACATGAAGAATGAATCCCAAACATATGCCCTCTCAAAGAGATAGCAATTATACAAAAATGAAAGCAACTGTAGCAGATACCTTTTCTTGTGTGCCTACTATAAAATTCAGAGGGTTAAATCACAAAGACTCTGCAGGCTGGGTAATATGCTCTACCTTGCAGATAAAAAATCAAGAGCTTAAGTAAATGAACTTGTTCCTGGTCAAGCAATGAACATGAGACAGATCCAGGATTTTAAAGTAACCTTTTTGACTCTAAAATCAAGGGTCATAATCTTTGTGCTCTCCATGTAAAAAATAAAATAAAAGATAAATGGGGAACCAGAATGGTGAGGGGTCAGGAGATTTTGTCACATAAGCTAAAGAATTTTAGCCATTTAATCTAGAGAAAAGTGATTCAATGGGCTTTATAGGAGCTGTGGGAAAACATCTGAGAGGTCACAATATGGATGAAGAGAGATCATTTTTTAATCTGTATGTTTTATTAAAAACAATAACATGTGGGTTCTACTTCTAGCTATGATAAAGAAACTTGATTCAGACTTAACTTCCCATTAGGAACAACTGTTAAAGCTATGTAAAATAAAAGGGAAAAACCCCCCAACTACTGATATTCATCAGAGAGCAATCAAGGCAGCCAGGATTCAATAGACCAAGATCCTGAAGGGAAAGAAAATGTATTGAGAATATCCCCATATTTGTCATGTTTTCCTCTATAGCACCCTTGTGCCTTTTCAGAGAAAAGGACAGGAGCAGGTCAGAAAGTGGTAATTAAGCAGTTCTGTGAATTTCACTAGGTTGGAAAGATCAAAATTAATTAGCTCAGGGCTACCAAAAATAGCCAGGATTTAAGGGGAAAAAAATGTTTCTAGATAATCCCCTCTAAGAGTGAGATAATTTGTCATTAGCAAAATGACACTAAAGAAATACTAAAGGAAGTTCTTTAGGCAGAAGGAAAATGATCCCTGGTAGAAGAAGAACACGAATGCAGAAACAAATGAAGAGCACCAGAAAGGATAAATATATGGCTAAGTCTAAATGAATATTGACTCTCTAATAAAATACATCTTGTGGGAATAAATTTTACATAAATTTATCATACATACATACGAATGAATATATTTTGTACATAATTTTAACGTGACAATAATAACACAAAAAGTGGGAGAATGGTAAATGGAGTTAAAGTTTTTAAGCTTTCATTTACCCTAGAAGGGATTAAAGTAAAATTTTATTAGAATAAGGCAAAGATTCATTTTGTAATTTAGGATAAACTCTAAAATGAAATAAAAGAATACACGCTTAACAAGATAATAGAAGGAAAAGAGAATAATATAAAAATATTTGATTAACTCAAAAGAAGGCAAAAAAAGAAGAAAAAAGAAAATAGGTGGGACATAGTAAAATAATACATTTAAATCCAAATATATCAGCAATTACATTACATACAAATGAATTACACATTCTATAAAAACACAAACATTGTCAAATTGGGGAATAAAGAACAAAACTCTACCATATGTTGCTTCCAGGAGACACACCTAAAATATAAGACTCAGATGAGTGAAAATAAGAGGAGATATATTTTGCAAATACTAATCAAGATAAAGCTGGTATAGGTATTGGGTTGACCAAAAAGTTCCTTCAGTTTTAAAGTAAAAGAGGGCTTCCCTGGTGGCGCAGTGGTTGAGAGTCCTCCTGCCGATGCAGGGGACGTGGGTTCGTGCCCCGGTCCGGGAAGATCCCACATGCCGCGGAGCAGATAGGCCTGGGAGCTATGGCAGCTGAGCCTGCGTGTCCGCAACGGGAGAGGCCACAACAGTGAGAGGCCCGTGTACCGCAAAAAAAAAAAAAAAAAAAAAAAGTAAAAGACACATTTTTCATTTTCACCAAGAACTTTATTGAACAACGTATTCACCGTTTTGTTCCACTACCTTCTGCCATTTTTCAGGCAACTTCACAATTCCATCTTCCCAAAACTTTTTATCTTTTTGAGCAAAGAACTGTTCCAGGTGCCTTTTACAGTCTTCCAGGCAATGGAAATGTTTTCCCTTAAAAGAATTTTGTAAAGACCAAAATAAATGGAAATCCAAAGGTGCAATGTCTAGTGGATATGGCAGATGAATCAGAACTTCCCAGCCAAGCTATAACAGTTTTTGCCTGGTCATTAAAGAAACATGTGGTCTTGCGTTATCTTGATGGAAGATTATGTGTTTTCTGTTGACTAATTCTGGATGCTTTTCGTCGAGTGCTGCTTTCAGTTGGTCTAACTGGGAGCAGTACTTGCTGGAATTAATCGTTTGGTTTTTCAGAAGGACCTCATAATAGAGGACTCCCTTCTGATACTATCATATACACAACATCACCTTCTTTGGATGAAGAGTGACCTTTGGTGTGGTCGATGGTGGTTCATTTCACTTGCCTTGTGTTCTCTTCCGTTCCACATTAGTGGACAGTACCCACTTTTCTATTTCTTTTTTTTTGATATTGTTAAATTGTTTACAGTATATACTTTTCATTGCCCATCACAATTTGTTTTAAAAACAGAACATTATCATTACACTTAAGTAGAGATTCATATGCGGAAATAAGGTCAAAAAGGTTTTTTTCTGCTTAACTTATGTGGAACCCAAACATCAAAGCGATTAACATAACCAAGCTGGTGCAAATGACTTTCAATGCTTGATTTGGATATTTTGAGTATGTCAGCTATCTCCCTTGTGGCATAACATTGATTGTTCTCAATTAATGTCTCGATTTGATTGCTATTACCGTCAACTGGTCTACCGGACCGTGAAGCCTCGTCCAGCAAGAAATCTCCAGCATGAAATTTTGCAAACTACTTTTGACATGTTCAATCAGTCACAGCACCTTCTCCATACACTGCACAAATCTTTTTTTGCATTTCAGTTGCATTTTTAACCTTTCTTGAATTAATAAAGCATAATATGACGAAAATGTTGCTTTTTTCTTCCATCTTCAATATTAAAATGGCTACACAAAAATTCACCAATTTTGATTTTTTTAAAATGCATGCTGATATGAGAGCTGTCACAATGCAATCTAACAAAATTGTTTTGAATAAAGTTAAAGACAACTAAAGCACTACCAGAGCCATCTTATGCGAAAAAACAAACGAACTTTTTGGCCAACCTAATTTAACACTAAGATTTCAAGAAAAGAAGTATTAGTAGTGATGAAGAGACACAGTTTGTAATAATAAAAGATAAATTTGACTGGAATATAAATGTGTATATACCTAATAACATAGGCTCAAAACATATAAATCACAAACTGACCAAACTAAAAGGAGAAATAAAAGTACATATTCATATAGCTTGAGAATAACTCACATCTCTCAGTCATTGATGAAACAAGCAGAAAAGGAATTAGATATATTTTTTTGAACAACTCAATAAACTAACTTGACCTAATTGGTGTGTGTGTGTATGCGTGTGTGCGTGTGTGTGTGTGTGTGTAAAACACTATGCCAAATAACTGTAGAATACAGTCTTTTCAAGTGGACATAGTATCTTTACCAAAATGCACTATGAAGCAAGAATGTACCTTCTGACCACAGTGGAATTAAGATTGAAATGAGTAACCAAGAGATAACTAGAAAATCTTCAAATATTTATAAACGAAGCAAGTATTTTCTAATTAATGTATAAATCAGAGAATAACAAAGCAAATTAGAAAATATTCTGAAGTGAATAATTATGAAAGCAAAGATATGAGAATTTATGGAATGTAGTTGAAGTAATGCTTACAGAAAAATTTATTGTGTCAAACGCACATTTTAGGAAAAACTTGAAAAAGCATATAATTTTCTAAGACACCAGAAAAAGAATAGCAAATTAAAGAAAGAAGGAAATATTAAAGATAAGAGTAAAAAAAAATCAATGACACAAAGTCTACAAACAATAAATGCTGGAGAGGGTGTGGAGAAAAGGGAACCTTCCTACACTGTTGGTGGGAATGTAACAATAAACTGGTACAGCCACTATGGAGAACAATATGGAAGTTCCTTAAAAAACTAAAAATAGAACTATCATATGATCCAGCAATCCTACTCCTGGGCATACATCCAGAGAAAACCATAATTCAAAAAGATGCATGCACACCAATGTTCATTGCAGCACTATTTACAATAGGGAAGACATGGAAGCAACCCGAATGTCCATTGACAGAGGAATGGATAAAGAAGATGTGGTACATATATACAATGGAATATTACTCAGCCATAAAAAAATAATGAAATAATATCATTTGCAGCAATATGGATGGATCCAGAGAGTATCATACTAAGTGAAGTAAGTCAGACAGAGAAAGACAAATGTCATATGGTATCACTTACATGCAGAATCTAAAAAAGAAGGATACAAATGAACTTATTTACAAAACAGAAATACTCAGACTTCAAAAATAAACTTATGGTTACTAAAGGGGAAAGGTTGGTGGGAGGGATAAATCAGGAGTTCAGGACTGACATATACACACTACTATATATAAAATAGATAACAAGGACCTACTGTATAGCATAGGGAAATCTACTCAGTATTCTGTAATAACCTATATGGGAAAAGAATCTGAAAAAGAATGAATATATGTATATGTGTAACTGAATCACTTAACTGTATACCTGAAATTAACACAACATTGTAAATCAACTATATTCCAATATAAAATAAAAATTAAATTTAAGAAATTAATGAAATAGAAAGCCTAATAGAAAAAAAGGAAAATTTGCTTTTTGGAAAAGATTAATAAAATTGATAAACATCTAGCAGACTGATTACAAAGAAAAAATTTCAAGGATTAGAAGTGGAGGGCTTCCCTGGTGGTGCAGTGGTTAAGAACCCGTCTGCCAATGCAGGGGACACGGGTTCGATCCCTGGTCCGGGAAGATCCCACATGCCGCAGAGCAACTAAGTCCGTGTGCCACAACTACTGAGCCTGCGCTCTAGAGTCCGCAAGCCGCAACTACTGAAGCCCATGCGCCTAGAGCCCGTGCTCCGCAACAAGAGAAGCCACAGCAATGAGAAGCCCGTGCACCGCAATGAAGAGTAGCCCCTCCTCACCACAACTAGAGAAAGCCCGCACGCAGCAACGAAGACCCAACACAGCCATAAATTAATTAATTAATTTAAAAAAGTGGATATCATTAGAGATTTTAGATTGATTTTAAAAATAACATTTAGCTTTCAGATAGGATGTAGAAGGTCTTAAGGGACCATTGTACCCATCATATAAACTAAAAAGATAATTGAATCTCCCCACCCGACTCCCCCATCATATTTAAGATATGGGAGAGTTGCAGACACAAAGTAGTCTAAGGAAATTAAATTACAGAGGAGTTTAAGGAATTTTTGGGTGAGCAGATGTCAGTGGCCAAATTTTATTCTGCAGGGTCTCCACTGGGGCCAGTGAAAAACTGAACGTGGAATGTTCCTGGGAAACAGAAAAGCCTGCAGCCTTTGTAGGCTGGCATGAATGGACTGAAATCAGTAAAAGCTCCAGATGCAGGGAACTTGTTCTTGCCTGCCAACTTTCCCCATGGAGCTTTTCTGAGTATGTGTCAGGGGCATGGAAGCTGAACTAGAAAGCAGAGGGAGCATTCTGCATCTTACACAAAGATCGCAAAGTCCTACTAGAGGGAGTGGCCTGTAGTAGACACAGGACAGAACAAGGTAGTTCTAAAGACATTTGAAAAGGTGAAGACAGCCTAACTAAAGCGGTAACCCAGCCACAATTCAGCTCAAATCCTGATTGGATTGTAAAAAACTGTCCCTTCTCCCTAACTTATTGCCCAGGGAAGGGACATGCCCTCACTTGTACAAGATAATATTTACTCCAGAGGCTACAGTTTTTTTATTAGGCAATTGCTGGAACAGGATAAAAAGTTGTGAGACAGGTGTAGAAGCAATATGACTCCTAATTAAGAAAAACACCTGTCAATAGGAGCAGGCTGATGAATGGCTCAGATATTGGAATTAGAGAGACCCTAAAATAACTTTTAAAATACATTAAAGAAATTAGAAGAAAACATAGACAAAATGGACACAAAAAAGAGAATTTTAAGAGAAAAGTAAAATCTCAATGATAGAACCAAGTGGAAATTCTAAAACTGAAAAAATACTATATATTAAATTAAAATTTATTTAATGTACCTAAAGCAGAGTAGACATAGCAGAGGGAAAAAATGCCAATTATTTCATCCAGGTCATCACACAAATTGGTTGTAAACCAAAAATAAAGGAAAAAAATTTAGATACAGACATAAATTCTTACACACAAATAGGTAGATTATATTCAAGAGAACAAGCATAAAAATGATAACTGACTTTTCATCAGAAAACAATGGAAGGCAAAAAAGAATTGACTTCTTTAAGTGCTGAAATTAAAAAAGCTAGAATTAAAAAAAACAAAGCCTATATAAAGACAATTTTAGACAAACAAAAGCTGAGACAATATGTCACCAGCTTTTCAGGCTGAAAGGGAACAATCCATGGTGTCACCACAGATCTGCAGCACAAATCTGCAGATTTGACCAGAAAGGTCAAATATGTGCAAAAATGTAAAATAATATTTTTAAAAGTTAAAAGAAAAGTACTGGCTACTAAAAACCACAGTAAAAACAATACGTTGAGGAGTTCATAATACATGTAGAAATAACATGTATGACATCAATAGCATAATTGGAGAGAAAAGAAATGGAATTATACTCTTACAATGCTTTTACATTGCTCATGGAGTAGCACAATACTAATTCAATTATTTTGATAAGTGGGGTAATAAACAGAGTATGTTTATAGTAATCCCTAGAGCAGTGGCTCTCTACCAGTGGTAATTTTTCTTCCAAAGGGACATGAGCCATTTTTGGTTATTTCAATTCTGGTTGGGGGAGAGGGGGACTTTTCTACTATCATATAGTGGGAAGACGCCAGGGATACTGCTAAAAATCCTACAATGCATAGAACAGCTCTCACAGCAAGGAAATATCTGGCCCAAATGTCAAAATGCCGAGGTTGAGAAGGCTAAAATACAAAGTGGTGACTAAAGTAACCATTAAAAACGGTGGGGGGTGGGGGTGGGTCTTAATCTGGAATGATTAAAAAACACATGATTAATCCAAAAGAAGTCAAGAGAAGAGACAAATAACGAAAAGATGGGACAAATAAAAACATAACAAGCCACTAGACATAAAAGCAAATATGTCAACGATTACAGTAGATTTTCCATGGGCAAATACTCCATCTATTGGCATAAAGTGGTTCATAATAAGACAGACTGTCAGACAATCCATTCTAATCATAAAATCTTGTGAGACTATATAAATGTCAGACAAAGTAGACTTCAAGACAGGGAGTATTATTAGAGATAAAGGAACATTTCATAATAACAAAATGGTTAATCAAGAAGATATCATTCCAAGTACATATGCAAATAATAGCATCACTTCAAAATGCATGAAACAAAAATTAAAGCTAGATTCGATAGAACTAAGAAGATAAAGCCAAATCCACATAGTCGGGGGTATTTCAGTTTCTGAAAGACTACTTTTATATAGATTACTAGCAGTAATCAATATAAAATATCTTCAGTAATATTCAGTATAGGTAAAGAAGATTTTGAACAACACTATTAACCAATTCGACCAAATAGATGTGTATTAAATATGACAAACAACAGCTTCAGAATACAGTCTTTTCAAGTGCACAAGGAACATTCTCCAGAATAGACCATATGTTGCTCTTCAGAGCAGGTCTTAAAAGTTTAAAAGCAATGAAACAAATTTTAAAATGTTCCCTGTCCATAATAGAATTAAACCAGAAATCAATGATGAAGACAACTAGAAAATCTCCAAACACTTGTAAATTAAATATTTCTAAGTAACCCATTAGTTAAAGAAGAAATAATATTTAAAATCTGAAAATAATTTGAAGTAAAAACAATGAAAATTCAACATGTCAAAATTTGTGGGATGGAACTAAAGCAGAGTTTAGAGGAAATTTTATAGCTTTAAATGCATATATTAGAAACATGTTTAAAATCAATTACTTAAGCTTCCTTCTCATGAAACAATAAAATGGGGGTGTGGAAATGAAGAGCGGAAATCAGTGAAGCAGAACAGAGAAAATCAACAAAGCAAAAAATGGGTTCTTTGAAGAGATTATTAAAACTGAACTTCCTTGCAAGACTCATCAAGAAAAAAAGAGAAAATACAAACTCTGACTATCAGGAGTGAAAAAGGAACATCACTACAGATAGTGAAAGATACAGGAGAATGTTATAAACAACATTATGCCAATAAATTTTTCCAGCTAGATGAAATGAACAAAGTGCTTGAAAACACATCTTACCAAAACTGACACAAGAAAATAAAGAAAAACTAAATATTTCTATATTAGTTAAAGAATTAGAATCTGTAAGTTAAAACAATTCCACAAAGTAAATTCCTGACTTGACGGCTTCAGTAGTAATTCTACCACTCATATATATGAATAATACCAATCTTACACAGTCATTCAGAGACGAGAGATAAAAGAAACAATTCCCAACTCATTGTATGAGACCAGCATTATCCTGACACCAACATCCAACAGAATTTTTTATGAGAAAAGAAATGAAAAGAGATATAAAATGTCTAAAAGAATATGCAAATATTAATAGAATAGAGCAGTATATGAAAAAGGATTATATATATTCACCAAGTGAACTTTAGCCCAGAAATGCAAGGTTAGTTTAACCTTCAAAAAACCACTAAATAGAGATATATTCCATATTCATAAATTGGGAGACTCATTAATATTAAGATATCATTGCCCTGCACCCAAAATTAATATATAAAGTCAATACAATCCCTACCAAGTAAATTCCAATAGGCCTTTTTTTTTTGGCAGAAATTGACAAGATGGTACTAAATTTGTTTAAAATATAAAAGATCTGGCCTAGCTATGAAAATCTTGAGAAAAAATAAATTAAAACAACTTACATTACTAAATTTTAAGACATTCTATAATGTTATACCAATTAAGACACTGTGGTATTGGGAACAAAAATAGACAAACAGATCAATGAAACAGACTGAAGAGTCAGGAGGTAGATTTATACACATAATGGTTGCTTTATTTTGCCAAAATTATAGAGAAAGGAAGGCCTACTCAATAAATGATGTTGGAACAACTAAGAAAAAAATGAACTATAGTATACTACACATAAAAGTTAAAGTAGATAGTGAATTTAAAAATGAAAATATAAAATTCTAAAATAAAACTTTTGTTCATGTCTTCATTATTGAGGTAGGCAAAATTTCTTAAACAAGGCACAAAGAACACAAAATAAAAAAAAAAGATACAACTGACTTCATGAAAACTAAAATCTTCTGCCCATCAAAAGATATCTTGTAAAAAGTGGAAAAGCAAGCCACAGATGAGGAGAAAATATTATACAGATATATAGATATGACAAGAGACTCGTATCTAAAATGTGCAAACAATTCTTATAAATCAATTAGAAAAAGGTAAATAGCTCAGTCTTTAAAAAATTATACAAACTACTATATATAAAATAGATAAGCAACAAGAATGTACTGTATAGCACAGGGAAATATAGGCATTCTTTTGTAATAACTTTATTTTTATTTTTTTGGTTGCACCACATGGCCTGAGGGATCTTAGTTCAACGACCAGGGATCGAACCCATGCCCCCTGCAGTGGAAGTGTGGAGTCTTAACCACTGGACTGCCAGGGAAGTCCCTATTTTGTAATAATTTTTAAAGAACTATAATCTATAAAAATATTGAATCACTATGTTGCACTCCTGAAACTAATATTGTACATCAACTTTACTTCAATAAAAAAAATACTAGAAAAAAAAGAGCTCTCCTCCCCTCACAACTACTGTTTTAAATGACTTGAAAAGGCACCATCCAAAGAATATTCAAAAGGCCAATAAGCACATGAAAAGATTCTCAACAGTGTAACTCAATAGGGAAATTCAAATTAAACCAACTAAGGGGTACCATTACACCTATTAGTAACACTAAAATTTAACAGGTTGACAAAACCAAACACTGGAGGGAGTGTGGAGCAGCTGTAAACATTATACATTACTGGTGGAAGGTAAAGTGGCTCAACTCAACCATTTTTAACAACTGCATAGCAGTTTCTCATAATGTTAAATTTATACCTACCCTATGACCCACCATGCCTAGATATATACCAAAAAGTAATAAGTCATATATCTACAAAAATACTTGTGTAAGAAGGTTGATAGAAACTTCATAATAGCTTAAAATAAGAAACTATTTGTCCATCAACAGAAAAAATTATTAAAATTTTGTGGTATATTCATGTAATGGAATATCACACAGCAGTTAAAAAAACACTACTGATGAATGTAATAACACAGGTGAATCTCTAAAACATTACAATCAGCAAGAGAAGTCAAACATGAAAATACATACTGTATGATTTTGTTTATATGAAATCCAAGAACAAATAAAACTAATCTATTGCTATATGTATGACAATAGGGGTTACCTTGACAGGAAGCGGGTGTGAATATTAACTGGAAAGGGTATGAGGGAACTTTCTGGAGTGTTAGCTCTTTTAACTTTATCTGGGGGATTTTTATACAGGTATAATCATAGATAAAAATTTATTGAGCTATACACTTAAGACTTGCACATTTTACTTTATTTAAATTACACTCAATTTCAAAGAGATAATAGGAGGATACTATGAAAAACTTTATGTCAATATATTTGAAACTTTAGCTGAAATGGACAAATTTCTCAAAAGTTACATTTAAAATATTTGAACATTCTTCTATCTAGTAAACAAATTTAATCCATAATTTACTATCTCTGACAAAACTCTGAACCCAGGTGGCTTCACCTATGGTTATTCCAAGCATTTAAGGACGAAATAACAATAATATTACACAAATTTCACCAGAAAATAAGGAACGCTTTTAAACTGGTTTTATCAAATCAGCATATCTTGATGCCAAAACTTGACAAGGACATTACTAGAAAGCCAAACATTGGGCCAATCTCTCTCATGTTTAAGATTTTAGGCACAGAAGTCTTAAAACATTAGCAAAACAAACCCACCAATAAAATATATAGAAGATATTACATCATGAATAAGTTGGATTTATTCAAGAAATACAAGGTTGGTTTAACATTTGAAAATCAATCATTGCCATATTAACAGAGAAAATATTTGATAACTCAATAGATGAGCAAACAATTGATAAAATTCAATACCCATTCATAATTTTATTTTTCTATTCTTTTTTATTGCATATAATTGATTTTCAATATAATATTAGTTTCAGGTGTACAACACAGTGTACATTACATTAGTACATACTTTTTATAGGTTACAAAATAATCACCACTATAAGACTAGTTACCATCAGTCAACATACAAAGTTATTACAGTATTATTGACTATATTCCCTAGGCTGTACTTTACATCCCCCTGTGACTTATTTATTTTGTACTGGAAATTTATACTTTTTAATCACCTTCACCTATTTCACTCATCCTCTCACCATTTCCCCTCTAACAACCACTGGTTTGTTCTCTGTATCTACGAGTCTGTTTCTGTTCTGTTTGTTCATTTGTTTTGTTTTTCAGATTTCACATGTAAGTGAAATCATATGGTATTTGCCTTTTTCTGTCTCACTTATGTCACTTAGCATAATACCCTCTAATCCATCCAAGTCTAAGTCAACCACTGGTGGCACAGTGGTTGAGAGTCCGCCTGCCGATGCAGGGGACACGGGTTCGTGCCCCGGTCCAGGAAGATCCCACGTGCCGTGGAGCGGCTGGGCCCGAGAGCCATGGCCTCTGAGCCTGTGTGTCCGCAGCCTGTGCTCTGCAACAGGAGAGGCCACAACAGTGAGAGGCCCGTGTACCGGGAAAAAAAAAAAAAAGTCCATCCATATTATCGCAAATGACAAGATTTCCCTTTTTTTATAGCTGAGTAATATTCCATAGTATGTATACCACATCTTCTTTATCCATTCACCTATAGATGGATACTTAGGTTGCTTCCATATCTTGGCTATTGTAATTAATGCTGCAATGAACATAGGGGTGCATATATCCTTTTGAATTAGTATTTTGTTTTCTTTGGAAAACTACCCAGAAGTAGAATTGCTGGATCATATGGTAGTTCTATTTTTTTGAGGAACTTCCATATGTTTTCCATAGTGGCAATACCAGTTTACCTATCCACCAGCAGTGCACGAAGTTTCCCTTTTCTCCATATCCTTGCCAACACTTTTTCTTATTTGTCTTTTTGATGATAGCCATTCTGACAGGTATGTGGTGTTACCTCATTGTCATTTTAATTTGCATTTCCCTGATGATTAGTGATGTTGAGCACCTTTTCATGTGTCTATCGGCCATCTGTATGTCTTCTTTGGAAAAAAGTCTATTCAGGTCCTCTGCCCATTTTGTGATTGGGTTGTTTGTTTTTGTTATGTTCAGTTGTATGAGTTCTTTATATATTTTGGATATTAATCTCTTATTGGATGTATAGTTTGCAAATATCTTACCCCATTCAGTAGGTTGCCTTTTCCTTTTGTTGATACTTTCCTATGCTGTGTAAAAGCTTTATAGTTTCATGTAGTCTTGTTTCTTTATTTTTGTTTTTATTTCCCTTATTTGAAGAGACATATCCAAAAAAAATTTGCCAAGATTGATGTCAAAGAGCATACTGCCTATTTTTTTTCTAGGAGCTTTATGAATTCAGGTCTTACATTTAAGTCTTTAATCCATTTTGAGTTTATTTTTGTATATGGTGTGAGAAAGTAGTCCAGTTTGATTATTTTGTATGTAGCTGTCCAGTTTTTCCAACACCATTTATTGAAGATACTGTCTTTTCCCCATTGTATATCCTTGCCTCCTTTGTCATAGATTAATTGGCCATATAAGCATGGGTTTATTTACAGGCTCTCTAGTCTGTTCCATTGATCTATGTGTCTGTTTTCGTGCTATTACTATACTATTTTGATTACTATAGCTTTGTAGGATAGTTTGAAATCAAGGAGCATGATACTTCTAGCTTTGTTCTTTCTCAGGACTGTTTTGGATATTTGGGGTCTTTTGTGTTTCCATACAAATTTTAGAATTATTTATTCTAATTCTATGAAAAACGTCTCATTCATAATTTTTAAAAACTTTTGTAAATGAGGAATAATAGGAAACTTCCTTGATTTGGTATTATGTCTAATATCTTAATTAATGATAAAATTCTGAGAGATTTCTCTTACAGTGTAGAAAGATACAAGGATGCCAGCTATCACTCCTCCTAGTCAACATTGTAAAGAAGTCCTGACTAATGAAATAAGGCATATAAAAGAAATAAACAGCATGGGATGTAGAAGTGAAGAACTAAAATTATGTCAAACATCATAGTTGTGTGTATAAAATATCTGAAAGAATCTATAAACTAATAGAATTACTAAGTGGATTTGGCAAGATCACTGAATACAAGGTCAATATACAAAATTCAATTGTATGCTTCATGCAAGCAAAACCCAGTAAGATAAAAAGTAAAGAAAATATAATTATATTACTATTTATAACAACAGCAAAAACAATCATATGTATGGGAAAATTTTAACTACAGATATACAAGTCTTATGCACAGAAAACTATAAATATTACTGAGAGAAATTTTAAAAGATAAAAATAAATGAAAGGATATAGCATGTTCATGGATTAGAAGCTTAAATGTAGTAAAGACATCACTTCCTCTCAAATTTACCTATTGAGTCAATGCAATCCCTAACAAAATGCCAGCAAGTTTCATTTCTTTTTTCAAGAAACGGACAAACTGAGTCTAATACACATGAAAATGCAAAGGGCCAAGATAAACTCAAACAAAAAGAACAAAGTTGGAGATCTGACACTACTAGGCACCAAGGTTTATTTAAAGTATTAGTAATTTAAGTGTGGAATTGGCGCAAGAATATACATACAAAGAACAGAAAGTAAGGAGAATTCTTAGATAGACCCACACATGTTTTGGTCACTAGACTTGTAACAAAGGACAAAAGTATCTCTGCAATGCAGTAAAGAAAGGATGGTCCTTTAATAAACTATGCTAGATTAAATGGATATTCATGTGAATAAAGCTTGATCGTTACCATTCCTTTCCCCATTTTATAGAGGAGGACGATGGGACTGAAGAGGTGAATGATGTAACTAAGATCACACAGCTAATAAACCAGAGCTCCGTAAAATGTAGTTGGTCCTAGTTATGGGCCAAGAGTTTTACATACATTTTCTCATTTGATTCCTCCAAATAGCTTTGCTTTATCAAAATTTTGTACATAAGATACTAGAAGTGACTAACCGGACAAAAGGTTGGGGTGCAGGGTAAGGGGCTCGTGGCCGGGAAACCACCCATGTCAGAAAGGGAATGCAATGACAGTCACATTCCAACAGGCCGGAGAGCACCCTGAACAGCTGGATAAGGAACTTTCACACTTCCCTAAAAGAAGAAAAAAAAAAAACCTGCAGAAAGAATAACAGAATGATGCTTGGAACTTGTTGCACGATTTGTGTTAATTGTGGAAAATTTTTCAGGGGATGAGGTCCTAACCTTTCTCATATACAAATATGTCCCCCAAACAGGTTTTTGATGAGACTATCATTTATGAAAAGTTACTGAATCATTCAGTAAATGTTGACTGAGCACTCTTCCACATCAGGCACAGGGTTAATGCCTGAGGAAACAACACCCAACAGGACAGAGAAGACTTCGCGGACCTTCCGTTCTAATAGGAAGACCAGTCATGAACAAATCACCCAAACCACAGACGCGGTCATTTCAGGCTGTGCTTGGTGCCACAAAGGAGATACACTGAGAGAATGTGGGCGTGGAGGAAGGCGTGGTAGAGAGCGGCATGGGCCCTCCTGCCCATGACTTCCCCTTGCAAGGTGCTTGGGATGCTTCCTCCCCACCAGTGGTCCTCAGAATACCCCTGCGGGCATCATCTGGGAACTTCTTAGAGAGGCAGAATCGCAGGCCGACCAGAACTCCTGCATCAATCCATATTTTAACAAGATCCCCAGGGTTTGTGAGCACACTGAAGTTTGAAAAGTACTCTTCAGGATTGCTTCTAACAGCCAGAATGTCCACTATTTCCATGCTCTGTCTGCGTAACAAGGGGCAAGCCAGAAGTGTCCCCACCTTACCCCCAGGGTCCCCTGCCATGCCTGAGGGGGTGGGTGTATACATGTCCAGATCCCTCAGTACTGAGCTGTGCATTTTACACTTTTCCCAGAGCTTCCCACAGGATTAAACTCCGATGTCCTCTGTGGGAGCTGGTGCACTCTATCGGCTGCCTTCCCTTCCCTGTGTCACTTCCCTCCTTCCCTGCCCACGTTCCCTGTAGCTCCCAAATAAACTACTGCCATTTGCTTTTTGTCTCAGGGTGTCTGGAAGGGAACCCAAGACAGGAGGTCTCTCTGAGGAGATGTTATGTATGTGAGCTGAGAACTGAAGGATGACAAGGAACCACCTGGTGAAGATCTGGAAGAGGTGCTCTCCCAGCAGAGGCAACAGTTAGTGAAAAGGCCCTGGGGCTGGGAAGAACTGGGCGGTGCTCAGGGACCAGAATTGAGGCCAGTGTGATGGAAGCACAGTGGGAAGCTACATGGACAATGGGTGGGGGAGCATAAGAGTAGGAGAAGAGTTGACACCAACTGCACTAATGCAGGTGACAGACGCAGGATCTATCCACTGGGTGGGTCCAGTGGCAGCCATGTGAGTAGAAGGTCAGAGAGGCAGGTAGAAGCATTTTGACCTCATCTTCTGGCCTGAAGATATCCACCAATGGTTAACATACCCAGGGGCTCACCCGACTTTTGACGAATGCCATAAAATTAAGCTCGTCCTCCAATTTTACCTGTCCCTAATATGGCTACACTAAGGACGCAGAAGCAAATGGATCCACCAGAAATGTGTGGTCCTTACTTGAAAATGCCTAACACAGCACCTGGCACACATGAAGCACTCAGCAACACCTCCTTCCCTAACCATCTAGTCCATGTTCACAGAGAAGCAAAGATGATTAAGAAAAATACTATCCCACTTCCTGGCTTTGGTTCCTGGACTGATGATCACCCATTTAACAAACATGTATTATGCATCATGTATTGGCGGGCTCTGTGCTGGGCACCAGGGAGTCCAAGATCAGCACGATAAGGTTACAGAGGGAAGCAGCCCGAGTATTGTAATTCCACGTGATAAGTGTGATAAGCATGCGATCGACAAAGGCTAATGTAACTATGGAAAGAAGTATCTAACCCTTTTCATGGGAGTTTGGAAAAGCTTCAAAGAGGAAAATAATACAACTGGCGCTTGAGTTGGACTTAAAACAATGAGTAGAAGTTTATCAGCCAAGGCAACGAGGGAAAAGATGAATATTTATCTGAGGGAAAGTTCAATAGGACTCAAACGCAACCTGCATGAAGTGATGGGAGGAGAAGAGGGGGCAGTTTCCAAGTGTGTCTCATCGAGTGCCTGGTACAGCTTTCTTAACTTCAGGATTTTTCAAAAACTTTCATATGTGCTTTGTGATTCTCCATCAGAAAGGCATATTTAGCATCTCCTAATCTTATTTGACCGCAGGTAGTTCTTTTCATTGTTTCCAATTTTAAAAATTAGATTATTTCCAGATAAGAAAAATTATCTTAGATCACATTATGAAGTGAGTGGTGTACCAAACCCTGGAAGTAACTGTTAAAAAGGAAAATAAGTTTTTAAGAAAGGACTATCAATATATATCATTACACTGATGTTCTAGAAAGCTAATTGTACCAGGAGAGACAGTGTGCTTGAACTATGACAGCTCCAATAATAGGGTTTTAAAAGATCCCATAATCTCTGCCAGGAACACATTCTAATCTTAAAACCTTCCAGTCAAGAAGTTTCATACTGCATCTAACTTAAGTTCTTTTTGCTGCAAATTAAATCCATGTGCATCCTCCTTTATAATTAATGTTATTTTTCCAGCAGATTATTATGGTAATGAAGTATTCTCCTCCTTTACTGACTCCAGTAAAACTCTAAATAAATAACAATACACCAGAGAAATGCAGGTGGTGAACACTAAAAATCAGTTGATTTCCAAATTTAAATTTTTTTTTTTAATAATGAAGTAATCAGCTTCCTGGGTATTTATTTCAGAGTCTATCCTTTTCTAGATATAAGTATTCTACCTAGATATAAACAGGCTCTTTCAGAGCCTAATTCTTCCTTCCTATGACTATTCTCTTTTGCCTCCTGATACTCTTGACCAAGAATATTTGCACATGGCCGAATGTGCTGTCCAATGGCTGGGCTGTATGTTCTTCCTCACCATCTCCCAGTGAGGATTTAAGAGAGCTGAAATCAGTCCTCTGCTACCAGCTGTGTGATTTGGGGTAGGCACTGCCGTATCTGTGCTCCCCCTTCCTGATGTGTCCAGTGAAGCTGTCTAGAGTCTACTGTCTCTAAAGCCTGTACCACCTCTATGAGCCTGAGAACAGGTCTCTCATCTTCTCCACACTCCATCTATAGAAGGGGTAAATCCTCAGGGTTGGAGAGACCACTAGATACTTTCCCTCCCGTGGTTCCTGCTCTAGCACATTCACAACAGAAAATTACGCAGCACTGAGAATTTGGTAGTCATCAAATTTCCCCAACCTCTCCTAGTGAGCAAGTGAAGTTAAGTCTGGATACTTAATGTTTCTGGTCTATACCATCCCCTCCAACAGATACACAGAACATATCCTTCTCTTTGGAATAAAAAATAGATACAGCCCCAAAAGACAGGTAAACCCTATGCATCTCCTGAAGGACCTTCCCTCATTCTGCTGGAGCTAAACAATTAGCCCAGACTAGAATATGACGGCAAAAGATTCCAAGTCAGAAGAGAAAACATTTAAGTTTTCGTTCAGAGATTTTAGCCTGTTATTCTACAAGTCCCATATCTAGCCCACAAATGGCTTTTTTTTTCCTTTAAGTTTGAGCCAACTTACATGAATGAGAAAAATTTACATAAAAACTCAGATTTACAATTTCTCTCGAAAAATCTCAAGATCTGCCTATGCTAGGACCCCATCACCTTGCTGGCATGTAACACCACTGCCCCTTTATAGTCTTCCCATTGTTTCCCTTACATGTCGCCAAGGGAAACCATGCTTCATCATGCTTGTGCAGCCTTTCTGTTGTTGCTGTTGTTTTAAAGCAGAAGTAAATTTCTCTCTATCAATATATATTTTTTGGCCGCACCATGCAGCTTGTGGGATCTTTCTTTCCTGACCAGGGATTGAACCCATGTCCCCTGCATTGGAAGCCCAGAGTCTTAACAACTAGACCACTAGGGAAGTCCCTTTCTCCATCTGGTGTAAAACCAGATACACACCAAATGGACTGATCAAGAAAAATGGAAAATGGTGTATTTCTAAGGGGAAGAAGAGAGCCTTGCTTCTTGTTTAGGCAAATGTGAATCCACATGACTCTTATCTGCCCAGCCCTATGGACATTTAAGTTTGAGAGAGTGTGGGAAGCCTTGGTGGGGGAAACCATCCTGAAGGGGAATCAGCTATCCCTTCTCTCTGACTCAGTCTCCATCTGCGCAATAAGATGGTTGGACTAGGTGGTCCTTCCTGTCATGGACAGAAAGTGCTCCTATATTCCAACAAAGCAAAAAGCCTCTGACAAGGACAACACAACCCAATTTGGGTCTTGCTAGGATATGAAAAGACAATACTGACACCCAGTGGTCTGTTAACCAGCTCGCATTTCATGCCCTACAATTCCTAAGGAGGGCTGGGTCCTCAGGCTAAGACAGAACCCTCTTCAGGTCCTAGAAACACAGGAAACAGAAGACCACCAGCAGCTCATGACAATAAAACAAAATTATAGCATGTACTGTTTTGTTTTCTAAACACTTCTGTTGGGGATCTGACTAAATCTTGGTTTGGCTTAACTATATCCATTATATCAAAAGCATTTGTATTCAACAATGTATTTCTCTTACAAAATGGAATGCTTACAATGCTTTTGAAATGCTTACAATGCTTTTGAAAATGCAAGACTTACTTCCCAGGAGGTAAAATCTGAAATACCCTGAACTCTTCTATAATGATTTCTTTGATTTATTAATTAGTCTTCTAGGTGCTGAAAAGTAAATAATAAATATCTAAGATTATAAGGACAGGGAATCTGTTAGACTTGTTTGTGAACCTCCCAGAACAGCCCCAAATCCTTCCGTTTTGAATAATAATGAGGTTACCACAGCAGGGAGGGCTGAGGCAGAATTGGCAGGAGAAACACATTTTGAGAGCTTCTTTCATTTCAAATGGGTTAATAGTTACCAGAGTTTCAAAATCAGCAAGATCTAAAATACAACCTTGGTGACACTTAGTCTGACTGCTAAATGAAAGAAAAGTAAGTGAAAAATGTATTTTAATAATTATTATTTCACATCTAAAGCTTCGGGGGAAAAAAAAAAGACCAGCAACCTGGTCTTCCATTCATAACATAAGCTGACATCTTGATGTAATACTCTAAATCGGCCTTCAGAATAATAGCACTGGTGAGAAATGTAGGAAGACTTAATGCAAATTACAAAGAATATCTAAGGTTCTTGCCTTTTTATTAGAGGAAAAATCACCAGCTGGTATCGTGGCATAACTGAAAGGCTCAAGACACATAATCAGGTACAGATAGAGGGAACTGATTTGTAGCATCTCCCTCCTCTCAGAAACAACAAAATCAAGAAAAAGAACAATACTGAACTCAGCCAAAACCAAACAAGGAAATCAAATACCATAATCTCCACAAGGCAGAACGAAGGAGAATAGCTCCTATCTTATCCCCAGAGAGTACTAAAAGTCCTGAGAATGTCCCTCAGTACTCCCAAACTGGACAAGAAATGCAGGGAGAATGGTATTCTTTTTGTCTCTTTTGACCAAGGAAGTATCAATTCTAAGAAATGACCTGGTTGAGGAGAAAAGAGAAGGAAGGGAATAGTCACATGACCCACTTCTGCAGAATCATAGGCTACTGGACTCCATGCTGAATTGCAGGAACCATCTAGAAGGTATCACCCTATGCTTCATTAAGTGGAGCAATCCCAGGCACAGGACAGAAAACGAAATTTAAGAAAAAGAAACAGAAACCAGTTCCTCTAAGAAAGACTGCACCCACACCCAGCTGAACCCTTCCCCCATCACACCCACAGAATGAGGGGGGGTGGGTGTGGAACACAGCACCTGAGTCCTCCATATATAGCTGGAGAATAAGTCAAGTCTCAGGTAATGGTGGAAAGAGGATGAGGAGAATTCTCTCAGGCTGTCAGAGGAGGTAGGTAGTCTACAGAGCAGCTCTCTTAAGCAGGAGTAATGCAAAAAGGAGTGAGGTTTTAACTTGAAAATACCCAAGAAAATATGGCATGAAAAAGAAGTTAAAAAGATTAATACCTCAGTTTCATAGAAAACATGCCCAAGGATCATTCCCAAGTGCTTTGTCCAGTAGAAAAGATTAATGAGAACAGGATTATTTGAAAGCAATAAACAGAAAATAAAACCTCTCAAAGTCTAGCCAATAAATCTACATAATTAAATATAAAGGGATATGGTAAACCTAAGGAAAGAAATTAACAACCAAACTAAAACAATACCATTTTAGAACTAATGAATAAATTAGAAACAACGAGAAACAGAATAGATAAAATTGAAAGTGAAATTCAGGACACAGAAGAAAGACTTAAGATAATCACAGTAGATATGGGGGCAGGGAAACAAAGTTATGAAGAGCAGATATTAGATATACAAGAGGAGGTTGTTTTTATATTCTTTTTTTATTGGAGTAGAGTTGATTTACAATGTTGTGTTAGTTTCTGTTGTACAGCAAAGTGAATCAGTTTTACATATACATATATCCACTCTTTTTTAGATTCTTTTCCCATATAGGTCATTAGAGAGTATTGAGAAGAGTTCCCTATTCTATGCAGTAGGTTTTTATTAGTTACATATTTTATATATAGCAGTGTGTATATGTCAATCCCAATCTCCCAATTTATCCCTCCACCATGCTTTTATATTCTAAAGAGAGAAAATCTCTGAAGCAGTGTTGTGGGTTGAACTGTGTTCCCCAAAAAGATATATTAAAGTCCTAACCCCTAGTACCTGTGAATGTGAATTTACTTGCAAACAGGGTCTTTGCAGACATAGTCAAGTTAAATTGAGGTCACATACATTAGGTGGAACCTAGTCCAATGTGACTTGTCCTTGTATGAGAAAACAGGGACACTAGGAAGAGATGGCCATGTGAAGAGAGACACACAGGGGAAGACAGCCAAGGGAACATGGAAGCAGGGACTGGAACCCTGCACCTACAAACCAAGGAGCACCAGGGACTGCCAGCCTTCACCAGACGCTAGGAGAAGAGGAAGGGAACAGCTTCCCTCAGAACCCTCAGGGACAATCAACACGGCCAAGATCCTGATTTTGAACTAGTAGCCTTCAGAACTGTGAGAGAATAAATTTTTTGTTTTAAACCACTCAGTTTGTGGTACTTTGTTATTGTTATAGCTGTGCCAGAAAACTAACACAAGTAGCAAATCCTACAAATGGAACAAAAGAACAAATCATTTAACTACGTACCAGTAAGAACTGTTTAATGAAATTAAAGAAACAGGAAAAGTACAGATTGACAGGATATACCATGTTCCAGGAAACCTGAAAGAGCTGATGGACACCAAAGCCTACCATGGTTAAACAACTAAACTTGAAAAACAACAACAACAAAAAATTTCAAACTTGGAGGCAGAAAAAAGAACTCAGAGACTCTGATAATCTATGGCCCCTTCTCATGAAAAACAATGAAAAATTGTTTCTGATGAAATGATGAAATCCAGCCAATCAAGACAGAAATCAAAATAGAGACCTTGGCTATGCAGCAGCTCAGATGAAAAAACTTGGGGTGAGTACGAACCAATTTAAACATAGTACTAATAAAAATAACACTGGGAATTAGGGTTGAGAAATAGAATAGAAATATTAGAAATCTTATTAGAAATCTTATAAATCTTAGTGGAAACATTTAGAATATTATAAAATGTATTGAAAAGGAACTAATTATATTTTGAGAGAAGGACACGAGTCAATAAATATTGGATATAATTCAAATATGAGTTTGAAAAAATAATGAGTCCAAACTGTTTAATGTTGTACCTTGTTTTTCTTAACATTCAACAATTCTTAACAAATAGTGATCAAGTTCTAGATGGGAGCCACTCTGCTAGTCACCGAGGATCCTATATGAGTAAGACACAGTGCCTGACTTCCAAGATTTATAATATTCTGACAAAAATGATAAATCTGGTGTTTGAACACTTTATTACATTTTTACATTGGCATCATCGTAGGTAGCTCACACCCTAGTATGAAATAGGCATTGATCAAGGTGCTTTATACATGTCTCATGGATTCCATGCAACAGAGCTTCAAGAAAGGTACATTATTATTCTCATTATACACTTTGAGGAAGAAACGTTTATCTAAAAGTCATTAACTTCAAGCTCACTTTCAATTCTATCTATTAAATTCTTGTTAAATTCAATTTAATAGTTTTGTGTGCGTGTGAAAGAAACAAGAGGAAAGGAGAGAGGGAGGGAAAAACTGGAATCCAGTTTCAGTCCAACTGTTAATTAGTTGTGTGTGATGGTTAATTTTATGTGTCACCTTGACTGGGGATGCCCAGATAGCTGGTAAAATATCATTTCTGTGTTTATCTATGAGGGTGTCTCCGGAAGAGATTAGCATTTAAATCAGTTGACAGAGTGAAGAAGACCTCCCTCACCAATGCAGGTGAGCATCACCCAACCCATCACCCCTTCCAGCGTAGGGAAAAGCATCATCCAATCCATCCAATAGCACAAAAAAGCAGAGGAAATGCAAATTTGCTCTCTCTGCTTGAAATGAGACGTCCATTTGCTCCTGCTTTCTGACATCTGCACTCCTAGTTCTCAGGTTTTTGGACTCACATTAGGATTTATACCATTGCCCACCCCCCACCACCAATCCTCAGACGTTTGGATTTGGACTGAATTATACCATTGTGTTCTGTGGTTCTACAGCTCGCACAGGCAGACTGTGGGACTTCTCAGCTTCCATAACTGCATGAGCCAATTCCTATGATAAATCAATCTCTCTTTATACACACACACACACACACACACACACACAAATCCTATTCGTTCTCTTTCTCTAGAGAACCGTAACTAATACCCTGTGTGACCTTAGACACAGGACTATTCTGCATCTCATACCAGAGGCATGGTATTAGTTGTCCCCACATCAGTTCCCCACTTCTTCCATTAATTATAGAACTGGATTGCAGGCCAGCATATACAGAATAAGAATAATTATTCCCAGCCTCTTTAGCAGCTGAGTGTGACCATGTGACTATGCCACAACCCAATGGGTTGTAAATAGATTTTGTGCAGTTTGGGAGGAGAGACTATAAAGGGAAAGGATGTGTTCCCCTCACCCCCATCACCCATGTGCTCAGAATATCAATGGGATGACTGCAGCTTTTTCCATCATGAGGATGGGGCTCCATGCTATGGAGGCAGGAACAGAAAGCTGGAAGCAGCCTGAATCTCAGATGACTATACAGCCACCCCACCAGCACCGGACTTTACAGAAGAAACACACAAATGGCTATCTTATTTAAGCCACTGTTTTGTGTTTTTATATTTCAGATACAGCTAATGGAATCTTCAGAGATGTAACTGGCTTTCCTTTTATATTTGAAAGCAGTAGAAGCCCTTTACCCATATTAAAACGATTACCAGGCAACTCACATTGGAGCAGGGGTAGGGGACAAAGCCACATCTTACCAATGAGGTAAGGTAAAGCTCAGAGACAAGTAACTTACTAAGACCAAAGCTCAGATCTACACCTAGATCATTCTAACATCTGCAGGGACTGGCTGGTATAACAAAACTATAATTTGGGGCATTTTTCTCTTTTGACCCCATATACTCTCCTCCTCTGAAGCCTCTTCAGGGTGAGAAGAATAGAAGCAATTTGATCCCTCATCAAGTGTGGAAAACTGCCCAAATATTTTAATCATGCAAAACTGAAAAGGCCAAAAAGACAATGGATGTCTCTTTCAAAAGCTGGCATACTATTTTTGACCAAAAGAGACAAGAGGTAATGGAGAGAAGTCAGAGAGGAGCTACTGACAATTCCGAGGTTCCCACTGCGCCCACCTCTCCACCTTGACGAGGACTTCTGATTGCCTCTTAACATCTGCCTCCAGCCCCGTCTCTCTCCCCAGCTCCATGAGGATGCTGGAAATTCAAAAGCATCCGTTCAACAAAATAATCATAAAGATCTACATGTGAGCCACTGTACTAGACACTGGGAAATCCAATATGAGTAAGACATGGGCTCTGCCTTCCAAGTTTATAATCTTCTGACAAAAATAATAACTACAGTTTATTAGATGCTTTACATTAGCAATATCCTAGCAGCTCACATGCCAGTATGAAATAGGCATTGTTCAAGGTGGTTTACATGCCTATTATAGGTTCCAAGCAACAGATCTGTAAGAAATATATATTATCTTCATTTTACAGATGAGGAAGTGAGGCACATAGCAGTTTAATACTTTACCCAAGGTTACACAGCAAGTTGTATATGCTGTCTCATTTAAGACTCACAACGGTCCTAGTTATTGGTACTTGGGTAATACCGTATTACACCCATTGTTGGCAAGGGTGTGGGGAAATGTCACACAAAGACACATGTTGGGAGAGTTAGCTGACAGAACATTAGTGGGAGAAATATAAAACAAGATTGAGAGAGAGAGAGAAAATGGCTGACTCAAAGTCTCACAGGAATGAGAACTTAAACATGAGCCCAGGTAAACTGAACTCCAAACTGAACCTCATGTGAAAACTTACAGTGTAACAAGTGCTATGATGTGGGTGAGCAGAGGACCTATGGTGGCAGCACTAGAAGGACATGTGAGGAAGTGGGCAGGGCAGCATTCATGGAACACTTCTTTTTTTTTTTTTTGCGGTATGCGGGCCTCTCACTGTTGTGGCCTCTCCCGTTGCGGAGCACAGGCTCCGGACGCGCAGGCTCAGCGGCCATGGCTCACAGGCCCAGCCGCTCCGTGGCATGTGGGACCTTCCCGGACCGGGGCACGAACCCGTGTCACCTGCATCGGCAGGCAGACTCCCAACCACTGCTCCACCAGGGAAGCCCCGTGAAACACTTCTTAATGGAAGGACAACACATCCAAGTTGACCCCCAAACAGTGATTGGTCCACAGTGGGGAAAATCTTTCCATGTTGGGAGAACAAAGTACAAACTCCTGCAGGCAGATGAGAACTTGCCTCCTCTGGCCTGTGTCTGGAGGTTGGAATGGAGGGATGAGATAGATAAAGATGTGACTGAAAATGAAATCTTTGCTGGCCTCTTAGCCCCCAAGGGTCCACAAGCAAAGCCAATCTTTCTCTAAAATTTTACTCCTCTTCCTGGCTTTTCTAACTAGGTATTGTCTTAATCATTCAGCTGCTAAGTCTTAAAATCACCTCTGACATTGTCCCTCTCCCTTGCCTCTGCACTCAGATCCTTACCACCTCTTGTTAGACATGCCCCTTTTTGTTATTCTCATTACCAAACTTTGGGCATATGCCTATTTACATCAAGCCTAGACAGTAGCAATATTCCACCAGCCTACAGGTTTCAGCCCACTTTGTAAAAAACCCACATGCCACACAAGATCATGAGATCTCATGGGCACAGGGCAAAAGTTGGCATTTCACTCCCACACATAAATACCCAACGTAGATACACCAAATATGGGGAAAGACACTCAACCTTACTAGCAACCAAAGTAAGTTCAGATAATGAAGCTTTTACCTCTTTGTTAGGGGAACCACTGACTGAAACTGCCCTCCCTGGCCAGACATGATAGTAACCACTTGCATGAGTTATCTTACAACAGGAGGTCCTGGTAAGGAATGCGGAACTAACAAGCTACCACCAACCGGAAGAATTCGGAAAAGGTAAAAAGGAGACGCCAGTCCGTATGTCCTGCCAACCTCTCAGAATCCTTCTAGCTGGAATCCATCTTGGCTGAGCAATGCATGCGCCACCAGGAAGGACCCTGAGTCAGAATGACTGGTCAGAGACAACCCGGAAACTAACCCCAAAGCCATAAAACCCAGGACTGTGAGCCACACGGCAGAGCAGTTCTCCTGGGCTCCCTTAACCTGCGGCTCTCCACCCGGGCACCCCTTCACAATAAAGTCTCTTGCTTTGTCAGCACCTGTGTCTCCCTGGACAATTGATTTCCGAGTGTTAGACAAGAGCCCACTCTTGGGTCCTGGAAGGGGTTCCCCTTCCCACAACAAATGGCGACTCTGGTGGGGCCTCTTCTTCACTATGACTGACATCCGGACCACTCAGGGTACTCGGGGACCAGGTGGCCTACCGATGTTCCAGACCCAGCAGCCGCTACCAGGAACCTTTTGTCCCTGGTAGCCTTGAAAGATTAAAATTCCTGTGTTGGCAAAGGTATCAGGATATGGGCACACACAGATTGCTTTGGGAACATAAATTAATACAACTATTGTGGAAAATGGTTTACCAGTGGGTATCAATTTTTTTTTTTTTCCAGCATGTGGGATCTTAGTTCCCCGACCAGGGATCGAACCTGCACCCCCTGCATTGGAAGGGGAAATCTTAACCACTGGACCACCGGGGAAGTCCCTTAACATTCTTAAAGATAAGCATGCCCTTTCCAATAATTCCACTACTAAGTGTTTATCCATAAGAAATAAATGGAACCTGAGTCTAAACGAGTATATATAAGGACGTTTATCATAGCATAACCATCCAAATCTGACAACAGACTATGTATCAATTATTACTTGCTTTATTTTTTTATAAAAACTATGGGATAGGGCTTCCCTGGTGGTGCAGTGGTTGAGAGTCCGCCTGTCGATGCAGGGGATACGGGTTTGTGCCCCGGTCCGGGAAGATCCCACATGCCGCAGAGCGGCTGGGCCTGTGAGCCATGGCCGCTGAGCCTGCGCGTCCGGAGCCTGTGCTCCTCAACGGGAGAGGCCAAAACAGTGAGAGGCATGCGTACAGCAAAAAAAAAACACTATGGGATATACATACAATGGAGATACTATCCAACCAATAAAGATAATGTAGATATACAGCTATAGACAAGAGAAAGTGTCAATATAAAATATATTCATGTCTACTTATACACTCACACACACACACACACACACACACATATATATATATATATATACACACACACACACATATAAAGGAGAAAAAAACCCTAGCAATGAAAAAAATTGGTAATGTCAGCTTAAAAAATATTCACAACCTAAAAGTTGAGAGTTCTGTTTTATTCGGCAGGAATTTTTAGGACTTCAAGCCCAGAGGCAGCATCTCAAGTAACCCAGACAGTACTGCTCTGAGGAGGTGAGGGGGGGAGCTAGGACATATAGGAGTTTTGCAACAAAGGGAAGGTAGTCAGAACATCAAAGGATTACTGTTAAAGAAAACCAGAAATCCCAAGTTAAGGAATTCAGTGCTTTTCTATGTATGGAAAGATGCAAGACTCTGGGCTCACTGAAATCATTCCTTTGATATGCACCTCAGCTACCTGGGGCCAGTATCCTGTGTTTTCACATCCTGAGTTTCCTCAGGGCTCACCAGCTCAGCATCGGTGGTGGTGGCTGCAATTGCTGATGACTGTGACATCCTTTGTTTCTTGATAAGGCAGGAAATATTCCATTTCTTAGTAATATGGTTTCATTTTTGTAAATATCTACCTATCAGAGACCCAAGTAAATTCCATAGCCAAATCTTGCGACAATATCATAACTAAAGAAAAAGGAAAGGCTGAAATCAAAGAAACACAGTTCTGAAACTAGAAATCAGTTTTCATGTGGGTCAAGGGAGATCCAATGCATTAGGTCAAACAACCCTTCTTAGTCCTTTTTTGCCCTTTCTCTTTGGTCTCACTATCTCTCACAGCCTGATGCTGCCCAGAACCCTTCATCTCCCTCCATACCTCACACCCTACTGTCCACCAAAATCTCCCGGACTCCTGCTGTGATATTGTGATTTATAATAAGAAATGTATATTTGGTTTTGGTCCCCATTTCTAGAACAGAACCCTTGGAATACCCAGAATGATGAGAGGACAAAGGTGTTCTGTTATGTTAATAAGTGACTTTTAGACCACACCTAAGGATGAAGGCTAGTTGCCAGGAGAACCAACTATCAATGAAAAAATGTTGCCTGCTATATCAGTAAAACAAAGGGTGTTGCAGCCATCAGGAGCAGCGGTTCAGACCATGAGCCCTGAGGGAACTTGGGATGGAGATGAACGGGCTGCCTGCTGCCAAGCCCTTAGTCACTGTAGCTACCCACCAAGAATGTACCCTGAGGGGACTCAGGACTGGAAGGCACAGGACACTGGCCCCAGAGAGCTGAGGTGCACATCAAAGGAATTATTTCAGTGAGCCCAGACTCTTGCATCTTCCGGTACATAGAAAAATACTAAATGACTTAACTTGAGAATTTGGTTTTCTTTAATTAACAGTAATCTTTTGATGTTCCACTACCTGGTATTTGTTACAAAAACTCCTATATAGCCTGGCTCGTCCCTTACCTCTGCACAACAGTCCCTCAGAGCTAGCTAAGAGGCTATGTTCCAGGCTTAGGTCTTCAGTTTTGTCCACCAAATAAAACATAATTCTCAACTTTTAGGCTGTGCATTTTGTTTTTCAGTCAACACAATCAAGTAATTATAGGTTGGAACTTTCAGTCCCTCACCCAGCCCCTTACCAACCTCTAGGGAAAGAAGAGGGACTAGAGGATGAACTGAAACCAAGCAGACTCATGTAGAGGCCCTCCCGATGACTGGACACCTAAAGTGTACCCTGCTTACTAGTGATTAGAAAAAACTGTGGGAATATACTATAGCCTCCTAGGCTGTCCATGAGTAGAGAGAGAGAGAAACAAGCCCTAGCAGTTGATGGGAAAAGCTAAAGAATGCACAAAGATAGGACAGTAGGGCAGAGAAATATCCATAACTTAAACAATAAATCAGTCCCATGGACTCCCAGTTCTGTCTCAAAGGTAAACTCTGATGCACATTCCTCAGCTGTTTTGTAGAAACCAGACCCCAAACAGAAGGAGAGTGCTGACCATAAGCACGTAGTCCCCAGACTTGCTGGAGCCTGAAGACTGATAATGTTAACCCCTGTGGCCTCACCTGGTTACCACACCACCCGCCAATCAGAAAAATGTGCACTAGCTGATCCTGTTCCCCATGACCTTCTCCCTCACCTTGCCTTTAAAACCCTTCCCCAAGCCATCAGGGAGTTCAGGTCTTTCGGGCATTAGACATGCCTACTCCTTGCTTGGTACCTTGCAATAAATGCTGTACTTTCCTTCAACGCAACCAGGTGTCAAGATTGGCTTAGCTACACATCGGGTGAAGGAACCAACTTTGTTTTGGTAACAGAATCATCACCAATGACCAACGTTTTCATCAAGCATGCCTATGTAATGAAGCCTCCATATATATAAAAAAAATACAGGTTTAAAAAGCTTCTGAGTTGGTGAACACATCCAGATTTGGGGAGAGTGGCATGCCCAGAAAGCATGGAAGCTTGGGGCCCTTTCCCCACACCTTGTCCTATGCATCTCTTCCATCTGGCTTTTCCTGAGTTATATCCTTTTATAATAAGCAGGTAATCTAGTAAATAAAATATTTCTCTGAGTTCTGTGAGCCACTCTAGCAAATAAACAGAACCCAAGAAGAGGGTTTTTGGAACCTCTAAGCTATAACACACCTTGGACTTGCAACTGGCATCTGCAGTGGGGGGAGGAGGGGCAGTCTTGTAGGACTGAGCCCTTAACCTGTGGGATGTGACGCTATCTCCAGGTAGATAGTGTTAGAATTGAGTTGAATCATAGGACATCCAGCTGATGTCAGAGAATTGCTTGGTGGCATGGGAACCCCTACCCGCTTCATGAATCAGAATCGGTGACCAGGACCCTTGTACGCTTTCTTTCCCCCACTTATATTTTTATATAGGCCTCACCTCCTATGTTTTTCTCACTCTCTGTGAGTCTGTCATGTTCCTTTCCGAATCATCCATCTCCAAAGACCATCCTGGCCTTCAGTGATCCCCTTACTGATAAACCAAGGAAGGTAAAGAGCAGATACGATGGAAGGGTGGGGAAGGTGTGGAGGAAAAGGAAAATTCCCGGAAAGCAATATAAAAATATTAAACATAAGGCTACTGAATGAAGATTCTTGTAAGTATTTATTTTCCTTCTCAAAAGGGACTGTCACAAAATTCACAGAGACAGAAAGTAGGTTAGAGGTTTCCATGGGCTGGGAGAAGGGGAAGAATGAGAGTTACTGCTGAACAGTTACAGAGTTTCTACCTGGGGTGATGGAAACATTTTGAAAGTAGATACGGGTGATGGTTGCACAATATTATGTGTTACTAATGCCACTGAACTGTACACTTTAAAATGGTTAAAATGGCACATTTTATGTTATCAATACATATATTTTGCCACAATAAAAGAAGGGGGGACTGGCACAGCTTTGCTATTTTTTGCCCTCTTGGCCCCTTCTTTCTGCCCAGAGTACAGATAATGCCCACATTGGTACAGGAGCCATTTAGATACCACAAGGTGACAAGCACAAGGATGAAAGCCAACATATTAAAGATGAAAGAGAGACAGTATCAGGGTCCCTGCAGGCATGAGCAGCCTCACCATCCCAAACTGACTCCACCCAGATTTTTAATGATGAGAGAAAACTAAAGGCCTCATTAAGGTACTTAGCAAGTTTTCAGTCACTTATCACCAAGCACACCCCTAACAGATACAGCTCCCCTACTGCCTACTCTGAGAAATCAAATATCTGAACATGGCTTTGAAGACCCTTCCCAGTGTAGCCCTAAGCTCCCTTTGCAGATATATTGCACGCTCGTTTTCTCATGTGAACCCCAAACTCCAGCTTCACCTTTCTCTAAATATAATGTTCTCCTCTCTGCTTCTGTTCCTTTGCTAGTGGCAGTTCCTGCCTGAAAATGTCCTCTCCTACTGTCTCCTCTTAGCAGCCCTTCAAAGCCAGCAAGACTTCCCCTCACTCTAGCAAGTAAAGACTCTCCTTCTGAACCCCTAACCGTCTTTGTATCCACATATCACCAGTACCCAATCCATCAGCAAGTCTTTTCAGATCTACTTTCACACTAAATCCTGTAGGAAAATTCCAACCATGACCACTGCTCGCCCCCTACCACAGGCCTCACTTAGCTCTTGTCTGGACAATTAAAACAGGCTCCAAGTAATGAAATTGAAACTGTGATTAAAAATCTTGCAACAAACAAAAGTCCAGGACCAGGTGGCTTCATAGGAGAATTCTATCAAACATTTAGAGAAGAGCTAATACCTATCCTTCCCAAACTCTTCCAAAAAATTACAGAGGAAGGAATACTCCCAAGCTCATTCTATGAGGCCACCATCACCCTGACACCGAAACCAAAGATATCACAGAAAAAGAAAATTACAGGCCAATATCCTGATGAACACAGACACAAAAATCCTCAACAAAATACTAGTAAACAGAATCCAACAACATATTAAAAGGATCATACATCATGATCAAGTGGGATTTATCTCAGGGATGCAAAGATTCTTCAGTATATGCAAATCAATCAGTGTGATACACCATATTAACAAACTGAAGAGTAAAAACCATATGATCAAGTCAATAGATGCAGAAAAAGCTTTTGACAAAATTCAATACCCATTTATGATAAAAACTCTCTAGAAAGTGGGCATAGAGAGAACCTACCTCAACATAATACAGGCCATATGTGACAAACCCACAGCAAACATCATTCTCAATGGTGAAAAACTGAAAGCATTTCCACTAAGATCAAGAACAAGACAAGGTTGCCCACTTCCAACACTACTATTCAACATAGTTTTGGAAGTTTTAGCCACAGCAATCAGAGAAGAAAAAGAAATAAAAGGAATACAAATTGGAAAAGAAGTAGAACTGTCACTGTTTGCAGATGACATGATACTATACATCAAAAATCCTAAAGATGCTATGAGAAAACTACTAGAGCTAATCAATGAATTTGGTAAACTTGGATACAAAATTAATACACAAAAATCTCTTACATTCCTAAACACTAACAATGAAAGACCAGAAAGAGAAATTAAGGAAACAATCCCATTCACCATTGCAACAAAAAGAATAAAATAATATCTAGGAATAAACCTACCTAAGGAGGCAAAAGACCTGTACTCAGAAAACTATAAGATACTGATGAAAGAAATAAAAGATGACACAAACAGATGGAGAGATATACCATGTTCTTGGATTGGAAGAATAAATATTGTGAAAATGACTAGACTACCCAAAGCAATCAACTGATTAAATGCAAACCCTATCGAATTACAGATGGCATTTCTCACAGACCTAGAACAAAAAAATTTACACTTTGTCTGGAACAGAAAAGACCCCAAATAGCCAAAGCAATCTTGAGAAGAAAAAAAAATGGAGTGGAGCAATCAGGCTCCCTGACTTCAGAGTATACTACAAAGCTACAGTAATCATGACAGTATAGTACAGGCACAAAAACAGAAATATAGATCAATGGAACAGGATAGAAAGTCCAGAGATAAACCCATGCACCTATGGTCAACTAACCTATGACAAAGGAGGCAAGAATATACAATGAAGAAAAGACAGCCTCTTCAATAAATGGTGTTGGGAAAACTGGACAGCTACATGTAAAAGAATGAAATTTGAACACTCCCTAACACCATACACAAAAATAAACTCAAAACGGATTAAAGACCTAAATGTAAGGCCACACACTATAAAATTCTTAAGAGAAAAACATAGGGAGAACACTCTTTGACATAAATCACAGCAAGATCTTTTTTGATCCACCTCCTAGAGTAATGGAAATAAAAACAAAAATAAACAGATGGGACCTAATGAAACTTAAAAGCTTTTGCACAGCAAAGGAAACCATAAACAAAACAAAAAGACAACCCTCAGAATGGGAGAAAATATTTGCAAATGAAGCAACCAACACGGGATTAATCTCCAAAATATACAAACAGCTCGTGCAGCTCAATATCAATAAAAAAACAAACAACCCAATCAAAAAATGAGCAGAAGATCTAAATAGACATTTCTCCAAAGAAGACATACAGATGGCCAAAAAGCACATGAAAAGATGCTCAACATCACTAATTATTAGAGAAATGCAAATCAAAACTACAATGAGGTATCACCTCACACCGGTCAGAATGGCCATCATCAAAAAAGCTACAAATGCTGAAGAGGGTGTGGAGAAAACGGAATCCTCCTACACTGTTTATGGGAATGTAAATTGGTACAGCCACTATAGAGAACTGTATGTAGGTTCCACAAAAAACTAAAAATAGAACTACCGTATGACCCAGCAATCCCACTCCTAGGCATATACTTGGAGAAAAACGTAATTCAAAAAGATACATGCACCCAATGTTCATTAAAGCACTATTTCCAATAGTCAGGACATGGAAGCAACCTAAATGTCCATCAACAGAGGAATGGATAAAGAAGATATGGTACATATATACAATGGAATATTACTCAGCCATAAAAAAGAACAAAATAATGCCACTTGCAGCAACATGGATGGACCTAAAGAGTGCCATACTGAGTGAAGTAAATCAGAGAGAGAAAGACAAATATCATATGATATCACTTATATGTGGAATCTAAAAAAAGGGTACAAATGAACTTATCTACAAAACAGAAATAGAGTCACAGATGTAGAAAACAAACTTATGGTTACCAGGGGATGGGGGGGAGGGATAAACTGGGAGATTGGGATTGACATATACACGCTACTATATATAAAACAGATAACTAATAAGAACCTACCGTATAGCACAGGGAACTCTACTCAATGCTCTGTAATGGCCTGTATGGGAGGAGAATCTGAAAAAAAGAGTGAATATATGTATGTGTGTGGCTGATTCGTTTTGCTGTACACCTGAGACTAACACAGCATGTGGATCAACTATAGCCCAATAAAAATTAAAACAAAACAAAACGGAAAAACAGTCTCCTTATTCTATTCTTGCCTCCTTCCCTCCAGTCAATTTCTAGTACAGATGCCAGAATCATCTTTCTAAAAATATAAGTCTGATCATATCATTACCTTGCACAAACCCTCCAGATGGCTTCCTAACACGTTAGAATAAAATCGAAGCTGCTCTCCCTGCTTGGCCTACCAGCCTTTCCATGATCTGGTTCCTGTCTGCCCCTCCAAACACAATTTTTTTTTTTTGACCTTCCTCCCTGTGCATCTGTGTGTCCTTTCCTCTTCTCATAAAGATACCAGTTATCGGATCTATGGCTCACCCTAATCCAGTATGGTCCATCTTTGACTAAATAATTATATCTGCAAAAACCCTATTTCCAAATGAGTTCCCATTCTGAAATTCTGAGCGGACATGAATTTGAGGGGAGACACTGTTCAACACAGGACACAACCACCTTCATTTAACTTAAGTCAGTGGCCCTGATATTATGCTTGCTAGCTAGTGATTTTTCCCCTTTCTCTTTTTTTTTTACATCTTTATTGGAGTATAATTGCTTTACAACGGTGTGTTAGTTTCTGCTTTATAACAAAGTGAATCAGCTGTACATATACATATATCCCCATATCTCCTCTCTCTTGCGTCTCCCTCCCACCCTCCCTATCCCACCCCTCTAGGTGGTCACAGAGCGCCGAGCTGATCTCCCTGTGCTATGCGGCTGCTTCCCGCTAGTTATCTATTTTATATTTGGTAGCCTATATATGTCCATGCCACTCTTTCACTTTGTCCCAGCTTACCCTTCCCCCTCCCCGTATCCTTAAGTCCATTCTCTAGTAGGTCTGCATCTTTATTCCCATCTTGCCCCTAGGTTCTTCATGACCATTTTCTTTTCTTTTTTTTAGATTCCATATATATGTGTTAGCATACGGTATTTGTTTTTCTCTTTCTGACTTACTTCACTCTGTATGACAGTCTCTAGGTCCATCCACCTCACTAGAAATAACTCAATTTCGTTCCTTTTTATGGCTGAGTAATATTCCATTGTATATATGTGCCACATCTTCTTTATCCATTCATCTGTTGATGGACACTTAGGTTGCTTCCATGTCCTGGCTATTGTAAATAGAGCTTCAGTGAACATTGTGGTACATGACTCTTTTTGAATTATGGTTTTCTCAGGGTATATGCCCAGTAGTGGGATTGCTGGGTCATATGGTAGTTCTATTTTTAGTTTATTGCAGAACGTCCATACTGTTCTCCATAGGGGCTGTTATCAATTTACATTCCCACCGACAGTGCAAGAGGGTTCCCTTTTCTCCACACCCTCTCCAGCATTTACTGTTTGTAGATTTTTTGATGATGGCCATTCTGCCTGGTGTGAGATGATATCTCATTGTAGTTTTGATTTGCATTTCTCTAATAATTAATGAGGTTGAGCATTCTTTCATGTGTTTGTTGCCAATCTGTATATCTTCTTTGGAGAAATGTCTGTTTAGGTCTTCTGCCCATTTTTGGATTGGGTTGTTTGTTTTTTTGATATTGAGCTGTATGAGCTGCTTGTAAATTTTGGAGATTAATCCTTTGTCAGTCCAAACTCAATTTTTATCCCTTTCAGTAGTTTACTCTAACCAGGCTCATCTTCTTGTGTTCCTTCAATATGCCAACCTAATTCCAGCCCTAAGACATTTGTACCTGACGTCTCCTCTGCCTGGAATAACCTCCCGCTAAATCTACACGTAGCTGGTACCCTCATTACTAAGAACTGTCTACTCAAATGTCACCACCCCTGACAGTTCTGCCCTGACCACTTTATCTCAGGTAGACACCCACAGCACCACTCTCGAAAGTTCACTCTGATTCTCTTCATAGCATTTCTCCCCTGGCCCTCCCAAGTTTAAACCTAGTTTCATTTTCTTATTTACTATAGAACTCCCCACCGGAATGTCAGCTCATTAGGGCAGAGGCTGTATTCTGTTCATCACTGTACTTCCAGCATCCACCACAGCACAAGGCACACAGGAGGTGTGGCTCTTTTCATTTGTCCTGTTTGTGTACCACCTGTGTACCTGCTTCATTACCACCACTAGGTGGGTACTGGCAACTCCAAGTCACCTTCAGCGTTTTCTCCAACTCGTCCTATTTCTCCTTTTATCCTACCGCATACTCCCTGTATCTATTATGGTATGATGAAGGAACATTTCAGTTTCTCATTTTATTTTAAGTCTGTGGGGAATCTCTGATGTTACTGACACTAACAAAAATTGCCCCTCACCAAAAAGGTTAACTACTATGGCATGATTTTGATGCTAAGACTTTTATCATTTGAGTTTTCTTTCTCTATTTCATTAGAAAAAGCAAAGCCACCTTGAATCCTTCTTGCAAAGAGAGAGACATATTTTAAAATACAAAAGATGACACACAGTTTAACATCTAAATAAACAGAAACAATAATGGTATGAAATTTAAAAGGACAGAATCACTAGTTACCAGGAATCTGTGCATGTAAATAATAGCTAGCTACTCTATTTCTGCTCTAAGTCATTTAGCTAAATGACTGATACTGAAATCTAAGTTTCCAGGTTTCTTGAGAATCCCCTCTCAATGCCAGCCTCACTCCAGACTGCATGCCCCTTGGAACTGTGTCCAGGAATGAAATTCTGATGATTAAAGTCTTGAGCGTGTATACTACCTCAGATAAAGTTACTAAAACCATGGCCTCTTTAAACGCACGTTGGTTAGTGAAAGAAGCCAGTCTGAAAAGGCAACATATTATAGGATTCCGACTACAAGACATTCTGGAAAGTGCAAAAGTAAAGAGATAGTAAAAAGATCAGTGGTTGAATGTAGTTAATGCAACTAAATTGTACACTTAAAAATGATTAACATAAGTTCTATGTTATGTGTATTTTACCATAATTTTTTTAAAGGCAAAAAAACCCAAAATCAGCGGTTGCCAGAGGTTCAGTAGGAGAGATGGGGAGGGATGAAGAGCTGAGGCACAGAGGACTTTTAGGGCAGTGAAACTATTCTGAATGATTCTGTAAAGGTGGATACGTGTCATTACATATTTGTCAAAACCCACAGAACACATACCACCAAGAGTGAACCCTAATAGGAACTATGGACTTTAGTTAATAATAGTGTATCAATATTGGTTCTTTGGGCTTCCCTGGTGGCACAGTAGTTGAGAGTCCACCTGCCGATGCAGGGGACACGGGTTCGTGCCCCGGTCCAGGAAGATCTCACATGCCGCGGAGCGACTGGGGCCGTGAGCCACGGCCGCTGAGCCTGCGCGTCCAGAGCCTGTGCTCCGCAACGGGAGAGGCCACACCAGTGAGAGGCCCGCGTACCGCAAAAAAAAAAAAAACAAAAAACATATATATATATAGGTTCTTCAATTGTAAAATAAATGAACCCACTAATGCAACATGTACTCACAGAGAAAACTGAGGAGAGGTGGGGGAAGAGGGCGAATGGGAACTCTGTGCTTTCAGCTCAGTTTGCTGTAAACCTAAAACTGCTCTAAGAGATAAAGTCTATTAATTTTTTTTTAAGTCGCATTTCTGGTCATTGGTGTCTATTCCAAGAGAAATTTCTAAAAAGTCCTTATGGCATGCTCATATTTCTTCTTAATTACTGAATGAGTTTTCTGTTTAATAAATATTCTTAAATATCAAACAGCTGATTAGGGCAGATATTTATTAAGCGCCTACTCTTTGCAACGTTCTGTGATAGGCACTCATATACTTTTAAATAAATAAACCAAAATATTTATTCAAAATCACCCTGGGGGTGGGAAAAGAACTATTTCCATGGCACTCTTCCTGGGTGCAAAGGTCACCTTGCTCCCCACTCTTTCTCCCCAGCAATCCCAGAGGAAGCAGGGCTGTCTCTCCTCTCCTCTGTACATTTTAATGGATTCCTCAGCTCCTCTCAAAAGACAGAAGATAATTTCTCAGAGCAAACGGCCACATTGACATTCATGGGAAAAATGGTTTGTAACCCAACAGCAAAACCCCGCTAATGTAAATTTCATACACACCTTCCAAAAGGTTAAACAATGCTGCTTTGGTTCTACTGTGCTGGGAAAGCAAATGACAGCGAGAAGCCCAACTCTGGAGCCAGGAGGAGTCCTTATGCAGAAAGTTCTCCCAGTACCAAGGTCTTACTCTCTGCTTAGGAGGAGAATTATTAACAGTCAGAGTCCCCTGAAAACGAATGACTCAGCACACATACAAACAAGCCCCACTCAACTTTCTCCACTAAAACAAATGGAAGACCACAGGTAAAGGATGAAGCAGGAGTGAGGAGATGGGCTTATTTTCAAGTTTGCTTTATGAATATGTATTTTTAAACAGCTTTCCCAAATATGCATGCTGCGTACCATTATCCTCTCTGCTGGTCCTTAACTGAGCATTCTGACTCCACCCCACTGTCATTCAATCAGTATTTATTGAGTGCCAACTGTGTGTCAAGCACCCGTTCAGGTATTGAGGGTATAACAATGAAGAATTCAGACAACTTCTTCACCCTCAAGGAGTTTATAATGTGGGAGAAGCAGACAATAAGCAAACTAATTTCAGATGGTGTTAAAGGCTATGGAGAAAAATAAAACTGGGTGATGGTGTAACAAGGAGAGAGATGGGGGTGGGGCATTTGGTGTACCAAATTTAGACAACTGGGGCATGAAAGACCCCCGTAAGGAGGTGAGATTTAAACTGAGACTAGGATGAGGAGAAGGCATCAATCAACTAAAGATGTACAAAAGTTGGGAGGTTGGGATTAGCAGTTACAAACTATTATATGTAGAATGGATAAACAGCAAGGTCCTACTGTATAGCACAAGCAACTATATTCAATATCCTGTGATAAACCATAATGGAAAAGAATATGAAAAAGAATATGTACATATATGTATAACTGAATCACTTCGCTGAAATTGACACATTATAAATCAACTATACTTCAATAAAATTTAAAAAAATAACTCTAGCAAAAGAAATGTATTACACTATAAATAAATAAATAAATAAATAAATAAATAAAGGCCCCCAGGCAGGAACAGCCTGACATGTTCAAGATTAGGAAGGACACCACTGTGTCCAATAAGAGTGAGGGTGGAAAGAGCGGCTGTCAGGGGCCAGGTCATGGAGGGCCTTTAACCATTCTGGGTTTTATGCTGCACACAATAGGGAAGCAAAGACAGACTTTAATCAGAAAAGCCAAATGACCTGATATATATTTTTTAAAGATCGATTTCACCATGATGTGTTCAAAAGGTTGTAGAGGAACAAGAGTGGACACGGAGAAGCCTGGGGAATTGGGAGGCGACGGAAGGAGACCAGGTGAGAGGGAGTGGTGGCTTGGACCAGCAGGCGGCAGTGTGCTGCTGCCCAGACTCTACTACAAATATGCCAAACCCAGGGGACACAGTGGGGTCAAAGTACAGCTGTGACCCAGCTTGGAGAGCAGTTGATTCAAGTTGGAAATAGGAACCTTTTGACAATGCGTCCACACCAAGGGAATACCTTTTTCATGCGTGAAGATGACGTCTGTGCTTGGGGAGCCCCCTGAACGAGTGTAACAGGGAGAAGAGCCTCAGTGGAAGAAACACCATTGAGGGTGATGGGAATACAACTCGTTGATGGATTCAACTGGAGGTAAGTGAAGAAAGAATTAAGGGTGACTCCCAGATTTTTGGCTGGAGCATGACGGTGGGTTGTCCCACCACTTACTGAGATGTGGAAGACTGGAAAAGAAGAACTGTGTAGTGCTAAAGATCAAAAGTTTTGTTTCAAACATGTTGATTGAACTGTCCATTTGACATCAGATGGGCAATAACGTAAGGGATGAGTTTGGAAAGAGGAGATGAGAGGAGAGGACAGAACCCTGTTGGAGGGTGGCGACAATCAGAGGTCACACAGAGGAAAAAGAGCCAGCAAATTTCACACTGGACTCATTCAGTCACCAACACACACTTATGCAATGAAACAGGACACGAAGACCATTTGTTCCAGAAATGGCCACCTGGCATGTGGAGGCTGCGTAGTACTCGCTCAACATGTGTTTTATAGCTCATTTTCAATCAAGGGCTACCCTATAAATGCAGACAGTAGATCATCTACAAATTTAATTAACTGTATTTGTGCAGAACCTCAATTTGACCATAAAAATTTAATGCTTAATATAGTTTAAGATTTAATGGCCTTTCTTTTTAAAAGGAGACATATGAAATGGCCACAGATTAATTTTTCTGGTCATCTCCAATATGTAAGAGTTATGAAGACAACAGAAAAGAGTGGATAGTACAAGTCTGAATCCTGCACAAAGTACAGGATTTAACTACCTTCTACCAAACTCTCCTTAAAAATTATTTTCTCTAATTAACTAATTGTTTGCACAACATAACATCTAACAAGTGCCTCTTGAAGCTACTTTCAGAAGCCAAGTACCTCACGCTCAGGCAGAACAACCGTATCACCTTCTAATACCCTTCGGCTTGGAGGAGTTTCAAGATGTCGGAAGAGTAAGACACGGAGATCACCTTCCTCCCCACAAATACATCAGAAATACATCTACATGTGGAACAACTCCTACAGAACACCTACTGAATGCTGGCAGAAGACCTCAGACCTCCCAAAAGGCAAGAAACTCCCCACGTACCTGGGTAGGGCAAAAGAAAAAAGGAAAAACGGAGACAAGAGAATAGGGACGGGACCTGCACCAGTGGGAGGGAGCTGTGAAGGAGAAAAGGTTTCCACACACTAGGAAGCCCCTTCGCGGGCTGCGGGTGGCAGAGGGGGGAAGCTTCAGAGCCGTGGAGGAGAGCACAGCAACAGCGGTGCGGAGGGCAAAGCGGAGAGATTCCCGCACAGAGGATCGGTGCTGACCGGCACTCACCAGCGTGAGAGGCTTGTCTGCTCACCCGCTGGGGCGGGCGGGGCTGGGAGCTGAGGCTCGGGCTTTGGTCGGAGCGCAGGCACAGGACTGGGGTTGGTGGCATGAACACAGCCTGAAGGGGTTAGTGTGCCACGGCTAGCCGGGAGGGAGTCCAGGAAAAAGTCTGGAGCTGCCGAAGAGGCAAAAGACTTTTTCTTGCCTCTTTGTGCCCTGGTACGGGCGGAGAAGAGATTAAGAGCGCCACTTAAAGGAGCTCCAAAGAAGGATGCGAGCCGCGGATATCAGCACGGACCCCAGAGACGGGCATGAGATGCTACGGCCGCTGTTGCCGCCACCAAGAAGCCTGTCTGTGAGCACAGGTCACTATCCACACCTGCCTTCCAGGGAGCCTGTGCAGCCCACCACTGCCAGGTTCCCGGGATCCAGGGTCAACTTCCCCAGGAGAACACACGGCGTGTCTCAGGCTGCTGCAACATCACGCCAGCCTCTGCTGCCGCAGGCTCACCCCACATCCGTACCCCTCCCTCCCCCCGGCCTGAGTGAGCCAGAGCCCCCGAATCAGCGGCTCCTTTAACCCCGTCCTGTCTGAGTGAAGAACAGACGCCCTCAGGCGACCTACACGCAGAGGCGGAGCCAAATGCAAAGCTGAACCCCGGGAGCTGTGGGAACAAAGAAGAGAAAGAGAAATCTCTCCCAGCAGCCTCAGGAGCAGCGGATTAAATCTCCACAATCAACTTGATGTACCCTGCATCTGTGGAATACATGAATAGACAACAAATCATCCCAAATTGAGGAGGTGGACTTTGAGAACAACGATATATATATATTTTCCCGTTTTTCTCTTTTTGTGAATGTGTATGCTTCTGTGTGTGATGTTGTTGATATAGCTTTGCTTTTACCATTTGTCCTAGGGTTCTGTCTGTCTGGGTTTTTTTGTTTTTTTATTACTTAAATTTTTTTTTCTTAATAATTATTTTTTATTTTTCATTTTAATAACTTTATTTTACTTTATTTTATCTTCTTCTTTCTTCCTTTTTTTTTGCCCTTTTATTCTGAGCTGTATGGAGGACAGGATTTTGGTGCCCCAGCCAGGCATCAGGGCTGTGCCACTGGGGTGGGACAGCCAAGTTCAGGACACTGGTCCACAAGAGACCTCCCAGCTCCATGTAATATCAAATGGTGAAAATCTCCCAGAGATCTCCATCTCAACACCAAGACCAGCTCCACTCAACAACCAGCAAGCTACAGTGCTAGACACCCTATGCCAAACAACTAGCAAGACAGGAACACAAGAACATCCATTAGCACAGAGGCTGCCTAAAATCATAATAAGGCTACAGACACCCCAAAACACATCACCAGACGTGGACGTGCCCACCAGAAAGACAAGATCAGACCTCATCCACCAGAACACAGGCACTAGTCCCCTCCACCAGGAAGCCTACACAAACCACTGAACCAACCTTACCCACTGGGGACAGACACCAAAAACAATGGGAACTATGAACCTGCAGCCTGCAAAAAGAAGACCCCCAAACACAGTAAGTTAAGCAAAATGAGAAGACAGAGAAACACACAGCAGATGAAGGAGCAAGATAAAAACCCACCAGACCTAACAAATGAAGAGGAAATAGGCAGTCTACCAGAAAAAGAATTCAGAATAATGATAGTAAAGATGATCCAAAATTCTGGAAGTAGAATGGAGAAAATACAATAAACGTTTAACAAGGACCTAGAAGAACTAAAGAGCAAACAAACAGTGATGAACAACGCAATAAATGAAATTAAAAATTCTCTAGAAGGGTTCAATAGCGGAATAACTGAGGCAGAAGAATGGATAAGTGACCTGGAAGATAAAATAGTGGAAATAACTACTGCAGAGCAGTTATAATAAAGAAAAAAGAATGAAAAGAATTGAGGACAGTCTCAGAGACCTATGGGGAAACATTAAACGCAACAACATTCAAATTATAGGGGTCCCAGAAGAAGAGAAAAAGAAAGGGACTGAGAAAATATTTGAAGAGATTATAGTTGAAAACTTCCCTAATATGGGAAAGGAGATAGTTAATCACATCCAGGAAGCACAGGGAGTCCCATACAGGATAAATCCAAGGAGAAACATGCCAAGACACATATTAATCAAACTACCAAAAATTAAATACAAAGAACAAATATTAAAAGCAGCAAGGGAAAAACAACAAATAACACATAAGGGAATCCCCATAAGGTTAACAGCTGATCTTTCAGCAGAAACTCTACAAGCCATAAGGGAGTGGCAGGACATAAAGTGATAAAGGAGAAAAACCTACAACTAAGATTACTCTACCCACCAAGGATCTCGTTCAGATTTGACGGAGATATTAAAATCTTTACAGACAAGCAAAAGCTAAGAGAATTCAGCACCACCAAACCAGCTTTACAAAAAATACTAAAGGAACTTCTCTAGGCAGGAAACACAAGAGAAGAAAAAGACCTACAATAATAAACCCAAAACAGTTAAGAAAATGATAATAGGAACACACATATCGATAATTACCTTAAATGTAAATGGATTAAATGCTCCAACCAAAAGACATAGATTGGCTGAATGGATACAAAAACAAGACCTGTATATATGCTCTCTACAAGAGACCCACTTCTGACCTAGGGACACACACAAACAGAAAGTGAGGGGATGGAAAAAGATATTCCATGCAAATGAAAATCAAAAGAAAGCTGGAGTAGCAATTCTCATATCAGACAAAATAGACTTTAAAACAAAGACTATTAGAAGAAACAAAGAAAGACACTACATAATGATCAAGGGATCAATCCAAGAAGATATAACAATTGTAAATATTTATGCACCCAACATAGGAGCACCTCAATACATAAGGCAAATGCTAAGAGCCATAAAAGGGGAAATTGACAGTAACAAAATCATAGTAGGGGACTTTAACACCCCACTTTCAGCAATGGACAGATCATCCAAAATGAAAATAAATAAGGAAACACAAGCTTTAAATGATACATTAAACAAGATGGACTTAGTTGATATTTATAGGACATTCCATCCAAAAACAACAGAATACACATTCTTCTCAAGTGCTCATGGAACATTCTCCAGGATAGATCATATCTTGGGTCACAAATCAAGCCTTGGTAAATTTACAAAAATTGAAATCATATCAAGTATCTTTTCCAACCACAATGCTATCAGACTAGATATCAATTACAGGAAAAAATCTGTAAGAAATACAAACACATGGAGGCTAAACAACACATTACTCAATAACCAAGAGATCACTGAAGAAATCAAAGAGGAAATCAAAAAATACCTAGAAACAAATGACAATGAAAACACAACAACCCAAAACCTATGGGATGCAGCAAAAGCAGTTCTAAGAGGGAAGTTTACAGCAATACAATCCTACGTGAAGAAACAAGAAACATCTCAAATAAACAACCTAACCTTTCACCTAAAGCAATTAGAGAAAAGAAGAACAAAAAAACCCCAAAGTTAGCAGAAGGAAAGAAATCATAAAGATCAGATCAGAAATAAATGAAAAAGAAATGAAGGAAATGATAGCAAAGATCAATAAAACTTAAAGCTGGTTCTTTCAGAAGATAAAATTGATAAACCATTAGCCAGACTTACCAAGGAAAAAAGGGAGAAGACCCAAATCAATAGAATTAGAAATGAAAAGGAGAAGTAACAACTGACACTGCAGAAATACAAAGGATCATGAGAGATTACTACAAGCAACTATATACCAATAAAATGGACCACCTGGAAGAAATAGACAAATTATTAGAAATGCACAACCTTCTGAGACTGAACCAGGAAGAAACAGAAAATAGGAACAGACCAGTCACAACAACTGAAATTGAAACTCTGATTAAAAATCTTCCAACAAACAAAAGCCCAGGACCAGATGGCTTCATAGGCAAATTCTATCAAACATTTAGAGTAGAGCTAATACCTACCCTTCTCAAACTCTTCCAAAATATAGCAGAGGGAGGAACACTCCCAAACTCATTCTATGAGGCCACCATCACTCTGATGCCAAAACAAGAAAAAGATGTCACAAAGAAAGTAAACTACAGGCCAATATCACTGATGAACCTAAATGCAGAAATCCTCAACAAAATACAAGCAAACAGAATCCAACAACACATTAAAAGGATCATACACTTTGATCAAGTGGGGTTTATCCCAAGAATGCAAGAATTCTTCCATATATGCAAATCAATCAATGTGATACACCATATTAACACATTGAAGGAGAAAAACCATATGATCATCTCAATAGATGCAGAGAAAGCTTTGACAAAATTCAACACCCATTTATGATAAAAACCCTCCAGAAAGTAGGCATAGAGGGAACTTTCCTCAACATAATAATAAAGGCCGTATATGACAAACCCAAAGCCAACATCATCCTCAATGGTGAAAAACTAAAACCATTTCCACTAAGATCAGGAAAAAGACAATGTTGCCCACTCTCACCACTATTAGTCAACATAGTTTTGGAAGTTTTAGCCACAGCAATCACAGAAGAAAAAGAAATAAAAGGAATCCAAATTGGAAAAGAAGAAGTAAAGCTGTCACTGTTTGCAGATGACATGATACTATACATAGAGAATCCTAAAGATGCCACCAGAAAACTACTAGAGCTAATCAAGGAATGTGGTAAAGTAGCAGGAAACAAAATTAATGCACAGAAATCTCTTGCATTCCTATACACTTACGATGAAAAATCTAAAAGTAAAACTAAGAAAACACTCCTCTTACCACTGCAACAAAAAGAATATAATATCAAGGAATAAACCTACCTAAGGAGACAAAAGACCTGTATGCAGAAAATTATAAGACACTGATGCAAGAAATTAAAGATGATACAAATAGATGGAGAGATATACCATGTTCTTTGATTGGAAGAATCAACATTGTGAAAATGACTAGACTACCCAAAGCAATCTACAGATTCAATGCAATCCCTATCAAACTACCAAGGGCATTTTTCACAGAACTAGAACAAAAAATTTCACAATTTGTATGGAAACACAAAAGACCCCGAATAGCCAAAGCAATCTTGAGAAGAAAAAACAGAGCTGGAGGAATCAGGCTCCCTGACTTCAGACTATACTACAAAGCTACAGTAATCAAGACAGTATGGTACTGGCACAAAAACAGAAATATAGATCAATGGAACAGGATAGAAAGCCCAGAGATAAACTCATGCACATGTGGTCACCTTATCTTTGATAAAAGAGCCAGGAATATACAGTGGAGAAAAGACAGCCTCTTCAGCTGGACAGCTACATGTAAAAGAATGAAATTAGAACACTCCCTAACACCATAGACAAAAATAAACTCAAAATGGATTAAAGACCTAAATGTAAGGCCAGACACCATGAAACTCTTAGAGGAAAACATAGGCAGAACACTGTATGACATCAATCACAGCAAGATTCTTTTTGACCCTCCTCCTAGAGAAATGGAAATAAAAACAAAAATAAACGCATGGGACCTAATGAAACTTCAAAGCTTTTGTACAGCAAAGGAAACCATAAACAAGACCAAAAGCCAACCCTCAGAATGGGAGAAAATATTTGCAAATGAAGCAACTGACAAAGGATTAATCTCCAAAATTTACAAGCAGCTCATGCAGCTCAATATCAAAAAAACAAACCCAATCCAAAAATGGGCAGAAGACCGAAACAGACATTTCTCCAAAGAAGATATACAGATTGCCAACAGACACATGAAAGAATTCTAACATAATTAATTATTAGAGAAATGCAAATCAAAACTACAATGGGATATCATCTCACACCGGTCAGAATGGCCATCATCAAAAAAATCTATAAACAATAAATGCTGGAGAGGGTGTGGAGTAAAGGGAACCCTCTTGCACTGTCAGTGGGAATGTAAATTGATACATCCACTATGGAGAACAGTATGGAGGTTCCACAAAAAACTAAAAATAGAACTACCATATGACCCAGCAATCCCACTACTGGGCATATACCCTGAGAAAACCATAATTCAAAAAGAGTCATGTACCACAATGTTCATTGCAGCTCTATTTACAATAGCCAGGACATGGAAGCAACCTAAGTGTCCATCAACAGATGAATGGATAAAGAAGATGTGGCACATATATACAATGGAATATTACTCAGCCATAAAAAGGAACGAAACTGAGTTATTTGTAGTGAGGTGGATGGACCTAGAGACTGTCATACAGAGTGAAGTAAGCCAGAAAGAGAAAAACAAATACTGTATGCTAACACATGTATATGGAATCTAAAAAAAAAAGAAGAAGAAAATGGTCATGAAGAACCTAGGGGCAAGACGGGAATAAAGATGCAGACCTACTAGAGAATGGACTTGAGGATACAGGGAGGGTGAAGTGTAAGCTGGGACAAAGTGAGAGAGTGGCATGGACATATATAGACTACCAAATATAAAATAGATAACTAGTGGGAAGCAGCCGCATAGCACAGGGAGATCAGCTCGGTGCTTTGTGACCACCTAGAGGGGTGCGATAGGGAGGGTGGGAGGGAGGGAGATGCAAGAGAGAAGAGATGTGGGGATATATGTATATGTATAGCTGTATATATATAGCTGATTCACTTTGTTATAAAGCAGAAACTAACACACCACTCTAAAGCAATTATACTCCAATAAAGATGTTAAAAAAATAAAATAAATAAAATTAAATTAAAAATAGATCCTTAAGACTAAGAAAAACAAATACCCTTCGCCTTTGGGTACAGACAGGTACTATGTGCATATGCTATTAATAATGAAAACAAAACACTCTGCAATAATTTTGGGCAGATCTATAAATATTTATAAGGTGTCAGGTGAATTCATACACATTTTCATGTCTTTTAATTTAAGAAGAGTTTTCATAAAGAGCAGTAGACCTGGATTTCAGTCTTGGTTGTGTCATTTGCTCGTTGTTACTGTGTGCAAAGCAGTTACCATCAGTTTCTTTAGCTGTTAATAGGAATGACTACTCTGGCTACTTCACAGCAGAGTTGAGCTAATTAAATAAAATGAGGGTACGTAAAATTACCTGCCATTTTCTATTGCTAGGAAAAGTGAATTCAGGCACATTACAAGTTCAATCTTCTTTTAAAATATCTTACCTTGTAATTGCTGGAATATCAGAAATTAAATGTGTCTGTCCTACTTGATACAAACACAACGCTAAGCCTCTGTTTTTTCACACTAGCACATAGTAATTGATTAATAGATATTAGTTTCCTGTGGTCCGTGCTTCCTTCATTCCTTACCACAAGAGACTTCAGAGATTAATTAGTTCAAGCTTGTTTTAAATATGAGGAAAGCAAGGCCCAGGGAGGTGAAATGACATACTTCTGGTTTCACAGTAAATCTCTCTCAGCCTAAGTTTCCCCATCTGTTAAATAAGGGGCTTAGACTAGATAAGTCATTTTAAAACTGTGTTTTACAGCAGAGCCCAATTAGTCAGAAAAGAGATTTTCAAAAAGGGTTTCATGCTGCTAACAACAACAAAATATATTAAAGCAGCTCTTAGTTTATGAGAGTTGACAAACTGGCTGGGCCGAGTCGTGATTGCAGGCCATTTTGGGGCTAGAATATGGTCTAAATGTTAATGACTTCAGGCAGGTCACAGCTCTACAATTCACCTGGTCCCCACACCTTCCTTTTGTCTTATACCAGCCCACTTTACTCAACCAAGTTACCTGCCGAGCTCCAAAACTGTCCCCAGCTCCCTGCTATCTCTCATATTTGGGAGAAAACTTTGCTCAAATTCTTATTTCCATGCTTAGGATGCCAGCGTGGCTGCTATGAAATATAACAGCAACTTAATCAAGAGAGTTCAATTCTCTCTCATACAGCAGTGTAAGCAGTCCAGGGCCATATGGCAGCTCCATGGTGTCTGCGTACAATATCCCCCCTGTCTTAACCTCCAACCTCAACCTGCCATTAGGCATCCACGAGCCCAGATAAAGCTCAGGACTCCTAAACAAGGAATGAAGGAATGGTGACTGGGAGACAGTTGTTGGTTTATGCTACATCTTCCCTATTAAAGTTTAAACTCTGAGGGCAGAGACTATGAGATAAGCATCTTCACACCGTACATCACGGCCAGTTATATGCAAAATCTGTGCAAGTAGCAGCAGAACAGTCATTCATTATGGGAAGGTCTTTATAGGAAGGTCTAAGCCAACAGTTAAGGCATAAGGGCAGTAGCACAGTGATGGCACTAGCAGTCCCTGGGGGAGGAAAGTAGACCCAGTGGAACAGTGATGCCTTGGAACAGTGGAACTGCAATAGAGTCAATAATATGCCTGTTGGGGGAGGAGACCAGCATGTTAGAACCTCAAAATGCAAATTCCTGAGCAAATACAGAAAAAACTAGATGCCCTTCAAGGAGAATTAACTTTCAGCAGGGAGGCAGTAGGGGACCATGTCTCATAAGTGCTCTTAACTTTCGCGGTAGCTCTAGGGTCAGCAGGTTAAAAGACTAGCTTTGGCCAGGTTTTAGTGTTTATGTTTCTTACAAATTGTCTTTTTATTAAGCTTTTAGGGCCTTTACTTTGAAGTGAGAAAATGATGCAAGAAAGCTGAGTCATTGATTTATTACAAAAACGTCTCCCCGGGCTTCCCTGGTGGCACAGTGCTTGAGAATCTGCCTGCTGATGCAGGGGACACGGGTTCGAGCCCTGGTCTGGGAGGATCCCATATGCTGCGGAGCAACTAGGCCCGTGAGCCACAACTACTGAGCCTGCGCGTCTGGAGCCTGTGCTCCGCAACAAGAGAGGCCGCGATAGTGAGAGGCCCGCGCACCGCGATGAAGAGCGGCCCCCGCTTGCCACAGCTAGAGAAAGTCCTCGCACAGAAACGAAGACCCAACACAGCAAAACTAAATAAATTAATAAACTCCTAAAAAAACAAAAACAAAAAACGTCTCCCCTTGCTGCAGAGCTACTCGTAACTTGCCCTGTAGGGTACTTCCCTTTAATGCCTTGGCTTTGTCCTTCCTCCATTGGTTTTGCTGAAGACAGGATACATTTAGCTCCCATGGTAACACACAGCCTTGTGTGTAATGGTAACTTTATTGGCTCCAGCTTTGAAATTGGTTATAGCAGCCCTTATCAGCAAATTAGGACTCACACAGCAGACACGCAAAGTGACTGAGAAACCCATAAAAAGCCAAAGAAAGAAAGCTGGATAAAGTTAAAACAAATTTCATCTCTAAGTCTCCATTGATCTCCACAGTAAATACTAAAAACTAACATGTTTATTGGCCTTCATTTGATTGCAAGTCATTATTACTGCACTCTTCTCACATCTACTAGTACTTTCTTAGTTGGAACCTTCTAGTAAAACACTCAAAATGGGCATTTTTAAAGATAAAGAGGTACATCCATTCAGATTCCAAACTCATAAACTTGTGGGTTTTCCAGGGCTCACTTGGAATTATACCATATACATAAACAATGAGAGTCCTAAAAACCAGACTTTGGTTTTATAAAATATGTATTTAAATTTTGTTCAGTAATGAAAATAGGCATCTCTAAACTAAGACAGACAGGTTATGTAGAATGCTCTTCCAGGAGAAAACAGTCTAAGTACAACTAGTGAGATAAGCACAAAGGCTCACTCCTATAACGTGCTCATGTATTAAACTGCGTTTCTATACCTAGCAGCAACAAGAAGGTTGAAGTAATTAAAATCACCTATTCTGAAAAAAAGAGAACCCTTGTGATCATGATTTTTAATCATCAAACACTGTAAAATTCATTTGCTGGAAAACAGTTTTCACCTACTGTATGTAACCCTAAAGGTCTGAATTTAGGAACTGTCAGAAAAAGCTACAGGGAGAAATAAGAACAAATGAGAACATTATTACTAAAAAAAAAAAAAAAGTAATGAATTTTGGAATTGATATTCACTGGAGGTATTCAAACATAAGACACTGAGATACTGCAGTGGTCCTTCAACCATGAGCTGCTAAAATAGATAAGTAATTTCAAGCTTATTTTGTATGTTTTAGCAGTTAAAAGTCTTCATTGAAAATAAAATATTAATTTCTGGGTTTCCTAAAGAAATTATGACAACTACAGAAATCAGAATCTTTCCACCCATCTTCTGAAAACCATTCCAACAAACAGAACACAAATGAAAACCATGGTTTTTTACTAGGAAACAGATAATGCTTTCAACTACAAGTTATGTGTATCTAGGGAAATAAACATTTTGAAGTCATCACTGCCAAGCTGGAGCCCATGTCAGAGCAGAGTCACACACAGACCATGGGGAAAAGAAGAGTGTGCAGTGGGATACTAACACTGGGGGGACACAGACAAAATTGCTTCTGTAGAAAGAGAACCCCACCCTGAGTGGCCACATTCTTAAAACGAACTGAGACCTGGTGTATCAGAGCACTGGCTACCGGGAAGTAGAAAGGAAGAGGTCTGAAGTTGCTCAGGAACACAGATGGCAGATCTGGAAGCCAATGCGTGTGTGTGTGTGTGTGTGTGTGTGTGTGTGTGTGTGTGTGTGTGTGTGTGTGTGTGTGTGTGTGTGTGTGTGTGTGTGTGTGTGTGTGTGTGTGTGTGTGTGTGTGTGTGTGTGTGTGGAGAGCGGGGGACGAGATGACTTGGTAGGTAAGGATAAATGAAATAGGGTAAAATGAATTAGAGAGAAAAAGTTAGGCACAGAAGAGAACTAAAGACCAAAAAAACCCATATAATTGGAGTCTTTGAAGACAAAAAACAATTTTAAATGTGAAATAGAACTAATTACCATCCAAACAAAAAAATGAGGTAGCTTTAGCAAAGGACAAATGGTCTTTTAATTTACATATGAAAAGAAAGACTCATCAGAATAGAGAGCCCATAAATAAATCCACACACATGTGGTCAAATAATTTATAACAAAGGAGCCAAGGATACACAGCCCTCCCTTGGTATCTATGGAGGATTGTTTCCAGGACCTGCCACGGACACCAAAATCCACGGACGATCAGGTCCCATAGTTGGCAGTCCATATCAATGAATTCCACATCCTTGGATTCAACCAACCACAGAACATATGTTAAGTTTGCTGGCTGGTTGAATCCATGGATGCAGAACCTGTGGATACAGACAGCCAACTGCATATTTATTGAAAACAATTCCACATACACATGGACCCACGCAGTTCAAAAACCCTTGCTGTTCAAGGGCCAACTGTACAATGGGAAAAGGACAGTCTCTTCAATAAATGGTGATGGGAAAAACTGGACAGCCACGTGCAAAAGAATCAAACTGAACCACTATCTTATCCCATACACAAACATTAGCTCAAAATGGATTAAAGGACTGAATTTAAAATCTGAAACCATAAAACTCCTGCAAGAAAACATAGGTGTTAAGCTCCTTGTCCTTGGTCTAGATGAAGATTTTTTTTGGATCCTACACCAAAAGCAAAGGCAACAACAACAACAAATAAAGTGGGATTACATCAAACTAAAAAGCTTCTGTGCAACAAAGGAAACTATCAACAAAATGAAAAGGCAACCTACTGAATGAGAGAAAATATTCGCAAATCATCTATCTGGCTAAGGGGTTAATATCCAAAATATATGAACAACTCATACAACTCAACAGCAAAAAACAAACAAAAAAATCCAATTAAAAAGTAGCCAACTGTAGGGCTTCCCTGGTGGTGCAGTGGTTGGGAGTCTGCCTGCTAGTACAGGGGACATGGATTCGAGCCCTGGTCTGGGAAGATCCCACATGCCGCGGAGCAACTAGGCCCGTGAGCCACAACTACTGAGCCTGCGCGTCTGGAGCCTGTGCTCCACAAAAAGAGAGGCCGCGATAGTAAGAGGCCCGCACACTGCGATGAAGAGTGGCCCCCGCTTGCCACAACTAGAGAAAGCCCTCACACAGAAATGAAGACCCAACACAGCAAAAATAAATAAATTAATTAAAAAAATAGCCAACTGTATATTTATTGAAAAAGATCTACATATATGTAGACCCAAGCAGTTGAAAAACCCTTGCTGTCCAAGGGCCAACTGTACAATGGGAAAAGGACAGTCTCTTCAATAAATGGTGTTGGAGAAAACTGGACAGCCACAGGCAAAAGAATCATGCAGATGACAGTTTTCCACGTTATTTTTATAAATGCAAATAAGGTCCTAAACTTAAAACCAACAAGTTTGTTTCTGGAACCACACAGTTGATTTTGGTTTTAAAATTCATATGGAAAAAATCATGCAAAATTAGCCTTTTAAAAACTTGGGGGAAAAGGAAAAGTGGGGACTAGCCCTCCCAGACATGACTAGAGCCTCACTTAATAACCTTGATTGTGGCCTGAAAGAGACCCTGAAGCAGAAGATTCAGTTAAGTCTTGCCCAGACTTCCTGACCCACAGGAACTGTGGGATAATAAAATTTGGTCTAAGCCACTAAGTTTTAGGGCAATGAGTTAAAGAGCAATAGATAATGAATAAATAAAGATAATTCTGATTCTTATTTGGATCTAGGGAAAAAAACACAGGTACAGGGCTTCCCTGGTGGCGCAGTGGTTAAGAATCTACCTGCCAATGCAGAGGACACGGGTTTGAGCCCTGGTCCGGGAAGATCCCACAAGCCACAACTACTGAGCCCTCGTGCCACAACTACTGAAGCCCACATGCCTAGAGCCCATGCTCCACAACAAGAGAATCCACCACAATGAGAAACCCACGCACCACAATGAAGAGTAGCCCCCGCTCGCTGCAACTAAAGAAAGCCTGTGCAGCAAAAGACCCAACGCAGCCATATGTAAATCAATTAATTAATTAATTTTAAAAAATAAAGTTCCCTTTAAAAAAAAAAACAGGTACAAAAGACATTACTGGAACAATGAGATAAATTTGAATTTGAATATGTAATACTGATATGAAATTTCTTTGACGTAGTAGTAATATCATGGGACTCTACGAAAATGAGAGTTCTTAGGAAATGTGCTAAAGTATTTAGGGATAAAATGGCATGTTATCTGCCATTCACTTTCAAGTAGTTCAACAAAAACACAGTAAAATATATCCATAAACAAGTGTATGTCTGAGCGTGTGTGTATGGCAAGTAAGAAAGAGAGTATTATGTACATTTTGTTAATGTACATGAAAGGTATGTGATGGTCTTTGTATTAACCTACATAAATTAAACTATTATATAACTTTTAAATTCCATTGTATAAATGAAAATTGTCATCTCTTCTGTAGGTTTTTAATTCTTCAAACTAAAAGGTTACATATCTAAGATGATTGCTGGAATTCCCAGTATATAAGTAGAATTGTTAAAAATGACTCCATGGTGAGGGAGGGAGGTACAGTGACTAATTCCAGAGCCCTGTCAACTCAGTCCTCAGTCTTCAGAGTGGCCAGAAGACACTCTGGGAATCAGGCCTCATGAGGAACACGGTTAGAAGGCCACTAAGATAAATCAACTTGGAGGTCGTATCCTATCCTGAGAACTTATAGCTTTATGCTTCTTCTTTTTTTTTTTTTTTTTTGCGGTACGCGGGCCTCTCACTGCTGTGGCCTCTCCCATTGCAGTGCACAGGCTCCGGACGCGCAGGCTCAGCAGCCATGGCTCATGGGCCCAGCCCCTCCGCGGCATGTGGGATCTTCCCAGACCGGGGCACAAACCCGTGTCCCCTGCATCGGCAGGCGGCCTCTCAACCACTGCGCCACCAGGGAAGCCCGCTTTATGCTTCTTGATTCATTGTAAAATTTGATCATGCGTCAGTTGTTTTGCTTTCAACCGTTTGAAATCCCACACCTTCCAGGAGAAGTTACTACAGAGCTAATTGTTTTGAACTAAAATAAAGCTCCCCTACCGCTAATTTTATTTCATTTAGAGAGTGCATAGGAAATCACCTGAGAATCTGGTTAAAATGCAGATTCTGATTCATCAGGTCTGAAGTGGGGCTTAAGAGTTTGAATTTCTCAGAAGCTCCTAGGGGATGCTGCTATTGCGGATGCAAGCAGCGCATTTCGAGTTGCCAGGCCTTAGAGCAACTTCCCAGCAGGCTGTAATTTAACGTGGGCTTCAACTCTCAGTCATTCCAGCACTAGCAAAACTTACCTGTGGATTCACTTTCTCAAGAAAACAAAAATATACATAGATAGAGGTTTTCTATAACAAACTTACTATTGCAAAAGAAAAAAATGGTAACACTCTTAATGTCCATCAACAGGAGAATGGCTAAATTATGGTTTATCTATATAAGGCAACGCCTGTAATCTTTTTAAAAACTGTCTACCCTGTGACCCAGAAATTCCAATTCTAGGTATTTTCACAACAGAAATGAAATAGGTCCACAAAAGATCTATACAAGTATGTTCATAGAAGTTTCACTCGTAAGTGCCAAAAACTGTTAATAGCCCAGGAGCCTATGAAGGGGAAAATGGAAGAACAAACTGTGGTATATTCATACAATGTACTACTCCTCAGTAATTTAAAAAACAAAACAAAACATACTACTGTTTTTTTCAACAACATGTACGAATCTCAAAAACATCATACTGAGTTGAAAGAAGCCTTACACCAAAGAGTACATACTTTCTGGGGTTGTGATAATTTTCTATTTCTTGATAGGGATTTGAGTTACAAAAGTGAACTCATCAAAACTCATCATAGATTACACTTAGGATTTTTGAATTTCATTATGTAAGACTTACCTCCAAACAGGAAAAATGTAAGCAAATACTGAACTCTAGTTAATGATGTGCATAGGAAGTATTTAGGGGAAAGTGGATCATTGTCTACCACTTACTTTAAATGCATCAAAAAAATAAAATGAATTGAGAGACAGAGGGGTAGATACGTGACAATGCAAATATAGTAAAATGTTCACGGTGGAACCTATGTAATAGGTAAAATTTCTTTAACCTTTCTGCACGTTTAAATTTTTTTCATATTGAACTGTTGGGAAAAGTGAGGTAGATGTGTGTGTTGACATGGAAAGGTCAGCAAGCAATCTAACGATATTGCTAAAAACGATATAATGATGTGCAGAAAAATAAGTTACAGATAGACCCACATGAACGTATGTGAGCTTCCTGGCTGGATAGACAGGAAACTAACACGCTGTTACGTGTGAAGAGTAGGAAAAGGTGTTGGTAGTGGAGAGAGGGAGACTTTCACTTTCTGAAAGGGAGAAAAGTGAAAGTTAAGAAATGTAATACTGTCAAAAATAAAATCACAGAAGCAGAGGAAGTAATGACCCGAAGCAGCCAAAGTGAGCTCAGCGTTGTATGTAACGATATGCGTGTTGCGACACAGAACTAGTGTGCATGTCTGCTCTGGCCTTTATACCTCGAACAGAAACATGAAACGCTCGCCTGGATCCTGCCGCTCTGTGCAGTCAACTTCTACGATCCTGAGAAGAATCTGCCTAGTAGTCTAAATTAAAATCAATATTCTACTAGTTGCTGGGATGTAATAATGAAATCAATTTAGTCTCTTTTCTCATTATACTTCTGAATAGGGAGTATTCAGATACCTAAATATGTTGGGATGTGATTTACAGTGTTGGTGACAGCTTTGGGAGGTCTGTCCAGTCAGTGGCTCCCTCTGGAGGCTTCTCACAGGGGTGTAATTCTAGGTGCATACTTCTTCCACTTGACATCAAACCTCTGGCCATGGCTAAGTGGACTTCGGATGAACACCTGGACCCAAGTTGGTCTAATCAGACCTCTCTCTCTCTCTCCTGAGTTCAGAACTGGATTAAAACCTATTCATTAATTTTTTCTAGTACTACGCATGTAAGCTCAGGAACTACGGAGATGCTATTTTCCACCAAGCACAACTGAGAAGCATAGAAAGCTGATCGGCCAAAAGAGAGGGCATGGGGGTTGTGCAGAGAGAAGTGAGGGCAAAAGTCAGTGAAGTCCCCAGACAGCTAGAAAGAACAGCTACCCGATTTCTATTCACACCCCTGCACTTCTGTTCCTGGTACCTTGTAGAGCACACTTGTGGGTCACTGTCCCTAGGTTCCATGAGAACTCTGAAGCTGCCCAAAACGCTTCTTACTTTCTTAAACCAAGGTGAAGAATTTCTCTTCCAGCTTGAAAAGCCATAACTAAGGCAATTATCACAGAAGAAGGTGCCAAGGGCATTTCAAGAAGCCAGAGGAGATCCCATCTGAGGCTCTGAGAATTCCGGAAACTTCATACTACATAGGAAGTCATCTGGGACCAGGCTGCATGGGCCTCGAAGCTCTAAACCTTGAGACCACCTGTTCTGTGACTCCCCTTGTCCATCTCATCCAGATGGAGGTCCAGAGGCAGAATGTGGCCTGGACATGCTAAAGGAGTGATCAATCATCACTCCTAAATTAATTTTCAACCTTGTTTTGCAAACACAGCCTTAAGATAATCTCTTAACCACCAGTTACCAGTAAATTTTCCCCCCATATCCTTCCTATGTAGAAGTTCCCATGAAAGTAGACATTCTGGGTTATTAAAAAGCAATCTCAAAGTATGATTCATGAAATTTGCTCTTTCTTTCTCATCTTCCTATAATGTACCAATGGAAAAATAATGACTTGCTATAGGTTCAGACAAGTAGAGACTTAGGGTTTTGTGACGTGAGGTTTCCATGCATTATAGAAAACATGCCAGGGACTTCCCTGGTGGTGCAGTGGATAGGACTCTGCTCTCCCAATGCAGGGGGCCCAGGTTTGATCCCTGGTCAGGGAGCTAGATCCCACATGCATGCCGCAACTAGGAGTTCACGTGCCACAACTAAGGAGCTGGTGAGCCAGAACTAAGGAGCCCTGGAACTGCAACTAAGGAGCCCATCTGCCACAACTGAGACCCGGTGAAACCAAATAAATAAAAAGAAAGAAAGAAAGAAAGAAAGAAAGAAAACATGCCAGTTTCCTCATGTGTTGTTTTGCACATGGGTGTAGGAAAACTGAGAGCTGGCTACCACTTGCTGGCTTTTCAGCTCCTGGTAGGGTCATGGCTCTCTGTGCTGTCTAGTCCAGCAGTCCTTCTTATTTGGAAATAACAACATCTCTTTGACAGATACAAACACCCATCAGAGCAGAGTTAACCTTCTTGGGAGTCAATGTATTGGTCACACTTTCCTAAAACGGAGGAACACAAAAAAAGGAAATCCAGTATTTTGGTTTAAAAATGAAAGGAATTCTAACCCCCTTCCATTTCAGTAACTTCTTAGTTGCACACTAGCAATAAGTTGTCAAGATAAGGTGATGGCAATGCATATTTGTTCATTCCACAAATATTTAAGCGCATCTATGCCAGGCTATCTATGTGCCAAGCTCATGGGGCTCAGGGAGGGCAGAATGGTATATGTAAGGAAGTGCTGTGTTCTTTAAAGAAAAAGAACACAAGGTAAGAGTACCTTTTAGGTAGGCTGGTTAGGAAAGACCTCTGTGACATGGGGCTATTTGGGCAAAAGCCAGAACACGAGAGTGCAGCTATCTGGGAAAAGAGCATTACAGGCAGAGGTAAACCATACGTGCAAAGGCCCGGAGGAACGACAATGCCAACAAAGTATTCTCTAAGAAGAGAAGGTAAGGTCACACAGAGTGAAAACAGGCCTTGATCTGTGTAAGCAAAGCACATCGTGAATGATGAACAACTGTCCTGAGTCCTTAACACCCACCAGTCTTCATAAATCCCTTTGCTGTCTATGTGCCCTGTCATTTTTCAAAGCTCCAGGGTAATTCATTATTAGATAATAATTAATGGCTCTTTGGAAGTAAAATGTTCTTTTTTTCCCATTTTACCTGACTCTATTTCATCTGCCAAGTCAAACACTGAATCTGTCACATAAACATACTGCTTACAGATTTGATACATAATGACCAGAGGCTCCCCAAAATAATAAAATAAAGAAGGCTTAATGTCTTTTATTAAACTCAGACTGTCAATAAAATTTTTTTTTTTTTTTTTTGCGGTATGCGGGCCTCTCACTGTTGTGGCCTCTCCCGTTGCGGAGCACAGGCTCCGGAGGCGCAGGCTCAGCGGCCACGGCTCACGGGCCCAGCCGCTCCGCGGCATGTGGGATCTTCCCGGACCGGGGCACGAACCTGTGTCCCCTGCATCGGCAGGCGGACTCTCAACCACTGCGCCACCAGGGAAGCCCTGTCAATAAAATTTTAAATATAAACTTGGGATCAAGACTAGCCAGTACGGTCACTTTCAAACTATGCTTTTTGCAGGAAAAGACAGACAGATCAATGGAACAGAACTGAAAGTCCAAGGTAGCCCCACCATCCTAAACACACACACACACACACACACACACACACAGAAATTCTTACACGTAAATAGCTTTTACGAGCAGTGAGAAAATGTGGATTGTTCAATAAATGGTGGTGGGACAACTGGCAGGACACTGGAGGAAAAATATAAATGTATCATCACTACTTACACCAAAATGGATTCCAATGGGTCAAAAGGTAAAAAAAGTAACATTGTGAAAGTTGTCAAAGAAAACATTGCAATTTTTCAAAATAGTATTGGAGTGGGGAAAGCTAAAGCAAGATATATAACCCAAAAGCCTCAAAGATTAAGAGCTATGACTACATTAAAATTTCAAAACCATAAACACTAAAAAGACAAATGTGTTAGGGAAATGCAACATGACAGAAAAGGTAAAAACCTCCATTCACAAAAAATTCTGACAAATCAATGTCAGAAGAATAAACTCTCTCTCACTACCCCCAAAGTGAAAATAATATGGATAGACACGTAGCAGGAAAAAAAATGCAAATGGCTTTTAAACATATCTGCAAATGCACATTCAAAATCAAAGAAATTTTATTTAAAACTATGAAATATAATTTTATCATATTAACAAATACTAACAAGTTTGAAAATGTAGTGTTGGTAAGGGTGTAAGAAACAGGCTTTCCTAGGCAATTGTTGGTGCAAGTGTAAACTGGTACAATCTTCTTGGAGGACAATTTGGCTGCATTCATGACAATCTAAAATTCACATGCCCTGTAACTTAGCAATTATACTTCAAGCAATTTATCCCAATAGATATGTTCTCATACATGTGTTAACAGAAATATCTAAGGCTGCAGTACGATTGTAACAGTAAGAATTTGGAAACAAACATTCACCATTAAAGAATGAGTTAAATAAAGGACAGCACCATCATATAATGTAATACGGTACAGCAATTAAAAAGATGAAGTCGACTTATACAGGCAGATAACAGAGGACATCCAAGACATAATGGTAAGTAATGAAAGCAGGACAAAGGCATTAGATATTATATGTACATACCAGCACACACGAGAAAAATGTACTAGCAAGGACTAACCCTGCAAAATATCTATCATACCCAGTGTGGTCGAAGTTCATTGGCTTTATTAGCCCATGATCATATTGCCAATGAGTAAAGAGGTGAGGACTCAAACCCAGATCTGTCAGACTCCAGAGTTCCTGCTGTTTATCATGATGCTAGATGCCATTTGATGAAGCTAAAAGGACCAAAGTAGCAAGAAAACAAATGGCAAGACCTTTCCTACCTTCTACTTCCCAAACCACCAGGTATAAAACTGAACAGACTCATAATAAAGGAAATAATAGAATTTTTACAAAAGAAAGCCATTTTCATTTTTAAGTCCTTGAAGGGAAAAAGCTGATACAGTAGAATGTTTACCCCTGTCTCCCCTTCCCAGGGATAATCTGAAAAGACAACCAGAATTTGTCAACAAAAGAACCTTTCGTCGCTAACATGAGTTTTAGGTACAGAGTCCATCAGGATGAAATTATTACCTTCTGGCTATCCACAAGACCTGGTGCTCTTCTTACTAGCTTCAACTAAATTCTACCCAGTTTAAAAATTATATAAATCCCCAGCTTGTTTGACAGTTCTGTGTGTCCAATAAACCTACTTATCTATCGCCAGATAGATAAACATCATTCCAACAGACTGCCAACTCATGGGGAAGGAGTGAAAATTCCTTAGATGACTTCTGAAATTTGCAGCCCTAGAACCTGGCAAGACTGCATTCTAGCCCTTGAGTTAAGTTTTTCTATGCCGAACCAATCACAGTAGCTACCCAGCCCTCAAGAACTCACTTTTCTTTGGGAGTAAATTCTAACACTCAGGGGTAGGCAGAGCCCAAAGGCCATCTCTATGCCCCGTGATCCTGTCACCCAGAGGAAGCAAAGTGAACAAGGGAAACTAGGGGCTTTGGTTGAGCCCATCAAATTCTCTATCCCAGGAATCTGAAGTTTCGAACAAAGTGGCTGGGAGCCTGGTTTATTACTGTCAGCTAAATGATAGTACCCTAGAGAGAAAGTCCACAAATTCTTGCTGCTGGAGTTCCCAGAGCTACCCTGGTACCTACCCTCCTCCTCAGGCTTTGATAACACTTCTTCCATTCTGCAAGGCGCTCAGTGTCCTTTCTCCTCAGGCTGTCCAGCGACAGCTTCTATTGTTTTCACCAACAATAAAACAATGTGAATAATATGCCTCTGCTTGTTGCCTGGCCAATACTCACTTCCCATTTCCCTCGTTACCAGAACCCTGATGTGGTTTGCTTAAAATAATACCCAGTTAAATACTCAATCTCCTGTCCTCCCTTGCAGCTAAAGGCAGTCACATGACCCAGCCCCTGCCAACGAAACAAGCATAAGTCACCGGTGGAGCCGCCTGAGGACCTCCTTCAAAGTGACTGGATGCTGGGTCATCTTTTGTCCTTCGCGCTCACTCTTTCTTGGCTGGGATGCATATACGATGCCCAGAGATGGATCTGCCATTTTGTAACTGTGAGGTTGAGAGCCACACACTAAGGATAGTAGGCCAGGAATAAAGAAGGAGCCTGTGTGTTCTTGAAGACATCCCTGAACAGCTGCATGAGCCCCACCTCATGACTTTCAACATGAGAAAAATAAACCCCAGTTTGGTTAAGCAGTTAGGACAGGTTTCTTAAAACAAACAGCTGAATGCAATCCCAAGGGACACACCACCTGTCCTTTTGTGAAGTCACTTGTATGAATCAATTCAATGCAAGTATTAGGAGAGAAACTACTTGTACAAGTTGAGGCAGGAAGGGAAATAATGGCATAAGGACAGGTCCGCCCTCTTGTGGGTAAAACATGCAGATACATAAGCCACTGTAATAAAAAGTAGAGTGAAATAAGTGATGACCAGAAGCTCAAACAACTGCTGTGGAAACAGAGGACAAAACGAAATCTGACTGACAGGTGAGGGAAAAGATTAATAGTAGCAAAGGTGGTAACTCATCTGAGCCTTGAAAAAATATATATATATTTTTTTGGCTGCGTTTTCTTTGGCTGCATTTTTTTTGGCTGTGTATTTTTTTGGCTTCATTGTGTGCAGGCTTTCTCTAGCTGCGGTGAGTGGGGGGTACTCTTCGTTGCGGTGCGCAGGCTTCTCACTGCGGTGGCTTCTCTTGTTGCAGAGCACGGACTCTAGGTGTGTGGGCTTCAGTAGTTGTGGCCCACGGGCTCAGTAGTTGTGGCTTGTGGGCTCTAGAGCGCAGGCTCAGTAGTTGTGGTGCACGGGCTTAGTTGCTCTGCAGCATGTGGGATCTTCCTGGACCAGAGCTCAAACCTGTGTCCCCTGCATTGGCAGGCAGATTCTTAACAACTGTGCCACCAGGGAAGCCAATAAACAGAATTTTGACAGGCAAAGAGCCTACAGGCCAGGCATAGAGCACGAACAAAGGCTTGCAGCTGTGTTAGAAAATCGAAATTAAAAAACTCCTCATCTGCTGTGATCATATAAATATTAACGATGACAGCTGTCATTTACTCAGTACTTACCCTGCACCAGCTCTTTTGTATGCATTTTCTCAGTAAATCCTTACAACAGGCCACAAAAAAATAAGGTACTATTATTATTACTCCCATCTTACAGACAAAGAAATCGAAATATCAAGAAGTTAAATCATTTGTCCAGGATAGCAGAGATCATGAATAGCAGAGATGGGATCCTGGCAGGAATCACTCTGGCTCCAGAGCCCAGCCTCTTTGGTCTCTCTGTCCAAATGCTTGACCATGTCCTTATGAAGGACATTATTAAAAGATAAGAGTGGCTACTGGCACATGGATCAAGTGGAATCCAATGGCTAACATGACTACTGAGTTTTTAAAAGCATTGTATTGTCAAGAGCCTGGTCTAAAACTAACTGACTATTTAAGACTTGAAACCACAGTAGGACCTCCAAACATCACTTGTCAAGAAAGGAGCTGAGCCAGCTCCCAAGAAAAGTATAAAATCCCTATACCCACAACACTGGTGACCAAGAAGAATACTGCAAACAGAAGAATCTCCCAAAAGGCAGATACGATCTGGGAAGTACAATTTACAATGGAAATATTCCCAAGGAGCAGAATGGAAACCAATGAAGGAATATCCTCCAATAACAAGCCAGAAAGTTCCAAAAATGTGAGCCCCAGGGCTTTTGAAATTGCTCCATACCAGTGACTACTGTATATCTCTAATTCTTCTCCATTCCAAATGGAAATGATAATTAAAATTATTCTGGTCCTGCCTCTTTCATCACTGTATATTGTAGACTTAGATGAAAAAGAATTTTGTTTTTTAAAAAAGTCACCAAAGCATAACCAAGAAGAATTATAGTCTGTTTTCAGCAGTATTATGGATAGATTCTTGAATGCCCACCCCTTCAAAACAGCTAGATCCCACACACAGCACAGTTTTAATTTCACTGCTAGACTCACAGGAAGCAAAAGTAATTCACAAAGAGGAAGTAATACATATGTGTTCCCACCCCACCCCCCGCCCCCCAAAATGAACTTAATTAGAACCATGAGCAGTAAGCGCATAGGAATGGTATGGTTACACAGAGAGTGACGTGTTTTACACACTGTTTCAATTGCAAGACTAGACCTTAAGTCAATAGCAAGTTGGGGGTGGAGGCTAAATCTAAATTCACAAAATAAGCCAATGACTCTGGAATGAACTAAGGTAGTCCCAATGTTGGTAGCACTCCCAGTTTCACATCATAAGCAAAACAATTACAAGTTCTCTCTTGAAGAAACCATCTTCAATTTAAAATCAACCTCATATATTCTCACAACCAAACATTACCAGACACACGAGGAAAGGAACCACCATGAGGGAGAGTCAGCAGAAAGAAACAATGACAGATTTGGACTCTTCTTTCCCCAAGGACTTCAGATATTAGAATCAGATTGAGAATTTAACATGACAGTTTATGATTTTAAAACTAAGAGGTGGAGGGCTTCCCTGGTGGCGCAGTGGTTGGGGGTCCACCTGCTGATGCAGGGGACGCGGGTTCATGCCCTGGTCCGGGAAGATCCCACATGCTGCGGAGCGGCTGGGCCTGTGACCCATGGCCGCTGAGCCTGTGCGTCCGGAGCCTGTGCTCCGCAGCAGGAGAGGCCGCAGCGGTGAGAGGCCCACGTACCGCCAAAAAAAAAAAATAAATAAGAGGTGGAATCAGAAGACTATCAAAAATGAACTAGTAGTTTTAAAAATGAATGAAATAACTCAGAAATAAAAATATTTTATTATTATATATAAAATATATTATATAAATAATAGTCATATTCACTATACATTATTTTCAATGGGTGGGACAAATAGAGACTAAACATCCCTAATGAGAAAATTTGTGGGTTGGAATATATATCTGAAGAAATTACTCAGAATGCAGGACAGAAAGCCAAGAATGAAAATTCCTAAAATGGGGATTCAGGATAAAATGAAAAAAAGATTCAAAGATCCTAAGTAAAATATTAGCAAGGCAATTTTATCAACTAATTAACTATATGAATGCAAGAACTGTTTAACAGAGGAAAAAGATGATCTTACTATATACATTAAAAATTCTCATAAAAATGAACAATTATGATAAAACCAATCAGCAAAATAGGAATGAAATTCCTTAATTGGATAAAGGAAATAACATCCAAAATGTCTAACAAATATTACACTTAGCACTGAAAGTATAGAGACATTTGCTTTAAAAGTCAGGAGTAAATTCATCACTGCTTCTATTCTATACTAAACTGGAAATTCTAGTTGGAAGAGCAAGACAGAAAACATCTGCCCACTGAAAGAAGCAAAGACTTCCCACTAGTAACGGGTATACCTAACACTGAGATATTGGTCTCTAACACAATTCTCCACTGAAAGAAACCATGGTTGATTCTGATTCCAAGGTTTGCGCCAGTTTGGGACAAGATGAGCCTGGAATATACTGGAATATGCCAGAAAGTAAGGAGGTATTCAAAAACTGATGAGAGCATGTCACAAGGACACAGGAGCCAGCTTTGGGCACCAAAATAATTCAGGACAGTAATGAATTATAAACCATTGAGAGAAAATGTAAGGATTTGTGAGTTCATTCCTATAAAATGTAGTTAGGGAAATAAGGTAGAATAATTATAGTAAAATGCTAAGGGCTGACCGGTGAACACAGAAGGCATGCTGCAGGTAGAAAATTAACAGTTTGCAACCATCTAAATAAAGATTAGATCTGGGAAGAAGTATCCATGAATGTTAAATCTATAGGAAAATTTTGATGAGGAACAGGATATATGCATGGGCTTTATTATTACTTATAAGGGGGAACATATATAATAGACAGTGGATAAATCAGATAGCACCTTACTGAGTGACCAACATTAACACCACCAAGTAGGACCAATGAACATCAGGTGTAACCAGATGTGATACCCTCAGAAGGATACATCACTCATGGGGTGTTCTGGCCAAGAACGTTTAACTCAAATGCAATCACAGGGAACCATTAGGCTAATTCAAACTGAGAAACATTCTCTTAAAAATGTGTAGAGGGGGATACTGCTGGTGGGAATGTAAATTGGTACAGCCACTATGGAGAACAGTATGGAGACTCCGTAAAAAACTAAAAATAGGAGGGACCCTCAAGATGGTGGAGGAGTAAGACATGGAGATCACCTTCTCACAAATACATTATAAATACACCTACATGTGGAACAACTCCTACTGAACACTGGCAGAAGACCTCAGACTTCCCAAACAGCAAGAAATTCCCCAGGTACCTGGGTAGGGCAAAACAAAAAAGAATAAACAGAGACAAAAGAATAGGGACAGGACCTGCACCTCTGGGAGGGAGCTGTGAAGGAGGAAGTTTCCACACACAAGGAAGCCCCTTCACTGGTGGGGATGGGGGGTGGGCGGTGCGGAAGCTTTGGAGCTGCGGAGGAGAGCGCAGCAACAGGGGTGCGGAGGGCAAAGCGGAGAGATTCCCACACAGAGGATCGGTGCCGACCAGCACTCACCAGCCTGAGAAGCTTGTCTGCTCACCTGCCGGGGCGGGCGGGGCTGCGAGCTGAGGCTCGGGCTTGGGCTTCGGAGGTTGGATCCCAGGGAGAGGACTGGGGATGGCTGCGTGAACACAGCCTGAAGGGGGCTAGTGCACCACAGCTAGCTGGGAGGGAGTCCGGGATATTTCTGGACCTGCCTAAGAGGCAAGAGACCATTGTTTCAGGGTGCGCGAGGAGAAGGGATTCAGAGAACCGCCTCAACGAGCTCCAGACATGGGCGCGACCTGCGGCTATCAGCACGGACACCAGAGACGGGCATGAAACGCTAAGGCTGCTGCTGCCGCCACCAAGAAGCCTGTGTGCAAGCACGGGTCACTATCCACACCTCCCCTCCTGGGAGCCTGTGCAGCCCACCACTGCCAGTGTCCAGTGATCCGGGGACAACTTCCCGGGGAGAACAGATGGCGTGCCTCAGGCTGTTGCAACATCACACCAGCTTCTGCTGCCCCAGGCTCGCCCCGCATTCTGTACTCCTCCCCGCCACGCCAGTCTGAGTGAGCCAGAGCCCCCTAACCAGCGGCTACTATAATCCCATCCTGTCTGAGCGGAAGCAGACGCCCTCAGGTGACCTACACACAGAGCAGAGGTGGGGCCAAATCCAAAGCTGAACCCCAGGAGATGTGCGAACAAAGCAGAGAAAGGGAAATTTTCCCCAGCAGCCCCAGGAGCAGCAGATTAAATCTCCGCAATCAACTTGATGTACCCTGCATCTGCGGAATACCTGAAGAGATGCTGAATCATGCCAAAATTCAGGCGGTGGACTTTGCAAGCAACTGTAGACTTGGGGTTTGCTTTCTGCCTCTAATTTCTTTCTGGTTTTATGTTTATCTTAGTTTAGTATTTAGAGCTTAATATCATTGGTAGATTTGTTTATTGATTTAGTTGCTCTCTTCCTTTTTAAAAATATATATATATTTCTTTCTTTTTTCTCTTTTGGTGTGTATGCTTCTTTGTGTGATTTTGTCTGTACAGCTTTGCTTTTACCATTTGTCCTAGGGTTCTCTCTGTTTCTTGTTTTTTTGTATAGTTTTCAGCACTTGTTATCATTGGTGGATTTGTTTTTAGGTTTGGTTGCTTCCTTCTTCTTTCTTTCATTACTTTTTAATATTTTTTTATTTTTAATAATTCTTAAAAATTTTTTATTTTAATAACTTTATTTTATTTTATTCATTTCTTTTCTGCTTTTTTTTCCCCTCCCTTTTCTTCTGAGCCATGTCACTGACAAAGTCTTGGTGCTCCAGCTGGGTGTCAGGCTTCAGCTTCTGAGGTGGGAGAGCTGAGTTCAGGACACTGGTCCACCAGAGACCTCCTGGCTCCACGTAATATCAAACAGCAAAAGCTCACCCAGAGATCTCCATCTCAATGCTCAAACCCAGCTCCACTCAACAACCAGCAAGCTACAGTGCTGGACACCCTATGCCAAACAACTAACAAGACAGGAACACAAGTCAACCCAGTAGCAGAGAGGCTGCCTAAAATTATAATAAGGTCACAGACACCCCAAAACACACCACCGGACGTGGTCCTGTCCACTGGAAAGACAAGATCGGGCCCCATCCACCAGAACACAGGCACCAGTTCCCTCCACCAGGAAGCCTACACAAGCCACTGAACCAACCTTACCCACTGGGGACAGACACCAAAAACAACAGGAACTACGAACCTGGAACCTGCAAAAATGAGACGCCAAACACAGTGAGTTAAGCAAAATGGGAAGACAGAGAAATATGCAGCAGATGAAGCAGCAAGGTAAAAACCCACCAGACCAAACAAATGAAGAAGAAATAGGCAGTGTACCTGAAAAAGAATTCAGAATAATGATAGTAAAGATGAACCAAAATCTTGGAAATAGAATGGAGAAAATACAAGAAATGTTTAACAAGCAACTAGAAGAACTAAAGAGCAAACAAACAATAATGAACAACACAATAAATGAAATTAAAAACTCTCTGGAAGGAATCAATAGCAGGATAACTGAGGCAGAAGAACGGACAAGTGACCTGGATGATAAAATAGTGGAAATAACTACCTCAGAGCAGATAAAAGAAAAAAGAATGAAAATAATTGAGGACAGTCTCAGAAACATCTGGGACAACATTAAACACACTGACATTCGAATTATATAGGTCCCAGAAGAAGAAGAGAAAAAGAAAGGGTCTGAGAAAATATTTGAAGAGATTACAGTAGAAAACTTCCTTAACATGGGAAAGGAAAGAGTCAATCAACTCCAGGAAGCACAGAGAATCCCATACAGGATAAATCCAAGGAGAAACATGCCAAGACACATATTAATCAAACTATCAAAAATTAAATACAAAGAAAAAATATTAAAAGCAGCAAGGGAAAAGCAACAAATAACATAAAGGGAATCCTCATAAGGTTAACAGCTTCAGCAGAAACTCTGCAAGCCAGAACAAATGGCAGGACATACTTAAAGTGATGAAAGGGAAAAACCTACAACCAAGATTACTCTACCCAGCAAGGATCTCTTTCACATTTGACGGAGAAATTAAAAGCTTTACAGACAAGCAAAAGTTAAGAGAATTCAGCACCACCAAACCAGATATACAACAAATGCTAAAGGAACTTCTCTAGGCAGGAAACATAAGAGAAGGAGAAGACATACAAAAGCAAACGCAAAACAGTTAAAAAAAAAGGTAATAGGAACATACATATTGATAATTGCCTTAAATATAAATGGATTAAATGCTCCAACCAAAAGACACAGACTGGCTATATGGATGCAAAAATAAGACCCGTATATACGCTGTCTACAAGAGACCCACTTCAGACCTAGGGATACATACAGACTGAAAGTGAGGGGATGGAAAAAGATATTCCATGCAAATGGAAATCAAAAGAAAGCTGGTGTAGCAATTCTCATATCAGACAAAATACTCTTTAAAATAAAGACTATTACAAGAGACAAGGAAGGACACTACGTAGTGATCAAAGGATCAATCCAAGAAGAAGATATAACGATTGTAAATATTTATGCACTCAACATAGGAGCACCTCAATACATAAGGCAAATGCTAACAGCCTAAAACAGGAAATCGACAGAAACACAATCATAGTAGGAGATTTTAACACACCACTTTCACCAATGGACAGTCTTCCAAAATGAAAATAAATAAGGATATACAAGCTTTAAATGATATGTTAAACAAGATGGACTTGATTGATATTTATAGGACATTCCATCCAAAAACAACAGAATACATTTTCTTCTCATGTGCTCATGGAATATTCTCCAGGTTAGATCATATGTTGGGTGACATATCAAGCCTTGGTAAATTTAAGAAAATTGAAATCGTATCAAGTATCTTTTCTGACCACAATGCTATGAGACTAGATATCAATTACAGAAAAAAGCTGTAAAAAGTACAAAAACATGCAGTCTAAACAATACACTACAAAATAACCAAGAGATCACAGAGGAAATCAAAAAATACCTAGAAACAAATGACAATGAAAACACAATGACCCAAAACCTGTGAAATGCAGCAAAAGCAGTTCTAAGGGGAAAGTTTATAGCAATACAATCCTACCTTAAGAAACAAGAAACTTCTCAAATAAACAACCTAAACTTTCACCTAAAGCAATTAGAGAAAGAACAAAAACACTTAAAGTTAGCAGAAGGAAAGAAAACATAAAGATCAGATCAGAAATAAATGAAAAAGAAATGACGGAAACAACAGCAAAGATCAATAAAACTAAGAGTTGGTTCCTTAAGAAGATAAACAACATTGATAAACCATTAGCCAGACTCATGAAGAAAAAAAGGGAGAAGACTCAATCCAATAGAATTAGAAATGAAAAAGGAGAAGTAACAACTGACACTGAAGAAATACAAAGGATCATGAGAGATTACTACGAGCAACTATATGCCAATAAAATGGACAACCTGGAAGAAATGGACAGTTTCTTAGAAAAGCACAACCTTCTGAGACTGAACCATGAAGAAATAGAAAATATAAACAGACCAATCCCAAGCACTGAAATTGAGACTGTGATTAAAAATCTTCCAACAAACAAAAGTCCAGGACCAGATGGATTCACAGGTGAATTCTATCAAACATTTAGAGTAGAGCTAATACCTACCCTTCTCAAACTCTTCCAAAATATAGCAGAGGGAGGAACACTCCCAAACTCATTCTACGAGGCCACCATCACCCTGATACCAAAACGAGACAAAGATGTCAAAAAAAAGCAACTAAAGGCCAATATCACTGATGAACATAGATGCAAAAATCCTCAACAGAACACTAGCAAACAGAATTCAACAGCACATTAAAAGTATCATCACCATGATCAAGTGTGGTTTATCCCAGGAATGCAAGGATTCTTCAGTATACACAAATCAATCAATGTGATACACCATATTAAAAATTCAAGGAGAAAAACCACATGATCATCTCAATAGATGCAGAAAAAGCTTTTGACAAAATTCAACACCATTTTTGGTAAAAACCCTCCAGAAAGTAGGCAGAGAGGGAACTTACCTCAACATAATAAAGGCCATATATGACAAACCCACAGCCAACATCATTCTCAATGGTGAAAAACTGAAAGCATTACCACTAAGATCAGGAACAAGACAAGTTGCCCACTCTCAGCACTATTATTCAAAATAGTTTGGAAGTTTTAGCCACAGCAATCAGAGAAGAAAAATAAAAGGAATCCAAATTGGAAAAGAAGAAGTAAAGCTGTCACTGTTTGCACATGACATGATACTATACTTAGAGAATCCTAAAGGTGATAGCAGAAAACTGCTAGAGCTAATCAATGAATTTGGTAAAGCAGCAGGATACAAAATTAATGCACAGAAATCTCTGGCATTCCTATACACTAATGATGAAAAATCTGAAAGAGAAAGTAAGGAAACACTCCCATTTACCATTGAAACAAAAAGAATAAAATACCTAGGAATAAACCTACCTAAGGAGACAAAAGACCTCTATGCAGAAAACTATAAGACACTGATGAAAGAAATTAAAAGTGATACAAACAGATGGAGAGATATACCACGTTCTTGGATTGGAAGAATCAACACTGTGAAAATGACTAGACTACCCAAAGCAAACTACAGATTCAATGCAATCCCTATCAAAATACCAACGGCATTTTTGACAGAACTAGAACAAAAAGTTGCACAATTTGAATGGAAACACAAAACACCCCGAATAACCAAACAATCTTGAGAAGGAAAAATGGAGCTGTGGGAATCAGGCTCCCTGACTTCTGACTATACTACAAAGCTACAGTAATCAAGACAGTATGGTACAGGCACAAAAACAGAAACATAGATCAATGGAACAGGATAGAAAGTCCAGAGATAAATCTACACACATATGGTCTCCTTATCTTTAATGAAGGAGACAAGATTATACAATGGAAAAAAGACAGCCTGTTCAATAAGTGGTGCTAGGAAAACTGGACAGCTACATGTAAAAGAATGAAATTAGAACACTTCCTAACACCATACACAAAAATAAACTCAAAATGGATTAAAGCCCTAAATGTAAGGCCAGACACTACAAAACCCTTAGCAGAAAACATAGAGAGAACACTCTATGACATAAATCACTGCAAGATCTTTTTTGACCCACCTCCCAGGGGAATGGAAATAAAAACAAAAATAAACGTATGGGACCTAATGAAACTTAAAAGCTTTTGCACAGCAAAGGAAATTATAAACAAGACGGAAAGACAACCCTCAGAATGGGAGAAAATATTTGCAAATGAAGCAACTGACAAAGGATTAATCTCCAAAATTTACAAGTAGCTCATGCAGCTCAATATCAAAAAAACAAACAACCCAATCCAAAAATGGGCAGAAGACTGAAACAGACATTTCTCCAAAGAAGATATACAGATTGCCAACAAACACATGAAAGGATGCTCAATATCACTAATCATTAGAGAAATGCAAATCAAAACTACAATGAGGTATCACCACACACCGGTCAGAATGGCCATCATCAAAAAACTACAAGCAATACTTGCTGGAGAGGATGTGGAGAAAAGGGAACCCTCATACACTGTTGGTGGGAATGTAAATTGATACAGGGCTATGGGGAACAGTATGTTCCTTAAAAAACTAAAAACAGAACTACCATACAACACAACAATCCCACTACTGGAAATATACCCTGAGAAAACCATAATTCAAAGAGAGTCATGTACCACAATGTTCATTGCAGCTCTATTTTTAATAGCCAGGACATGGAAGGAACCTAAGTGTCCATCGACAGATAAATGGATAAAGAAGATGTGGCACATATATACAATGGAATATTACTCAGCCATAAAAAGAAATGAAATTGAGTTATTTGTAATGAGGTGGATGGACCTAGAGTCTGTCATACAGAGTGAAGTAAGTCAGGAAGAGCAAAACAAATACCGTATGCTAACACATATATATGGAATCTAAAAACAAAAGAAGAAAATGGTTCTGAAGAACCTAGGGGCAGGACAGGAATAAAGACGCAGACGTAGAAAATGGACTTGAGGACATGCGGAGGGTCAGGGTAAGATGGGATGAAGTGAGAGAGCAGCATGGACATATATACACTACCAAATATAAAATAGATAGCCAGTGGTAAATAGCTGCATAGCACAGGGAGATCAGCTCAGTGATTTTTGTCCACCTAGCAGGGTGGGATAGGGAGGCTGGGAGGGAGACACAAGAGGGAGGAGATATGGGGATATATGTATATGTATAACTGATTCACTTTGTTATAAAGCACAAACTAACACACCATTGTAAAGCAATTATATTCCAATAAAGAGGTTAAAAAAAATAAACCTAAAAATAGAGCTACCATATGATCCAGCAATCCCACTCCTGGGCATATATCTGGAGAAAACCATAATTCAAAAAGATACATGCATGCCAGTGTTCACTGCAGCACTATTTACAACAGCCAGGACATGGAAGCAACCTAAATGTCTATCAATGGAGGATGAAGATGTGGTACATATACCATGGAATATTACTCAGCCAAAAAAGACTGAAATAATGCCATTTGCAGCAACATGGATGGACCTACAGATTGTCATACTGAATGAAGTAAGTCAAAGACAAATATCATATATCTCATATATGTGGAATCTAAAAAAATGGTACAAATGAACCTATTTAGAAAACAGAAATTGAGTCACAGATGTAGAAAACAAATTTATGGTTACCAAGGGGGAAAGGGGTGGGGGATAAATTGGGAGATTGGGATTGCATATACACACTACTATGTATAAAAGATAACTAATAAGAACCTGCTGTAGGGACTTCCCTGGTGGCACAGTGGTTGAGAGTCCGCCTGCCAATGCAGGGGACATGGGTTCGTGCCCCAGTCTGGGAGGATCCCACATGCTGCGGAGCAGCTGGGCCCGTGAGTCATGGCCGCTGAGCCTGCGTGTCTGGAGCCTGTGCTCTGCAACGGGAGAGACCACAACAGTGAGAGGCCTGTGCACCGCAAAAAAAAAAGGAACCTGCTGTAGAGCACAGGGGACTCTGTAATGACCTACACAGGAATGGAGTCTGGAAGAGAGTGGATATATGTATTTGCATGGCTGATTCACTTTGCTGTACAGCAGAAACTAACACAACATTGTAAATCAACTCTACTCCAATAAAAGTAATTTTTTAAATGTGGACAGAGGTGAGAGTGGGGAATGGGGAAGGGTCTAAATGCAATGTCATATTCTGGATTCGATCTGGGAACAGATAAAAAGACATCAGTGGAAAAATTCGTGAATCTGAATAAAGTCTGCAGTTTAGTTAATAGAAATTCAAAAGAAGGCTTGTTTTCAGGGTTGATTAACTCTATGGTTTGACAGCAAGATCAAGAAACCAGGTTTATTCTACCATTCTGTTCTGCCATCCGAAGTGTGGTGGCTTTGCCCCTCAGGCTGGCACTCTTCATAGCCATAATATGGCTGCCAGCGTTCCAGACATCACATCAAGAAATAGTAATGACAGAGATAGAAAGGGCAAATATCTTATATTCCTTTCTCATAGGTTACAAAGCCTTTCTAAAAGTCCCATAACAAATTTTCCCTCATGTATTCAAGGCCAGTATCACATCACCCATTCAATTCCCAAACCAAATACACTCATTCCTAAATAAAATATTGGCAAAGGGATTGAAGTGAGCATGATTGTTTTAGACAAACCACCAGGTAGACGGGATGTTGGGGTGTCAACCATCAAGACAATAATGTTAATTCTGATTGGTGAGAAAAAACTTTGATGTGATTCTTTAAACATTTTTTCCTTTTTCTATCAAAATTTAAAAATAAAGTAATCCATCACCCAATGAAACTCAGGTGTCCTCCTTAAAAATCATCATATTCAATCCTCTCTTTGAATAGATATTGGACCAGTTGAACAACTCATGTTTGTTGAGTTCCTACTGACTGCCAGACATTATGCTAAGTATATCACATTCAGTCCTCACTAACCACCTTTAAATCTCAGTAACTCTCATTCTATGAATGCTAAAACTAAGCCTAGAGAAGTAAAGTGACTTGTATAAAGTCACCTGTTGAGTACATGGCAGATCTGGGACCATACCCTGATCTTTGAACTAATACCCTAGTCTTCAACCCAGACCTGTATTCTCTACCCTTATTGGTCGGGCGGGGGGAGGGGGAAGAGACAATTATCATTGGAGATATAGATTCATATGCTAAGAATAGCTGGCTGGGCTTCCCTCGTGGCGCAGTGGTTGAGAGTCCGCCTGCCGATGCAGGGGACACGGGGTCGTGCCCCGGTCCGGGAGGATCCCACATGCCGCGGAGCGGCTGGGCCCGTGAGCCGTGGCCGCTGAGCCTGCGCGTCCGGAGCCTGTGCTCCGCAACGGGAGAGGCCACAACGGTGAGAGGCCCGCGTACCGCAAAAAAAAAAAAAAAAAAAAAATAGCTGGCAAATATTTCCCTAGAGTAAGATGTCTTCTTCTCCATAAACTATGTAAGAAAAAGAGATGATAAATTTCAGAATCCTCAGGACCCACTCTCAAAGCATCAGACAATGTGCTGGAGCAGGGTGGTAGCCTACTTCATAGAAAACTCCATCTGTCACAGAATTTCCCAAGAGACACAGAAGGCCTCTGTGTAAGGAGAACACTGCTGAGTCTCTCCTTTACTCTCACACTATCGCCACACTCACCATACGTCTGACACCCGATGTGTGGGGTTTCCACACATCAAACAAATCTCTGTGATACCAGCGGGGTGTCCTACAGTTCGATTCAATTCTGACACTAACTGGAGTTAGCACAGACACCACAGACCAAGGGCTCAGTCCCAGGAGACTGTCCCGCATTTTAGACATCAATCTCAAGCAGTAGGTCCCTAGGTTACCAACAATTTCTGTCCAAGTTGGTTACAATTCAGAGGTTCACGTGACCCCCTTGCCTTGATTTCCAGTATTTGCCAGAACAGCTACAGAACTCATGGAAATACTTAAGTTAACCAGTTCATGACATAATAAAACACACAGAAAAGATACAGACGAACAGCCAGATGAAGAGATACATTGGGCGACGTCCAGAAGGTTCCCAGGTACAGGAGCCTCTGTCCCCGTGAAGCTGGGGTGCGCCGCCACCCTCCTGGTATGCAGATGTGTTCACCAACCCAGGAGCTCCCCCAAATCCTATACTACTGGGATTCTTGTGGAGGCTTCCTCAAATAAGCATGATCAATTATTAACTCCATTTCTAACCCCTCTTCCCTCTCTGGAGAATCGGGGGTGAGGCTAAAAATTCCACACTTCTAATTATGAGCTTGGTCTTTCTTTCTGGTGACCAGCCAGGAGCCCACCAAGAGTCACCTCATTAAAACAAAAGCCCCCCCCCACCTTCACACAGGAAATTCCAAGGAATATAGGTAATCTGTGTCAGGAACCAGGGTCAAAGACCAATATATATGTTTCTTATTATTTCACAGTCTGGCGTCTCCACTGTGCTCATTTATGCAAATCAACTTTCATAAATATGGGGACACCTTGGCCTCCGTGAATGGTGGGCACATCACAGATGTCAACAACCCAAGGTGACTTGGGGTCAGATGATTAAGAGAGGAGCAGCAGTGTGACAGGGAAAAACTTTGAGGAGAAAAAGTTGAACCTGGCTGGTCAGACGGAAACTGAACAGCCCAGTTCTGGGGAGAATCGCCAGGCCGGTGGTGTGGGCATGATGGATGGGCCCCTCCAGGGTGGCCTGGGGTTGAAGCCAGATTGTCAGAAGCAGTCAGGAAGCCAGGAGAGATAAGCAAGAAGTTAGATGGTGCTGTCAACTTGCCAGGGGTTATGCAGCAAAGAGTATGGGACTTGCATGAAGAGTGAAGAGAAAAAAAAGGTGAGGTGGTGGATGAGTTTTTTAAACAGCTTCCAAGGACACCTATGAGAAAATCTCAGGCATCTGATGTCATAACAGTGATGTGTTTGCAAACAGGTCGACTCATCGCCTTCCAGGAAGTCAGGCTGTCTGCTGGTATGAGGTCTGCAAGTGGAGGGGAGACAGCCCACCTTCTAGAGAACCTAGGAGAGTCAAAGGTGGTGTCCTTTGGAAGACAAGAAGCTTCTGGAGCTTCCATTTTAGGAGCTGAGCAACAGTGGACAAGCCAGAATTGTCGGCTAGTCGCCCCCATCCCACCCTGCAAGGAAGGGATGCACTCCAGGCTGTTAGGAAGGCAGCCACAACTGATAACTCCTGAGAACCATGGGGCAGCTGCTTTGTTAATTTCACCTTGAAGTTTACTGCAGAAGGACAAGGCTGTTAGTCTACAGCCAACCAAGGAATCCGAAAACCCCAGGGGAAAACCAGTGGGTCCAGAAACTCCAGTGTGTTCACAAGGTGCTCTACGAAGTCCTAGGCGTTCTGTGCAAATGTCCCAGGGACACAACTAGTGAGCAGCGGAGAGAAACAGGAGGCAAGGGCCAAAACAGAGCAGCTTTCCTTCGGTGGGTGTCAAGTTACAGCTAACGTTTATCAAGGACTTACAGTATGCCAGGCACTGTGCTGAGCATTTCATAAGTGTTCTCACAGCAACCCAAATGAGGTGATGCTATTAAAATTCTTATTATACAGGTGAGGAAATTGAAGCACAGAGAGGTTAAGTAACTTGCCCAGGGTCACACAGCTAGTACTTTGCTGCAGTGGGAGTTAAGCCCACATCTTCACCACTGTATTATACTGGGGCTCTCTATCAGATTTCCTGTGATGAAAGGGTTTTCTCCCTGCACAGAAGAGAGGGTTTATCTAAGGTGCCTCATGGGCAGCAACCTTAAGACTGACAGGCTGAGGCATATCAAAAACTCTGATGGCAGCTCCTGAGTCATCAGAGTCACAGCTGCTCAGCAGTTCACTCTGCCATCTATTAAAATGAGGAAAATGTTAAATATTAACCTCTTGCAGCTCAGCCAGGCTTTGTGAGTTTTCAGGATTTAATGTCTGAAAATCACCTCCTGAAGTTACCTGGGGCACTTCATAGTAACCCTCCGGCAGACATCACCTTCTTTCTCCTGCTCACCCCAGGGCTAATAAAGGAGCAGGGGCCAAGCTGCGGGCTTTATCCAGACAACCACTACGAAGGGCAGCCTCAAAAAGGGTGGCGGGGGGAGAGAAATAGGAGAAAGGGGGCTGTCAGTGGAGATGGCGAAAATGCTGAATAAACACGAGAATTGGACAAATGAAGGTTGTCGTTTATGCTAAAGAAGGAAACAGTTTGACCTCTGGAGAATTGCTGTTTCTTTTTATGAGACCCTGGAAGACAGCCCTGGTTTTTTCTCCCTGGCCTGTAAGAAGACTCAGTTAAATTTTATGCTCAATTTCAGTCTGTTTCCTTACCTTAGGTTTTCGGCAACCAGCTTCTCCCTGACAATAAAACTGAAAACTCCCCAAAATGAGGTACCTATGCCTTGTTATGACCAGGCTTCATATTCTCGTGGAGAAGCAGGCAGAAGATAGTACACTATTACGCTCAGAGTGAAGAAATCACGCACTGGCCCCAAAATTGCATGCTAAAGAAAACCTGGTCCTTTCTCAACCAGGATTTGCTCAGAAACAATTTTCTCTCCAGAACACAAAGTCCAAGAAAAAAAAATTAGTTGCTTTTTAAAAAAATTTTATATTTGATTTATAAATGTCTAAGTTTTAAAAATTAAACTGTTTTTAAGTGAAAAAATCTGCAACAAACATGGAAATATTAGCATCTGGGTGGTAGGCACACAGCTCATTTTCTTTGCATTTGAAATATATCATAATTTTGAAAATAACCCCAAATTGCTGAGAGAGAAGCAGCTGGCATGAGGGCTAGGAGCCCTGGGCAGCCTGAGTTTTGTGCTCATATTTTTAATCTGAAGTTGGGTGAGATTGAGATAAGGAACAACACTCTTCATCTCCAGTCTTCTGATCAATCAATCAATCCATCAATCATTCAAAGACATTTACAGAGTTCTACCATATACCTAATACTTTTCTAGGCCTTAAGGACATAAGGGTGAACAGAAAAGATAGAGTCACCACCTTCCTTGAGCTCCCAATCTAATGGAAGGAATGGACAAGAGGTACACAAACTAAGGAGTGAGTAATTACACATGTGATAAGTGCTCTAAAAAAAGCCAGTAGTGTTCAGGTAGAAACCAATGGCAAGGGGGCTTTGCCCAGTTTATACAGAGTGATCACAGATGGCTTCTACGAGGAAGTTCTATTTAGCTGAACTGAAGCAAAAGGAAGAAAGGAAGAACAATCCATGGTGAGATCACTTGGTACAGACACGCCCTGAAGCAGGACAGAGCTGTGTGGGTCCTAAGGGCGGAACGTGGACCGATTGGCTGGTACACATCATTGAGGAGGGAAAGGACCTGAGATAAGGTTCAACAAACAGTCAGGTGCCATACCAGGCATGGCTTTGGACACAGAGGAAGGAGTTGGCCTTTTATCCAAAACAAATGTGGCATCTTAGTCGCAAAGGAGTAACATGTTCTCAACATACCTTGTAAAAGAGCTCTCTGGCTGCTGTGTGGCTTGGAGTTGGTAAGAGTGGAGGCAGAGAGATGAGTAAGAACTGGAATCAGCTAACGGCAAGCTAAATCCAGTTTACCACCTGATTTGGTAAATAAAGCTTTATGGCAACACTGCAAGATTATTTGTCTACTATTATCCATGGCTGCTGCCACACTGTAACAACAGAGTTCAGTGGTTCAGACAAATACTGTAAGGCCCACTAGTCCAAAAATAGTCACTATCTGGAAAAATGTACCAGCCCCTGCATTAGAAACCTGTAGCAGTAGCCACAATACTATATGATGGTAGCTGATCAGCATTTAACCAATAAGAATTATTGAACACCTACTGTGTGCTTAGGAGAAAGACAGGAGCCTGGAAATATAAGTGCTATGTAAGACCAGGTGTCTTCTTTTATAATGTTCAATAGCATCAGATCCATCCCCTCACTGACCCTGACAAAATCTACTCAGCCTCAAGCTCTATCCCTTCTAAACCTTCAACTTTGGCTCAAGTCCTACCCCCTCCATAGAGTTTTCCTTCATTTACTTACACCTTACTCTTTTTTTTTTTTTTTTAACTCCAACCATAAGTATCTCCTATGTTCAATCCTTCGGCTTTGACTAATCTGTGAATATTCATGGTTTTGGATGACCAACACATTTCTCCCCTGTGGTGATGAAAACATGGAATAGCCCCATCTTGTCCCCTAAGCTCTGAGGTACCAATCAAGCCTCTCACCCAACGGGAGAGCCCTAGGTCCAAGGTTATGGCAACTGGGTCAGGGTCAGAACATGGCCCTAAGAGAACCTTTCCCTCAAGGCTATCTGCTGAAATTCATAAGAATTACTGTCTCTTGACTTTACTGCCATAGTACTACAAGGCTCTGAGTTTGGGACAGCCAACATCCCTGACAAATGTGCTCACTGGAGACACACAGAGCCCGTCTTTAGTAAGGCGAGAAGCAATGGAGAGAGACGCAGATTGAGAGCTGGGAGTCCTCATGGTCTTCCCTGAGCCCTGCATCTCACACTACCTCTCACCCTCACTAATTATACAAACCAATAAATCCAAATTATTTAAGCGGGTTGTGTTTCTGCCATTTACCACAGGAATCCTAATGTAATAGGCAACTACTTCTGCCCAAAGACAACCAAGGCAGGGCCACTTGGTAGCTCTATAACCCTCAGCCTGGTACCAGAGAGATTCAGATGGCTGGTTCACTAGATGCTGGCTGGTTGGCGGGCACCTAGGCCCTTTACACTTCGATCTTGGCTGTTAGGGCTTCACCTACAACCAGACATTGCTAAGAAGAAACCTAGGGAAGGTCTGGTACAAAACCAAGATACTCTACCTTCCATTACCTCTGGGGCTGGCTAGGTACGATAACTTGCCATGTGATTTCAGTTAAGTCCTTCGTACCCTAAAATCCCCCACCTTCAAATGAGGAAATTGGCCTTTCTGAACAACCCTCCCCATTCTCTGATTCCTGAGCTTAGGTCTGTCCAATCCCTCCAGGAAAATGAGCATTTTTAGTCCATCACTTTGGGACCAAGGTGACTGTTTTCACAGAGCATTATGTGATTTTGTTCTGAAAAATTTAATCTCTGAACCACATGCAGAGGCAGGAGTCTACTATTTACATTGGACTTCTCATTCTGTCCTGGCTTGGGCAGCCTCCACACACCTGGCAGGGATGGGCTAAGGGGAATGACAGCACTTTGTTTTTACTGCGGTTACCTGTGTCTCATGAAATATCCCAAGTGCTTCTTGAAAAACATAACCAGGAAGTATGAAAAGGAGATTTACAAATGTCTTAGAGGCCAGCATAACCGATGAGGAATTCTAAAGCTGGCTGAAAATGTTATTTTCTTGTTTCCTATAAAAGTACCTTACGTTACTTTACTTATTATTTATTTATTTTTGGCTGTGGTTGGTCTTCGTTACTGTGCGCGGGCTTTCTCTAGTTGCCACGAGCAGGGGCTACTCTGTTGCCGTGCGCAGGCTTCTCATTGCGGTGGCTTCTCTTGTTGCAGAGCACGGGCTCTAGGTGCACGGGCTTCAGTAGTTGTGGCTCGTGGGTTCTAGAGCGCAGGCTCAGTTAGTTGTGGCGCACGGGCTCAGTTGCTCCGCGGCACAGGGGATCTTCCCAGACCAGGGCTCGAACTCGTATCCTCTGCATTGGCAGGCGGATTCTTAACCACTGCACCACCGGGGAAGACTGAAGTACCTTATTTTTAAAAATCAAATCAGATCAAGAAGTTCTCTGGCACTGGTTTCTTGTTTCCGACAGTTGGCCCCATTTCTCATGAGCTGTTATTCATGGACTATTATGGCTACAATATGGATAAGGATCATCACAGACTTTCTCAGCTAGGGCACCGTTAGCATTTTAAGTGAGATTTTTGTTTTTGCTTCATGTCTCCTGCATTGCAAGACATTCACCATCCTAGCTAAATGCCAGTCCCCCACCATTGCAACAGTCAAAAAATACCTCTGTGCATTTCCAATAACCCAAGGGGGGCTGGTACTACCCCTTTCCAAGTCTCATTTTACAAATGGGTTGAGGCCCAGACATGGGAAAGTGACAAGATTTCCCAAGACCACACAAGTAAGATAGGGGAAGGAATGGATCTGAAGCCACATATTTTGACCATCCAATCCTAGTAATCTTTATACTACCTTAACCCATCTCTGATAGCTGTGGGTTTCAATTCTACAGCTGACGCTATAAGACAACTGACAATGAAGTTATTACTATTAATGCCAATACCAACCATTGCCTCCCAATTATACTTTGATTGCACGTGATACATTCTTACAATGCAGTTCAGCAAGTTTTTTCATCCTCATGGGGGTCTTCATTACCGTAAGTAGCTCATCTTACTTGCACTGGTTAGTGGACAAGCAGTAGCCTATCAGAATCCAAGAGCAGTGCTCTAATTCTTGATCCTTGGCTCTCAAGGAAGCAGAGAGATGAGTTGGTGGGAGTACCCCCAGAAGACAGAGACCAAAGATATTCAGCAACTTGGGAAGCTACTTTGTCTGTAAAATCCTAGCGTTTCTGATACTTGGAGCACTGTTTGGTCAATGTTTATGTCTTCCCATGAATTGCTCCTATTGGGTGACCCACAAGTGGTCTGCAATACCTAGAGGGGGCCGGGTCTAAATATCTAGCAGTAATAACATATTACGGTGAAATCTGCTCATCCTTTGCCTGTTACAGCTCCCCAAGTCCCATCCCGTTACTAGGTTCAAGAGGAGGAAATAAACAGGAAGGAAAAGAAATATGCTCCACTAATTGAAGTTAGTGGTATTTGCATTGCACTCTCCTGCTACAAAAGAGTCACTGGCAACCAGGATAGAAAAATCTGCCTGCATGTCATGTGTCTCAGACTCTTCCTCACACTCACGTACACCTGATCCATCAATATTGTATGAAGGTGAAAAAGGACAGAGCCTTCAAGACTCTGTGTTCTCATGGTATTTTCAGAGCAATTCATGAGCCTCTTTTAATGCATTTGCTTTCTTTGAGATGTGCTTCAGACAAGCCCACATGATCAATGATGGAGTGATGCCCAGTCACTTTTTCAGAGTTTTGGTAGAATAACAGGTCTGGAGTTGCATTTTAATAGCAACACACTCTTATAATCCAGAGTCATTTTTTTCTTGCACAGGAAGAGCTGTAGCTGAGAGCTACCCAAGTGTTTATCCAAATCCATTCTTCAACAAATATTTGTCTCAAACAAGGAAAAGGCCTGCAAAAATTTACTGTTAGCAAGGAGACTTTAAAAAACAACCATTCGGGATGAGAGAGAGCAAAAAAAAAAAGAAACAGAGAAACCCTAAAAATAAAAATAAAGCAATTATCTGGCATGCCTTAAAGCTAGTCATAACTATTTTAAATTACTTTGCATATAAATATCAGTTATCCCCATGGGAAAATGTAAAACCCAAAGAGAAATGCCTAGAAGTGACTGAGGTATAAAGCTGGCATTATTGTTGGTAAAGCTATACCATAGAAAAATGCATTTCCTACACCCCCAACTTGATTTCAGTTCTTTCCCGTGAAGCATACTGACAAAGTAAAACTTTCTGGTGGTGAAAAAACAAAAACGGTAAGCAAATCACAATAAGTGCATCAGACAAAAGTCAATAAGGCGTGTCTTCAACTCAATTATTTCCTCTCTGAGGATGAAGCGGGCGCTCACGATGAGGTGTTTGTAAATACGCTATCGGTATTTGGTTTGCTTAAACATGATCACCTCTCAATCCACACCGCTATTTCATTCTCCTTCTCTTAAGGGCTCACCTCCATCCTCAAGAGGGAGTCATCAGAAAATTATCAGGGAGAAGGTTGTGGTCTTACTGAAAACTACAGATGGTCAAGGAGTAAATTATATTATTTTGGAAAGCTTGCCAGAAGGTGGAGAGAAGAGGTTTCAAAGCTTAAGTGAATCACCTTCAGTCAGTTGAGCTCCAATATTCTTTAATAATGGAAGATCTCAAGTCCTCCAACTCTAAATAATCAAAATCGTCAAGCAAGATAAAATCATTTTTTGTATTCCCTTGAGACCAAATTTAGCGTGTTATGAGGCCCAGGCAAAGACTTAGGACACCAAACTTTTTGGGTGGGTGTGTATATATGTGTGTGTGTGTATATATATATATATATACACACACACACATATATACACACACACACATATATATATATACATACACACACACACACATGTACTCACCCAAAAAGTAGGGCCACTGTTTAAATACATATCAACGACAGAGGAGAAGCCATTTTGGAAGAACAGTCATCAGAAACATTGCGCACAAATAGGCAAGAAATTGACAGTCACTCCTTCACCAAACTGCACTCAAGCTCCTCTAAGTCCCTTTCAACTAGGTGTCATCCTTAGGCGTTGTTCTTAAGAGCAAGAATCTAGCTAATTCATGGAGAATCCCCTACCCTCTGAGGGTAACTGTTTTCTGATCCAATTCCTCACCCACTTCCATCCCCCATGTGATAACCGATCACTCTGGCCAGCCTTCAGCAAGCATCCTGTTAAACTGGTTTAGTCAGAAATCCCCCTTTGCCCCTGATGTTGCCTATTAGTAATTTCCCACCCACTGACTCCCACCCAGAGCCCCTTAGCTCTAAATCCTAACTTGGCTGTGATACATTCAGAATTGAGCACAGATCTACCCTGAGGTCTCCATGTTCCCCTACTGCAGTAGTTCCTGAGTAAATCTGTTTTTAGCATTTTAACTGCTTTCCAGCTCTAGTTTGCTTAGACAAAATTGCAAAAGTGCAATAAATAAGAAAAAGCGTCCATGAAAGGGCATTTCTTGGATGGATTTCATGTCTGTGAGCACTTGTTTGTTTATTGTGGGTTTTTCCCCCACCAATTGATCTTTAACATTTAAGAGAGGCATGAATGCAAGCCTGTCTTATGTTTTTGACAGCTCAAACATTACTTCTCAAAAATTCTTTCTCTTCGTTCTCTCTTCCACAGAAGTTTGTGATGGCTACAGGAATTCAGAATTTCCTACGGCTCCCATGCACCATGCCTTAAAGGTAGCTCTCCTTTACTTGGAAAGGGAGCTACACTGCAGTAAAATATGACCATCCTACATATCTGAAAAGGAACTTTCAAGGTACTCAGGTCACTTTGAGCCTAATCGCTTCAAGTTTTCTCCACCTGGAGTCTTATTCAGTCATCAGTGAGGTTCAGAATGCTGTTCTAATAACATTTTCTCTCAGTCATATTAGGAAGTGCTAGGAGAGTAGAAGGAAACATTTGGAAAGACTTTTAACAACAAAATCCAGAAGAGGTATTTGTGATGTGAGGGTGGGTCAAGGGAAGAAGAAAGTTTTAACGTTACAGGAAATGCTGTTAACCCAGAAAATGCCAGTCCTCACATATCCTGTTTTATTAAAGATGTGGAGCTTGTTTTTGAAACTGTCTGTCTTGTAGGATGTAGAGCAGTGAGATAATCCAGAAAGGCAGGGAGGAGGACCTAGGTTCTAGCCTCTATTCTGACCATGTGAGTCTAGTAACAGGCACTCAGGGGAAATGATAAGAGCTCCACCTGGAAAGGGAGGTGGCGGGAAGGGTGGACAGACAGCCCACAGAATCCATTAAATGTCCAGCTCAGGCACGGTGATGGTATCCCTGGACAAGGCAACCCAGCAAAGGTTTTGAAGAAAGTGAGGACCTTGATTGGAGCTGCGGTTTAAACAACTCCCTGGAAGCCTTGGTCTTTGGTGAATCAATGCGGGGGAAACACCGTAGGCTGAGAAACCAGTCAAGAGGTTACTGTGATATTCAGGCTACAATGAGGGCCTAAAGCGGACAACGGAAACGTTAACGGAAACGTTGACGGAAACGTTGACGGAAACGAGGAAGCCCAGGAAGGCAAGGCAAGACATACGATGCTGTTTGGAACATGCTGGCTTCCAAGAAGGAAGCATTTGAAATGCTTCAAATGGCACTTGAAACAGAGCTGTTTGCAACAGCAGAAGAACATGAGGGAGAACATGGTAACAGGATATCAGAAAGACAGAACCCGAGTATCAGCTAACATTCACCGAGTTGCCACCAGGCTCCAGACACCTTTTTAACTATAAATGAGGTACTGAAAGAGCAGATTCAGCCACACAGCTAAACCTTATGTAACTCGCTGCAAGAACAAAGCAAAAAGCACAAACGGCTCTTAGGAGCAGCCCTGCTCAGTAGGCCAGGCCTGGAAATGGTTTTACGCATTCCCAGCCTCTCTTCCTTAGCAAACTCTTTCCCCTTCTACTTGGGTTGCTCGGCGACAGTGCCAGCCAGTTGTTAGGTGACTCCGATACTCTGTGGCCCCTTTCCCTAGGTGAAGGCACTGCCAGCTCATGAATGCAGCCACTGACGCCAGGGCAGCTCTCCCCAATCTGGAGAGAGATGTTTTCTACTGCAACCTCTCAGCCCATCTCCCAGAACCTGAACACTGGTGGTTCATTCCTCTGCCTCCACAAAACCTTCTTAGTTCCCCTCTGTCTTCATGGCTCTCAGTTTGGCAAAAACATCTCCTCTCAGTAAGAATTTCTAGAAGACTCCAAAGTTTGGGCCTGACCAGCTTTCACGCAGACTGTTCTTTCATCTAGCTTTGGGGAACCATGAGCTTCCGAATCCCATGTATCCCACTCTGTTCCCTAAAACTGCAAGTTCAAGATACCGGCAAACATCCTAAAAGCCCACCAACTCGTGACGGTTATTCAATTACGGATTCTCCAGGCAGGTGAACACCATTTAATGCTTTAAAAACTATCCACGAAGCTTATCTATGTATGCTGGGGTGAAACCACCACTACACTCTCAGTGCAATGAGGAAGAAAAATGCACAGGAGTGTGTATTGCACTCTTTCAGCTACAAAGGGGGCTGGAGATGGTTGGACGTGTATCAGATAGCTCTGGTTGAACACCTTTTTAAAATTCTGTGGTCAATCTCAGAATTCAGTGCCCAAAGGTTTGCCCCAGTTGTGAACGAGTCAGGGGAAACAAAGCTTACAGTGAAATTATTCTAGTCACTGTTTGACTTCTTCTTTTCTATGGAAATTGGTTAAAAACTAGTTTTCTGTTAATGGCTTGTTACCAGGATACCATGTTTCCAATTACTCACAAAGAGCAGAGATGATTAACCCTGCGATTTTATTCCAGTGGGACTGTTCAAAATCATACTTCTTGCCATCCACAGAGGTTAAGTAGTGAATTATGAATGGCACAACAATAATGAAATTCTCAGAACGAACTTCCGGAAGCTTCAAATAGGTTTTTACAAAACAATGAGGAAGCCCCCAGAGCCTCAATCAGAGAATTTGCCCTAATTCCATGCAACAAACAGTGTTAAGTCAGAGTATCTGAGAGACTATAGAAATAAATGCAATAGGAACAAATAGCAACAGTATCTACTGCCAAATTAACTTACCTGGAGCCTCTTCCGGAACTTCCACCAAAAGGGGATTTGTTACCAAACGCTGACCTGGGCGGCTCTCTCTGCAGAAAGGGAAGCCGACTGAAAATGGCCGTCCCACCTCGTTCTTCCTATAATGAGTTCACACGGGATCCGTGAGGCCCTGACTCAGGTGAGTCCACCAGGTGCAGGTCATTAAGAGGCAGCACTGGGCTTCCCTGGTGGAGCAGTGGTTGAGAGTCCGCCTGCCGATGCAGGGGACACGGGTTCGTGCCCCGGTCCGGGAAGATCCCACATGCCGCGGAGCTCCTGGGCCCGTGAGCCATGGCCGCTGGGCCTGCGCGTCCGGAGCCTGTGCTCCACAACGGGAGAGGCCACAACAGTGAGAGGCCCGCGTACAGCAAAAGAACAAAAAAAAAAAAAAAAGGGGCAGCACTGGTGCTGCCAGTGCTAGGAAGGATGGAACACTGAGCCTGGGCTCTGGTTGCAGCCCCCTCTTCACCAGGAAGCCAGGTAAAAGCTGTAGTAGCACCTGTGGGCACGTCAGAAATGCAGAGTCATAGGCCCTGCCCCAAACCTACAGAATCTGCATTCTAACAAGCTCCTCAGGCAATTCACAGGCACATACAATCTGAGGAGCACTAAGGGTGAGCAGCACTAATGAGAAATGCTAGCTACACTGAATACAAAGAAGTAGAGAAGAGGACGCCCTCTCTTTTCAGCTTAGCCTTACAAAATGTTCAACACTTACTATTTTCTCAAATCTTGGCATGACACTGATGCTTTGGGAAGACAGTCCTGCAGAGAAGCACAACATCCCAGCTCACCCTGCATCCAGGGGAGGAGAGTAGAAGCAGCCTGCAGTGAAGGCTGAATCACGAACTCGGTCTTCAGTCAGGCAAGTTCTCTGCCCTTTCCCATCTCACTTACCCATCAGTAACATGAAGACTTCAGAAGTAGACCATCTTCTAAGCCCCAGCTTAGGCAGTGAAGGTCCACCGTTCTCTCAATGAGAAAAATAACCTCCACTAAGACGTCTCCAGATCACAGATAAAAATGCCCTTCAATTTCCCTTTATTGACCACTGGATTACACAGGGCACCTGTGCTAGAGCCTCTTTAGATCTTTTCGGCTTTCCTAGTTGGGCCTAGCCGCCCATCACTCCGCCAGAAGACCCTACATTTAATTGGGGCCAGCTGGTCTGCATCTCCCTGACTGCGTCAGGGAGCCCTCTTAGTAACTCCAAAGACACAGATGTCAGGAAGCCTGAGCTTTCCTCGAGGTATCTGGCTCCTTCCCAGAAAGAAGGCTAACACACACACATGCATACCTACAGAATCTGCGAAGATGAAGTAGTTTAGCTTTCTTGGTATTTGTCATGTAGGGATAACCATCTTGGTTTTCCACAAGCCACAGTGGCTATCAGTATAGCTGATTACTTTAAACACAGAATCCAGGGTAAAATGTCTCTTTAAACTTGATCCTTAAAGATCAAGTACCCTAAATTATATTTAAATGTCCCTTTTATAATACCCTGACACCTTAGCCTTCAGGCCCTGAATATCACCATTATTAGCAAAACCATTCCACCTGCTCTCTAGAAGTTTCCTTGAGGTTATGGATCACAGATCTGTTTTCTGGTCACTTTTACGTACTGGGACTGCCTCTTCTTCTAAGCCCCTCAGCACCCCTCTTCTTTAGCGTGGGCTTCTAGCTTTTGTTCTCTAGTTAAGCATCCCCAGTTCCTCTTAAGATGTTTAAAATTTCTTTAGTAGGCTCACAACCCTTTTAAAGACTAGCACGGGGGGGGGCCTTCAAGATGGCAGAGGAGTAAGAAGTGGAGATCACCTTCCTCCCCAAAAATACATCAAAAATACATCTACACGTGGAACAACTCCTACAGAACACCTACTGAACGCTGGCAGAAGACCTCAGACTTCCCAAAAGGCAAGAAACTCCCCATGTACCTGGGTAGGGCAAAAGAAAAAAGAAAAAACAGAGACAAAAGAATAGGGACAGGACCTGCACCTCTGGGAGGGAGCTGTGAAGGAGGAAAAGTTTCCACACACTAGGAAGCCCCTTTACTGGTGGAGATGGGGGGTAGAGGTGGGGGGAAGCTTCGGAGCCACAGACGAGAGCGCAGTAACAGGGGTGCAGAGGGTAAAGCAGAGAGATTCCCGCACAGAGGATCGGTGCCGACCAGCACTCACCAGCCCAAGAGGCTTGTCTGCTCACCCACTGGGACGGGTGGGGGCTGGGAGCTGAGGCTCCGGCTTCAGAGGTTGGATCCCACGGAGAGGACTGGGGATGGCGGTGTGAACACAGCCTGAAGGGGGCTAATGTGCCACAGCTAGCCAGGAGTGTGTCCAGGAAAAGGTCTGGAGCTGCCGAAGAGGCAAGGGACCATTGTTTTGGAGTGCGTGAGGAGAGGGGACTCAGAGCACCATCTAAATGAGCTCCAGAGACAGGCACAAGCCGCCCCTATCAGCTCAGACCCCAGAGACGGGCATGAAACGCTAACGCTGCTGCTGCCGCCACCAAGAATTCAGTGTGCGAGCACGGGTCACTAAGCACACCTCCCCTCCAGAGAGTCTGTGCAGCCCGCCACTGCCAGGGTCCCGTGATCCAGGGACAACTTCCCCAGGAGAACACACGGCATGCCTCAGGCTGTTGCAATGTCACATCAGCCTCTGCAACAGCAGGCTCACCCCACATTTCCAATTATAACGACTGTACCCCTCCCTCCTCCTGGCCTGAGTGAGCCAGAGCCCCCTAATCAGCCACTGCTTTCACCCCTTCCTGTCTGGGTGGGAACAGAAGCCTGAGGGCAAGCTACACGCAAAGGCGGAGCCAAAACCAAAGCTGAACTCCAGGACTTGTGGGAACAAAGAAGAGAAAGGGAAATTTCTCCCTGCAGCCTCAGGAGCAGTGGATTAAATCCCTACTATCAACTTGAGGAAACCTGCATCTGTGGAATACCTGAACAGACAACAAATCAACTCAAAACTGAGGCAGTGGACACTGGGAGCAACTGTAGACTTGGAGTTTGCTGTCTGTGACTGACTTGTTTCTGATTTTTATGTTTATCTTAGTATAGTTTTTAGTGCTTGTTATCATTGGTGGATTTTTTTATTGGTTTGGTTGCTCTCTTCTTTTTTTTTATTTAAAATTTTTTTGTTTTAATAATTTTTAATGTCTTATTGCAATAATTTTTTATTTATCTATTCGTGTATTTATTTTTCTTTCTTTTTTCTCCCTTTTCTTCTGAGCCATGTGGCTGACAGGGTCTTGGTGCTCTGGGCTGGTGTCAGGCCTAAGCCTCTGAGGTGGGAGAGCCAAATTCAGGACATTGGACCACCAGAGACCCCCTGGCCCCATGTAATATCAATCAGTGAAGCTCTCCCAGAGATCTCCATCTAAACACTAAGACCCAGCTCCACCCAAGGCCCAGCAAGCTCCAGTGCTGGATGCCCCAGGCCAAAAAACTAGCAAGAAAGGAATACAGCCCCACCCATTAGCAGAGAGGCTGCCTAAAATCATACTAAGTACACAGACACCCCAAAACACACCACCAGATGCAGCCCTGCCCACCAGAAAGACAAGATCTAGCCCCACCCTCCAGAACACAGGCACCAGTCCCCTCAACCAGGAAGCCTACACAAGCCCCTGAACCAACCTTACCCACTGGGGGCAGACACCAAAACCAACAGGAACTATGAACCTGCAGTCTGCAAAAAGGAGACCCCAAACAAAGCAAAATGGGAAGACAGAGAAATATGCAGCAGATGAAGCAGCAAAGTAAACACCCACCAGGCCAAACAAATGAAGAGGAAATAGGCAGTCTATCTGAAAAAGAATTCAGAGTAATGATAGTCAAGATGATTCAAAATCTTGGAAATAGAATGGAGAAAATACAAGAAACGTTTAACAAGGAACTAGAAGAACTAAAGAGCAAACAAGCAATGATGAAAAACACAATAAATAAAATTAAAATTTTCTAGAAGGAATCAGTAGCAGAATAACAGAGGCTGAAGAACGGATAAGTGAGCTGAAAGATAAAATAATGGAAATAACTACCACACAGCAGAAAAAAGAAATGAAAAGTACTGAGGACAGTCTCAGAGACCTCTGGGACAACATTATGTGCACCAACATTCAAATTATAGGGGTCCCAGAAGAAGAAGAGAAAAAGAAAGGGTCTGAGAAAATATTTGAAGGGACAATAGTTGAAAACTTCCCTAACATGGGAAAAGAAATAGTCAATCAAGCCCAGGAAGCGCAGAGAGTCCCATACAGGATAAATCCAAGGAGAGACAGGCCAAGACACATATTTATCAAACTATCAAAAATTAAATACAAGGAAAAAAAATTAAAAGAAGCAAGGGAAAAGTAACAAATAACATACAAGGGAATCCCCATAAGGTTAACAGCTGATCTTTCAGCAGAAACTCTGCAAGCCAGAAGGAAGTGGCAGGACATATTTAAAGTGATGAACGGGAGAAAACTACAACCAAGACTACTCTACCCAGCAAGGATCTCATTCACATTTGATGGAGAAATTAAAATATTTATGAACAAGCTAAAGATAAGAGAGTTCAGCACCACCAAACCAGCTTTACAACAAATGCTAAAGGCACTTCTCTAGGCAGGAAACACAAGAGAAGGAAAGGACCTACAAAAACAAACCCAAAACAATTAAGAAAATGGTAATAGGAACATACATATCGATAATTGCCTTAAATGGAAATGGATTAAATGCTCCAACCAGAAAGACACAGACTGGCTGAAAGGATACAAAAACAAGATCCATATATATGCTGTCTATAAGAGACCCACTTCAGACCTAGAGACACATACAGATTGAAAGTGAGGGGATGGAAAAAGATATTCCATGCAAATGGAAATCAAAAGAAAGCTAGAGTAGTAATTCTCATATCAGATAAAATAGACTTTAAAATAAAGACTATTACAGGAGACTAGGAAACTACATAATGATCAAGGGATCAATCCAAGAAGAATATATAACAATTGTAAATATTTATGTACTCAACATAGGAGCACTGCAATACATAAGGCACGTGCTAACAGCCATGAAAGGGGAAATTGACAATAACACAGTAATAGTAGCGAACTTTAATACCCCACTTTCACCAATGAACAGATCATCCAAAATGAAAATAAATAAGTAAACACAAGCTTTAAATGACACATTAAACAAGATGGACTTAACTGATATTTATAGGACATTCCATCCAAAAACAACAGAATACACTTTCTTCTCATGTGCTCATGGAACATTCTCCTGGTTAGATCATATCTTGGGTCACAAATCAAGCCTTGGTAAATTTAAGAAAGTTAAAATCTACCAAGTATCTTTTCTGGCCACAACGCTATGAGACTAGATATCAATTACAGGAAAATATCTATGAAAAATACAAATACAGGGAGGCTAAACAATACATTACTAAATAACTAAGAGATCACTGAAGAAATCAAAGAGTAAATCAAAAAATACCTAGAAAAAATGACACTGGAAACACGACGACCCCAAACCTATGGGATACAGCAAAATCAGTTCTAAGAGGGAAGTGTACAGCAATACAATCCTACCTCAAGAAAAATTTCAAATAAACAACCTAACCTTACACCTAAAGCAATTAGAGAAAGAAGAACAAAAAAAAACCCAAAGTTATCAGAAGGAAAGGAATCATAAAGAGCAGATCAGAAACAAATGAAAAAGAAATGAAGGAAACAATAGCAAAGATCAATAAAACTAAGAGTTGGTTCTTTGAGAAGATAAACAACATTGATAAACCATTAGCCAGACTCATCAAGAAAAAAAGGGAGAAAACGCAAATCAACAGCATTAGAAATGAAAAAGGAGAAGAAACAACTGACACTGCAGAAATAAAAAGGATCATGAGAGATTACTACAAGCAACTACACGCCAATAAAATGGACAACCTGGAAGAAATGGACAAATTCTTAGAAAAGCACAACCTTCTGAGACTGAAATAGGAAGAAACAGAAAATAAAAACAGACCACTCATAAGCACTGAATTTTAAACTGTGATTAAAAATCTTCCAACAAACAAAAGCCCAGGACCAGATAGCTCCACAGGCAAATTTTATCAAACATTTAGATAAGAGCTAACAACTATCCTACTCAAACTCTTCCAAAATATAGCAGAGGGAAGAACACTCCCAAACTCATTCTACGAAATACAAAGATATCACAAAGAAAGAAAACTACAGGCCAATATCACCGATGAGCATAGATACAAAAATCCTCAACAAAATACTAGCAAACAGAATCCAACAGCACATTAAAAGGATCATACACCATGATCAAGTGGGATTTATCCCAGGAATGCAAGGATTCTTCAATATATGCAAATCAATCAACGTGATACACCATATTAACAAATTGAAGGATAAGAACCATGTGATCATCTCAATAGATGCAGAAAAAGCTTTCGACAAAATTCAACACCCATTTATGATAAAAACCCTCCAGAAAGTAGGCATAGAGGGAAGTTTCCTCAACATAATAAAGGCCATGTATGAAAAACCCACAGCCAACATCGTCCTCAATGGTTAAAACTGAAACCATTTCCACTAAGATCAGGAACAAGACAAGGTTGCCCACTCTCACCACTATTATTCAACATAGTTTAGGAAATTTTAGCCACAGCAATCAGAGAAGAAAAAGAAATAAAAGGAATCCAAATTGGAAAAGAAGAAGTAAAACTGTCACTTTTTGCTGATCACATGATACTATAGATAGAGAATCCTAAAGATGCTACCAGAAAACTACTAGAGCTAATCAAGGAATTTGGCAAAGTAGCAGGATACAAAATTAATGCACAGAAATCTCTTGCATTCCTATACACTAATGATGAAAAATATGAAAGGGAAATTAAGAAAACAGTCTCATTTACCATTGCAACAAAAAGAATAAAATACCTAGGCATAAACCTACCTAAGGAGACAAAAGTCCTTTACGCAGAACACTACAAGACACTGATGAAAGAAATTAAAGACGATACAAACAGATGGAGGGATATACCACGTTCTTGGATTAGAAGAATCAACACTGTGAAAATGACTAGACTACCCAAAACAATCTGCAGGTTCCGTGCAATCCCTATCAAACTACCACTGGCATTTTTCACAGAACTAGAACAAAAAACTTCACAATTTGTATGGAAACACAAAAGACCCTGAATAGCCAAAGCAATCTTGAGAAAGAAAAATGGAACTGGAGGAGTCAGGCCTCCTGACTTCAGACTACACTACAAAGCTATGGTAATCAAGAGAGTATGGTACAGGCACAAAAACAGAAATATAGATCAATGGAACAGGATAGAAAGTCCAGAGATAAACCCACACACATATGGTCACCTTATCTTTGATAAAGGAGGCAAAAATATATAATGGAGAAAGACACCTCTTCAATAAGTGGTGCTGGGAAAACCAGACAGCTACATGTAACAGATGAAATTAGAACACTTCCTAACACCATATGCAAAAATAAACTCAAAATGGATTAAATACCTAAATGTAAGGCCAGACACTATAAAATTCTTACAGAAAACATGGGAAGAACAGTCTTTGACATAAATCACAGCAAGATCCTTTTTGACCCATCTCCTAGAGAAATGGAAATAAAAACAAAAATAAACAGATGGGACCTAATGAAACTTCAAAACTTTTGCACATCAAAGGAAACCATAAACAAGACGGAAAGACAACCCTCAGAATGGGAGAAAATATTTGCAAATGAAGCAACTGACAAAGGATTAATCTCCAAAATATACAAGTTTTTTGTATAGCTCATGAAGCTCAATACCAAAAAAAAAAAAAAAAAACCCATCCAAAAATGGGCAGAAGATCTAAACAGACATTTCTCCAAAGAAGATATACAGATTGCCAAAAAACACATGAAAGGATGCTCAATATCATTAATCACTAGAGAAATGCAAATCAAAACTACAATGGGGTATCACCTCACACCGGTCAGAATGGCCATCATCAAAAAATCTACAAACAATAAATGCTGGAGAGGGTGTGGAGAAAAGGGAACCCTCTTGCACGGTTGGTGGGATGTAAATTGATACAGCCACTATAGAGAACTGTATGGAGGTTCTTGAAAAAACTAAAAATAGAACTACCATATGACCCAGCAATCCCATTACTGGGCATATACCCTGAGAAAACCATAATTCAAAAAGAGTCATGTACCACAATGTTCATTGCAGTAGTATTTACAATATCCAGTACACGGAAGCAACCTTAGTGTCCATCGACAGATGAATGGATAAAGAAGATGTGGCACATATATACAATGGCATATTACTCAGCCATAAAAAGATACAAAATTGAGCTATTTGTAGTGAGATGGATGGACCTAGAGTCTGTCATACAGAGTGAAGTAAGTCAGAAAGAGAAAAGCAAACACTGTATGATAACACATATATATGGAATCTTAAAAAAAAAAAAGGTTCTGAAGAACCCAGGGGCAGGACAGGAATAAAGACGCAGATGTAGAGAATGGACTTGAGGACACGGGAAGGGGGAAGGGTAAGCTGGGACGAAGTGAGAGAGTGGCATGGACATATATACACTACCAAACGTAAAATAGATAGCTAGTGGGAAGCAGCCGCATAGCACAGGGAGATCAGCTCAGTGCTTTGTGACCACCTAGAGGGGTGGGATAGGGAGCGTGGGAGGGAGGCGCAATAGGGAGGGGATATGGGGATATATGTATACATGTAGCTGATTCACTTTGTTATACAGCAGAAACTAACACAACAATGTAAAGCAATTATACTCCAATAAAGATGTTAAAAAATAAATAAAAATCTATTTATAAAAAAAAATAAAGAGCAGCACATGGACTTGAAATCAGTATTCTGGATGTGGAAGAGGGCAGGACTCAATCATGGCTGTTTTGCTGGTTCTCTTCTTTGAGAAGGAAGTGAAAGGATCGCATCACATGGCAGAATGTTTATTGAGAATGTTCATGTTTTCTTCTTTCTGTTTGTCTTATCATGACACCCAGAGCAGGTGGTGGGACTTGTGTGCTGCCATGCTTCTGGGGAAGTTTGTGTTGCAAAGTTAAGAGAAGAAGTTGTCCTCAGAACATTGTTAACTTCTCTTTTCCTGGATCTTGTACTTGTTTTCAAATTTGGAGGGTGGCAATAAGGGCAGAGAGGGGGCAGTGTCAATGCAACAGAAAGGTTAAAGCAAGAGAAAAAAAGATGAGATGCCCCAAGATGGGCAAGGAGACGGAGATAATCCACAAAATTGTGGAGACCTTTGCCCTGTGGGGTTTAAGAGATGTGGTCTGTTCTTGGAGAGGGGAATGCCTGCCTGGGGGGACCAGATGAGTTGGAGATCCCCCCTGGGTAAACAAATATTCTCAGAACAAGCTTGGCACAAAAGCAACTGAGACATTTGTATTCAAGAGACCCCACTCTCCCCACTCAGGTTTGGTAAGGAGATTTCAGTGGAGGCTGTGATGGATTAAAAATAAAGGTATATCTCCCCCACTTTCTGGCAACAACTCATGTCTCCAAAATTTGGATGTGACCCCTGGGAAAGGGAGGGGAGCCTCCCAAAATGATTGAAATTTACTTTCCCTACAGCCTCCCAGATTATAGGTTTACAGTCTGATTTAGAGAAAAAGAAATACTTTAATTTTTTTTACATTTGCCTTATTGTTTACATTTTATTTCCATTATGACTGTATGAAGTATGGTGAAGGGACTCAAAAGAATGATCTCTTGCCTCAGTGAAAGTCCTATCTAATCTAGAGATAATACTTTGATTTCTCTTGATCATGAAAGGTATTATAGCCAAATAGAAAGCAATGTGACTACTTGCCTTGTCATTTTATCTCGCTGTGTCTTAATTTCCTCCCCTGATAAACAGGGATAATAATGACATAACTTCACAAAGATTACTGATAGAATGTGAGATTCCCATGCAGATGGCGATATTAAATTTGTAATACCCATGAGATTTGTAGCATTTATTTAGGATATGGGTTAAAAGCTTGGCTTCCAGGGTCAGAACATCTGGTTATGCCCTGGTTTATGCCTATGTGAGTCTTTGTAGTTCTGGGTAAGCTAACTGCCCTCCCAAGACTTTAACTCCTTCAACTATAAGACGGGAATAATAATAGTAGCTAGTTTGTAGGGTGGTGTGAGAATTAAATACTATAACCCATGTAATGTTCCTAGCAAAGTGCTTGGTACGTTCTAAGTGTTAATTATCTATGATACATTGGGGAAGTTGAGATAAAACATTTTACAAAATTAAACACATCCTATAAATGTTAAGTCATCATTAAGTACTTGGTATTTCAGTTTAGTTGAAAAGAAATTTTTTTAAAAGAAATTAAACATCTGGACCTAAAATATATATAATTATAACAACAAAAGGAGAGAAAATATTTATATCCACAGATGGGAACTATTCCTTATTTGGGTCTAAAAATAACCCAACACCATGATATAACTCAGATCCATAAATACTCATGGGATGATTAACCAACGCAGAGTTAAAATACAGTACTCAAAACTTCTTTTGTGCACGTATGTCTGAATATGTACATCTTTAAAATGAAACGGTTTTCATTAATTTGCCAGGCAGCTGATACAAAGGTCTAATCAATAATTCATCTTGGCAAAGAAACTCATTACTCAGCCGAGACTATGATGAAACTCCTGTCAGGAAGGCTTGCTTTGGCCAAACAAAACAACTAAATTAAGTGCAAAGTGAATAATCCAACTTTCTATAAATCATTCATTTCAGGATTAAACATTATGTATTTCTCCATTAAATATGCATCCCAGGCCTGGACATGTATTTACTTCTATATTGCTCAGTCCTGAGGGATAGCCAACACGGTCTTCTTGGAGTCTCTTTGAAACTACCAGCCCACTGGGCAGAACAAAAGCAAATAAAGGAGAGTTTTGGAGAAGCCAAGAATTGAGAACCGGAAGTCCTCAAAGCCAACCTTTCACATAATCTGGGTATCCCCTCCATCCCTACTCTGAAGGCTGGTCATCCTCTTCTGTGTAAACACTACTGTGAATGGGGGGTTTACTACCCATTTTAGTTAAAAATCTTTCCATTTCTAATGGCAGAAAACCCAATCCAAACTAGCTTAAGCAAAATGGGAATTTATTGCTACGTATCTCGGAGCATGAAGAGTCTAAGTCCATACTTTCAGTCTTGGCATAATCGAGACTTAACCAATGTCACCAGGATTTGTTCTTTTTTCCCACATTTATTCTTAGCTCCTCTTTCTCTCAAGTAGACGCTCCTTGTGGTGGCACAATGGCAGCTGCAGCCTTCTACTCCGTCCTTCAGGGCCAGCAGGTAAAGATCATCCCCCTGGATAACTCAAAGGAAACTCAAAATTGTTTCTTTTTGGCTCTAATTGGCCTAACTTGTGGCTTTTTAAATATTTGAATATCACAAACTTCAATCAGAATACTTTAAAAAATATTATTCTGCATGCACTTAACAAATCTGACAAAAGATAAGAATCCAGTTGACTTGTTCACATATATTTAAAATCGTTAAGGACAGGTAACCATGAACACTTCACTGCATTAATCTGAGGGCATCCTACCTCTATGCACATGTTCACGAAACACTACTGGTAATTACCCTGGAGCAGAGGCAAAATGGAGATGGAGGAATCACCCTACAAAGCAAGTTTAAGGGATTAAACAGCGTCGTCATCGTCGTCATCACTACTGAGGACAAAGCTGCTGCCTGTGGACAGGGGCCCTTCCTCCTTAACATTCCCTAAATTACCCACAGTCCCTGTCTCATGAGAATCTTCAAACAACTTGTCACTGGCATCGTCATCAAACAACTTCTCGTTGGAATCGTCATCTTCGAACTGTTTTTTTCTTTTTTTTTTTAACCGCCAATAAACAAAGATTTATTTGGAAATTTCCAAACCTGCCAGAAGTGGCACTTGCCAAGCCCTAGGCCCACCTTCCTTACCAAGCTCCAAAGGACAACAATAGTCCTCGCCATCTCTCCCCTGCACCTACCCCTGCCCACACACACCCATGCCTCAGGCCACACCAGAGAACTAGTGTGCCCTCCCTCTAGGAAGCGTTACCCCTGGGCCCAAGAGCTGGGGTGGCAGCCCTCTGGCCTCTCAGGAGATGATGGAGGCCACAGCCGCTTGCATAGATTGAGAAAAGAAAATAAGGAAGGAGACACCAAGTAGGGCTCCCTGAAAAACCCCAGCTTACCCCTGTACAAAAAAAAGTGGCTCCCGCATAGAAAAACCTGCTCCACAAACAGTGCAAATACCCAAGAAAGGAAAAAAAACCCAGCAGCAATCCAGCCCTGCTCAGTGGATTGAGAGGGGTGGGGTAGGTCTACGCAGTGTTCTGATACCTCACGCTCGGTTTACGTGCCGTGGTTGCGGGGGGGATGAGTCAGCTGCCGTGGAACTATAATGAAAGGGAAGAAGAGAGATATCGAAGGAATCAGTCCAAATGGAAAAGCAGAACAAATGAATGTTTGGTGACCAAAATCCTACTCTCCACAATATTCACCACTGATCATTATTCTAAGTTGTTCTAGTAAAGCATTCCTTTCATTTGATATAAACTAATTTTTGGAATTTCCATTCCCAGTCCTAACTTTGCATTCCAGAATCACACAGAACAAGACTACTTCCTCTTCCCAATGGCAGTCCTTCAACTGTTTGTATACAGACATCAAATCCCCTTTGGTCTAGTCTCCTCCAGGTTAAATATATCAACATACGAGGAAATAGACTTTTTGGATTGAAAATAAATCAAGGTAGGCTATTAAGTAGACACTAGAATCTTACTGTGGAACTAAATATAACTTTTTGTTCTGTTTATCTTTGTTTCAAAGAAAATGATAAATTTGACAATGATTGGCACTGGCAAGGCTATTGGTGAAATAAACATTTTCAAGGACAATCAGTTGATTAGGTAATATTGATTAGATAATTTAGGCCAACCATCCAATTGAAGACACAAAAAACCTGAACAAAATATTTTAGAATATTCTTTCAACTACCAAAGGGCTAACAAAACAATGAAAAATCACTAGGCCTAAAAGTAAAGAATATGCTAAACCAGAGAAGTAAGTCTAGAACTCAAAGTTTCTTTTGCCATAAAGGCATTTTCCAATCTGGAAGGGACATCTGCAAAACTGTGGTTTGGGCTGCCTGATGAAGTTAGAGGAAAAGTGTCAAGGTCTAGAATTCACCAAAGTTAGGGACTTCGATAAACCACTATCCAGTATAAGCTAGGACAAAAAGGGCTGTACCCTCAGGATAAGGATGAACCTGTTGTCCTATGGGCTTGCAACCTCACAACAAGTGATCTAAGTAATCCATAAACCTTCAAGCATTGAACTTGAATTATGGTAGTCTTAGACTGGTGACACACAAAATGCCTGGCAGAAGCAAATTCAAAAGGTTCTTTCTGGAGAAGATCACATTATACTGGGACTCAAATTATTTATACCAATAATTTCCAAATGCAATAACCTCCATACAATCAAGATAGCCAGGCATACAAGAAATTAAGACAACATGAGTAAGAACCTATGGAGACAAGGGACAACAGAAACAAAGCGGAAAAGACCTCAAGCAGTGGAATATATATATGTAACTAAATCACTTTGCTGTACACCTGAAACTGACACAACGTTGTAAATCAACTATACTTCAACAACAACAGCAAAAGACTAAGCCAAAACACTCTCAGAAGAAAACATTGGGGTATATTTTCATTACCTTGGATTTGGAAATGGATTCTTAAATATGACACGAAGATAACAAGCAACAGAAGGAAAAACTGACGAAATGAACTTTATCAAAATTAAAAACTTTTGTGCAAAGGACATTATCAAGAAAGTGAAAAGACAACCTACAGAATGGGAGATAATATTTTCAAATCATGTACCTGGTAAGAAACGAATATCCAGAATATATTGAACGTAAAGAATTCCTACAACTCAACAACAAAAAGACAAACCCAATTGTAAAATAGGAAAAGGACATAAATAGATATTTCTCCAAAGAAGATACACAAATGACCAACAAGCATATGAAAATAGGTTCAACATCATTAGCCAGCAGATACCACCTCACACCTACTAGAATGGCTAAGTGGTTTTTTTTGGTTTCTTTTTTTTCATTTTTAAGGAAAGTAAAAATTGTTGGTGAGGTTGTAGAACAATTGGAACGCTTGTACATTGGGGGTGGGAAAATGGTGAACCCACTGAGCCAAACGGCATGGTAGTTCCTCAGAAAGCTAAACACAGAATTACCATATGACCCAGCAATTTCATCTTAGTTATATACCCCAAAAATCTTAAGCAGAGACTTTAACAGATACTTGTACACCAATGATCATTGCACTATTAGAGCCAAACAGTGGAAACACCCCCAAGTGTCTATCAACAGATGAACAGATAAACAAAACGTGGTGTATACATACAATGGAAAGTTATTCATCCATAAAAAGGAATGAAGTTCTGATACATGGTACAACATAGGTGAAACTTAAAAACATTACACTATATGAAAAAGCCATACAAGGAAGGACAAATATTATTCCGCTTATATGAAATATCTAGAATAGGCAAATTCAGACAGAAAGTAGAACGGTGGTTGCCAGGGGCTGAGGGAAGGGGTAATGGGAGTTATTGCTTAACTGTTACTGACTTTCTCCTCGGGTGATGAAGAAGATTTGAAAATAGATAACGTACATAATTTTGTACAACGTTGTAATGTAATTAATACCACTGAATTGTACATTAAAAATGGATAAAATGGCAACTTTTACGGTATATATGTATTACCACAATTTTTTTTTTTAAAAAAGAATCCAGGCAGAAACCAGAGCATTTTCTTATAGTCTTCATCATTTGCTGGGGGTAGAAAAGCCCCACAATGAGCCAAGATAGATAAGATGGATTTAAAATTCAAATAGAAAATTACCCAGCCTACTTTAACATAAACATTCAATGCGTTGTCTACATTCCACATTCCTGGTGTTTTTAAATCATGACTCAAGTTTGAATTGATGCCCTTGCCATGGTCCAAGATTCTCCATCATACTGGAAATCCAAAGGGGTGGCTGGTACCAAAGACACAAATGAGAGGCAGGAGAGGACAGCAAATGACACCTGTCAACAGATGTGCGGGAGCCACAAGAGTGTCAGCATCACCTTAGGGGAATTTAGGATGGGAAACAGGATTAAACCAAAAGCCAAAACTTAGAGGTGTTCATGAAAATTAGCTGTGAACCAGGAGCAACAGCTGAGAGTAAGAACCACAGCTGGAGTGGGCAATGCCCTGGGGTCAACCACAGTTGACCACAAAAGAGCAAAATCAGAGCTGAGCACAAGGGCCCAGAGACAAAAAAAGATAAAGCAGGGTCAGAGTTCAGAAAAGGATGGCAAGGCAGAGGGGTCAGGAATCGGGATGGCTAACAGGAGCGCTGTTTGATCGTGAGCTTCTGAGCCACCTTCAAAGCGTCTGTGCCCCCTGCTTCAGAACTCCACCAAGCGAGGTTATAAAAACGCAAGTAGTAGGACCCAATTCCAGACTCACTGAATCAGCATCTCCTGGGGGTTGGACCCAGGTATACGTATTCTAACATGTTCCCAGATGCGTCTTAGGCTCTCTAAAGTATGAGAACCACAAATCATTCACACAGCTTCTGAGATAGACTGGAAGCCCCCAGGTTCAACATGATGCCCAGGATCTATCCTCACTGGGGGCTATGCAGGTCCTGCCAGCAAGTTTTAGTAAACATAGACTCTGAACTGGCTGGGGCTGGAGAGGGAACTACGACAACGGCACCAACTATTTATGGAGCACCCACCCTGTGCCAGGGCTTTCCTAGCATTGCTACATTTAATGTTTACTTATGAGGAGGGTCCCATTATTATTCCCAATTTACAGGTGATGAAACTCGGACTAAGAGAAACCAAACGACTTGTCCTGGGCCACCTAGCCGGGCAAGAGCAGCTTCAGGTTCTGGGCCAGGTTGACACCAAGACCTGTGCTCTTTCCATATACCAACGTGTCACAGAATTTTTCAACCATTGTTTTAAAAAGGTGGTGGATGAAGAGGAGATTGTAGCACTAGTTGTTGGTGAGTCTTTGGTTAATTAAAAACTTATTTTACCATGGCATGTTCAGGGCGTTACGGGGAAGCAAGACTCTGCTGTCTTTTCTAATTATCTTGATCCCCCAGTCAGAAGGTATTGTCAGGTTGTGTAATCTCGTTCGTTTTTTGTTTTGTTTTTTTTCATCCCAGTGAAGAACGATCTGAGATTAAGTTTAGGAAGAGATTGAAAACCAAAGCTCAGAGGAACAGAATAAAATGATGCAGAGGCATCCTGAATCAGGAGGAAAAAAATGATAGGACTTTGTTGATGGAGCTGCTGAAGGAAGATAAGATGCTGAAGGCATCTCAGAGGGAAGAGCAGGGGGAATGAAAGAGAGCAGAGCCCAGGGAAGAGAGAGAACCGGGTGGAGAACAGAGATAAAAGGCAGCCTACGGGCAAGGCCAGGGAGGAGGACGGCAGGCTCTCCAGGCCACTTCCTTTCTCTTTCTGTTTTGTTTCTGTCTCTCAGGTTATATCTTCAAAGGGAGGGAGGAGGCCATTTTGGAGCATATGTTAAATGTTCAATCCTGATCATTCAATCTCTATGCCTGAAAACATAGCCTCATTTGGTGGTAAATCTAAACTCTAGTCTCTTCAAGAATGTGAGGCCCAGGCCCAAAGACCTTCTGGCTTCATGTCCTTCACATTCCCCCCACTCCCATTTCCAGGTCTGTTGTATTCAGACAGACGTAGGCAGGGAGAACACCTGATTTTCCTGAGGTTACTAGGGGGAAACCTCCAACTTCCAGCTGAATAGCCCTTTCCACCTCACACACTAGTATAATCATTGAGAGATCACCATGGTACTTTATGTATCTGGAGGGGCCAGGGCACAGGGGCTAAGGCCCTGGGCTTTGGAGCTGCTCCAGAATTTGAATCCAGCTCGACTGCAGACAAGTTACTTTTTGTATCTGAGCTTCCATTTCCTCATCTATCAAATGGATAAAACTGGCAGCTCCCTCATAGAGACGTTGCTATGATTAAATAAAATAGTGCATTTAAAGTGCTTAGGGTCCAGGAGATGGAAGCAACATAAGTGTCCATCATCAGATGAATGGATAAAGAAGATGTGGCACATATATACAATGGAATATTACTCAGCCATAAAAAGAAACGAAATTGAGCTATTTGTAATGAGGTGGATAGATCTAGAGTCTGTCATACAGAGTGAAGTAAGTCAGAAAGAGAAAGACAAATACCGTATGTTAACACATATATATGGAATTTAAGAAAAAAAATGTCATGAAGAACCTAGGGGTAAGACAGGAATAAAGACACAGACCTACTAGAGAATGGACTTGAGGATATGGGGAGGGGGAAGGGTAAGCTGTGACAAAGCGAGAGAGAGGCATGGACATATATACACTACCAAACGTAAGGTAGATAGCTAGTGGGAAGCAGCCGCATAGCACAGGGAGGTCAGCTCGGTGTTTTGTGACCACCTAGAGGGGTGGGATAGGGAGGGTGGGAGGGAGGGAGACTCAAGAGGGAAGAGATATGGGGACATATGTATATGTATAACTGATTCACTTTGTTATAAAGCAGAAACCAACACACCACTGTAAAGCAATTATACTCCAATAAAGATGTAAAAAATAAATAAATAAATAAATAAAGTGCTTAGGGTAGTGCCTGGCACACAGAAGTGCTGAAATCATGTTGGTGCTGACTGCTGGCCCTGTGAGTAGGTCCAAGTGCAAAGCTAGGTGCACATGGCAGGCACCCCATGAAGATGATATTGACTCCTGGACTGAGGGCGCTTGATTCTAGCTCTCATTCACGATAGAGGGAACCTGGAAGGTCAGTGGACCTCTCTGTGCTTCCCTTTTTCTCCTTTATAAAATGGAGATGCACCCTTCCTCTGACACAGACTGCTATGTGTTTGAAAATGCTTAGAAAAGTATGAAACAGCATAGAAATACAGAAGTGGTCATTTCCATTACTCTAACACTGCACTTTTACCAAGCTGACCACTCTCTACTGAGCTTACAAAGTTTCACGGTAGCTAAGAGTTTTCGCTCTAATTGGCCATCACCTCCTAGGGCAGAATGTTTCTACCCCCATCCTGCATTGACGCCGGACACTTGCATCAAAGGCACAGTTCCACAGCTTCCAGGAAGTGTGCATGCAGAATTCCAAACATTCATTCTTTTTTCTCTCTTCGTTCTTTTTGCCTCTCAGGTACATTAGAAATGATTCAAATTTCTGTACTATGCATTTAGCATAATAAAGACGGAAATGGCTTTGTAGACTGTAAGCTGTCTGGGAACAGGGACCAGGCAGGTCTGTCTAGTTCATCGTTATACCCCAGCACCCAACACGGCCCTTTGGCACATAGGAGACACCCAATACGCTTTTGTTAGATGAGTGAATGTGGTAGAAATCAAGACTGTTTGCCCAACAGCCGTTCCCAGGTTCTCCCATGCTGACTGATCCTAAGTTTTGGCTGAATGGCAATGTGCACAGCCTCAGTTCCTCTTGCCTAAGGGTGGGCCTGTGACCCAGTGAAATGTATGCGGAGGTCTTCTGGTAAACTCTATGAAACATTTCCCTTTTCGACAAAAGATAAGTGTCATATTAGGGAAAAAGTCCCATTTCCCATCTACCTCTTCCTTCCTGCTTGGGACTCTAATATCTCATTGCCAACTAAAGGATGTCACTAACCACCTGGCTCTACAAGGATTGAGTGATGAGCCACCTTAGCTGCCGACCTTCAACACACCCTGAAAGAAGTTCAGGGCGGAGATCAGGAATGAGAAACTCTGTGCTCTGGGGGAAAAGGCAGAACAGGCCTTCAGATAGATATTTTCAGAAGAAAACTTATATGAACCTGGATTCTTGCATCTTCACATACTTAGAAAAGCACTAAAACCATTAACTATCTGTTCCTTGTGACTAGCAGCAACCTTCTACAGAGAAGTGAATGTACTCCCTTGGATGAACATACTCCCTTCACCAAATTCACATATATACGGGGTCTCCCGTTATATTTAGGTACCGGAGGGCAGAGAGTTGCCTTTTGACCAAGTTCCTTGTTCTGCAACAAAGGTTTCCACTTAACCCATCCTCCATGTTACTCTTATCACCTCGGTGCCCTCTCCTCATTATGCCTCTGATACCTCTGAAGAGATTCACAGCACTGCCCTGTCCCCCACCCAGACATTCCTTCTCTGTTTATCTTTTCTGTTTCCTCATTATCGCTTTCCACAAACCAAATAGTACATCTTGGTTTTTAATTACTTTAATGGGCCTCATGTCCACAGTAATTGGGACATTGAGGTCATTATCCTGTCTCTTCAGATCTTCTTGAACAATTTTATTGATCATTTCTTGGACTAGACTCACATAAACCTATAATTTAGGCCAAGGGTTAACCTGATTAATTAGCATCATTACTTTCTGGTGCAAAGCTGTCCTCCCTTTAAAATAGTGGTTTGCAAACATGGCCGTATATTAGAAGTACCCGAGGTGCTTTAAAAACTCCTGAAGCCCAGGTCTCCCCCATGCCAATTAAACCAAGAGTGCAGAGGGGAGTCCAGCTTCAGGACTTTTTTAAGCTCCCAACAAGATTCCAGTGTACAGCCAAGTTTGAAAATCAGTGGTTTAGACAAGGACTTCCCAATCTTTAATGTGCATGTGAATCACACAGAGGCCTTATTTAAATGCAGATTTTGAGGGTCTGGGGTGGGACTGATATTCTGCATTACTAACTAGCTCCCAGGTGATGACAATATTTGTCTGAGGCCCACAGTTTGCATGGCAAGAGGCTAGAAACTAGATTTTGCAGTCTATTCTAATGCTGGATCTGAAATTAAATTCCCCTTGGGTCCAATTGCAAAGTCACAGAAAAAAAATAATCCCTGCAATAAAGTCAAGAGCTGGGGCAGTGAATGAAAGAACTCAGAGGGTTGTTGTCTTTGATCTCTAATTTAGTTATGGGCTTCGGTGGACAAACCATCCCAGTTTGTCGGGGACCGAGGGGAGGTTCTTGCATGCAAGGATTTTGAGCGTTAAAACTGGGACAGGGCTTCCCTGGTGGTGCAGTGGTTGAGAGTCCGCCTGCCAATGCAGGGGACACGGGTTTGTGCCCCGGTCTGGGAAGATACCACATGCCACGGAGCGGCTGGGCCCGTGAGCCATGACCGCTGAGCCTGTGCGTCCGGAGCTTGTGCTCCACAACGGGAGAGGCCACAACAGTGAGAGGTCTGCGTACCGCAAAACAAAAAACTGGGACAAGCTGGCCACCCTAGTTAATGGCGGCATCCCTAAGAGAGCAACAGCCGAGCTTTGCACTTCAGCGTTCCGATTCCTCTTTCTGAGAAAAGGAGTCCACCTCAGGGTCACGTGTGTGCCGGGAAAGATAGCTTATGGAAAAGAAATGCGGAGTTGCATGCCCAACAAGAACTTAAAGAATGTGACTTCAAAGGGTAACTAATCAGGCAGGTGAAATTAGAAAATTCCAAGAACAAGGTTATACCAGGGCCGTAGAGGTCAATCTAGGGTTACATGGTTTAGGTCTCTGCTCTAGCACTGGTTTCCTGTGTAGCCTGGGGTAACTCATTCCCCCGCTCTGGGCCTCAGTGTCATCAGCTAAGAAATGAGAGTTGAATCGAAGGGTGTGTAGCGTCTTTCCTGTTTCCCCGTCCCCCGACTGCTTATGCAACACGGATAAAGCTACAGCAGAAGTACACCTTTTCAGCGCAGTTAGAAAGTGAACCCACCTTCTGTTTTGCGAGCAGCCATCCCCAGGTCTCTCCAGGCTCCTCCACAGCAGCATGAGCGTTCATCGTATTCGGGAACACTTCCCTTTGCTGTCCTTTAGTGCTCAGAGAGCCGAGAACTCACGGTGCTTGTTTTTTTTTTTTTTTCTCCTTAAGACCGTAACATGCGGACAAATCTAAATGAAACTCTATTTCAGATCCAGCCTTTTGGTTACAAGTGGTTTCCTCCCTCCACGCAGGGAGCCCACTTAACTTTTCGTTTTTCTTTAGAGAGACAAAGAGCCTCGCCAGCCACCCACTGCCGGATTCCTGTTAACCTTTCATTAAGCCCGCTGACACCTGACTTCAGCTCTTCATGACTTAGTTCAACACATTCCCATTTCAGTGGGTCCACCTGGCTTCATTAAGGTTCCTGCCAGCTTCTCTACTAGCAGCTTCCTCCGCAAATGCAAATAAGATCCTGCGTAACTAATACGGGGGGCAAGGGAAGATTGAGCTCTAAAGGGGTTGGCATTGGAGAAGCATCCCAACACTCAGGTTGCCATGGACCTGAGTAAACTAAAACCCATTTCGAACCAACACGGGTCAGTGTCTCAGTTTCAAATGCTTGAAGTGTTAAACGAGGGCCATCCCTGTGAAGTATGGGGTAGTGGTGAAGAGCCTGGAGTCCTTCAGGCCTGGTTTCCAGACACGGCTCTGTCACAGCGGGTAGGACTATGTGACCTTGAGCAAATTTCTTCACCTCTCTCTGCTTCTCGGGAGTAATATACTGTTTCATGGGGCAGCTGTGAGGATTCAATGAGAAACTGCCTTGACGCACTTGGTAGAGGAGCACCCAGAACATAGCAAACACTCTTTAAGGATGGGATGTTATCCATTTCTTTTAGTCTAGAAAGGCCAAGGTGGAGGTTTCAGAATTAGGTTGCTTTAAATCCTCAAGGTTTGACTGTGGTCCCACCATGTAAACATCAACTGTAAGAGCCCTGTCGCCATCAAAGTCCTTCCCTGTGGGAATAAAAACACGACTCTGATTCCCTTCTACTGCATTTCCCCAGTGCGTTTTGTCTCAGTTAGATTTTTAGGCTCCTTAAGGGAAGTGATTCTCTCTTCTGGGCCCCCTACGCAATAGATACTAGGGAGTTGTTTGTAGACTGCTACCAATTCATCCTGATTGCACAGAGAGGGAAAGAGGAACAAGTGCCCCAGCAAACTCCTCGGATCAAGGAGTCTCAGTATAGAAAACCATAATTCAAAAAGAGTCATGTACCAAAATGTTCATTGTAGCTCTATTTACAATAGCCTGGAGATGGAAACAACCTAAGTGTCCATCATCGGATGAATGGATAAAGAAGATGTGGCACATATATACAATGGAATATTACTCAGCCATAAAAAGAAACGAAACTGAGCTATTTGTAATGAGGTGGATAGACCTAGAGTCTGTCATACAGAGTGAAGTAAGTCAGAAAGAGAAAGACAAATACCATATGCTAACACATATATATGGAATTTAAGAAAAAAAAAAGTCTGGAAGAACTTAGGGGTAAGACAGGAATAAAGACACAGACCTACTAGAGAATGGACTTGAGGATATGGGGAGTGGGAAGGGTAAGCTGTGACAAAGTGAGAGAGGGGCATGGACATATATACACTACCAAACGTAAGGTAGATAGCTAGTGGGAAGCAGCCGCATAGCACAGGGAGGTCAGTTCGATGCTTTGTGACCGCCTGGAGGGGTGGGATAGGGAGGGTAGGAGGGAGGGAGACGCAAGAGGGAAGAGATATGAGAACATATGTATATGTATAACTGATTCACTTTGTTATAAAGCAGAAACTAACACACCATTGTAAAGCAATTATACTCCAATAAAGATGTAAAAAAGAGTCTCAGTATAAGAATTATATATTTATTAATTCATCATTCTGTGACTTCCACTCCCCACCCCCTAAACCTTTGAGTCTCAAACTAGCTGCCTTGTTCTAGTTCCTGGCCATGTTCTGCTTGCCTAGGACATTCTTTTTATTTTTATTTTTTTTGCGGTATGCGGGCCTCTCACTGTTGTGGCCTCTCCCATTGTGGAGCACAGGCTCCGGACACGCAGGCTCAGTGGCCATGGCTCACGGGCCCAGCCACTCCGTGGCATGTGGGGGAGGACCGGGGCACGAACCCGTGTCCCCCGCATCGGCAGGCGGACTCTCAACCACTGCGCCACCAGGGAAGCCCTAGGACATTATTTTAATACTAAGTGTGAGTGTTAGTGCCTGTAAGTGGACACACAAACTTCCATTTCAGTAGAGGCCACATCACTTCCCCCTGCTTCACTCCTCCGCATCAGCTGCCCATCCTCTGAGTTTGCCACCCCAGCCTTGGGCAGAGCCTAAGGGTGCTTCTTCTATGCCCCCTTGGGTGGAAATCAGGAGATAGGAATCTCACATCTGCATTGGGAAGATTCCTCTGTCACAGCATGGAGAACAAATTGGAGACAGAAAGGAGTGAAGTTGGTGAGGGTGGTTAGAAGCTACCCTACGAGTCCAGGCAGGAAGTAATGCTAGCTTAACCGAGGGCTGACAGGGAGCCCACCCAGACCTTGGGCACTGGCTGCTGGAAACTCCCACTGCCCCGCGCCCCCCCGATGGCCACACCCACCAGCACAGAGCCCTGGTCACAGGAGAGTATTTTCTTACAATCTCCATCCTCCTATTAGGGGTTATTATGCTTCCAATAGTTCTCAAACTCTAAGGTGCATCATAATCACCTGGAAGACTTGTTCAACTACAGATCACGGGGCTCCACTTGGGAGTTTCTGAGTCAGTAGGTGTGGTGCGGGGATGAGAATGTGTATGACTAACAAGGTCCAGGTGATACTCAGGCTGCTGGTCTGAAGTGCCCCGTTTGAGAACCACGCAGCAACAGCAGTGGTTCTCAGCCCTGGCTGCACATTAGAGCCACTTGGAGCATTAAAAAAAAAAAAAATTCAGATGCCCAGGCCACACCCTAGACCAATTACAAAAGAATCTTCTAAAGGGTAGGACTCAGGAATTGACATTTTAAAAAATTCCCCAGATAACTGCAGTGTTCAGCTAAGGTTGAGAGCTACTAGGCTAGAGGGTCCTGGAGGCCATTACCAGTTGTAAAATACTACAACTACTCATTTAAGTGTTTCTGAATCTGACCAAGGAGCTGCAGAAATATAGTTGGGAAAAGACTGAAGATGGCCCCTTGCAAAACACAAAGATACTCATTGAGCTGAGATGTTCTGTTTAGGGTGTATGGTATTTGCTGTCGGCTTTTCTAGGTGGACCCGAGTTGGTCATGGCACTGGTGGTGGTCGTTTGGGAAGGTGGGTAGGCAGCATGAGCTAAGTTAGGATGGGGTGTCTCAGTGACCCATGAAATATTAAAACCTGTTTGTACAAGGTCACCTAGTCCCACTCCATTTTCCAGATGGGGACACTGGAGCCCTGCACCTGTCTCTACTGCCCCACACCCACCCACCCCCAGTTTCTAAATTTGAATGTAACAGGCTGGTCAAGTCATTTCCAGTATTTTCAGTTAGCACAGAGGAGAAAGTCAAGCTAAATAAAGAAGCAACCAGCGTTCTGCTAATTATTTCCTTCCTTCACTTAGTCCAAACCTGCCACTCACCTCGGCACCGAAAGAGTGAGGCAGAAGGCATGCTGCCCTGGGCAGGTAGTTCTCCAAGTGCTCAGGTAAGAGGGGGATGTTTTTATTAACTGCTGGATCCGTGTGAACTAACTGTTCGAGGAATCTAGAGGCTGTAGCAGTCAAGTCATAAGACTGCTTTTTTCCCCCTGTCTTAAAAGTAATTAAAAGTCAAGGGAGTCGAAATATAAAGTATGGTTACCTGGAAAGACTGTGCACTTATTTCATTAAGGCGGTTACTGCCCCAAACATACCAGGAAGTATTTCAGACAAATTTCTTTCAGCTCTGGCTGACGCTCCACATTTCTGCCCAACCAGAGGCCTCTCACTCAGGTGCACATTCTTTCCATTCAGTCATCAACTGCTTGTTTTAACTTCTCTCCCATGGTTCCTCATGCTACTAGCTCTCAAAGAAGGTTTAAATAAACCTATTCTTATTGAGGAGTCAATTCCCATGAACTTTATTTAGAGAAACTGATCCGGACCGACTCACTGTCACATCCATGTGCCGGCCCTGTTTGAACATCCATGTCATTCGCCACAATTTACTCTGATGAACTCTTGGCTGTTTCCAACATTGAATTCCCCAAGCAAGAATTAAGATGTGACACTATGGTCACCTCTAAAGATACTCAGGTGTGAACAGAAAATAATAGAAAACCTAGACATTTTAGAGGGGAGTCAAAATGATGGTGTGATTCCATGTCGTTTCCTGCATTATTGATGACAGTCAATACATAATATATCATCAATATGTTATTGACGACATTCAATAACACAGGGATGCTCATACCATACCCAGAGTGGGGCACTGAATTCTTCAAGCTGGGCATAAAAGGAGAGATACAAATGCATGCAAGGCAAAGGCAACTAGGGTAGGGAAGGGACCAGAGATCATGTTCCAGAAACAAGGCAATTTAGAGAAACATGAGGTTCTCCTTTCAGTATCTGGAGCACTGCTACCAGGTAGAAGAGAGTTTAGACCTGTTCTGTGTAAGCACGAGTTCAACTAGGACCAGCAGGCAGATGCTATCTGGACACAGACTTTGTTCTAAATATTTCTAAGTCTCAGAAGTGCCCTGAGATTGAATGGACTTCCTTGGGTGTGACAGTGAGTTCACCATCACTGAAGGTGTTCAATTATACTGTGGAAGATCACTTAGCAGTGATGCTACAGAGATTAAACCATGAGAAGGTGTGGTCTCTAAGGTAACTTTCACTTGTGAAACTAAGGCAAGACTGGATCAGTGACACCAAGGCAACAGATGGTTTTTAAAAAAAAAAATTCTAAGACTTATTTTGATAATTCACACATCGTATCCTCATCCTCAATCCTAAGAGAAAGGGGCACTTTAGAGTGTGAAAAGACCATCTTCATTTTCTCTTTCGTCGAGTACATTTTTACCTTCTCCAGCACTGTCTAGCCTGTAAAGAGAGAAGAGAGGCTGATGATGAGAAACACCAAGACCAGGAATGAATGGATGCTGGTAGATTATAAAACACCTAATCAAGGGCTGTTAGAGTTAAAAGGGCTCAGAGTCCAGTCCAGTCCAGAGTCCAGTCCAAGCCTCACATTTCACAGATGGGAAAACTGAGGCCACAGGGGATAAAGGGCTTTTGCCAATCTATTATAATAAGGGGATTTAAAGTTTCTGTATTAGCAAAGTATAAAATCATGATCTAAATTTACCAAGAGGATCTCCAAGTATGACTTTGAAAAGTTACCTTGCTAACCTTTAGTTTCCCTACTTGTTAATATTTACTTGTTAATATAGATATTGTGGTATTGATGCAATTATTAAGTGAAAGCAAGGTCTTCATCACAGTTTACACCAAATCTTTTCATTTCTTTACCAAAAAGCTATTTAACAGGACAGATATCCAAAATCCCTTTCCAAAGACTCTTCAAATTATTTAAAAAACGAAACAAAAACTGCTCCCATGGTCTAACTTACCAGAGGAATTAAATCCCAGGAATGATACTATACATGTTTTTTCATTTTCCATACTGCCAACTCTCCTCTCAGTGAACTCCAGTTTAACAATGACCTTTTAAAGTGAGTCACCCAGAGTGGAACAACTAATGGGTAGAATGACATATCACCTTCTTTCTTTTGCATGTCATACTTCTGTTAATGCAACCTGCCACTGTATTTGCATTTTGGACAAATATCACAGTGTTAACCAAGACAGAGGTTAACGTGAGCTGAATCCCCCACATCTTTTCCACCTCTAATGCCACATTTCTCCAACCGTGTATTTAATCTGAATACAAACACAAGTCATTAAACCACTGAGTAGTATCTAATCATTTGTAACAGCTTATACAATCATTACAACAGTCAGTCATGCAAGATGAATTACCTGGTGTGTTTCTGGACACAATTGGTTTTCATGACTTTCCCTGAAAAGACAAGGCCAGGTTAGAAGCAGAGTAGCTGTGCTTATGTGAAATGCTGGGGGAAGGACAGAGCAACATTGTGAAGAGCAGAGGTGGCCCAAAGGTGGGAACTTAGGAACTGGATTTGGTAGAGAAAGCCACTCCTTTCCCCAGATCAGATGATTGCTTCTTTAGGCCCCTAGTTACTGCTCATCAATCACAGGGTTGTTCCAACATTGTGGGCAATGGCGTTAAGCTGCTTTATTCTTATTTTTTTGTTGTTGTTTTGTTTTTGGCCAGGCTATGAGGCTTGAGGAATCTTAGTTCCCCGACCAGGGATTGAACCCAGGCCCCGGCAGTGAAAAGGAGGGCGACTGGAGGGCAAGGGAATTCCCTAAGCTGCTTTATTCTTGAGTTATTTGAATTCAAGTACTCACTTGGGTTTTAAAACACTTCCTTAGGACATGTACCCATAATTTCCCAAACTGTAACATGCCTTTGTATGAAGGTTAATGACAAACTTCCACTAAGCTCCACATTTCCTTTTGTAGTGCTCACTAGGGATAGATGTGGAAACACACGAGTTTCCCTGTTGTTGCTCAAACAGGCTGAGATGGTTACTACTAGTCAGAGCTCCTCACTTACTACCAGTTTCTGTTAATGACTACAGAACAATTGTTTCCCCATTTTTACAGGACCAGGTGCTACGTGCCTATACTTGGCATGAAAACTATAAACCCCGGTTCATGATTTCTTTTTGCAATGTTTTAAAACTTTTTTTTTTTTTGAAAGCAGGGGAGGGCAGCCACAAGGTCATGGACCAGCTCAAGAATCTAATGACAGCTACGGACCCTGTCCTCTGAAAAATGCAGATATGAATGTACAAGTGCTTTTCCACACGATTTTAAGGGATTCACTGGTCCCCCGAGGTCCATCTGTGGACCCTAGGTTAAGAAGTTTTACTTTAAGGGAACAAATAAGAAGACCGGGGTGATTCACGGCTCTCTTCCTGGGGCATTCCTAGCCAGAGGAAGAGGCTGGGTCAGGGTTTCCTCCACCCCAAGACAGTGATAAGAATAGTACTTCCCACTTAAGGCAGTCAGGAGCATGAAATGAGTTAGATATGTCAAGAATATGGCATCAGGACTGGCACAGAATAAGTGTCCAATAAATAAAGGTGCTTTTCTTTCCCAAAATGTAAACTCTATCAGGGGCATGATGCTCAAAGCCTTTAGCATCTTGGGGAGAATGAGTTTACCTCTAACCTCCTTGACGGGGATGATGAGGGCAATCATAGCAGTGGGACTCTAAGGAATGGGGAAAACAGGCAGGAAGCAGAATCCATCCACTCCCAGATCCCCCTGGAGTTTCCAAAGCTCTGAAGGGCTTCATCCCACCTGGTCCTGCCCTCCTTACCTCGAAGGAAATATGCCAGAAGCAATGCCAACAGCACAAATCCCAGGGAGGGAGCAATGATCATGAGCAGGTTGTAGTTGTTGGTCATTTTTATCTGGTGAGACACAGGGAAGGCGATTGGGTCACTCATTTCCGAACAGCATCCTCCTGTGAGTTTCCCATCACTAGCACACCATCCAGTGACCGGCAGCTTCACTGCAGCTCACCACCTTTTGCCCAATGTGTCTCAAGATCAAAACAAAGCCAGCCTTATGAATTAGACTTAAAAAAAAAAAAAGTGGAAAATCTGAAACATTTTACCGAGACCCTTCCCTCAAATTTTCCTAAGTCTTAAACACCAGGCAGTTGGGTTGTGGGGTGTGAAGATTAAAAAAATAACTGTCCTGTAAGCTGTGCCCTCCACTGTCAGATCTCTTTACCGGCCATCGCCTAAATCCTTTCAGCTCTACCTACACCTGTGTGTTAGTTCTTTTCCTGGCTAACTTAGACTTCTAGAGGCAATAAGATGAAAGAGAAGGTGGAACTCAATTTCAAATTTTCTGCAGTCGTGGTTCTCAAAGTGTAGCCAGGGGACCCCCGCATGAGATCAAAATGATTTTCAGGACACATTATTTGCCATTTTTACTGTCATTCTTTCATGAGACGTACAGTGAAGTTTGCCAGAGGTTACAGTTATGTGACATGTGATGTGAAGGTGTCAGTGCTCTGATAACATAATATGCAAGATACGAGAACCTCTATCTCCTATTAAGCCAGACATTAATGAGACTCGCAAAAATGTAAACCAATGCCACTTTTCTCCCTAATATTTTTTCATTCAGGAAAATGTAGTTATTTTTCATAAAGTATTATTTATGTTAACATGTAATGGGTTTGTTATACTTTTTAAAATGAATTCATATTGTTTTTAACTTCTCAGTTTTAATTTTTATGACTATAAAGGGGTCCTGACACCAGTCTGAGAATCACTGCTCTACGGGCAGCATCTAGTTCCCTGGGGGCTACACCATCTCCCATTGGCCAGGCCAGGCTCCATCCCCTCAGCTTCCTGTCCCTTCTCTTACAAGGCAGCAGAGGCAGGGCAATAATCTCTCTCTGAGGAGAGAGAAGGGGAAGAAGGAAGAATGAATGAGACCTTCACGTTTCCCTTATAGGTTGTCTATACTACCTGAAGGTTTTACATGAAGCAGCTTGAATCACTTTCACAATAATACAAATGAATGAAGGATAAGCTCAGAAAATAAGAGGAACGCTGGTGACAGGTGTTGATTCTGTAGAATGTCACTAATTCTGGGGCAGCAGAGGGACCACAAAATAATTTCAATGTTTTTTGTTTATACTTCTTTTTTCTTTTCAAAGCGTCTGTACATATAGAAGTAACGATATCAACATTATTTCTGCCAAGAGTACAAGTCTACAAATTCCTTCACTGTTTCCTAACAGTTGCAATGTATTTTGCCCTTAGATAGATCTGCTCTCCCAGTCCATTTCCACAAAACGTTATTGTGGATTTTAAAACTGTAGGTTATATACTTCAAAATACTTCACAAAAATTTTTACCTGTTCTGATTCAAATCCATTTTGCACAAGAAATGGTGTCTCAGATGCTGGGAAGGAGAAAGAGAAGATAATGTTTATATTTCCTGTGGGAGAATAAAATGCAACACCCTGAAATAGAGCCTTCAGTTGATGTGTTTAATCTTTCAATCCCAACTTTCCTTCTTTTGCGTAATTTATTTATGCACGTTTGTTCTGGTATGTTTTTATCTAAAGCTCATCTGCTGTCCAGTATTATCCCACAGGAACATCTCCATTTTATAGATGGGTAGAGTGAGGCATTAGGCCAGGAGGCAATTGAATCTAAATTTTCTTTAAGCCCCAGTAATGCATTCAGGACTTTTCTCCAGCAAGAAAACCTGTCAGTCTATCAGTCAACAAATATTTATTAAGCATTTATTATAGGCCATGCACTATTCTAGCTGTACCATCGACCTTCTCGATGGAGTTTACAACTTAGTACAGAAAACCCAATTTAAACAAGTAATGTAAATAGTTGTAAAAAAGCAATTGTGCAAAATTCTGGGAAGAAATAGTATAAGGTGTCAGAGGTACATCATAAGGATGGCTGACCGGTTCTAGAGGGTCACATCCTTGAAAATGTGAAATTTAAGCTGAGACACGGAGTCATGGATTTATAACTGATAGCTGAGTTCAACAAGGGAAACAAAATGAGAATCTACCAAGTACTAAGCACGGTTCTGGGCACCAAGAATGCAGAGATGAATATGGCATGGTCCCACCCTCATGAAATTTACAGTACACTAGAGGAGGGAGACCAGAAGCTTATTTCAGCCTAACGGGCCAAAGGTAAGGATGCAGGATGGACAGGCCGCTGGGGAGCGTGGGCAGAGGGAGAGGTACTTAGCCCCATGGTAGTTCAGTGAGTGCTATCAGAATTAAGCTCCGTGAAGACACTGTCCCTCTGTGCCCGCTCAACAGTGGGACTCCAACACTGCCTGACACACACTTGGTGCTCAATAAATGTTTGTTGAATGAGTTAACACCTGAATTGAGTTAAGGTTGTGTAACAATTAACAAAGCAAGATGGTAAAGGCATTTTAGGTAGAACATCAGCAAAGCTACGGAAACATGAAGCAGGATGGTTCCCGTGCAACTGGCAAGCGTCTGTGCAGGTGTAAAATGAGAAGTCGGGGGTGGCAGGGGATGGCATGGAGATGGGCAGGAACCAGTCACGGAAGGCCTTTTGTTTCATGCTGCTAAGTCTCCCTTTAGTTCTGTAAGCAGTGGGAAACCACAGAAACGTTTCAAGCAGGTTATGATCCAGTTAGGAGGATAAGAGAACAGCCAAGAGATTACTATCTACCTGATTCCAGGTCTGAAATTCAGAGCTAGACGTGAAGGGAGAGAGACAGATTCCAGAAATGCTTAGGAGGGAGATCAAGAGGATACAGACATTGAATGGGGGGTGAGAAAGAGCTGAGTCGAAGTTTCCTCCTTGAGAAAGCGGGCCATTGCCTGAACTGTCCCCTAGGATTGGGAAGAGAAGCAGCAGCAAGGCAGTGGGTGAAAGGCAAGGAGCTCAGATTTAGAGTCGCCGAGTGTAACCTACCAGAGGGACACTGCAAACACTATTTGCATAATAAGCAGTTGACTGATTTGAATCTGAATCAAAGTCGGGAAAAGGTTGGAGCTGGAGATACTGATTTAGGAGACATCAGGATCCAGGCAGCAGGTAAAAACCTCAGAGTGTATAAGAAACCCAAGGGCTACATGTCCAGAGAAACAGGGGAGCAGGAACCCTGAGAAATCCTAGCACTTAAAAGGTAGGCAGAGGAGGGGCTTCGCTGGTGGTGTAGTTGTTGAGAGTTCGCCTGCCGATGCAGGGGACACGGGTTTGGACCCCGGTCCGGGAAGATCCCACATGCCGCGGAGCGCCTGGTCCCATGAGCCATGGCCGCTGAGCCTGCGCATCCGGAGCCTGTGCTCCGCAACGGGAGGGGCCACAACAGTGAGAGGCCCGCGTACCGCAAAAAAAAAAAAAAAAAAGGTAGGGAGAGGAGGTGGAGGAGAAGGAAGAAGAAACAGGGCAGGGGGCAGCGAGTGAGAGCAGTGTCCCGGGGCCAGGGCAGGGGAGAATGTCCAGGAGGGATGCAAAGTCGTATGTGCAATAAAACCTTCCCGTAGAAGCAGAACACAAAGCCACACACAGAGGAGGCCCGAATGTAACAAATAGGGTAATAATTATTGAAATTGATCGCTGTTTCCCCCAAGCTTCTCTGCACTCAAGGCAAAAGGAGAAACGTGACAGGTTTTGTAAGGTTCATAATTTGGTACGAGACAGCTTATTTGTTCTACAGGGAAAGTGACTTGTTGAATGCCTAGGAGCATAAAACTCAGAGGGGGATATTCAGCATGTTTTCATATCCTACAACTTAGTTAATGTTGTTTTTCTCTCAGCTGTTATCACCTAGAGCTGGAAACTGCATGTAAGTATTCAAAATTCCTACCCTGTTCTGTCAAAATCCTGCTGAAATCATTTGTGATGGGTAAGCCTGAAATTGAAACCATCAAAGAGAAAAGCCAGCCTGGGTCATTTTTGTCAGAGCTAATCTGTATTTTAAATTGGAGGTGTCTACAGGGAGACACATTTTGCAAACACAAACACTGCTGAGTGATACCAGACAGGACTTTTTCTTCTCCTTCTTCTCCTTCTCCCTTCTGAAAATGCCAGAAGCCCAAATGGAAGTACTCATAGGGCTGCAGTGTTATACACCAAAGAGCAACAAGAAGTACACATTGGTGGTTGGCTTTTCTTCCTTGTGAAAAGTAGCAATGCCTGCGGCTGGGGGATAGGAGTTAGACAAGTCCAGGCTATTGGTTTTCGTGCCCTCTGTGTTCTGTTGGCCATTACATTCTCAAGGCCCTGAATGCTGCCACGAGCACGTTCAGGCAGAGGCAGAGCCTCCCAGAACTTGCAAGAAAAGCAATTCTGTGAGAGAGGAATTGTAGTGGGTTGAATATTGTCCCCACGCCCACCCCCCGCAAATCATGTCCAAGTAGAACCTCAGATTGCAACCTTATTTAGAAATAGGGTCTTTACAGATGTAATTAGTTAAGGATCTTAAGATGAAATCATCCTAGATTTAGGATAGGCCCTAAATCCAATGGCCGGTACCTTTACAGGAAGAGAAGAGGACACACAGAGCCACACACAGAGAAGGTCATGTGAACACGCAGGCAGAGATGAGAGTGATGCTGCCATAAATTAAGGAATCCTTGCGGCACCAGAAGCTGGAAGAGGCAAGGAAATATTCTCCTCTAGAGCCTTCAGAGAGAGTAAGGCTGTGCTGATACCTGGATTTCAGACTGCTAGCCTCCAGAACTGTGAGAGAATAACTTTCTGTCGTTTTAAGCCACCTTGTTTGTGATAATTGTTACCGCAGCCCTGGGAAACAGATATAGGTATTAAAGGAAATTGACATATGAAGAACGAGAGTGGCCTTCCATGGAGGAAACCAGCCTAAGAAAGAAAAAGGAAATGGGTGCTGAGCACATATAAGATGACTAAATGGGTATAATGATTTGCATTTTGAATCTAGAAAAGTGATGGTCCAGAGCCGTGGTCTCCAGAGAGGGCTCAGCGCCCACCTTGACTGTGCAAGGCCATCCACTGGGAGTGGGGAAAACGAGAGCTTCTGTTTACATTTAATTAAATTGAATCTTTGCAACATTTATTCGGGAGGGATATATTCCAACATGTACATGTTAGTATGGAGGTGTATTTGAACAAATTACCAATAAGTGTTTTACCACTAATAATACATTTTTAGCCTGGTCAGGAGAGGAAGAATGAGTCACTTGGAGACTATGGTAGACAAATTAATGAAACCCAAAGGTGTCTGTGTCTAATCTTCAGAATTTGTGATATGTATATGTATGGCAAAAGGGACTTTGCGATGTGAACAAGTGAAGGCTCTTGAGATGGGAAGATTATCCTGCATTACCCAGTGGCCCAATGCAATCACAAGGATCCTTATAAGAGGGAGGCCAAAATGTCAAAGCTGGGATAGGTGAGGATGGAAGAAGAGGCCAGAGAGAAAGAGAGATTTGAAGATCCTATGTTGCTGACTTAAAGATGGAGGTAATGGGCTGAAAACCAAAGAAAGCAAGTGACACGCAAACGCTGGAAAAGGCAAGGAAATTGATTCCCCCCCAGACAATTCAGAAGGAACACAGCCCCACCAACCCCTTGATTTTAGGACTTCTGACCTCCAGAACTATAAGATTAATCTGTGCTATTTTAAGACACTACCATTCAGGTAATTTGTAATAACAGCAACAGAAAACTAACACAGAGACACTAGCCTCCAAGACAACAGTGGCTCTGGGGATGGGCACATGGGATGAAAGGCCGATTGACTTTCTATTTAAAAGTTTTTTGTACGCTTTGTAGTTTTGTCATGCAGGTGTAGTATCTATCTTAAAAAAATTAGTTAAATTGCAAGAACAACAACAAAAGAATCTTAAGATTAACCATGCTTTTCCCAGGTCCACGTACTCACCAATGCTTCTGATGAATATCAGATTTTCCTACAAGGTGAGAATGTATTTACATTAAAAAAAAAAAAAATAGGGACCCCTTAGCAGTTAGAGTTCACACTGTAAATTAGTAAATTGGCTTGCTGGTTTACTTTTAGGCTCTTGAGTTCTGGGTATACATTGGTACTCTGAAAAATGGAATTTCTGTAAAAAATTAACCCCAGACCTCAGAGCACAGTGAGGCTGCCAGTTGGCCTCCCTCATGCATTACCACCACTAAGTATTTCCCCCAGACTTCCTGGCTCTGTGACCTTGGGCAAGACATTTCCTCTCTCTGAGCCACAGTTTATTCATCTGAAAATGCTGCTATTTCACCAACTGATCGCCTATGTCTTTTTTAACCTTTATGTCTCTGGATAACTTTTTACAAAGTATTTGAATGACCTGAGAAAATTATCATTACATAGTAATTTTTTTAAGGATATAAAGCTATACTTAGTGTAGGGAATGAATATGTAAATACTTCAAAATATATATACAAACACATGCATACCTCTTGTTCCCCAAAGGAAACTAAAAAGAAATCCAGGGTAAATACACCTGACTTTGAGTGGAAATATTGTAGGCAATTCAATTTTTTTTATTAATACTTTTGTATGATTTCTAATTTTCTCAAATGTGAAAACTTTAACTGTAAAATATTCCGTGTATCATGTGTTAATTACTGAAAACTCTGCAGGATGACTTAGTCAAGGGCAAACTGTTAAGGGTGTGTCATTTCTCTGAAGCAAGGCCACAGTGACATTCTAAGTGAAACTTTGAAGATAGCTGTTAGAAACTCATTCACCCACAGCCAAAGAAGGGTTTTGTGGTGCTATTAGAAAAAGGCACCTCCCATGATCTAAGAGTACTGAGGTATGATGATGTAACAGGATATATATATTAGTCATTTTTAAAGGTCAAAAACGGTTTTTTTTTAATATAATGAGTGCGTATAAAAACTGGTGAAATCCAAGTAGAATTTGTAGTCTAGTTAATTGTATTGTACTGATGTAAATTTCTTCATTTTGATAATGTATGGTAATAGTGTAAGATGTTGCCACCGAGGGAAGCTGGAGGAATGTGTAGCTCTCTCTGTACTATTTTTGCAAGTTTGTGGAAGTCTACAATTATTTCAAAATAGAAAGTTTTTAAAAATTAGTTTAAATATCAGCCATTTCATATAGTTCAATCTAATCTATGCATGACACGTAGTAGCTTTGCAGTAAAGACTTGTTGAACAAAAATGTTGAATGAACTTTAAAGCAAGTTTTAAAAGACTATAGAGAGAATGATTTTGTAAACAATTTGACCATTTTTATGAAAAATAATAATAGATGTGACTATGCTATTAACAACAAAAAATGACCTGAGAGGATATAGCCCAAACTGTTACAGTATTATCTCTTCATCTCAATCATTTGGGGCGGGGGCTGGGTGGAATGTTTGGAATACAAGGAACTTCAACTTTATAGTGTTTTAACTTTTTATTTTACAAGAGCATCTATTTCTTTCATAACATGAAAACTAAAGTTTAAATGTTAACAGTACGGCATGAAAACACCATCTTTCCCTTCAGAGGACTTCTCATCTAGTAGGGTAGGGGGCAATGTTCAGTGTACACTCAGGAAAACAACCCTATCCAAATAAATTCACATCTGCCCTTTCTAAGGAACGCATCCAGTATCTGGATGGTATAGATCAAGGGCTGCAAATGACAGCCTAGGGGCCAAATCCAGCCTTGGCCTGTTTTTGCACAGCCTCAGAGCCAAGAATCCTTTTTAGATTTTTAAATGGTTGGGAAAAAATCAAAAGAAGCAGAAGAACTCATAACACATAAAAACTGCAGGTACGTTATATTTCATTGTCCATCAGTACAGTGTTATTGAAGCCTAGAGACACCATTTGCATGTGTGTTATCTCTGGCTGCTCCTGCAGTGTTAGGGCAGGGTTGAGTAGCTATGACAGAGACAGCACGGCTTGTAAGGCCTGAAGATGTATTATCTGGCCCTTCACAGAAAACGTTTGCTGACTACTGGTAAGTGAGTCTACATGCAGAAACAATGCCCATGGAGTCAGGGAATTAAATGTGTTCTATCTGAGTACAATTTTGAAAACCTTCAGACCTTCACACCCTAGGGTGATGAGGGAGTGGACTGGACCTCATTCTCTTACTCAGATAAAACCATGTGCTTTGTGCAATTCTGGAATGGCACTGAATTTTTAGGGTAGAAAATCTTTTAAGAATCTGTTTTGAATATTGCCCGTTTCCAGCCCATTAACAGAAATGTGCTTCAAAACTCCTAGAACCTCCCTCTCAGAATCAGTTTACTGATTCTATCTATCTATCACATGCCTGGCATAGTGATGAGCACTTCGTGTAAATTATTTCACTTTAATGCTTACAAAACCCATTTTACGGATGTATAAACTGAGGCTGAAAGTTTAAATCACTCATCCAGGGCAACACAGACAATAAAAGGAAATTTGAACTCAGCTCAACTCGGAATGACTCAAAAAATCATGATGGTAACCTCTCTGAGAGAAAAGAAAAAGAGCATATTAAAATCCTATTTGAAAACGTGAACTCTCCAACCAATGGGTTTCATGCCAGAAATCACCTGGAAATAAGAGCACTATCTTCTCAGTGGGTACATTTAAAAACTCATATTACATATGTTGACTCATCACTGAATTCATAGACACTGGGACTCATCGGTCTCTACTTCTAAAACAAATTTAGTTTTGAAATAAGTCAATTCAATGATACAATCTTAACACAACCTAGAATTTTAAAAGTCAGAACTTCAAGCCTTCAGAGAAGTTTCTTTCCTTTCCTAGGTAGCAGTCGGCTTATGCTGTCCCCTTGTGGCTTACTTGTGGTATGGTCTTAAAAATCCAAAGAACAGCAAAAGGATCCAAAAGTCTGAATGTTTTAGATTTGAAAGGAATTCAAAATTATCTCCTCTGATGCCCTTTTTTTAATCAAGAGAAAAATTAAAATCTAGAGAGACAGTTTCATTTGCTCAAGGTTTCACAGTAATAAGTAACAAAGGAAGTGACCAGGACCCATACTTCCTGACCTCACCTAGCAGCACTAACGCAGTTCTGGAATTTCAAAATACCTTTTGAAAATAGAAACAGGCATTTACTGAATTCACATACTTCCTTTAAATTTTGGAGACCCCTGCATGTTTTTGATATGTGGAACGATCAAAAAGAGTACGATGGGGCTTCCCTGGTGGCGCAGTGGTTAAGAATCTGCCTGCCAATGCAGGGGACACGGGTTCGAGCCCTGGTCTGGGAAGATCCCACATGCCGCAGAGCAACTGGGCCCGTGAGCCACAACTACTGAGCCTGCGCATCTGGAGCCTGTGCTCTGCAATGAGAGAGGCTGTGACAGTGAGAGGCCCGCGCACCGTGATGAAGAGTGGCCCCCGCTCGCCGCAACTAGAGAAAGCCCACGCACAGAAACGAAGACCCAACACAGCCAAAAATAAATAAACAAATAAAATTAAATAAAAATAATTGGATCATATATTAAAAAAAAGGTTTTTTTTTTTTAAAAAAAAGAGTACGATGCACTTCAATCAATCAATCAAGAGAGCATTACATACATGAATCAGGTGTTCCTTAGCCCCAAGAGCAAAATTGGGTAGGGTCCATTTAATTTTGAAAGGAACCAGAGAGCAAATTGTGTTGGCACCCAAAGTGGTTCATAAAGGGGGAGGAATGATGCGATGACTGCACGTCTTACACAGGTGAGGTAACAGAACGAAACCAGAGACTCAGAACACCATTGTTTGAGAGTCACCCAGTTCTAAACAGTGTCTCAGCCTTCCACTGCCTCCAAGGATGCCCAGCAGCACAAATGTCCTCATCATTGTGAGAGCTCAGAGTCACCACCTCAGGCTACTTCTCCCGCGTGCCAATCTCTGCGCGTCTCGGTGAAGCACAGACACGACCTCATCCCTAATCCTTCCCCACTGGACTCCTCTCTGAGGGGCAATGCCTAGCACTGCTTTGCACACACCAGCCAATCCCTACGTTTTAATTGAGGGAGGGGGCAAGGTGCACATTTCACAAAGAACCTCTGGATTATCAACAACAACAATAATAAATGGACACCATGTACCAAGCACTTACTCGATGCCCAGCACAGTGCAAAGTGTTTTCCATGTTTGATCTCAGAGCATTCTGCACTAGGTACCATTGCTGTCCTCATCTCACAGCAGGAGTCCTGTGGCCTAGAGATGTCAGGCAACTGGCTCAAGTGACATAGCTAGCAAGGGAGAGAGCAAACCTCAGAGGCAGGATTACCTATCTGTAGAGCCCAAGCTCTTATCCTCTGGGCTCTATGGCCTTTGGGAAGTGTAGCAAGAGCTCACATACACTTGCTCTGAAAAGATCAGTGCTGGAGGGTGCATGACCATGCTATTTCATGGCACAGTGGGAAGTGGTCCCGTTGGAATGGAATCCTAGCCCTCCACTGCCTAGGTGGGTGCAGTTTCTGAAAAGACATTCTAAAAATTATTATTACTGATGACAATGTTAAGCATAATGGAAGCAGCTAAAAATGCACAGAGTACTTTCACATTTATTATCACATTTGAACTTCAAAATGAATCTATGAGGTAAATAAACTTGGGCGGAATTATTGAGAGGGGAGGAAACTGAAGCCCAGAGAGGTCTCGTGTCTTGCCCAAGGCTGCAAAGCTGGTGCTGATTGCTAGTAAATGGTAGAGCAATGATGTCTGATTCCAAATTTCACTTCTGCTTCCCTCTTCTGCTTCTGGGCATCACAGGAGTCAAGAGTCCACAAGTGTGGGTAGGTTCTTGCCAAAGGGCATTGGTACCTTTATTCATTGACTTGTTCGTAGTGGGGAGAACAGCTACCTCACCTCATCACGGAGCTCACTGAGGTTTATCTATTGATCCTACCCTCCTGTGAAACTGGAGATGTCTCCAGCACCTGACTTGGTGTCCGAGGGACATTTTGGTCTGCAGAGCGGTCACCCAGCTCACCTGGGTAACTGTTAGTGAGGACCCATCTTAGGGCCAGCTCCGAGTTCTATTTTCAGTGGATGGTACCTTACTTCACTTTCACTTGCTGTCCACCTTACCATGGACATGCCTCTCCTAAAGCCTGGCAACTTTCTTTCGTCTTATTTGGTTGACCTTTCTGAAGGTGAGCTGTTAGATGCTAGAATTACACAGATTCAATCCCAACTTTAATGGAAAAAAAAAAAACATTTGTACGGTTGATGGATGTAAGATTATTGTGAGAAGCATCATAAGAATCCACTTTTTGTCCTTTTCCTTCATCCCCAGACTGCCAGCCTACCAACTAATTCCAGCCTGCGAACAGCACTGGGCATGAAAGATAAAACAAACAGGCTACTGCCTCGCGAAAGATGTTGACTTTGAAATCGACTGCATCCAATTTCTTTCCTCCTAACAACGGCATTTGTGAGTGAAAATGAGCTTTGCTTCATTCCCCTGCCTTCCTCTGCTCCTTCTGCTGAACTTGCACTGAGAAGGGCAACTTCTCCTACAAGTTCTTTATGCCCTTGATCAACTGAGGACCCAGGAAGTGTCAAGTTCTGACAGGACTCAACTTTGACTTCAATGAAATAGTGCAGCGCAGGGGAAAGAGCTCTGATTTGGGACCCAGAAGAGAGTCCTACGTAGGACTTACTTCCTCGTCTCTTTGAAATTTTTTTGTGCTTCTGTGCTTCAGTTTCCTTCCGTGTAGAATAAGGAGAGTCGACTACACCAGCAATTCCTAAATGCCTTCTTGGGGCTAGGGCTGGGCTTCAGTTTCTTGGACCCACCCCAGAGGTCCTCATTCTGCAAGTCTTGGATAGAGTAGGACCATCTACGCTTTGACTAAGCTCTCTGTGGTTCCAGACCATGGCCAGGTCTGGCATAGACAGACTGGATGATCTCAGAGTTCAAGGTCTTGGTTCCCCAGTCATCTCCTACCTCCCTGGGAGGTCTGCATGAGATCTGATTGCTCTCCCACCTTCATTGATGCCAACCTAACTCCCCTGTCTCCTATCTCCATTTCTAGACCAAACCCTTCCTCTCCCATTTTTGATGGCCTCCCCTCCTCCTATAACAGTACAAGTCTCCTCCCTCTACCCTGCCTCCCCTCTAAATATTCACCCTCCAACTCCTTGAAAGAACGCCTAGCATTTATTCTCTCACAATGGTTCAGCATTGGACTTCAGGGTGTCCATCCACAACGCTCACCCTGTTCGCTTAGCGGTCCTCCTGCCACAGTTCACAGCCACCTATCTAGATGCCACATCTGACCGGTATTTAGAATTCCCTCATATTTAAGTACACATCCCATAATCTTTGTCTCCTGGACCACTTCCTACCTCTGCTGTCTCTCTAACTGGCCGCCTGGGCCAGCTTTTCTGCCTCTACTACACCCTCTCCCAATGGAGTCGTTCCTGTAAGGAGGTGGGGTGTCTGCCTTCATCCCACCCTTCCTCTCCCACAATATCTTCAGACGATACCACAGGAGCTTCAATGATGCCCTCTGCTAATGAGACAATAGAATCAAGTGTTTAAGAGCTAATTTTCAAGAGTAAAGAGATCTGGGGTTCCAACTCTGGCAAATGTCTTAACCTCTGCAAACCTGTTTCTTCTCCTTTACAACGAATGCAATAATAGAATCTTCCTCACAGATCTGGCCGATGCCTCATGGTGAGATAATGCACTGAAAGCATGGAGCCCAGCCCTGTCCTATAATAAGCACTCAGTAACTGTCATATTATATCGATAGGCCTGAACTCTCCCTCATGAGATAGTACGTATGAAAGTTTTGGTATAGGGGCAACTCCTTATTCAGCACAGTAATGATTCTTGGATCACAGGAGGTGCCAATCATCAGACACCCAATCCCCACCGAGGCATCCGTAAGTCCGCCCAGCCCCACATTTCCAACGGCCTGTTAGACATTTTCCAGGGGCACTTCAAAGTCAAGATCGCCCAAATAAATTTCACTCTTCCTCCTGGGGTTCCTCTACCAGTGAATCCATCACATCGAGCTGATCTCCCAAGTGCGGAGAATCAGTCATCCTTCCTTCTTACTCCAGTCACCAAGTCCTCTCAGTTCAAAGTCCTAAATGGCTCTGACTCTGTCCCTTCGCTGCTGTCACTGCTGCCATCATCCTGGTGGAGACACTCACCTCTTGCCTGAGTTATTGCAGGAGGCTCTCTGCCTCCAGGCTTACTCCCCTCGAATACATCTTCCACACTCTTGCCAGAGCAATTTTTCCTAAAACAGAGCTGAAAATGCCATTCCCGACTCCAAAAACATGACTGGACCTGTGTGACCCCGGAACGAAATCTAAATTCTTCAGCCCATCAATCAAGTCCTTTAAGAACCTAGGCCACTCCTAGCTTCCTGTCTTCATTAGATTAAACTAGACTCTTAAACAATCGCCAAAGATTTCGTGCTATTATAAGTCCCCCTATTTCTGCTCATGCTGTTCTCCCTGCCTGTTCACTCTTCTCTGCTCAATGAGATGTTCTCATCCATGAAGAACCAATTCAAGGATCATTAAGTGAAATCATCCCGGCCTTTCTTTCCAAGTTAGAATCCTTCTCTCCCTTCTTTGGGTCCCCAGGGCACCTTTTCATACTTCTATCCCAAAACCAAGCTCACTGGATAATTGTTTGCTCTACACAAGCCTGTCTGTCCCAGCCCTTTAAGAACAGAGGTCAAGACTTCCTCATTTTTATATGTTCTGGGTCTTGCACAGGGAAGCACCCAGGGAAACCATGTTTAATGAACGACAGATTTGAAAGGCCTTTACCAAATATCATGTGACCTATTTCCATATATCCAAACCAAATGCCAAGGTAAAGATATAAAATCTCATCTCTAACCACTCTTCCCTCTGAGAATCCTTTGATTCCATGGCCAGGCCAGCTTGCTCTGGACCATGAAGCTTGGGCTGGTTTTGTAAAACAGAAAGATACAGTAAGAGAACAAGAACTCCTAAAAGCACCCCATCCCCACTCCCCCACCATCCAACCCTGGGATGGAGAAAACACTACTGTAAGAATCTCAGAAAAGGAAATTAGGACTATTGCCAGAGGAATGTTCATTTTTTCCCAGTTTTCCTGGGTTAACAGCCAAGCCCTCATGCATATTTGGGGGCATTAAATTTGAAATTATTTCACAGCTTGGACTTCATACTGTTGATGAGTATAATGATCTACCTGGGGGCTGAGAAAAAGTGAATCCTAATACTTGAGGAGCAAATAGGAAAATCTGCCCTCAGGGAAGCTCTGTTGAGAGATAGTGGCTGCCAGTCTTGGGACAAAGGTTAACTGTACATGGGATCAGGAGAACTGGCCTCTGGTCTCAGCAGCCTCCCTATCACTGCAAGCCCTCTCTCAACTCACTGGCCTTTGCTGGGCCTCAATTTCCCATCTGTTTTCCACTGACAACACCTCCCGAGGAGATCGTGGGCCCAAATTTCAAACCTCTGAAACCTGGGTAAGAGTCTCAGCTCTCCCTCTGCCTCACTGTGTGATCTCAGGAAAGTCATTCCACATCTCTGAACTCTATTTCTAGGCAGCCACAGAGTGGAGGTGAGGATTTGACACCCTGACTAGGGCTTCTTCAGATGATGTCTGCAGACCAAACACCTTCAAAGCAGAGGAGGGCACCGGAGCAGGAGATACATACTTGGAGGTGTCTAATCAAATAAATAATACAAATCAGGAAGCCCTTGCATGGCAAACTCGACCACAGCTCTTTTTCAAGCAAAACTTGATTTCTGAGCCTAACTTATAGAGTGAAGCCTCCCTAGATTGAGTGATGTGAGAAGGACAAAACAACTGAGAGGCATCAGAAGATTAAAGATGTCCACCAGAGGAACAAAACCCATAACTGGGAGTTCCATAGAGCCATGTAATAAGCAGCCAGTGAAAAGCTTTCAGAATCAGATTTATTTTAATAGTGAGTCGAGAATGACTGCCATGAGATTTTTTAAAAAGCTTTCGTCACTTCCCCAAGTTTGCAATTTTGTCACTCATCAGCTGTTTTCCTGGTGCAATTAGCAGTTAAAAAATCATAAAACCAAAAAGTGTCTCTGCCGTGTATGTGAGGGTTTATTCTCTACTGTATTCATTGGTCTGTATATCTGTCTTTGTGCCAGCGCCATACTGTTTTGATTACTGTAGCTCTTTAATATGTTTTGAAATCAGGAAAAAAAAAAAGTGTCTCTGTATTTGGAAGGAAGTGAGTCAGCTGGGAGCTGGTAGATGTGGCCTCTTGCTCCCCAGCCGGCCTGGCCAGAGAATGAAGATGTGTGAGTAGGAAGATCAGCAGAGATCCAGTGAGCAGAGGGGATCAGAATCCGTCACGAGGACTGTCATTTACTAGCCAGTAATTATGGACCAGACATTTTTCTCATGCATTTCCTCACTTAACAGCCCTATGAACCATGTACCATTATCTCCATTGTACATTTTGAGGAAACTGAGATTTCAAAAAGCCTAGAACAAGAACCTGATATTCTAAAAGAAAAAAATAAAGCATAAAACATTAGAGCTGGTATATAACCCTGAGCCTTCACATTCCCCAAATGAGGTGTTTTAACCCCCACCTCAGGCTACCGAGAAGAATGTGAGGAGAAAGGACTAGAAAAAAAGGATTTGGGATGTTACTGAGGCACTAAAAGTGAGGCTGAGGCATAATCTGCAGAGGATTTAATCCCAAGCCACCCGATTTTATTTAGGAAATGACATGGTGATGTGGGTCTCCTCACCTTAGCTTCAGAGTCCTTACCCAATAGAGATGTTGGGTCACTATGGAGCAATTTGGGACCATTTCACACATTCCTGTGGCCAAGCAAGAAATGAAATTAATCCTCAGGCTAGAGGGACTGATTTGAGTTCCCAGCTACCTAGAGGCGTAAGAGTTCGTATTCCCCTAACAGGCTGCCTTTAGCTGGGGGGAAGAAACCTATGAGAATTTTTATTGTTATTGTTGTTTGTTTGAATTATGGTTCCTAATCATTTGGAGCTTTGCAGAATTCTTAGAGAATCTAATAAAAGTTCTATACTTTTTTCCCCAGGAAAATGTGTGTGTACATATACAAACACAACTATATATATATATATATATATATATATATATATATAAATATATATATATATATATATATATATATAAAATTTCAGGGGGGTTCTTGTCCCCCTGCCAAGTTCATCCACAGACAACTCCATTTAGGAGTCCATGTACACATTTTAATAATACCCCTGGAAACTGGGTGTGATCCCACCTCTCTCTCTGCACTGCTGTGTTGTGTGATCTTGGGCAAATCACTCCACATCTCTGAACTCTGTTCCAGGCAGCCAAAGAGAGGAAGTAAAGAATTGCCATTCCAGGTAATGCTAATTTTAGGGAATAATAATTGTAGCAAGATCCACTTGAACAATTTAAAGCAGCCCTCAACCATGGCAGCCTGGACATCCAAAAATTACATGAAGACATGAGGAAGGAATTGGGAATGTTTAGCCAAGGTAAGAAAAAGCCCACAGAAGCATGTAGGTTCTCTGAAATGGGTTGAAAGCATTTTTATGCAAATGAAGAAGTAGTTTTATTCTCTAAGTGCTTCCAGAGCGTAGATGGGGCGGGGGCAGCCTACCATGGGGTCAGAATGGCATCAGAGTTGAGCAGAGAAGGGTTAAGTCCAGGTCCATCATCTACCAGACAAGATATGTAACATTCATGGACTCTAAAATGGAGGTGATAATGGTATCTGTCTCATAGGATTTTGTGAAAAATCAAATGAGGTAATGCATGTAAAATGCAGAGCGTTGAAACAAAGACAGACCTCAGTAGGTGTTAGCTTCTATAATAAACTCCCTGACCCTCCATTTCTTTATCTGTAAAATGGGGATAATACCTATACCTGGCTAGAAAGTCATTGTTAGATTTAAATAAAACAATACAAGTTAAAACCCTTATACAGCACCTAACACCTAGCTAAATCCTCAGTATGTATTATAAATGTTTCATTACAAAAACCGATGGAAAAAAAGGATGGTAAATGACAAGAACATGATATTTTATTTCAGACTGGAAGGTAAGGCAAAATAAACTAATACCTAAGAGTATGGAATCAGAGCTAGACTTCCTGGCTCTGGCACCCAACAGCTGTGTGGGCTTGAAAAAGCTATGACAAATAGAGATTGGAGCATCTGGTAAGAGGGATTGAACTAAGTGGCCCAGGAGAATAGTTGACCCCATGCCGGCACATGATATGTGCTCAATAAACCCTGGCTTCTTCCACAACGAACAGATGTTACACAGAGACTGACAGACCTTCCTATAACCAGCTCCTCTTCAGCAGTGCCGCCTATGGGTATGGGCACAAGTGTTCTCTCTCCCAGGATTTATCAAGCAGGAGTGACATGAAATTATCAGGGATATTATAAAAGACGGTAAAACATCAGATGACCTTCTGTTCCCCTGCAATTCAGTGTAAAATAGTCCAAGATTTAAGTGGAATAAATGAAACATTTTGCAAACTCGTTGACCATCCTTTGTCACTTTTCTAGTTGCTACCTTCTCTTCTGCCAGAAAATAGGCCCCCACCCTACCGCATCCCATGGACAAAGAAGGTCTGGATCACTGGCACCTTGTTATCAACATCCAGTCCAGGTTTCCCGTCCTCCCACTGTGTGAGTTAGTGCATGCCGAAGCTTTTCAACATGAGATCACCCTTGCATTTCATCTTGATTTACAGTCTTCCTTCAAAACCTATCTCCCTTCCACTCACTCTTGTCTGGACCCTCCAATTCCATCTTCCGAGCCTTTGTCAGTGATGCTACATTGCCTCCTTCACAGAGTTAAAGGATGGCTGTTTTCTGGCTAATAAACATAGAGAAAGACACTCCAACTCTCTGTTAATCAGAACAACAGAAGAATGAGATGACATTTTCTTCTCGGGAGATTGAAAAAATTTAAACAAATGGTTATATCGAGTGTGGGGAGGATATGGGAAAGCAGATACTCTGTGGGTGGGAAGATAAATTAGCACAGCCTTTCCAGAGGACAATTTTGTAATAGCTATAAAATTTAGAAGCACACATTTCAGACTTCCCTGGTGGCGCAGTGGTTAAGAAACCGCCTGCCAATGCACGGGATACAGGTTCGAGCCCTGGTCTGGGAAGATCCCACATGCCGCAGAGCAAATAAGCCCATATGCCACAACTACTGAGCCTGCACTCTAGAGCCCGCGAGCCACAGCTACTGAGCCCACGTGCCACAACTACTGAAGCCTGCGTGCCTAGAGCCTGTGCTCTGCAACCAGAGAAGCCACCGCAATGAGAAGCCTGCACACCGCTACAAAGAGTAGCCCCTGCTCACTGCAACTACAGAAAGCTTGTGTGCAGCAATGAAGACCCAACGTAGCCAAAAATAAAATATAAATAAATTTATAAAAAAATAAAAGCACACACTTCTTTGAACCTAGCATTTCTCCTTCTTGGTCACCACCCTAGCTAAAGAAACGCTTGCATGAACACTAAGGAGACACCTATAAGGATCCTCACTGCAGAATATTTATGATGTGAAGCTTTGGAACAACCTTAGTGCCCCTCAATGCGGAATGGATACTATAAGTACCCATAGTAGAAAATACTATACAGCAATTTAACACAGTGATGGAGATCAACATGGACCAAAAAAGAAAGTGGTCCAATGTAAAATGTTAGGTGAATAAAAATGCAGAAGGCTGCACACAATATGATAACATTTTTTTTAAAATCCACACACAAAACACAACTGTATATTTCTATATCTATACCCACTCATAAGGGAATAGAAAAAGATCTGAAGAATGATCATCTTCAACTAATATCAGTGATATTACAAAACAATGTATCCCTAGGGACTTCCCTGGTGGCACAGTGGTTAAGACTCCACGGTCCCAATGCAGAGAGCCCGGTTCCATCCCTGGTCAGGGAACTAGATCCTACATGCATGCCGCAACTAAGGAGCCGGTGAGCTGCAACTAAGGAGTATACCCGCTGCACCTAAGACCCAGAGCAACCAAATAATAAATAAATAAATAGCTTTAAAAAAATGTATCCCTAACAAAACTACACTGGTGTACAATTTGCATAATTTAAAATAAATTAGTAATGTTTTGAAAGATGAATGGTTGCTTTTCCTACTAGCATTCCTAGCTTCAGATCCCAACAGAGGGTTTTCAGAAATGAGGCAGAGAAGGGATGGAGCCAACACTGATGCTTTTAGCAAGTTTCACTTTCATCCCAGCTGGCGGGAGGATGTAGGACGTGACCACAGTGCAATCAAAAGAGCAGACTTCCAAGACAAGCAGGCAGATGACAGATTGTTCCCAAGTCCAAAGGCAAACCACTCACAGGAGCACAACCCCCCTACCTCTTGGCTGAGAAACCACCGAGTCACTCGCTTCCCGCATCAATGCCTGGCGTGTTGACTGGAGAACCCAACTTTTAGACCCTGGAAAATATACAAAGGAAAGGAGAAAACAAATTTAGGTAGATGCCTGTCTTCCTATTTTGTGGGGAGGTGGTGGGGTGGGGGGGCACTCTTCCCCTAAACTGACTTCTGTCATTAAAAAAAAGGGCTGGGCTTCCCTGGTGGCGCAGTGGTTGAGAGTCCGCCTGCTGATGCAGGGGACATGGGTTTGTGGCCCTGTCTGGGAAGATCCCACATGCCGCGGAGCGGCTGGGCCCGTGAGCCATGGCTGCTGAGCCTGCAAGTCTGGAGCCTGTGCTCCGCAGCGGGAGAGGCCACAGCAGTGAGAGGCCCGCGTACCGCAAAAAAAAAAAAAAAAAAAAGGGCTAACGTTTACTGAGCATTTAGTACATTCCAGACGCTGTTCTAAGTCATCTACCTGTATTCTCCCACTTAATCCTCAGAAAGAGACACAGGGTAAGTGCTTCATTATTCCCATTTGACCCGTTAGGAAGCCAAGGCCCAGAGAGATTAAGGAACTTTCCCAAAGTCACACAGCAGAGAGGAGGCACGATTTGTACCCAGGCAGTGTGACAGCAGAACGCACTCATGAACCACTCTATGTTGCGGCCCCCCATACTCTAGTATCACAAGCATTGATTTATTTACCGCATAGATGTCTGCTTTCCTCTGCTTGACTATAAGCTCCACTGAGGTAACAGCTACCTTTTGCACGCTTACTAACAGGCCAGGCCCTCGTCCAAATTTTATATGCATGAAGCTACACAATGGAGGGCAGAGGCCCCCAGGGGAAAGTAGTACAACTGATAACCAAGCCCGGGTAGGCCCCTCTAGCACCTGCAAGGCTGTGAATTATTTTCAGGGTGTTCTCTGCCCCTGGGCACTAGTAAATACCTAAAGAAGTCTGGCTGGATGGATGAAAGGACAAATGAATGAAGGAACTCTCCCTCCACTATAAACAGCCAAGGAGTCAAGTGAGTACACCCTCCGGGGTTTCAACACAGAAGACCAGTATGCTTGGAATTGGGGGATGAGATAGCCGAGCGCCACCCAACCTAGAGTGGAAAGGCAGATATTCTAGAGATGTGCTACCGTAGAGAACTGCACAAACAAATCAAGGTCAATGGGTCTCTCTCACTCTCTCAAATCCATAGGGAGGAATGAGCCACAAATGCGGTATTGATACCAATTTGTCCCAGGTGGACTTCATGGCACACAGGACCCAACAGTCATCTCTAGTCATCTGACTTGGTGACACGCTATTCAGTGTTTCCCTCAGTCTAAGCGGTGAGGAAAGAAAAAGAGAGAACCCTGGCCACATACCTTTGGATGTGAGTAAGGCAGTGTCTGCAGAAGTCGCCTCAGTGCTTCTCTGAGAGGTCCTAGGGAGAAGGACAGTTTCTGAGTCTGGAAGAGAAAAAACGTTTGGTAAAAGGCAGCTAAAAATAGGTGTTTGTGCTGAGTGGTGGGATTTGGGGCTATTTTTATAGTTGTCTTTGTATTTTTCTATGTTTCTTTCAGTTTTTCTTCCAAGGATTGTAAGTAACTTTTAGAATCTAGGGGAAAAACTGTAAACGTAGTAATTCTAAGATGATTATTTTAAAGACCAAAGGAATAAAAAATTACATATTAAAATTGGCTTAGGGTTCACGGACCTTAGGCGACTACACAGAGTATACTGGAATTAGCCAATTCGATACTGTAAAGTTATTTAAATTAATCCAGGCCTTATTGAAGCAGCTGAAACGTCTAAGCTTTCAAGCTATCTCATGATTCTTTTCTAATATTCTTACCTCAGAATCAGAGGTTGAAACGTGGTGGGAGCTTTGATAAGCCCCCATAATTAATGGAGCTAGTAATTCAGTGAGAGTTCCAAGATAGGATCAAGAAGGATTCAGGATGAAGGAAGGAAGGAAAGGAGGGAGGGAGCTAGAGAGAGAGAGAAAGAGAGAGAAAGGAAGGAAGGAAGGAAGGGAGGGAGGGAGGGAGGGAGAGGGAGAGAGAGAGAGAGAGAGAGAGAGAGAGAGAGAAAGAACGAAAGAAAGAAAGAAAGAAAGAAAGAAAGAAAGAAAGAAAGAAAAGAAAAGAAAAGAAAAGAAAAGAAAAGAAAGAAAGGAAGAAAGAAAAGGTAGAACCAGTTCATCACGGGATATTTTAAGGCATCTGGAGGCCTTTCCTCAGCCAATCTCTAATGCCTGAGTAGGGACTTAAGCCCCGGCAGGATGGAACTGGTGTCTGACCCAGGTTCACATTTCCTGGTTCTTTACAGTGTCCCCAAGACTCCTGGGAGGTCAACTGGAGAACCAAAAATGCTGACTTTTCAAAAGCACAAAGGAAAAAAAAAGCAACAAAAAAGGAAATCATAAAACAATGAAAAGAAACAATTTAATGAAACTATACACACACACAGTTTTGGGATGAATTGTGTGGTCCCCTCCCACCCCTGTCCCAGCCCTACCCGAAAATTCATACATTGAAGCCCTAAGCCCAAGTAGCTTGGAATGTGACTGTATTTGGAGATAGTGCCTTTAAAGTGGTAATTAAGGTAAAAATGACGTTACATGGATGGGCCCTGATAGAATATCACTGGTGTTCTTACAAAAAGAGGACATTAGAACACAAACACACAAAGGAGGAAGACCATGTGAGGACACAGGGAGAGGACGGCCATCTAGAAGTCAAGGAGAAAGGCCTCGGAAGAAACCAACCCTGCTGATACCTTGATCTCAGACTTCTAGCCTCCGGAATTGTGAGAAAGTAAACTTTTGTTGTTTAAGCAACCCAGTCTGTGGAATTTGTTATGACAGCCCTGGCAAATTCATACACAGACACACACACACATAGACCTAAGAGCAAGTTCCTGGGCTGCCCCATTCAGCAGGAGAACCCTCTTCCAAGGGATCCAAGGTACATCTGACCAGAAGAAGGGAAAGAATGGCCCATTGAACCAGGCACCTGCAGTGAGGATGGGCCCTTCTGTGGAAGGCTCAAGGGTCAGAAGTATCGTGTCTTCCTCACGAAGGGACTCCTGTGTTGTCAGAGGGCATGTGGCTGCCGTGGTGGTGAGTGCAGCAGCAGTTCTCATCTGAAGCTGTGGTGTGGCTGGCAGGTCAGGTGTAGGCACGACTGTGGTTGTTGGAAGCACAGCTGTGGTTGTCATCACGGCGGTGGTGGCGGCGGTGGTTGGGCGATGGGTGGTTGTTGAGCGATGGGTGGTTGTTGAGCGATGGGTGGTTGTTGAGCGCATGGTCGTGGGACCTGTACCCAATAGAAGATACGTCTGGTGCCAAGTGGAGATGGAGGAAGACAGAAACACTACAGATGTAGCCGGCATCCGTCCATTTCTCTGCCTTTCTGCTGCCTCACATGGCCCACAAGCCTGGACCACTAAAATGCCCATGAAAACTGGGTGTCTTAACTCTAGTCCTGGCCTTTCCAACCTGTTCTTCATACACTGGCCAGAGTAATCTTTGAAATGACAAATCTAATTATGTCAGTCCCCTACCTACACTTCTTTACTGGATTCTCCTTGCCCTTAAGATGAAGACCCAACCCCCAACCTCACCCTCAGGGCCCCACCTGATCTGCTCTTTCTTTCCCATCTCGGGCCTCCACTCTATTCTCCTCACTTTTCCCCAGCCCACTGGCCTTTCTTCAGTTCTTCCACAGTATTAGTGACCTTCCATCTGAGGGACTTTGTACCTACTGCTTCCTAGATTCTCTCTTCCTTAGATGGACTCCTCCTTAACCCTCATGTCTCAGCTAAAAGCTTCTGCAAGGAGGTCATCCGCATTCGACAATAACAAGGTTTTTTGCACACTCATACTTGACCTTCATAGCATTTGTTGCATTTCCTAACTACACATTTATTTGTTGATTGTTATGGAATGTCTGTTTCTCCTAGTACACTGTAAGCTCCACGAGGGAATGGCTGGTATTTATTTTGTTCTCTGCTACAAATCTAATACCTACCACAGTGTCTGGTACATAGTAGGTGTTCCAAAAACATGCATGAATGAGTAAATGAATGATCCCACCAAAAGTGAGCCCAAACATAACATTTCAGTCAAGCAAGATGAATAAGCTCTAGAAATTTGCTGCACACATTGTACCCACAGTTAACAATAGTATATTGTACACTTGAAAATTCATGAAGAGGGTAGAACTCATGCTAGGTGTTCTTTCTACAATAAAAATTAAAATCTAAAAAGAGTGAGTCCAAAGAGTGTAACATAGGGTGAAAATGTAATCTCTTTCAGATATTAAAGATTGGTTCATGCCCAAACCACTCACCCCCTAAACATCTGAATCTGAGTTCATTAGCAACAGTTATTCTACAGATACCACCCTCTCTTAAATATGCCAAATTTCCACTAACTCTAATGGACCAGAAAGACATTATTAGTTTCAAGTGAACTTAGAAATGTCCTCATAGAGTGTTGATGTCAACCAATATTTTATGGAGTAAGAGCTGGTTATATCAGGCTTGAAAAGCAAAGACTTGGATTGGCATCCTTTAACTTCAACAAATCCTAATGATACCTCTATCTCACAGAGTTGAGAAAAATATACTAAATATATATATTCAGTATATAAAAAGTATACTTTCATATATGCTTGTGAAAGTTCTCTAATTAGAAGCATCCCCGTCAGTTGTTCTCAATTTCAGAGCACATGAGAGTCATCGGAGAAGCTTATGACTTGCACGGCTAGCCAGAACCTGCCTTCATAGACGCCAGTCCAGTTAGGAACAGAGCCCAAGAATCCTCCGTCCTCGGTGCAGGCTGAACACAGGGCTGAATTCGAGAGGCTCCATTCCAGACCAGCAGGAACAGTGGCTATTGTTCACATAATTCAACCACAGGCTGCACTCCATGCAGCTCAAATCGTTACGAGTTCCACCATATTTCAAATGTCATCAAAAGCAACTGATGGTAACAGAAGGAACGATCACCTGAAAACTGCTGTGACTATCTCCAAATCCCCTGCCCTTTCCCCTCTGCTGGAAGTTGGGCTTATGGACTGAAGCTGATCCACGAACCACACATTTTATCTCATTCATCCAATATCTTTTAAAATTGTGAAATCTTTGCCAACAGGCAAAAATCAATATACTTCACATGATAAGTGGGAGATCTGAAAGCACTGGGCCCAAATTTCTGCAATTCCCTAGAGAAGCAGCAGCTGCCCTCTTCAGAGTGACCCTGAATTTCACTGGTTCCCTACCCCCCACCCTCTACCCCTCCCTCATTTCTGTGGGATTTTTGGCTCCCACAGGCATCTGCTCCAGGCTGTGGCTCCTCTGGTCATCAACATGTCTCAGATGTAATCTGCCCACCCATTGCTTAAGCAGCTCCGGCCTCTCCACCACCATGCACTGACTCTATGACCCATGACTCTTGAACCTCTCCATCCCCAGACACAGCCCCTGTGTGCTCACCTCTCAGCTCCAGGCGGATGTTCCTCTTCACATCGTTGAACCAGCCAGGCACCTCTATGCGGCAGCAGTACACACCACTGTCACCTTCGTTGGTGTTGAAGATGGTCAAGGAGACATCCCCTCTCCGGATATTCCCCAGAAGTTGGTATTTTGGCAACTTCCTCGAGACCACCCTTCTCCCATCGGTGTAGAGAAGCTCATCATTGCATTTGGAGTTGGGACACTGGCCTTTGCCCCAGCACATGCTGTTGCTCTTAGGAGACCAGGATGAGTACGTACAGGGCAAAGTCACCGACTGACCCCAAAACGCTCTCACGACACTCTCTGATACAGCTGGAGCTGCGAGGAAAGATGAGAAAACTAGGCTGTAAGGTACTGAAATCTCTCAAATATGCTCTACAGGGATTGTGCAGATAGATGCTTCCAGGAAGATGAAGAGGGTCGTAGTGTATATGTTTCTTTGGCCCAAATTCTGGCCTGCCCTTAGCTGCTGCTGAGCTCCTAACTCCACACCCCTCCATCCCTCAAGTGGAAACAGCTGACCGCCTGAGTCTGCTCACATCTCCACAGCAGATTTGCTGATTAAAAAAACCCTGACCGGCGCTTCTCTGGTGGCGCAGTGGTTGAGAGTCCGCCTGCCGATGCGGGGGACACGGGTTCGTGCCCCGGTCCGGGAGGATCCCATGTGCCACGGAGCGGCTGGGCCCGTGAGCCATGGCCGCTGAGCCTGCGCGCCCGGAGCCTGTGCTCCGCAACGGGAGAGGCCACAACAGTGAGAGGCCCGCGTACCGAAGAAAAAAAAAAAAAAAGAAATAGTTCTCAAGTTCACAAGAGATAGAGTATTAAATGCCACATGAAATTAATAAATTATTAGTACAAATAACCAAGCATTTCTGATCTTAGATATATGATAAGAAACTTTCTTTCCAGCTGCAAAATTATCTGAATTATCTGCAAAATTATTGATTGGTACTAAATCAATTTCTCTTTTGGGGAATTACCCAGGATGGTGGGTACAACCTAGGTTCTGGTGCCAGCTTGGTTCCTCCTCTAGCTGGTGACCTTGAACAAGGCCTTTCCCCAGTCTGGGTCTCAATTTCATCATCTACAGAGTGAAGGGTTTGATCTGGCATCTTTTAAGAGCACATTCATTTCTGATCACCAATGAGTCTGAGCAGTCACTGCCTTCTAAAGTGGTCATTTTAGAAAAGGCACAAATGAAAAACAAACAGATCATCCACCAGGTGCTGCCTTCTTCAAGTAGGGTTGGAGAAGCCCACTCAGTCAGTGTCCAGCCAGTAGCCGGAAAGGTGGCCAGAGCAACTTTCAGCATCACCAAACCCTCCACACCTCCAGGTCCCAGGACAAGGTAAAGACCAAGCAAAAACAATGATAAAGAAAGGGAAAGGAACTGCTTTCATTCCACTAACTCCCACAGGGTATCTGGGGAGAGAGACAGTTAAATGAGCAACTACTACAGGGCGACAAGTTCTCTAATGGCGGGACTCCAGGGAGGACAGGAACTCACAGCAGAAACACTTAAAGCAGTTTGGAGGCTATGGGTAGTCAGGAAAAGCTTGACTTAGGTGGAGACCTGAGGGTGTATGGAGTTCTAGAGGAAAGAAAGGCACAAAGAACAGTATGACAAAGGCTTGTTTTTCGTGGAATGGTGTTTTCTCACACAGCACATTTGAAAGATTCATGTGCAGAAACTATGAAGTGTTAAAACTGCAAGGGACATTAGATATTGTCTAGTTCTAGAATCATGGATTGTTAAAACTGGTCTTTTCCAAGTCCCTCATTTCTTCCATGGAAGGGCCATAGTCACCAGTGTCAAAAGTTAATGATCAAGATGCAACTTCAGCTCAGCCCAGAGCATTCCACCTGTATAGCAGCAGGATGTGAAGGTCTATACTGGTCCACACCTAGTGTGTGTACATTTGCATCATCCGAAACCTGGAAACAATATGCAGAAAAGGTAAACCTCACCTGGACGCCTGACCCCCAGCAAAATAAAACAAACCAAGAAGCAAACAAAAACTCCGAAAAATAAAGAGAAAAATAAGGATTATAATAAGGCGTCTTAGCAGAACAAATTCCCCTGGCTCTGATTGTGCTAGTAAAACCTGCAAAGGACATTTCTTTTCCCCATGTTATCTGACCCCTTATCTCTGTGTCTCTTCTTAAATTACCATTCCTGGTATAAACATAAATCCCCCCGCCCTAAAACTCCCAAACCAGTCTCAAGATAACCCCTGTGTCACAAAGAAAGGGAGAGACCTTCCAAACAAGAGAAGCTGAGTGGACGCAGGAATGAAATGGACTTCACCTTTATAGATCAGCCATGGAAATCCGGGAGGTGCCAAGCCTCCAGGGACTCCTGGATGGAAGGTCTGAGAACACTTACTCAGATACAGCCGCTGGAGCTCAATCACCAGCCAGAGAATCAGAGGCCCTTTGGACATTTTGGTTGTTGGCAGGCCCCAGGAGTCTGTCCGTCTGTCCAAATTCCATTTCTTATACTCCCGTTAATGCTGACAGGGCAGGACCTTCAGGTTTCATTTCTCGTTTTGCCTCATAATCTTCCCTTTCCCCCTCCTGAATGGCCTTCCTCAATCTGGGATGTATAATAAAATGTGCTGAGCACGTTTCTCCTGCCCATTAGTGTGTGTGCAAACATGTGGAGTGATGGTGTGGGCATGCATGTACTCCGTTGTCCACTCATATAGGGGGATTTCCTACACATACATGAGCATCTATGCTTGTGTGTATGTGCACTTGTCCTCCTGGCTACCATGCAGCTTACAATAAAATGCAGTTAACTCTCCCCTCTGGCAGTGGTTTACACACAGACTCCTCATGCTGAGCCAAAGGCAAGTTAGATGGGAATTTGGCTCTGCTCCCATTCTGGGTTCTCCCTCACCCAGCCCCTGTACCCCTCGCCCTGATAATACAGAAATAAAAGCAGGGCTGCCATCAACTATCACATAAGCCAAAAACACCATTAGAGTTTACTGGGCAAGGAAAGACGTTCACTAGAGGAAGCATATGGTGATAGTTACCAGACAGGCTCAGGTAACAAACAGGCTCAAGGTCTGGGCCCAATTCTACCACTTGTTAGTGAAACCACTTGAAGGAGAGGAGCACGCAAGACAATTCATGAACTAGATTTCAGGGCTTGAACTAGATGATATTTATGGCCCTTCTGCACGCTATGGATTCAACAATATATCCAGAACCACAGAATCATTTAGAGGAGGAATCAAATCAATGCTCACCAACCAGATGTGTTTTCTAAATCATCATCATTAGTTATTGAATGCTTAATTATATGCCAGGCACTCTGCTACATGATAGAGCTGTATTATTGAATTCTCACACCCTAAGAAATAGAAATTTTTTTTCTATTTTAACAGATGAGGAAACTGAAGCTTAAGGGAGCTAAGTAAATGACATTCACAGCAAAAATATTGTAGAAACAGAACTTAAGCTAAGACTTTCTGATTGATCCCAAAGTCCGTGATCTTAATCACTACACCCTCCTTTGACCTGTGACGCTTATGGCATTGCACCATGAGACCAAGCATATCAGTGGCCAACTCCTACCTAGCTCCAGAGAGGGAATTTAAGGATGCACAGATGTTCTAGATTGTTTTAGAAAATTTCATTTGATTGTCACCAGCCAAATGAACCTTAAACCTTCAAATTTCTCACACTGAAGGATTAGTGAAAATACAAATCTTGGGTGAGGCTCTGGAATCAGAGAACCCAGAAAACAGGGGGGAAGGGATGAAAATAGAGACATTCAAAGAAAGTCTTTCCACTGTATGTTCACTAAACTGTGAATCCTTTTCCCACCCTATTCCCTGGAAACTGGGTGATTTAATCTCTCAATAAACTGACGGCCCAAATAAAACACTCAAAGATACTGATATTTGGGTGCCCCCCAACAATATCACCCAATCCCCCTTCAATAAAGTCACCAGTACATGAGTCTCAGTCATGTGTGCAGCACTGCTAATCAGTTTTTAGGGTGTCACTTTAAGATATGAAAAAACAACCAAGAATCTCGACATTTCAGGAAAGTTCTCTGTACGACAAAGATGTAAAGACAACAGAAAGAGCAGAATAAAACAAGCAAACAAACAAACAAAAAAACCCAAAACTAGTATCTTCCAAGAAAAAAGGAAACAGAGAAACTATAAAAAAGAAAAATCAGAGAAAAAAGAAAGAGCTCCTAGAAATTTAAAAGATTATACTTACCCCCAAATTTTATGGAAGATTTGAAAAATAAAGTTAAGGAAATTTTCTAGAAAATATAACCTATCTATGAAGTCTAATAGCTAGGGGTGTTTCAGAATATTAAAACAGAAAATTGAGAGGAGGAAATCATTAAAGAAATATTTTTCTAAATTCTCATAACTCAAAAACATGAGTCTCCAGATTGGGAGGGCCAATCAAAGGCTAAACTTCATGAATAAAAAGATCCCCACAGAAATAGTATATTATCATGAAATATAAGAATATTAGGCATAAGGAGAAGATATTAAAAACCTCCAGAGGGAAAACAAGCAAAAACATATTGCCTTGAAAGGATTTAGGATCAGAATTGCACTGGTCTTCTAAATAGCCAAGCTAGAAAATAATGCAGGAATGCTTTCAAAACTCACAGGGGAAAATGATGGTCCTATCATCATAAGAGGAACTCTGGCTACTGGTTTAACACAAAATTGAAATATGACTTCCTTGGGAAGATGGGCAGACAGAAAGTAGGGTGGTGGCACTAGAGGCAAACCCTATTTGCCATTACAGGAGGTCAACAGTGAATGTCCAAACTGATCAAACAATACCAGCAGAAGCCCATTATTAGTAATATGGATGTAAAAAGCTGAAGAAAACCCCATGGGGTTCGAATTTTATGGAAAGAAGTAGGAAAGGAATTCACTATATTTTTAGTAAGAAGCTTTTTAAAATAACTAGATTATTTTAAATAACTTAGAAGAATTTATTTGTTATTTACAATACATTTATTCTTTAAAATGCACATATTGAGCACACCTAGCACTCAGATCTTAGCTTCCAACACTACTCTCCAACAAAAGGAACTACAGCTCCTTGGGAAAATGACTGATTCTAGGACTGAGGCAGGAAATATTTAAGATTTGTCTGGAGCATCTTGCAGCGCTAGGAAGTAGGGAAGTGCTGGGGACGGGGGGCGGGGGGTTGGGGGTAGGGGTGGAGGGGTGGGGAGGGTGGAGGGTGGGGGGTGGGGGGGGTGGGGGGCGATCTACAATTTAAAGCTGTTAAAGGGACAAAGGAGACAACTGAAAGAGTTCCTAATGACCAGAGCTAGAACAATCTTAACAACAACATAAATAAACTAGTACTGGATTATAACCCAAAGTAGATAAGATATCTATGACTCCATACTGATATAATACATAATTGAATCAATACATATGTGGGGGAGAAGAGACAAATCTTCTTCACAGAAGAATTCCAAGTAATGTATGTAGATACACCCTCCTCAAGGAGGTGAAGCAAAACTCCCTTCCTCAAGTGTGGGCTGGACACAGTGATTTTCTCCCAAAAAAATACAGTATGGAGAGGGAGAAAAAAAGACTAACTTAACAGTGGAGAACCCTGGCAAACACTGCCTCAGGCAGGCAATCAAGATCATCGTCAACAGAGATAAGTCATGTTGATAGGATGCAAGATGTGAGATAAACGGCGCTTTACCTCTGCAGTCTCTTCCCAAGAACCCACAACCTAAGTCTAGTTATGAGAAAAACATCAGACACAGCCCAACTGAGGGGCGTTCTACAAAGTATCTGGCAAGTGTTTTCTCAAAACTTCAAGGTCATCAAAAATAAGAAAGGTCTAAAAAACTTACAGCTAAGAGGAGCCTATGGAGACATGGTAACTAAATGCAATGTGGTATCCTGAATGGGATCCTGGAAGACAAAAAGGCCATTAGGTAAAAACTAAGGAAACTTTTGGACTTTGGTTAATAATAATTATCAATGTTCATTCACTAATTGTAACAAATACACCACACTAATGGAAGATGTTAACAATAGGGAAAACTAGGTATTGGTTATATGGGAACTCTCTGTATTAGCAAAACAATTTTTCTATAAATCTAAGGCTGTTCTAAAATACATAAAGTTTATTATTAAAGAAGTACATATGTTTATTTTAGAAATGAAAATGCTACTAGTAATTTGGTATCTGGAAGGGGTCACACACTGGAAAAAAGAAACTAAGCTTCGCTGTCTTCTCTTCCTAAGATGGGATCAGTGGACAGGCTTCAGGGAATTCACAAACATCCTAATATTGGATGGTTAATTTGTATCATTGTATTAAAGCATAGTATTCTTCAGGGAGGGGCAATAGCATTCCTAGATTCTCCATGTGTTTGCCACCTTTTTTTTCTATGTATGGAGTTTGCCTCTGGAGAACCTGCTCTCCCTCTTTCTCAGTCAACAAAGTGCAGTTGGCATTGATTTTATTTGTGGTGATTGGCTCAAGGATGGACAGGTGACCCAAACAAAGCCAAGGATACACAGTCTTGTCACATTTACTAGAGCTTTTGAGAAACAGGGACTCTCCCTGTTTTCCGCTGGTCTTTGAACTGTGAGGACGTGAGCCTGAAACCAATGTTACTCATCGTACAGCCAATGGGTGAAGGCTGCCTGTTAAGAGAACCAATCAGGCAGAAGGCAAGTGGAGACATAGAGAAACCATGATTTGAGTCCCTGAATCAAGGCACATCAATGTGCCAGTAAATTCCCTTCAGGGCTTCAGCAATTTGTGTTGAGTCTTTTGTCATTTGGAATCAAAAGACCCCAAGTCTAAACCTAGAAGGACCTCTACATAGTGGTAATTTGGCTGGATGACTAAAGTTTTCCCAGTCTTAAGAGTTTACACTATTATCTGATCCAACTACGTGCCTCACCAAACACTTCACCCCAGCTAGCGTCTGCCACCTATTATACCCTAGGCATGTGGGAATTCTGCTCGGCTCTGGGCTCTGGGAGTAAAGACAAATAAGATTTGTCTTACCCTTAAGGACCTGATAGGTTCATAGATTTTACCCTTAAGGACCTGATAGGTTCATAGATTTTACCCTTAAGGACCTGATAGGTTCATAGATTTTACCCTTAAGGACCTGATAGGTTCATCTTTAGGCAGAGGCGCTATTAGCAGGTCCCATTCTACAGATAAGGCCACAGAGGATAAAAGTCTTTTAAGTAATAGAAAGAAAATAGAATACATGTTTCCTGATAAAGGGGTCTTTTGGGTAGCCAGTAATTCCTCTCTGGTTAACTATAATCCCACTCATTCATTTTTATTTCTTCATTTCTTCATCATTAGAGCAGGGGTCAGCAAACTCTGGCCCATTATCCATCCTTATAAGTAAAGTCTCATGGCAACACAGCCATGCCCATTTGTTTACTCCTTGTCTGTGGCTGCTTTCACACTGCAGTGGCAGAACTGAGTAAATGCAACAGATACTGTATGGTCCACACAGCCAAAAATGTTTACTATCGGGTCTTAACAATAAAATATTGTCAGCCTCTGAACTATATATTGAGTTCTTGCAATGTGCCAGGCTGCAATGTTACACCAGCCATTCTTGTCCTCAATAAGCTCATGGGCTAGTGTTTCCTAGTGAGAGACAAGCAAGTTAACAGGCAATAAAGCACATTTTGATAAGATGTGACAGGGAAAGGATGGAACGCTATGGGAGTGTTAGGAAAAGATTCCTAGCCCAGTCTTAAAGGTGGAAGAAAAGAGTCAAGGACACTTTCTAAGTCTAGACCTAAAGGACATTGGAGAGGATTGGGGTGGGGTAGAAAGAATTTCAGGCAGAGGGAGGAGCCTATAAAATTCAGTGGTGATAGCCGCAAGGCATTTCAGACTAACTGAAGAATTTCAGCTTTTCAGGTGTTTATTACATTATTAAAACTATTTAAAAGTGTATATTATAGTATTTAAAAATAAAAGCAGAACTTAAATGTTCTCTCCAAAAAAAAAAGTTAAAAAAATAAAACAGGTCTATGTGTAGACTAACAATGAGACCATGTAGGGATCCAAGGATTTTGATTGGTGCATGTGTGTGTGTGTGTGTGTGTGTGTGTGTGTGTGTGTGTGTGTGGATTTCAATATGGCTGGACTTGAAATCAGGAGGAAGAAATGGAAGTGCCAAGTGAGGAGGCTGGAACACAGGCTGGGGTCAGATCATCAAGGGCCTGAAAAGCCACATGAAGGAGTATGGGCACCATCCTGAGGGCAAAAAGGAACCCATCTTTTTCTCTTTTTTTTTTCTTTTAAATTGAAGTATAGTTGATTGCTATCTTTTGTGTATGATAATTGAACCTGAAAGTAAAACTTATTAAAAAAAAAGAATTTCACAATTGGGAGCATTTTCAAGAACTGACTCGTTGTAAGATCTTTAAATCTCCTCCAGCTTGTACAGCTTATGATTCTTGAGATCAGGAAATGGCTTTAGCCTGAGAAGGGGACTATTTTATGGGTTCTCTTAGTAGGAGAAGGGTAGCCTCTCCTGCTTATTGTCAACCATGAGGATCCACTCAGTAAGCTTCCTCTCACCCAGTGACCCTTGCATCAGCTTCCTTACTATCTATGATTTCCTGTGGGATGGGAAATCAGACTGCCTGGATTCCATCTTGACCACATACCAGCTGTGTGGCTATGAGCAATTTACTTAACCTCTCTGTGCACAATTACCCCTCTATAAAATGGAGTTAATAGTACCTACATGTTGGATTGCTGTTGAGTACTAAATGAGATGGTCCATGGAAAGCATTTAGCAGCGTACCAGGCAAATAATGAACACCCAACAAATGTTAATTATACAAGTAGCTGCTATTCAGGTAGTGTTGAAGGAGCACAGAAGGCAGAATGACCTGTTGCAGTGGATATCTTGTCATTGCCTGCTCAACATCCCTTCCTTTGTAGAATCATCCCTTCCTTTGCGGAACCAACCATTCCTCAATTTGTGTGGATCCAGTCCAGCATCTGAGTGGGTGGGTATAGCCAATCATTTTAACCCACTCCTTTGTAGGGACTAGTACAAGGCAAAGAAAATAGACAAGTTTACCTTGAGAAGCTAATTCAATCAGAGATGTGGAGAATCATGAATCTTGGAAAAGAAAGGCAAGCGAAAGATCACTAATTTACCATCCTTTCAAAGCCTGATACATGTGGTCAAGCATCTGCTTGCCTACTTTCTTCCAAGTAGTCCATTCTACCTCCATACAGCCCTAGTTATTAGGAAAATGGAAAGGAATTAACATTCATTAAATTGCAGCTATGTGCTAAGTACTGCGTTGTTCACATATATTCCCAACCACAAACCTGTAAAGAAGTATTATCTTTCACACTACTTATGCAAGGAAAGAGAGATAGGAAACGTTAAAAAAATTAACTCACAATATAGCTTTTGTTTTCTAGTATATTAGCTAGAGTTTCTTTGAGGACAAGGACAGAGGGTTATTCATATTACCCCAGAGAAGAGGGGACTCCTGACAAGGGCACTCATGGTCTGGAATGCCTACCCTATCAAGAACCTCCAAGACATCACCTGCTCTGCTCTTCTCTCAGGTGTCTCTTTCTGCTCAACTCTGAACCTCTCCCCATGACCAGATTCCTCATGACTTCAGCTTGTTCCTGGTCCACATCACACACCCCAGACCCAAGCCCTCTCTGCGACCCTCAGTTCGGCTCTCTGAGTTGGTTGACTCATTCTCTCCACTATAAATTCCATAGCCCTGAAAGAGAACTCCAGTTCCTCCATTTCTTATTTCCCATGGCAGGCCTTAGGTTGTAGTTCACTGGCAGGTCTGTGGTTGGCACCCTAGGATCATGAGAAGAAAGATCCCACTGTGCAGAATACAATCATTCCATTTGCAATTTGAGCAATGAGGGCTATGAATGGGGTACAGTCCCTCAGAACTGGCTGGGGTGAAGCAGCAATGACTAAGAACTCTAACACAAATAAGAATTCGTATGTTTGTCACCAAAATAGTCAGCTGAATCACTTAGGAATTCATTCAAATGTGGGCAACAGAGAATCCAATTCACAGAAGCCTAAACTTAAAGGGTTTGTTTTTTCCTCTCATAACAAGACATCTGGGTGTAGGCAACCCACAGATTCAAAATTATCAAGGACCCAGGCTCTTTTCTTTCAGTTCTCTCTTATTCATCTGTCACAACATGGTCACAGTAGAGTTGACGTACTGTTGAACATCAGGTTCATTTTTGGGAAGGGGAAAGGAGAGTCAGAGGGTTCTCACATCATTGTTCCATGACTTTCATTGAGGAAGGAAAGACCTTCTAAGCAGTCTTCCTTTTATAACTTATTATCCAGAACAAGGCTACCAACCAGTTCTCAAATCCAACCTATGAGAAGCGTATGACTGGTTTAGACAAATCAGGGACATCCCCTGAGCCTGGGGTAGGGACTTAGGGTCTCTGAGATCAAGGGACACAGTATGCTCATTTCCTGAAAAAGTAGTAGAGTTCTATTAGGAAAAGGAAAGGCTGTTAGTTGAGCAACGAACAGCAACTTCTCTAACAGAACACTCCTCCATGACAAGAGACCTGTATATGCAGCCCCTGCAGCTGGCCCATTGCTTCCAGCAGATAACATGTTCTTGTTGAGTCAATGAATAAATGAACGAATGAATGAATATTTTGACTCATGAAAGAGAGAAACTCATACAAAGTAGAAAGAAGACCATGAAATACAAATGAAATACAAATATTTCAAAAATCTCTGTGAGACCTTGTCTCACCTCTCTGAACCTCAACTTCTTCATCTGTAAAATAAGATTGAATAATCCATTCACCATAAAGTTGATTTGGGGATGAAATGAGACTACTTATGGGTAAGTTGTTTGAAATCATAAAGAATTAGGAAATATTGTTTCAACTTACAAGCAATGGAAACAAAGATAGGAGGCAACTGGCCCGAGTCAACAGGCCTTAGAGATCATTCTTACAAGGGAGACCTCCACAAATAGAAAAGGAGAAATGGAGCCTGGGTGGATACTCATTCTGATTAGTTCAAAAAGTCATTGTTACGTTGATTTTACCCTCTGAAGATGAAAGATGGTTTCCATCTGAATAATATGGGAAGTGCTTGTATGTTGGAAACCCAACGCTTATTTTCTGGCAAGTCCAGAACTTGGGTTGAGAAATTGAAAGTGGGCACATTAGATGTAAGAAGGAAAAAGTACAGCATCCAGCTCCCCCGGGGATTTCCTAGTTGGTCCAAATATAGTGAAATCACTACTTCCAGGTTACACTGTATTGTGGAACCACAGATGCATATAGCTGGCTGCCTGTGGCAACCGAGCTGCATTTGATTCCATAGAGCTTAGAGGTAGTTGTTTTTACAAATATTTCAGCTAACTTCAGGCACATGGTGAAGGAGCATGCCCCACCTCATGGTGTCAGATTCCACCACCAGACTTGATTTGGCCAGTGTGTGTGGGCAGAAGTGTCATGGGTCACCTGCAGGTGGAAGCCTATAAGAATTGGTGTACAATTCACTACTTTCCCTCGCCTGAAAGGGCAACTGGCTCCAAACAGTGAAAGCTCCACAAGCCTGAGTCCCAGGGTGAGAATCACATCAAGCAGGAACCCCTCCCCCGATGACCCTCCACGGAAGCAAGCAGAAACAAGACGGTATTGTTCTAAACCACTAAACTGTTTCACTGCAGCATAATGTCATGTACCCTAAGGCCACCGCAGTGGTATGGAAACAGCAACAAGGAGGGGTTAAAAACATCCTTTGAAGTGAGCCAGTCCAGGATTGGAGGCACTGACACTTACTAGTCCCATGGCCTAACTCTCTACACCCCCTTAGCCTTGCTCACGTTCGTCTATCAGCCTAGATCTGTGGTTCTCAGATCTGGCTGCACCTTCAAATCACAGGAGGAATTTCAAATACATATCCAGGTTCTACACCAGACATTGTGATTTCATTGGTCTTGGCGGGGGGGGGTGGGGAGGCTAGGCACTGGTATTTTTTTGAGCCAAATGCACAGCTAGGTTAGAGAGCTACTTGTCTAGAATTCCTTAATGTTATTTAACTGGTTCACCCTTTAACACTCAGACTGAATCTTCTCCAAAAAGTCTTCCTGAATCCAAAGTTCCCACTTGAGCTCCAGTAGCAACCTGGGCACATGTGATCTCTGTAATTAGAACATCACATAAGATTATCCATTTCCACATCTACTTTCCAAACAGAGTGTGACCTCCCAGAACACAGGGACTGCACTAAAATCTTCCTGTAGCCCCAACACCTAGATCCTGGCATCATGCTATATATCAAGGTATATATGCAATAAATGCTTATTTATTTAAACAGAGAAAATACCACTTGATTAAAACTAAGAAACCAATGGCAACCTCTGAGAAAACAGCTTTAATAGAACTTGGAAGAAATGACAACCGTTCTAAATTGAGAAGTGAATGTTAAAAAGTTATTTGATGATGTTGTCTTGTCAAGAGAAATAGAAAGGCAGATGATGGTGGTCAAGAGAATGGGTCATTTTTAGGAAGGGAAAAAAGCCAATTTTGTAGCATTGGGAATGATATCTTTTAAAAAGAAAAGTGTGTTTCAACAGAAAAGTTTAATTTTTGTTAGTCAAGGATTCAGAAATAGGAGAAGGAGGAGGAGAAAAGAGCACAGGTCTACAAAATGGCAAAAATGGTTATTTCTATGTGGTGAGGTTTGGGTGATACTTTTTCTCTTCCAGCAGGTGCTCAATAGGTACTTCTCTGTGTGAGTGAATATGTATATTTTTTCACAGGTGCAGAGTTGAGTTCATTGTACAGTTTAAGACACAATATCATCTCAGGTCTGTTAAGCCTTCTCATATTTTCCCTTATATCTCCACATTTACCCCAATTTTTCTTTAATGTATTGTGTGTCATCGGATATATAAGTATCCTTGAAAGATGCATAGTATTGCTTTGTATACTTTGTTTCAAACTCACAGAATGTTTTGTTATAGATCTCATTCTGCTTCCTTGTTTACTCAACCCTGTATTCTTGAGCTCTGTGTTACCATATGTGCATTTATCTTATAGTTTCTAACTGCTGCATAATATACCATTGTAGGCATATCCCCTATTATAGTCATCCGTTCTCTTAATGATGAACACCTAGTTTACCTCCAACTCCCGGCTAACACTAAAAACATTTCAATGAACAACCTCATACATGTCCTGACATGGACCTGAGAAGGAGTTTTTTAGGGGTAGGTATCCAGACAAGGGATTGTTAAATTATAGGCTAGTCACACACTTAATTTCAACACATACTGCCAAATCTCTCTCCAGCACAGCTGCAGTTTTACTCCTACCGGATGTGCATGTGAATTTTGCTTCCCCACATGTGTGCTAACAATACAATCCTTCTATAATTTTTCCATGCTGATAGATGTAATGTGCTACTTTGTTCCCTTTGGATTTCTTTGATTACTAGTGAGTTTAATCATCTCTTCACTTACTGTAACTGTGTTTCCCCTTCAGTGTGCTGACTTCTCTTATCTTTGCCCATTTTTCTAATTGTTTCCTTTCTCTCTCTCTCTGTGTGTGTGTGTGTGTGTGTGTGTGCATTGTCATCTTTGAACATTACAAGTGATTCCTTCTGCTCCATCATCCCTCTGCCAACTTTGTCGATTGAATATGTCATTGAACTGAAAACCTTAATAATGATATATTAAAACCCATCAAGCTTTATCCTCATGGCTTCTACCTTGAGAAGGTCTTATTTAAGAGTTCTTTTTCCACTCTAAAATTACTATAATATTTGCCTATATGTTTTTTCTATTAAGTGTATAGTTTTACGTTTGAAATTGGTCTTTAATTCCTCTGGAGTTCACCATATATATGGTATGAGGTAGGGATTCAACATTATTTTTTCTATATAGTAAGCTAGTTTTCTCACTACTTCTGCTAAATGTCCATTCTTTGTTCAATGATTGGTGATGCCATCTCTATCATAAGCTATGTAGAATATTAGACAAGTAGGTAAATATGTGTGAATGTGTTTGTGTTCTATGCTGTTTACTCTGATGCACTGGGGTTTCTTGTTCTTGTTGGTGGTATTGTACATTCTTTTTTATATCAGCTTTGTATCAGGACTTAATATTAAAAAGGGTGACTCTAAACTCTCCCACTTCCTTTGGTCTTATTAAAAAAATTTTTTAAAACTATTTTATATTTTATACTTCCATGAAAATTCTAGATTCAATGGTTGAGTACTTAAAATGATCCTGTTAAGATGGGTGGTGGGCAAAATGGGTAAAAGTGGTCAGAAGTCCAAACTTCCAGGTATAAGATAAATCAGTTCTGAGGATGTCATGTACAACATGGTGACAAAATTTAACAATATTGTATAGCTGAAAGTTGCTAAAAGAGTAAATCTTAAGAGTTCTCATCACAAGAAATAAATTCTAACAATGTAAGGTGATGCATATTAACTTAACTTATTGTGGTAATCATTTCACGATATATACAAATATCTAATCATCATGTTGTACATTTAAAATGAATACAATAGTATCTGTTAATTATATCCCAATAAAATTGGAGGAAAAAAAGATCCTGTTAGAGTTTTATTGATAAGCTTGAATGACCTGATTAAGGAAGAAATGATATCTTAATAAATATTAAGTCATTCAGTCCATGAACGTAGTACATCAGGTTTTCTTGTGTTCCACGACAGAGTTTAAAATTTTTCTTCATACAGGTTTTGTGCATCCTTGATTAGGTTAATGACTACATTATACTTTATATAGCTAATGTGATTTATATCTTATATTTTCTAGACAATTATTGCTGAGATAGGAATTGCTGTTGGCATCTTAGCTACTTTCTATTTTGCATGCAATTAACATGGATTACTTTTTTTTTAATTTATGAAACACAAAGGGGAAAAAGAACACACATGAAAAGTATGCCTTTGTAGGAATAAGGCTATTTCTTCTTCTATATCAGGAAGAGTGACACAAGAAAGGTCAAAGAAATAGGGAAATGTAGTGGATTAATTGAGGGAAGTTGATTAGTTCATTCCTCAAATAGAAATAATCCTGATGGGTTCGAACTTCATCCCTTGAAGAAAGAAAATACCTTTCTGTTAGAAAAACCCAGGTCAGTCATTGTGTATCAAGGAGTTACTGGGGCAACAACGCTTTTCAAGAAGAGTTGCATAATACAAGAACTGAACAACTGAAACTGTAGAGCAAAAAAGAAAACTCTGAAAATATTCCTTTCAGAAAATGAAACTTGGGAGTGAAAAAATAATTTTAAGTGCAAATTAATCTCCTCAATTGACTTTCCTATTCTATTGTTTTTTCTGGCAAAGAGACTTTGAGAAGAGTTATTCTTTCTTTTTTTTAATTTTTGAATTTTATTTATTTTTTTATACAGCAGTTCTCACTAGTCATCAATTTTATACACATCAGTGTATACATGTCAATCCCAATCACCCAATTCATCACCCCCCCCACCCCCACCCCCCCACCACTTTCCCCCTTTGGTGTCCATATGTTTGTTCTCTACATCTGTGTCTCAATTTCTGCCCTGCAAACTGGTTTCTCTGTACCATTTTTCTAGGTTCCACATATATGTGTTAATATATGATATCTGCTTTTCTGTTTCTGACTTACTTCACTCTGTATGACAGTCTCTAGATCCATCCATGTCTCAACAAATGACCCAATTTCGTTCCTTTTTATGGCTGAGTAATATTCCATTGTATATATGTACCACATCTTCTTTATCCATTCATCTGTCGATGGGCATTTAGGTTGCTTCCACGACCTGGCTATTGTAGTGCTGCAATGAACATTGGGGTGCATGTGTCTTTTTTTATTTTTGGCTGTGTTGGGTCTTCGTTGTGGTGCATGGGCTTCTCGTTGCAGTGGTTTCTCTTGTTGCGGAGCACGGGCTCTAGGTGCATGGGCTTCAGTAGTTGTGGCACGCAGGCTCAGTAGTTGTGGCACACAGGCTTAGTTGCTCCGCGGCATGTGGGATCTTCCCAGACTAGGGCTTGAAACCATGTCCCCTGCATTGGTAGGTGGATCCTTAACCCCTGGGCCACCAGGGAAGTCCCAACATGTGTCTTTTTGAATTATGGTTTTCTCTGGGTATATGCCCAGTAGTGGGATTGCTGGATCATATGGTAATTCTATTTTTAGTTTTTTAAGGAACCTCCATACTGTTCTCCATAGTGGCTGTATCAATTTACATTCCCACCAACAGAGCCAGAGGGTTCCCTTTGAGAAGAGTTATTCTTTATGGGAAACTCAAGAGGAATGAGTTTAGTACATGTGACTGCACAGAGACAATTTGAGAATGGATGCTTGGGGAGAGAACTGGATTATTTTTATTGCTGTCATTGAGGCTGGTTACTGAACTGGCTCCTTCCCTTTCATCAGCTCTACCCCCACTCTAATACTGAAGCGCTTTTCAACAGGGTCTATGTATTTTAAGAGTTTTCTAGCTTGAGAAGAGAAGAGGAAGATGGAGAAGTGAAACCTCTGGAGTTGCATTGTTGAAGAAAGCTTGTTCTTTCAGACCCTTTCCTGCCAAAATTTTACTCAAAGTTCCTCTTTTGTGAGGTAAGACTTTTTTTTTCTTCATATTCAAATAAAAAAATATTTGTGACAAAGTACAAAACCCATCACTGGAGTATCTTGAATAACAGGTATATTTTTTCACTTAGATGAGCTCCATGCCTCCACCGATACAGCAGGTCCAATCCCCTTACCAACATCTCCAGTGTAACTTGGAAAAACACCAAAGTTATGCTTTTGAAGAACAGTAAATCTTAAATCAAATGACCATCTCAAAATGCAAAAATACGGTTTAGAAATAGGTGGAGATACAAATAAATTATTGAAAACAAATGCAAGACTATTGCTAGTAATAACACAAAACTGAAAATAACCTGAGTGGAACATGCCATTGAAATGAAGAGTTAGACTGAATCATCCATATAAAGATTCAGCAACCATTTACAGGACTGTTACAGGTGTATCCTTATTGATGTAAAATGATCTCCATGACAGAAGTGAGGAAAATGACTCATGATTGAGTGTGACAATCGAGATACAAATGATTATGCACAGTCTTAACCCATTTTCTAAGAAGAAACACACACATACACAGACACAAGCCTGAAGTGATATAAAAGATGTTAACAATGTCCTCCTCTGAGCAGAGGGAACAGGCGATTTTTCGTTCCTTTTCCCTTCATAATCTATATTTTAAAATTTTGTGTAACAATTAGCTTATATTCTTGTATTAAAGCAAAAGATTCAAAATGAAAGAAAACAGAAAACAAACCAAAGACAAGTGAGTACTGGAGACACATGGCCCAGTCTCAGCATGTCACAAGCCTAATAGAAAAGTCAGAGTAAATCACCAAACTTTGTTCATGCCTCAGTTTCCTTACCTGTAAAGTAGGAAGAGCTGTCTTCCTCTGGCACAGAGTTTTTGTGATATCAAAACATCCTCCCACAAACAGTTAGTAATAAGTTAAACATACGTTTGCTGTGTGGCTCAGCAATTCCACTCTTAGGTATTTACCCAAGAGAAATGAAAACACGTCCACACAAAGACTTATACATAAATGCCCACAGCATTATTCTCAGTAGCCAAAAACTGAAATATTCATATATTCTAAAATTCTAAAGTGCTAATCAGCAATAAAATAAAAAAGAATAAACTACCAATACGTGCAACATGAATCTCAAAAATATTATGCCCGGTGAAAAATCTAGACTGAAAAAAAAGAAAAACCATGTGACAGACAGCAGAAACAGCAGATCAGTAGATCAGTAATTGATCAGTTGAGGCTGGAAGTATGGGGAGGGGACAGGTATTGCCTGCACAGAGGTACAGGGGAACTCACTGGTGTGATGGAAGTGTCTGCGTCTTGAATGTGGTTGTGTTTACGTAATTGTATGCAGCTGCCAATATGATATATGCCTAAGATGAGTGAATCTTATTGTATGTAAATTACACCTCAATAAAGCACACAGCAGAACTCAAGAAAAAACACTATCCAATAAAGTATGTGAAAATATATTATGAAATGTAAACCTCTATAGAAATAAAGGAATTTTTCTTAACGGCACTTCTATTAAAACTAAACAAAGTACAAAGAAACAATGTTGGAATGCATTCAGCTAATGACAATTTCCCTTTGATAAACGGCGGAGTGTGTATAAGCAAAGAGAAAAAAGAATTGCTATCTGTTCCTTTGATTTCTTTTAGCTGGGTTAAACTTTACATAACAGTTCAAGGGAAAACATATATCCTATAAATTACTTTAATACTGTTCTCTGCTAAATACATAGTTGGAAAATAGAGGGAAGAAAGGAGAGTAGGAAAAAACTTCCTCAGCTTCAGCCCCAAATCCTGCCATTGGAAACCTAGCAAAACAGCTATATTAAATATTTGAAAAACCTTCAAGTCCACACTTTGCGTTTCTAATGATACTTTGGAGAAACTAAGTCTGAGAATTGTTCATTCCTTGCCTAAAGACACATGCCAACAGGTGATAGAGCTAGACTTTACTGGCAGGTTAGAGCCTGGACACCGGGTCACCACCTCACCTCAAACAAACGCTCCCAATAAAAATACAGTAAGAGCCAATGCGGGAATGGTGAGAGGTCTGGGAGAAGGAAGTCCTTTGGAAATAAGAAGTGGGAAAGGTGGGGTGGCTACATAAGGACAAGAAGCCCAAAGGGGAAATAACAAGGTGCTGGAAGTCACATCCTCTTTCACAGCTGTGGCCTGGCTGGCCTCTGATGCCCCTTACCATGGCATGGGGGAGGGGTACCCGCATGACACAGTCTGGAGTGTGCCTAGGGTGACCGTCCAGTGTGTCTCAGTCACGGGGTGGGCATTCATGTGCTGAGGGCTCCCTGAATCTCTGGGTTGAAAAGAAGCAGATACACGCTGTTTTACATGTTGTATCTAATTTGCCTTTTGCCTCCTTTCCCAGGTTTCTGGGCTTCTAATATAAAAACACACTGAACCCATCGAGGCGTTCCATCTTTGAAGAAGGTGGTATGAAGGAGCTGAGGAACCTGCAGGAAGCCACAGGGTTTTACACCCTCTTTACACCATTCTATTTCTGGGATGCTTTTTAAAGATAATTTGCATTAATTTAATATTAGCATTATTACAAAGCAATGCGTGATCATTAGGTATCTCTCTTTCCTTTATTTCCTGCAAAGGAGAACAGGACAAGTAGCTTATGATCCCACCACTAACTGATAGTGTTGTGCTGTAGATCCTGCCAGTCATAATCACACAGAGCATATATATGCCCTGGTGACCAGCTTTTATCATTTACTGCACCATGAACATGTTCCATAGTCTCAAATTTTAATTTAAGCCCTCTTTTATGCATATTTTTTAATGTCTTCAGGATTGGCTGTACACTGTAAGGATATGTCATAATTCATTTAAATAAGCCTCCTTTACTGGATAGTTAGGTAACCCCTCCAAATTTTTAGCTATGAGAAATAGCACTTTAAGAACACAACTTATAAAGTATATTTTTTACTTTAATAAACAGAATAATTATTTGTACTATTTACATACATAGTCTTCCACGGTAATGTTAAAGTTACCATTTTCTTCAAATGCCCCTCAAAATAACACAATTTGCCTTCCCATTTTTTAACAAAAATATTGAAATTGGATCTAATCAAGCATTTGGCTCTAACTTCCAGTTTATAGGGAATGAAACAATCTGAAAAGCTCACAATGTGGGACATCTCACAGAACAAGCCATCTAGGTTTTCAACAGGTCAGAGGCATGAAAAAAGGGAGAAGTCACTGTTCTAGATGACAAGAAACTTAAAAGACAAAACAACAAAATGTAACCTAAGGGTCTTATTTGAATATTGATTTGAATCACTCAATTATAAACAGATACTTGAGAGAAATTATTAAAGAAATATGCACTGATTTTAAAGAGTTACCACTAATATCTTAGGTGCAATAATGGTAATTACACACAAAGTTTATTTTATATTTTAGAGATGTATACTGAAATACTTAATAAGTAAATGGCCATCATTTTAAAAAGTATCCTTGTCCCTAAAAATGTCTAGAACTAAGAGCAAAGAAATGGAAATTACAAAAATGAGCCAAATGGCAATCAGGGGACTGAAAAATATGACAAATAAAATAACTGAAATAAAAACTAGATGGATGGGCTCAATATTAGGTGGAGATAATAGAGGAGAGAAGGAGAGAACTTGATGACAGATTAATTTACCCAATCTGAGTAACAGAGAGAAAATAGATTGAAAAATAATTCTCTAAGAATCTGAGAAAGCCTCAAACAAGGGAAATTAAAAAATAATTCCACACCAAGAAAAATCATAGTCAAATTTCTGAAATTACAAAGAAAAAATCTTGAAAGCAGCTAGAGAGGTATGATGTTTATTTATGGAGAAACACCAATTTTAGTGACAGAATTTCTCATCTGACAGCATGGAGGCCCAAAAAAGTGATACAATATTTTGAAGTGATAAAAGAAAACAACTGTCAAACATGAATTCTGTGTCTGCCAAAAATACTTCCAGGACCAAGGGGGAAAATAAAGACAGTCTCAGATGAAAGAGAATCTGTTGCTAGGAGACCTACCCTAAAAGGATAACTTACAAAGTTGTCTAAACAAAAGGAAGTAATAAATGAAGGAATTTTAGAATATCAGAGAAAGGAAAGATGATAAGCAAAAATATTGGTGAATACAACAGGCTTCACTTCTTCTGTTGTTTTACAAATCATGTTTAAGGTTGAACAAAATTTATAACACTATCTGCTGTTGTTCTTAATTTACATAGAGGAAATATTTCAGACAATCATATTAGAAATAGAAGAAGGTTAAGGAAGTTCAAGTTTGTACACTTCAAACTGGTAAAATAATGACACAAGTAGACTGAGATAAGTTATGCACGCATAATGCAATACATAGAGAAACCACTAAAACGCTATACAAAGAGACACACTCAGAAACACTGTAGAGAATTATCACTACTGTACCCCTCCCTCCCCATGGCCTGAGTGAGCAAGAGTGCCTGAATCAGCCGCTGCTTTAACCCCTTCTTGTCTAGGTGGGGAACACACGTCTGTGGGAGACCTACATGCAGAGGCGGGCCAAAACCAAAGCTGAACCTCAGGAGCCATGTGAACAAAGATGAGAAAGGGAAATCTCTCCTAGCAGCCTCAGAAGCAGTGGATTAAATCTCCACAATCAACTTGATGTACCCTGCATCAGAGGAATACCTGAATAGACAACAAATCATCCCAATATCGATGCAGTGGACTTTGGGAGCAACAGTAGACTTGGGATTTGCTCTCTGTGAGTGATTTCTTTCTGATTTTCGTGTTTCTCATAGTTTGGTTTTTAGCGTGTGTTACCATTGCTGGATTTGTTTATTGGTTTGGTTGCTCTCTTTCTTACTTTTTTTTAATAAACAAAAAAGGTTTTTTTCTAACTCATTTTTTTCCTTCTTTTTTCTCCCTTTCCTTCTGAGCTGTGTGGCTGACAGGGTCTTGGTGCTCCAGCCTGAGCCTCCGAGGTGGGAGAGCTGAGTTCAGAACATTGGTTCACCAGACACCTTCTGGCGCCATGTAATATCAATCAGTGAGAGCTCTCCCAGAGATCTCCATCTAAACGCTAAGACCCAGCTCCACCCAACGGCCAGCAAGCTCCAGTGCTGGATGCTCCATGCTAAACAACTAGCAAGACAGGAACAAAACACCACTCATTAGCAGAGAGGCTGCCTAAAATCTTACTAAGTTCACAGACACCCCAAAAGACACCACCGGATGTAGCCCTGCCCACCAGAAAGACAAGATTCAGCCCCACCCACCAGAACACAGGCACCAGTCCCCTTGCCCAGGAAGCCTACAGAAGCCACTGAACCAACCTCAACCACTGGGGGCAGACACCAAAAACAATGGGAACTAGGAACTTACAGCCTGCTTAAAGGAGACACCAAACACATCAAGTTAAATGGAATGAGAAGACAGAGAATTATGCAAGAGATGAAGGGGGAAAGGTAAAAACCCGCCAGATCAAACAAATGAAGAGGAAATAGGCAGTCTACCTGAAAAAGAATTCAGAGTAGTAGAGTAGTAAAGATGAACCAAAATCTTGGAAATGGAATGGAGAAATACAAGAAAGGTTTAACAAGGACCTAGAAGAAATAAAGAGCAAACAAACAATGATGAACAACACAATAAATGAAATTAAAAATTCTCTAGAAGAAATCAATAGCAGAATAACTGAAGCAGAAGGACAGATAAGTGACCTGGAAGATAAAAGAGTGGAAATAACTACCACACAGCAGAATAAAGAAAAAAGAATGAAAAGAATTGAGGACAGTCTCAGAGACTTCTGGGACAACATTAAACACATCAACATTTGAATTATATGGGTCCCAGAAGAAGAAGAGAAAAAGAAATTGTCTGAGGAAATATTTGAACAGATTACAGTTGAAATTTCCCTAACATGGGAAAGAAATAGTCAGGCAAGTCCAGGAAGCACATAGAGTCCCAGGCAGGATAAACCCAAGGAGCAACATGACAAGAGACATATCAGTCAAACTATCAAAAATTAAATACAAAGAAAAAATATTAAAAGCAGCAAGGGAAAAACAACAAATAACATGCAAGGGACTCCCCATAAGGTTAACAGTTGATCTTTCAGCAGAAACTCTGCAAGCCAGAAGGGAGTGGCAGGACATATTTAAAGTGATGAAAGGGAAAACCTACAACCAAGATTACTGTACCCAGCAAGGATCTCATTCAGATTCAATGGAGAAATTAAAACCTTTACACACAAGCAAAAGCTAAGAGAATTCAGCACCACAAAACCAGCTTTAAAACAAATGCTAAAGGAACTTCTCTAGGCAGGAAACACAAGACAAGGAAAAGACCTACAGTAACACACACAAAAAAACATTTAGGAAAGTGGTAATAGGAACATACATTTCAATAATTACCTTAAATATAAATGGATTAAAATTTCCAACCAAAAGACATAGACTGGCTGAATGGATCCCAAAGCAAGACCAGTATATATGCTGTCTACAAGAGACCTACTTCAGACCTATGGACACATACAGACTGAAAGTGAGGGGTTGAAAAAAGATATTCCATGCAAATGGAAATCAAAAGAAACCTGGAGTAGCAATTCTCATATCAGACAAAATACACTTGAAAATAAACACAATTACAAGAGATAAAGACGGACACTACATAATAATCAAGGGATCAATCCAAGAAGAAGATATAACAATTGTATATATTTATGGACCCAACATAAAGCAACAAAGTACATAAGGCAAAAGCTAACTGCCATATAAGGGGAAATCAACAGTACCACCATAATAGTAGGGGACTTTAATGCTCCACTTTCACCAATGGACGGATCATCCAAAATGAAAATAAATAAGGAAACACAAGCTTTAAATGACACACTAGACAAGAAAGACTTAACTGATGTTTATAGGATATTCCATCCAAAACAACAGAATACACTTTCTTCTCAAGTGCTCATGGAACATTCTCTAGGATAGATCATATCTTGGGTCACAAATCGAGCCTTGGTAAATTTAAGATAATTAAAATCATATCAAGTATCTTTTCAGAACAAACACTATGAGACTAGATATCAATTACAGGAAAAAAATGTAAAAAATACAAAAACATGGAGGCTAAACAATACACTAATAAATAACCAAGAGATCCCTGAAGAAATCAAAGAGGAAATCAAAAAATATCTAGAAACAAATGACAATGAAACACGATGACCAAAAACCTATGGGATGCAGCAAAAGCAGTTCTAAGAAGGAAGTTTATAGCAATACATTCCTACCTCAAGAAACAAGAAAGTCTCAAACAACCTAGCCTTACACCAAAGGTAATTAGAGAAAGAAGAACCAAAAAACCCCCAAAGTTAGTGGAAGGAAAGAAATCAAAAAGATCAGATCAGAAATAAGTGACAAAAGAAATGTGGGAAACAATAGCAAAGGTCAATAAAACTAAAGGCTGGTTCTTTGAGAAGATAAAAAAATTAATAAACCATTAGCCAGACTCATCAAGAAAAAAAGGGAGAAGACTCAAATCAACAGAATTAGAAACGAAAAAGAAGTAACAACTGACACTGCAGAAATACAAAGGATCATGAGAGATTACTACAAGTAACTATGTGCAAATAAAATGGATAACCTGGAAGAATTGGACACATTCTTAGAAAAGCACAACCTTCCAAGACTGAACCAGGAAGAAATAGAAAATATAAACAGAACAATCACAAGCACTGAAATTGAATCTGTGATTAAAAATCTTCCAAAACAAAAGCCCAGGACCAGATGGCTTCACAGGTGAATTCCATCAAACATTTAGAGAAGAGCTAACACCCATCCTTCTCAAAATCTACCAAAACACAGCAGAGGTAGGAACACTCCCAAACTCATTCTACAAGGCCACCATTACCCTGATACTAAAACCACAAAATGATGTCACAAAAGAAAAAAACTACAGGCCAATATCACTGATGAACACAGATACAAAAATCCTCAACAAAATACTAGCAAACAGAATTCAACAGCACATTAAAAGGATCATACACCATGATCAACTGGGGTTTATCCCAGGAATGCAATGATTCTTCAATATATGCAAATCAATCAATGTGATACACCATATAAAAAAACTGAAGGATGAAAATCATATGATCATCTCAATAGATGCAGAGAAAGCTTTTGAAAAATTCAACACCCATTTACAATAAAAACTCTCCAGAAAGTAGGCATAGAGGGAATTTACCTCAACATAATAAAGACCATATATGACACACCTACAGCAAACAACATACTCAACTGTGAAAAACTGAAAGCATTTTCTCTAAGATCAGGAAAAAGACAAGGTTGTTCACTTTCAACAAGTGGGCAATAAGGCAACAAGGTTGTTCACTTTCAACACTATTAATCAACATAGTTTTGGAAGTTGTAGCCACAGCAATCAGAGAAGAAAAGAAATAAAAGGAATCCAAATCAGAAAAGAAGAAGTAAAACTGCCACTCTTTGCAGATGACATGATACTATAGATAGAGAATCCTAAAGATGCTACCAGAAAACCACTAGAGCTAATCAATGAATTTGGTAAAGTAGCAGGATACAAAATTAATGCACAGAAATCTCTGGCATTCCTATACACTAATGATGAAAAATCTGAAAGAGAAATTAAGGAAACATTCCCATTTACCACTTCAACAAAAAGAATAAAATACCTAGGAATAAACTTACCGAGGGAGACAAAAGACCTGTATGCAGAAAACTATAAGACACTGATGAAAGAAATTAAAGATGATACCAACAGATGGAGAGATATACCATTTTCTTGGATTGGAAGAATCAATAGTGTGAAAATGACTATACTACCCAAAGCAATCTACAGATTCAATGCAATCCCTATCAAATTATAAATGGTATTTTGTACGAAACTAGAAAAAAAATTTGTTTGTATGGAAACACAAATGACGCCGAATAGCCAAAGCAATCTTGAGAAAGAAAAACGAAGTTGGAGGAATCAGTCTCCTGGACTTCAGACTATACTACAAAGCTACAAAGCTACAGTAATCAAGACAGTATGGTACTGGCACAAAAACAAAAATATAGGTCAATGGAACAGAATAGAAAGCCCAGAGAGACACCAATGCACATATGGTCACCTTATCTTTGATAAAGGGGGCAAGAATATACAACGGAGAAAAGATAGCCTCTTCAATAAGTGGTGCTGGGAAAACTGGACAGGTTCAAGTAAAACATTAAAATTAGAAACTTCCTAACACCATACACAAAAATAAACTCAAAATGGATTACAGACCTAAATGTAAGGCCAGACACTATAAAACTCTTAGAGGAAAACAGAGGCACAACATTCTATGACATAAATCCCAACAAGATACTTTTTGACCCACCTACTATAGAAATGGAAATAAAAACAAAAATAAGCAAATGGGACCTAATGAAACTTCAAAGCTTTTGCACAGCAAACAAAACCATAAACAAGGCAAAAAGACAGCCCTCAGAATGGGAGAAAATATTTGCAAATGAAGCAACTCACAAAGGATTAATCTCCAAAATATAAAAGCAGCTCATGCAGCTCAATATCAAAAAAACAAGAAACCCAATCCAAAAATGGGCAAAAGACATAAGCAGGCATTTCTCCAAAGAAGATATACAGATTGCCAACAAACACATGAAAGGATGCTCAACATCACTAATCATTAGAGAAATGCAAATCAAAACTACAATGAGATATCACCTCACAGCAGTCAGAATGGCCATCATCAAAAAATCTACAAACAATAAATGCTGGAGAAGGTGTGGAGAAAAGGGAACCCCCTTGCACTCTTGGTGGGAATGTAAATTAATAAAGTCACTATGGAGAACACTATGGAGGTTCCTGAAAAAACTAAAACTAGAATTACCATATGACTCAGCAATCCCACTACTAGGCATATTCCCTGAGAAAACCATAATTCAGAAAGAGTCATGTACCACAATGTTCATCGACAGATGAATGGATAAAGAAGATGTGGCACATATATACAATGAAATATTACTCAACCATACAAAGAGACGAAATTGAGTTATTTGTAGTGAGGTGGATGGACCTAGAGTCTGTCATACAGAGTGAAGTAAGTCAGAAAGAGAAAAACAAATACCATATGTTAACACATATATATGGAATCTAAAAAACAAAAAAAGTGGTTCTCATGAACCTAAGGGCAGGACAGCACTAAAGATGTAGAGGTAGAGAATGGATGTGAGGACATGGGGAGGGAGAATGGATGTGAGGACATGGCAAGCTGAGATGAAATGAGAGTGGCATGGACATATATACACTACCAAATGTAAAATAGATAGCTAATGGGAAGCAGCCACATAGCACAGGGAAATCAGGTCAGTGCTTTGTGACCACCTAGAGGGGTGGCATAGGGAGGGTAGGAGGGAGACACAAGAGGGAGGGCATATGGGGATATATAGTCACATATAGCTGATTCACTTTGTTATACTGTAGAAACTAACACAACATTGTAAAGCAATTATACTCCAATAAAGATGTTAAAAAGAGAAAGAAAGAAAAAAACACTATAGATAAATCAATTCTAAAAAATGTTCAAGTAAGCCACAGAAGGCAAGAAAAAGAAAATAGAAAGAGGGCTCTCCTGGTGGCACAGTGGTTAAGAGTCCACCTGCCAATGCAGGGGAAACAAGTTCGAGCCCTGGTCCGGGAAGATCCCACATGCCGTGGAACAACTAAGCCTGTGCGCCACATCTACTGAGCCTGTGTTCTAGAGCCCACGAGTCACAACTACTGAAGCCTGCATGCCTAGACCCTGTGCTCCACAACAAGAGAAGCCACTGCAATGAGAAACCCGTGCACCGCAACGGAGAGTATCCCACGCTGGCCGCAACTAGAGAAAGCCCACAGCCAGCAACCGAGACCCAACACAGCCAAAAATAAAATAAATAAAATAAATAAATTTATTAAAATAAAAAAAGAAAAACAAAGAATTGGAAAACAAATATAAAATGGGAGGCTTACACAATTTTGTAGCCTGTGGAAGGAAAAACACATTCACAGACAGATGGACAAAATAAAAAGGCAGAGGACTTTGTACCAGATGAAGGAACAAGATAAAACCCCAGAAAAACAACTAAATGAAGTGGAGATAAGCAACCTTCCAGAAAAAGAATTCAGAATAATGATAGTGAAGATGATCCAGGACCTGGGAAAACGAGTGGAGGCAAAGATCACGAAGATGCAAGAGATGTTTAACAAAGACCTAGAAGGATTAAAGAACAAACAGAGATGAACAATACAATAACTGAAATGAAAACTACACTAGAATGAATCAATAGCAGAATAACTGATGCAGAAGAACGGATAAGTGATGTGGAAGACAGAATGGCGGAATTCACTGCTGTGGAACAGAATAAAGAAAAAAGAATGAAAAGAAATGAAGATAGCCTAAGAGACCTCTGGGAAAACATTAAACGCAAGAATATTCACATTATAGGGGTCCCAGAAGGAGAAGAGAGAGAGAAAGGACCAGAGAAAATATTTCAAGAGATTATAGTTGAAAATATCCCTAACATGGGAAAGGAAATAGCCACCCAAGTCCAGGAAGCACAGAGAGTTCTAGGCAGGATAAACCCAAGGAGAACTATACTGAGACACATAGTAATCAAACTGACAAAAATAAAGACAAAGAAAAATTATTGAAAGCCACAAGGGAAAAATGGCAAATAACATACAAGGGAACTCCCATAAGATTAACAGCTGATTTCTCAACATAAACTCTGCAAGCAAGAAGGGGGTAGCATGACATATTTAAAGTGATGAAAGGGAAGAACCTACAACCAAGATTACTCTACCTGGCATGGACCTCATTCAGTTTCACCAGAGAAAACAAAAGCTTTATAGACAAGCAAAAGCTAAGAGAATTCAGCATCACCAAACCAGCTCTACAATAAATGCTAAAGGAACTTCTCTAAGTGGGAAACACAAGAGAAGAAAAAGATCTACAAAGCAAACCCATAAAAATTAAGAAAATCATCATAGGAACATACATATCGATAATTACCTTAAACATGAATGGATTAAATGCTTCAACAAAAAGACACAGGCTTGCTGAATGGATACAAAAACAAGACCCATATATATGCTGTGTACAAGAGACCCACTTCAGACCTAGGGACACATACAAATTGAAAGTGAGGGAATGGAAAAAGATCTTCCATGCAAATGGAAATCAAAAGAAGGCTGGAGTAGCAATACTCATATCAGATAAAATAGAATTTAAAATAAAGAATGTTTCAAGAGACAAGGAAGGACACTACATAATGATTAAGGGATCAATCCAAGAAGAAGATATAACAATTACAAATCTATATGCATCCAACATAGGAGCACCTCAATACATAAGGCAACTCCTAACAGCTCTAAAATAAAAAATCGACAGTAACACAGTAATAGTGGGGAACTTTAACACATAAGTTACACCAATGGACAGATCATCCAGACAGAAAATTAATAACGAAACACAAGCTTTAAATGACACAATAGACCAGATAGATTTAATTGATATGTATAGGACATTTCATCCAGAAACAGCAGATTACACTTTCTTCTCAAGTGCACACGGAACATTCTCCAGGATAGATCACATCTTGGGTCACAAATCAAGCCTCAGTAAATTTAAGAAAATTAAAATCATATCAAGCATCTTTTCTGACAACAACACTATGAGATTAGAAATCAATTGCAGGGGAAAAAAACGTAAAAACACAAACACATGGAGGCCAAACAATACGTTACTAAATAACCAAGAGATCACTGAAGAAATCAAAGAAGAAATCAAAAAATACCTAGAGACAAATGACAATGAAAACACGACGATCCAAAACCTATGGGATGCAGCAAAAACAGTTCTATGAGGGAAATTTATAGCAATACAACCCTACCTCAAGAAACAAGGAAAATCCCCAATAAACAATCTAACCTTACACCTAAGGAACTAGAGAAAGGAGAACAAACAAAACCCAAAGTTAGTAGAAGGAAAGAAATCATAAAAATCAGAGCAGAAATAAATGAAATAGAAACAAAGAAAACAATAAAAAGATCAATAAAACTAAAAGCTGGCTCTTTGGGAAGATAAGCAAAATTGATAAACCTTTAGCCAGACTCATCAAGAAAAAGAGGGAGAGGACTCAAATCAATAAAATCAGAAATGAAAAAGGAGAAGTTACAACAGACACGGCAGAAATACAAAGCATCATAAGAGTCTACTACAAGCAACTCTATGCCAATAAAATGGACAATGTGGAAGAAATGGAAAAACACTTAGAAAGGTATAAACTTCCAAGACTGAACCAGGAAGATATAGAAAATATGAACAGACAAATCACAAGCACAGAATTTGAAACTGTGATTAAAAATCTTCCAACAAAGCAAAGTCCAGGATCAGATGGCTTCACAGGTGAATTCTATGACACATTTAGAGAAGAGCTAACACCCATCCTTATCAAACTCTTCCAAAAAAATTGCAGAGGATGGGACACTCCCAAACTCAGTCTATGAGGCCACCATCATCCTGATACCAAAACCAGACAAAGACACTACAAAAAAAGAAAACTACAGACCAATATCACTGATGAATATAGATGCAAAAATCCTCAAAAAAATACTAGCAAACAGAATCCAACAACACGTTAAAAGGACCATACATCATGATCAAGTGTATGGTTTACCCCAAGGATGCAAGGATTCTACAATATATGCAAATCAATCAATGTGACACACCATATTAACAAACTGAAGAATAAAAACCATATGATCATCTCAATAGATGCAGAAAAAGCTTTTGACAAAATTCAACACCCATTTAAGATAAAAATTCTCCAGAAAGTGGGCACAGAGGGAACCTTTCCTCTAGGATAAAGAACAAGACAAGGATGTCCACTCTCGCCACAATTATTCAACATAATTTTGGAAGTTCCAGCCAGGACAATCAGAGGAGAAAAAGAAATAAAAGGAATACAAATTGGAAAAGAAGAAGTAAAACTGTCAATGTTTGCAGATCACATTAAACTATACATAGAGAATCCTAAAAATGCCACCAGAAAACTACTAGAGCTAATCAATGTATTTGGTAAAGTTGCAGGATACAAAATTAATGCACAGAAATCTCTTGTATTCCTATACACTAACAATGAAAGATCAGAAAGAGAAATTAAGGAAACAATACCATTCACCAGTGCAACAAAAAGAATAAAATACCTAGGAATAAACCTACCTAAGGAGGTAAAAAACCTGTACTCAGAAAATTATAAGACATATGAAAGAAATCAAAGATGACACAAACAGATGGAGAGATATACCATGTTCTTGAACTGGAAGAATCAATATTGTGAAAATGACTATACTACCCAAAGCAATCTACAGATTCAATGCAATCCCTATCAAATTACCAGTGGCATTTTGTACAGAACTAGAACAAAAAGTCTTAAAATTTGTATGGAGACACAAGAGACCCTGAATAGCCAAAGCAGTCTTGAGGGAAAAAAATGGAGCTGGAGGAATCAGACTTCCTGACTTCAGACTATACTACAAAGCTACAGTAATCAAGACAGTATGGTACTGGCACAAAAACAGAAATATAGATCAATGGAACAGGATAGAAAGCACAGAGATAAACCCATGCACCTATGGTCAACTAATCTATGACAAAGGAGGCAAGGATATACAGTGGAGAAAAGACAGTCTCTTCAATAAGTGGTGTTGGGAAAACTGGACAGCTACATGTAAAAGAATGAAATTAGAACACTCCCTAACACCATACACAAAAATAAACTCAAAATGGATTCGAGACCTAAATATAAGACTGGACACTATAAGACTCTTAGAGGAAAACATAGGAAGAACACCCTTTGACATAAATCACAGCAAGATCTTTTTTGATCCACCTCCTAGAGTAATGGAAATAAAAACAAAAATAAACAAATGGGACCTAATGAAACTGAAAACTTTTGCAAAGCAAAGGAAACTACAATCAAGACAAAAAGACAACCCTCAGAATGGTAGAAAATATTTGCAAACGAATCAATGGACAAAGGATTAATCTCCAAAATATATAAACAGCTCATGCAGCTCAATATTAAAAAAACAAACAATCCAATCCAAAAATGGGCAGAAGACCTAAATAGACATTTCTCCAAAGAAGACATACAGGTGGCCAAGAAGCACATGAAAAGCTGCTCAATATCACTAATTATTAGAGAAATACAAATCAAAACTACAATGAGGTATCACCTCACACCAGTTAGAATGGGCATCATCAGAAAATGTACAAACAACAAATGCTGGAGAGGGTGTTGAGAAAGGGGAACCTTCTTGCACTGTTGGTGGGAATGTAAATTGATACAGCCACTATGGAGAACAGTATGGAGGTTCCTTAAAAAATGAAAAATAGAACTACCATATGATTCAGCAATCCCACTACTGGGCATATACCCAGAGAAAACCATAATTCAAAAAGACACATGCACCCCAATGTTCATTGCAGCACTATTTACAATATCCAGGTCATGGAAGCAACCTAAATGCCCATCGACAGACCAACGGATAAAGAAGTTGTGGTACATATATACAATGGAATATTACTCAGCCGTAAAGAGGAACGAAATTGGGTCATTTTTTGAGATGTGGATGGATCTAGATACTGTCATACAGAGTGAAGTAAGTCAGAAAGAGAAAAACAAATATCGTATATTAATGCATATATGTGGAACCTAGAGAAATGGTAGAGATGAACCGGTTTGCAGGGCAGAAATAGAGACACAGATGTAAAGAACAAACATATGGACACCAATGGGGGGAAGTGGTAGGGGGGTTGGTGGTGGAATGAATTGGGAGATTGGGATTGACATGTATACACTAATATGTATAAAATAGATAACTAATAAGAACCTGCTGTATAAAAAATAAATAAAATAAAATTTGAAAACAAAGGGAGACAGGCTTTAACGTATCAATAATTACATTAAGTGAAAATGGTCTAAATACATATTTTTAAGAAGAAAGATGGGAAAAGTGGATTAAAAAGCATTACCAATTTATACGTTGTCTATGCTTCAAATATACAAATATAAGCAGGTTGAAAATAAAAGGATAGAAAAATACACTGTTATGGGCTGAATTATATTGCCCCAAGTTAATGCTGATGTTCTAATCTGCAGTATCTCATAATGTAACAGTACTTGGAGACAGGGCCTTTAAAAAGAAAACTAAGTTAAGAGGATCATTAGGATTGGCCCTAATCCAATATGGCTGGTGTCCCTAAAGAAGAGTGAATTAGAACACAAAAATACACAGATGGATGACCAAGTGAAGACACAGTGAGACTTTGCAGCCATCTATAATCAAAAGAGAGAGGCCTCATAAATAAACAAACATGCTACTACCAGGTCCCAGACTTCTAGCTTCCAGGATTGTTAGAAAATAAAGTTCTATTTTTTTAGCCCCCCAGTCTATATTTTGTTATAGCAGCCCTAGCCAATGAATATAGATACCAAGAAAATACCAATCTAAACATTAATCAAAGAAAGCATGAGTTGTTTTAATACCATCACATAAAGTAGATTTCAGACCAAAGAATATTACCAGACACAGAAAAGGACATTATAGGGCTTCCCTGGTTGAGAATCCGCCTGAGAGTCCGCCTGCTGATGCAGGGGACACAGGTTCATGCCCCGGTCCGGGAAGATCCCGCATGCCGCAGAGCGGCTGGGCCTGTGAGCCATGGCCGCTGAGCCTGCGCGTCTGGAGCCTGTGCTCCGCAACAGAAGAGGCCACAACAGTGAGAGGCCCGCATATTGAAAAAAAAAAAAAAAACCCAAAGAAAAGGACATTATATAAAGATAAAAGGGCCAGCCCAGAAAGACATAGTAATCCTAAATGCATATGCATCAAACAGCAGAGCTGCAAAATATGTGAAGCAAAAACTGACTGAACATAAAGTAGAATATTTCACAATTATAGTTGGAGACTTCAACACCACCTCTCAATAATCGAAAGAATAACTAGACAGAAAATCATCAAGGATACAGAAGAATTCAACAACACTATCAGCCAACAGGATATAATCAACATTTATAAAACCCATAAATAGCAGAATACACATTCTCATCAAGTTACCACAAAACACATTTCAAGACAGACTATATCCTAAGCCATAAAACAAACTTCAACACATTTAAAATAATGGAAATCATATAGAGTATGTTCTCTACTCACAGTGGAATCAAACCAGAAATCAATAATAAAAAGATAACGGGAAAATTTTCAACCACTTAGAAAATAAACAACAGACTTCTAAATAAACCATGGATCAAAGAAGAAGTATCAAAGAAATTAAAAAATATATTGAGCTGAATAAAAATTATGTCAGAATTTGTGGGACACAGCTAAAGCAACATGAAGAGGGAAATTTATAGAAATTTTACACATACATTAGAAAACAGGAAAAAACTCAAATTAGTAATCTAAGCTCTAAACTCAAGAAGGTAGAAAAAGGTGAGAAAAGGAAACCCAAAGGAAGCAAAAGAAACCCAAGCCAAAAGAAGGAAGACAATAATAAAGACAGGAATTGAAATCAATGAAATTTAAAACAGAAAAACAATCGAGGAGATCAAGGAAACAAAGAGCTGGTGTTTTGAAAGGTCAACAAAATTGAAAAACCTCTAGCAAGAACAACAACAAAAAATAACAGAAAAGAAACAAATTGCCAATAACATAAATGAAACAAGGGCTATCACTATAGGCCCTGTAGCCACGAAAATGATAATAAGAACAAACTAAGAATAACTTTACAGAGATAAACAAATAAACTTGACATTAGATGAAATGGACAAATTCCTCAAAAAACACAAACTATCACAACTCACACAATTTGGAATAGATAATTTGAATAACTCTACAACTATTATGGAAATTGAATTCATAATTTAAAAATGCCTCCAAGGGACTTCCCTGGTGGCTCAGTGGTTAAGAATCTGCCTGCCAATGCAGAGGACATGGGTTCGATCCCTGGTCTGGGAAGATCCCACATGCTGCAGAGCAACTAAGCCCGAGCGCCACAACTACTGAGACCACGTTCAACAACTACTGAAGCCCATGCCCCTACAGCCCATGCTCCGCGACAAGAGAAGCCACCACAATGAGAAGCCTGCATACCACTACGAAGAGCAGCCCCTGCTTGCCACAACTAGAGAGGGCCTGCGTGCAGCAACGAAGACCCAACACAGCCAAAAATAAATAAATAATTAATTAAATATTTATTTATTAAAAAAATGCGGGCTTCCCTGGTGGCGCAGTGGTTGAGAATCTGCCTGCTAATGCAGGGGACACGGGTTCGAGCCCTGGTGTGGGAAGATCCCACATGCCGTGGAGCAGCTAGGCCCATGAGCCACAACTACTGAGCCTGCGTGTCTGGAGCCTGTGCTCCACAACAAGAGATGCCGCGATAGTGAGAGGCCCCCGCACTGCAATGAAGAGTGGCCCCCGCTTGCCACAACTAGAGAAAGCCCTCACACAGAAACGAAGACACAACACAGCCAAAAGTAAAATAAAATAAATAAATAAATAAAAGAAATGCATTCCATTAAAAACAAATACCTACAAAAGATTTCCAGGCACAGATGATTTCACTGGAGAATTCTACCAAACACTTAGAAGAGAATTAACATCAATTCTACACGATCTCTTCCAAAAAATGAAAGAGGAGGGAACATTCCCAATTCATTTCGTGAAATTGGTATTACCCTGATACCAAAACCAGGTAATGACTACAAAAAGGAAACCACGCTCAAGAGTACAGATACACAAATCCTTCATAAAATATTAGAAAATACAATTCAGCAACATATAAAAGGAATTACACATTATTACCAAATGGGGTTAATTTCAAGGGTGCAAGGTTGATTCAACATTAAAAAATCAATGAATGTAATCTACCATATCAATAGGCTAAAGAAGAAAACTCATAAAAGCACATCAATTGATCCAGAAAAAGTACTGGATAAAATTCAACACCCATGTGCGAATAAAGCTCTCAGACATGTAGGAAGAGAGGAGAAATTTCTCAACTAATAAAAAGCATGTACAAAAGAAAAAAAATCCCTACAAATAGATCATACTAAAGGGAAAAGGCTGAATTTTCCCCACTAAGATTGGGAAGGAGGGAAGAATGCCTACTCTCTCCATACTTATGCTACATAGACCTAAAGTTCTATCCAGGTCAATAAGGCAAGACAAGGAAACAAATGATATACAGATCAGAAAGGAAGAATTAAAACTGTCCCTGAGAACCCTCTTGCACTGTTGGTAGGAATGTAAATTGATACAGCCACTATGGAGAACAGTAGGGAGGTTCCCTAAAAAACTAAAAATAGAACTACCATACAACCCAGCAATCCCACTACTGGGCATATACCCTGAGAAAATCATAATTCAAAAAGAGTCATGTACCACAATGTTCATTGCAGCTCTATTTACAATAGCCAGGACATAGAAACAACCTAAGTGTCCATCAACAGATGAATGGATAAAGAAGATGTGGCACATATATACAATGGAATATTACTCAGCCATAAAAAGAAATGAAATTGAGTTATGTGTAGTGAGGTGGATGGACAAAGAGTCTGTCATACCGAGTGAAGTAAGTCAGAAAGAGAAAAAGAAATACTGTATGCTAACACATATATATGGAATCTAAAAAAAAAAAAAAAAGGTCATGAAGAACCTAGGCTCAGGACGGGAATAAAGACGCAGATGTAGAGAATGGACTTGGGGACACGGGGAGGGGGAAGGGTAAACTGGGACGAAGTGAGAGAGTGGCATGGACATATATACACTACCAAATGTAAAACAGATAGCTAGTGGGAAGCAGCCGCATAGCACAGGGAAATCAGCTTGGTGCTTTGTGACCATTTAGAGGGGTGGGGTAGAGAGGGTGGGAGTTAGATGCAAGAGTGAGGGGACATGGGGATATATGTATACATATAGCTGATTCATTTTGTTATACTGTAGAAACTAACACAACAGTGTAAAACAATTATACTCCAATAAAGATGTTAAAAAAACAAACAAAAAAACCTGTCCCTATTTGTAGATAACATGATTGATCATCTATGTAGAAAATCCCAAGGAATCTTAAAAAAAAAAAACCTCCTAGAACTCCTAGAACTCATAAGTGAGTTCAGCAAAGATGCAAAATACAAGATAAATATACAAAAATTGTTTTTATTTCTATACACTATTTTATTTCTATTTACTAGCAAGGAACACAGGGACACCAAAATTTAAAATATACCATTTAAAATTGCTCAAAAAAGAGAAATAGGTGCAAATCTAACTAATATATATGTGTGTATATGTATGTGTATATATATATATGACTTGTATGCTGAAAACTACAAAATGCAGAGGAAAGTGATCAAAGAAGATTTTAATATATTGAGAGATACACTGTGTTAATGAGTTGGACAACATAGTAAAGATGTCAATTCTCCTTCCCCAAATTGCTATATAGGTTTAATACTATTCTTATCAAAATCTCAGTAATATGTTTGTAAAAATGAAGATTATTCTAAAATTTACATGGAAAGGAACTAGAATAGTTGAAAAGATTTTGGAAAAGTAGAATAAAGTGGGAGGAATTAGTCTACCCAATCTCAAGATTAATTACATACCTACAAGATTAATTACATAGCAAGATTGTGCAGTATGGACAGAGGGATACAAACACAGACCATTAGGACCAAATAGAGAACTCAGATATCTGATTAGGGGTTAATATCCAAAATATATAAAGAACATATAATAACTCAATAGCAGAAAAAACAAATTTTTAAATGGGCAGAGGATCTGAATAGACATTTTTTCAAAGACATCCAAATGGCCAACAACTACAGCAAAAGAAAATTAACATTACTAATCATCAGGATAATGCAAATCAAAACCACAATGTGATATCACCTCACACCTGTGAGAATGGCTGTTACCAAAAAGATAAGAAATAACAAGTGTTGGAGAGGAGGGGGAGAAAAGGAAAACCTCGAGCACTGTTGGTGGGAATATAAATTGGTATGGTCACTATGGAAAAATGTATGGAGGTTCCTCAAAAAAATTAAAAATAATAAAACTAACATATGATCTAGCAATTCTACTCTGGAAATTTATTTGAAGAAAAATGAAAACACCAATTTGAAAAGATATATGCACCCCCATGTTCACTGCAGCATTATTTTCAATAGCCAAATATGGAAAAACCTGAGTCCATCAATGGAGGAATGTATAAGAAAATGTGATATATATCTATATATAACTGTGATATATACTATACACACACACACACACACACACACACACACACACACACACACTGGAATACTATTCAGCCACAAAAAAGAATGAAATCTTGCCATTTGCAACAATATGGATGGACTTTGAAGGCATTATGCTAAGTGAAATATGTCAGAGAATGACAACGTATGATCTCACTTCTGTGTGGAATTAAACAACAACAAAAACAACAAGCCAAGCTCACAGATACAGAGAACAGATTGGTGGTTGCCAGATGTGGAGGATGGGGGACAGGAGAAATGGGTGAAAGTACAAAAGCTACAAACTTCCAGTTATAAAATAATTAAGTCATGGGGATGTAATGTACAGCATAGTGACTATAGTTAATAACACTGTACAGTTTATTTGAAAATTGCTAACAGAGTAGATCCTAAAAGTCCTCATCACAAGAAGAAAATTATTTTCTAACTGTATATGCTGATGGATGTTAACTGGACTTATTGTGCTGATCATTTTGCAATATATACAAATATTGAGTCATTATGTTGCACTCCTGAAATTAATATAATGTTATATGTCAAGTATACCTCAATAAAAAAAAATAAAGGACCTAGAAATAGACCCACACAAATATGCTCAGTAGAGTTTTTAACAATGGTGCAAGTGCAATTCAGTGGAGGAAAGATAGGCTTTTCAACAAATGGTGCTGGAGCAACTGGATATCCATAGGAAAAAAGATGAACTTCGCCCTAACGTCACACCTTATACAGAAATTAATCCTGGGGATGCAGCTGGAGGAATGGAAAGAAGGTGATGGATTACAGAGACAATGAGGGGATATAATCCACAGGCTGGACTAATTTTTTATAGGGGATGGATTAAGAGCTTTAGGCAGGAGTGAAGCAAGAGGGAAGAATCCAGGATGAACTTGGTTGTTGGACTAGAAGCTATTTGGGAGAGTGGGGCTAAAAGATGATATGTCCAGATGTGGACATAGAAAGCTCCAGCTGCCTATAAGATATCCTGGTGGAAAAGCCCAGTCAACAGTTCACAACTGGGCCTAAAGCTCAGGAAAGACATATGACTGTACTAGAGATCTGGGGGTCGCCAGTAAATAGGGAGAGGATAACAAGAAAAAGGCAAGCAGTGGATTGAGTCCTGGGAACATTAACACTTAGGGAGATAGAGAAAGAGGATCCAGCCACAGGTAGTAAGAACAAATGCAGAAGGATAGGAAGAAAATCAGGATAAATGGTACCACTTCCTGAGAGCAAAAGGGAAGAGAGGGTTGTAAGAAGCATGGCTTGGTCAGTGGGGTCAAATGCTACAAAGAAGTCAAATATGATAAGAATTGAGAAATAGCCACTGCACTAACATTGAACTTTTGCTTGATGGCTTCAATGGAGGAGTAGAGCCAGAAGCCAGTTGCATTAATTTAAGGAGTAAATGGGAGGCAGGGAAGTGGACATTTGGGACAGAAAAGTTTGGCTCAGATATAAAGGAAAGAGGAAGGGGAGTAGCTAGAGATTGTGAAGGCATTAAAGGGTCAAGGGAAAGTTGTTAGGGGGCATTGTTTGTTGTGCTCACAGGCAGAGGGGACGATTCCAATAGAAAGCAGAAGGCTGGAGATATAGATGAGACTGGAATGCACATATATCAAGATATCTTATAAAATTCTCATAGTCATGGCTTTTGTTCAAAGCCTGAACTAGGTACTTTTCCACTAAGATCAGAAACAAGGTAAGGATACCCCTCTTCTTTTCAACATCATACTGGACATTCAAGCTAATGCAAAAGGACAAGAAAAGGAAATAAAAGGTATACAAATTCAGAAGAAAAGCAAAACCCTTTGTTCACATGACATGATAGCCCATACAGAAAATTCCACAGAAGTGACCAAAAAAAATCATGAAACTAATAAGCGATTAAATCAAGATTGCAGGATACAAGGTTAATATCCAAAGTCTATTGTTTTCCCAAATAACAGCAATGAAAAATTAGAACTTGAAATTAAAAACATAATACCATTTATATTAGCGCATGTGAAAAAATACTTAGGCTTAAACCTAACAAAATATGTTAAGATCAAGATGAGGAAGTCTACAATATTCTGATGAAAGAAATCAAAATTGGGCTTCCCTGGTGGCGCAGTGGTTGGGAGTCCGCCTGCCGATGCAGGGGACATGGGTTCGTGCCCCGGTCCGAGAGGATCCCGCATGCCGTGGAGCGGCTGGGAGCATGGGCCATGGCCGCTGAACCTGCGCGTCCGGAGCCTGTGCTCCGCAATGGGAGACGCCACGGCAGTGAGAGGCCCGCGTGCCGCAAAAAAAAAAAAAAAAAAGAAATCAAAATTAAATAAATGGAGAGCTAGTCCATGTTCATGGATCAGGAAGCTCAATATTATTAAAATGTCAGTTCCTCCCAACTTCATCTGTAGACTCAATGCAATTTCAATAAAAATCCCAGAAAGTTATTTTATGAATAATAACAAACTGATTCCAAAGTATATATGGAAATGCAAAAGACTCAGAATAAGTCAACACACTATTGAAGAACCAAGTCAGAAGATTGATACTACCCAACTTCAAGATTTATTATAAAGCTACAGCAATCAAGACAGTATGCTACTGGCCAGAGAATAGAAAAATAAATCAATGGGCCAGAATAGAGAGCCAAGAACGAGAACCACACAAATAAAGTAAAATTATCTTTGACAAAGGAGCAAAGATAATTCAATGGAGAAATGATTGTTTTTTCGATAAATGGTGCTGGACTAACTGGATATCTACCTCAAAAAAATGAATCTAGATGCAGACCTTATAACCTTCACAAAAATTAACTCAAAATGGGTCATACTCCCAAATGTAAAACACCAAACTATAAAACTCCTAGATTATAACATAGGAGAAAATCTAGATGACCTTGGATAGGGCAATGGCCTTTTAGGTACAACACCAAAGACATGACCCATGAAAGAAAAAAATGAGAAGTTGCACTTCATTAAAATTAAAAACTCCTACTCTGTGAAAGACACTGTCAAGAGGATGAGAAGACAAGCCACAGATTGGGAGAAAATACTTGCAAAAAAACATATCTGATACAGGACTGTTATGTAAAATACACCAAGAACCGTTAATACTCAGCAATAAGAAAATGAACAACCTGATTTTAAAAATGGTCAAAAGACCTAAATAGACACCTCACCAAAGAAGATATACAGATGGTAAATAAACATATGAAAACATGCTCAACATCATATGTTATTGGGGAATGCTAATTAAAATGAGACACCACAACATACCTATTAGAATGGTTATAATCCAACACCAATTGCTGGTAAGGATGTGAAACAACAGGAACTCTCATTCATTGCTGACGGGAATAAAAAATGGTATAGCTATTTTGGAAGACAGTTTAGTAATTTCTTACAAAACTAAACAAACTCTCACCATACAATCCATCAATCATGCTCATGAATGTTTACAGCAGTTTTATTCACAGTTGCCAAAACTTGGAAGCCACCAAAATATCTTTCAATAGGTCAATGAACAAACAAACTGAGGTACATTGAAACTATAAAATATTATTCCACAGTAAAAAGAAATGAGCTATGAAGCCACAAAAAGAAACAGAGGAACCTTGAATGCATATTGGTAAGTGAAAGAAGTCGGCCTGAAAAGCCTATGTGTTGTATAATTCCAGCCACACGAAATCTCAGAAAAGGTAAAACTATGGAGTCAGAGGTCAGTGGTTGTCGCAGGTTTGGGGGGAGGAAGGAATGAATAGGTGGAGCATAGAGCAGTAAATAGGGCAATAAAACTATTCTGCATGATACTGTAATGGTGGACACGTGTAATGATACATTTGTCAAAACCTGTAGCATGCACCTCACAAAGTGTGAACCCCCATTTAAACTATGGACTCCAGTTGATAATGATGTGGCAATGCTGGTTCATCAATTGTACCAAATGTACCACGCTTGCGAGAGATGTGGATGGTGGGGGAGGCTGTGTATTGTGGGGAGAGGAAGGCGGCCATACGGGAACTCTCTGTACTTTCCACTCAATTTTGCTGTGACCCTGACACTGCTCTGAAAAATAAAGTCTATTGAGAAATATGCGAAACGTTCATCATCCAAGTATCTTGTTTAGGCTCCAGCAGGTGCAGGAACCGCCAGACAGAGCATACCCCATGTCAGCAGTTGAGAGCACAAAACAGAGAAGGTTACCTTAGAGCACTTCCTCAGAGGCCAAAGGGGACTTTCTTCTTTGCTTATTTTTACAACTGGTGGAAGAAAACATTTAGTTCCTTGGAGGCCCAGGGACAGTCAAACGAGGCAGCTGTGGGCCAACTTTCCGAGAAGCCTTACAAAAGCATGGCAGCATCCAGACTTCCTGTTCCCAGGGCTGCCATCAACATCATGCCATTGCCAAGGAAGCCAGATGGAGGGCAGATCAGCTGGCATCCGGCGTCGGGCCATTTCCCTACTTGGTCGTTCACCTGCCCCAGCCCACTGTTGATGTGTTCCTGTTTTGGTTGTATCTTTTAAGCTTTTCCAGAGCGCTTGTCACACACAACAAGAAAACATGCTGTCACATTCCCTCTCCAACTCTCTCTAGGTCAGTGGTGCTCAACCTAGGCTACACATTGAAATCATCTGGGGAGGCTGAAAAGGCTGACACTACCTGGGCCCCACCTGCTGAGATCCTAATTTGATTGGTGTGGAAGTGGGTTCCCACGTGATTCTAATTTGCAGTCAAGGTTGTAAATTACTAGTCTCAGCAGGTCCGTGGGGTTTACACAGACTCCTACACTCCACCCAGCCATAGGAAGGGGTTTTTTCTGGTTTCAGAGACATTCTTCCATGCCCCATCCCATCCCCAGCACACACAACAAGGCTCTAGGAAACATTCTTTCAGTTGATGTATTCACTAATCGTCATGGATATGTATTGAGCACCTACTACGTGTAAGCTAGATGCTGGGAAACTACATACACTTCCCTCAAAGAGCTCAGTATAAAAACATCATCAACCTAAAGACCTCTTATACAAAAGATTAAGTTCTAGGGTCACTATTTAAGGTGACAGTTTGTAGAGATTCAATTTGACAAGTCTCCGCCCTGGCTCAGGGCTCTGTCAGCCAGAAGGAGGAGGAGGCCTCTTTGTAATTCACCCAAGGTACCACACATGCTAGCTGGGGTGCTGGCCTCATGCAGAAGGACCTGAGTCAGGCACTAGCACCATGCCTGGTGCATGGGAGGTACTCTGTATTATTCATTGAGCGACTACAATGGGCTGCACAGAAGCGTTCTTAAGAGGGATTCTGTCTACAGGGATGAGGTTGAGAAAGTATGAAGAGGTAACAGTTGAGCTGAACCTTGAGGAACGGCATGCCTGGTGGGGAGACAGGAGACAAGCATCCCCCAAGATGGGTTGAACTACGGAGTGGAGAGTGGGTATCTGAGGCATTTATATCTGCCGGAGCACCGCACGGAGGGGCTGTATGAAGCAAGCAGACAAGGGAGAAGTTGTGAAGGGCTTATGATGGAGTAGGGACTTGTACCCACTGGGGAGCAGTGGGAGGATTTTCATCTCACATGTAGCACAATCAGACCTTGGTTTCTTCGATTACACTGGTAGCCATGTGGAAAAGAACGTAACCAAAGACTCAAACTCAGTTGCAAAGGCCCTTAGGAGCCTTGAGAATTCCCAAGGGAAATTTAAAGTTAGATCCCCAGGAATTCTCAGGATTCGACTCTTCCTCCCTCAGCCTCCATACACCCTGCTCACACTCTACACCAAGGCTACTAAAGGCTCCATCTGGGTTTTTGTTGGCTATTAGTACCTTTGCAGTGGGTGCAGCAATGGCTTTGTCTATACTTCTTCAGATGATCTGAGGTGATCAAGAGTCAAAGAAGAAACAGTCTTGAGAGAATTTGTATCCTGAGACTTCCCCCATCAAAGCTGTCCACAACCAACTGACAGAAGACCTTGACCAAAGGGAGAACAAATGATAAATTTTGACGAGTATTCCATTCCTCCTAGAGAGCGCTATGAATCTTGAAGAAACACTTCTGCAAAACCAGAGAGAAAATATGCTACCCTACATTTCTTAGGGTGTTCCTATATTTTAGGGACTCAAGAGCGAGCAATTTCTTTTACCCTCAAAAGCCCATCAGATACCCACACAGTCTAAATATAAAGTTGTCATGTTCATTTCATGAAATGTACTGCTCACATAAGTAGAAATGGAGGATTATTGCATGCTCTTCTTTCTACATATTCTTTCATGAATTCTGAATGTTTTTGTTGAAATGTAAATTTTTAGTAGCTTATCTTCTGTAATTTAAACCAACAAAAAATAAACTCCTAGGGCCCACCTCTCTTACTGAATCAGAATCTCTAGGAGCAGAGCCCAGGAATCTGTATTCTAAGGAGCTCCCAGTTGATCTAACTCATTGCCTCCCTGACTTCAGGCATCTACATAACCTTTGCCATAGTCACAGTGCCCTTTTGCTATTGTTCACTCAAGTTGTTTTAGGTCAACTTTAAAATTGTATTCATCCTAAATAATATCCATTAAATCACGGTTTTGATGCATCGTGTTCTAAAAATGTACATTAAAACACCTAACTATTTAAAAAACCCATTGTGGACTAGCTGAAGGCAGCCCCTGCTCCGCCCCACTAATTCAAACTAATTAGAAAGAGTGGGTTCAGCTGCGTCCGGGCCCATGTGATTCAAACTTTGGAGTCTCTTCTTCCAGGACCCCTCTTCCTAGGCATGGGTGCCCTCACACAGCCCTGTGGAAAGCCCCTCACTGCCAGGACGCACCCCTGTCCTTCCCCCAGGTACCCTCTCCTGTCGCTCCAACCAAACTGGCTTTTTATATCTGAACTTCGGACGGTATCACTACAGCACGTTAATAAATGTTAAAATAAAATTTGCAGGTTCAACCCCTAGTAGCAAAAGTGCTTTGTTTTCCAAGAATGGGATTCTTCTCAAACGGATATGTTCATACAGCCCTTTGCATCAGCACCTAAAAACGGCACCCGTTTCTCCAGCTTCATTTCTTTTCAATCTTCCTCACTCACTCTGCCTCAGCCACACTGGCTTTTTTTAGTCCTTGGAACACACCATACTTTCTCCCTCTTAACATACAAGCTTATTCCTACCTCAGGGCCTCTGCATTTGCTGGATTTCTTCACGTCACTGCCACCTACACATTCTTTCGGTTTCAACTCAAACGTCACTGCTTTCCCAGAGGCAGCTCCTGACCAACTCAGCAAAAGTTACACCAATTCCCCACAAGCGCTCCCCTCCAGGCATCCTCTATCACAGCAGTTTTCAACCAAGGGTATTATTGCCTCTCAGGAGACGTTGGTAATGTCTACAGACATTTGCAGTTGTCACCACCTGGGGGGCACAAGTGTTCTCTAGTGAGTAGAGGCCAGGGAGGCTGATACACAATCATATAATGCACAGTACAGCTCCCTACCACAAAGGGTTATCTGGCCCCAGATGCCATGTTTGAGAAGTTCAGCTCTACCGGTGTATATCTTTTTTTCCTTATCATTACCAGCACCTGAATTGATGGTGTGGGGTTTTCTTTCCTACTGAATTGGAGCTCCTTGGGAACTGGAGTTCAGCGCTGTTCTCTGTTCCACCCACAGCACCTAGAGGAATGTCAGGCACACCTGACTCTCAAATCTTGCCCCATTTGCCCTTGTCCTGAGAGTCCACAGCAAGTTGAAGATGGCTGGCCTTGACTAAATGATGAGAATAAGAAAACAAGTCAATTTCCAAAATGAAAACAAAAATGTGTTTTATTAATGAGTGTAGGTACAAATCAAGCTCATGATGAGGAGTCCCTCACACCTGCATGTACTCACAAAATTATCTTCACAGCCATCAATGAAAGATTGGTTCCTCTACTTTTAAAGATGTGCAGAATTTCCTAAGTTCGAATATATAGCTTTAATTATACCAGTGTCCTAAAGCCCCAAGATCGATTGTAGAAAATGGAATCTCGATGGTCTCAAAAGATCAAAAACAAAAGTAAATTCATTATATAAAATTGGTACTTTTACAGAAAAGAATTTAGTATTAACTAAGTACCTCCCCTTCCTTCCCTCTAACCCATGCTCCCTCTCAGTTATTGACAAATTTTTGTACAGTTTAAAATGATAGCCAAATTACCCAATATCAACTTTTCAAAAACAGAAACATTATTCAGAAAAATAATAAAAGGTACCATATAGCAAGAGACTTATGAATGCAACACCGTTGAAATTATTTACTGAGCACTGATGCTAGATCTATCACTACCAACTCCACACACACACAAAAGAAACCTTTGCATTTCTGTAGTGTTTTTCACTTTTATTTTTCTCACAAAGAATATGTCATTGGAATTACCACTATACACCAATGTATGTTTGGAAATAATTCTAAGAGGTGTAAAAAAAATTTAGCACAACATTGTAAATCATCTCTACTTCATTAAAAAATATATTAAAAACTTAGGCATAAAGAATGATTTATCCTAATGTCATTAATGTTACTGGTAAGAGTTAGGATTAGAACTCAGGTCCTATCTCTAATTCTGTGTACCATCCGCTTTCTCCCAGTTTCCCCATCTTGTTTCACAGAATGCTACTGGGTATGCCAGTAGTCATGGTGCTCAGGGATTTTAAACAAATTTTGGAAATGCTGGATTGAATAAAGTCGATCAAATTCCCACAACCTGTAATGTGTCATCACAAAACTCCAGGAAGGATATGGAGAATAGAGCACGCATCAAAAAATTCAAAGCCCCACAAGCCACAAAGCAGGTAACAAACGTGAGCCTGCAGGCAAGGCAAGGCAAGGGCTGGGGCGGGGCTGAGGGATGTGGCGCCATCTAGTGGGGCCCTGGCTGCATAGGGATGCAGCCCGATGTTGTTAGCTCTTTCCAGAGAAGTTATCCATCTTGACATTAATTTGAAATCACTGTGGTTATGCATGTTGTCTTGAATTTAAAAAAAAAAAAATCCCTGTAGTTGGAATATAATTTTTTAAACTAGATCAGCCTGGTCCCACTTGTGAAAACTAGTATACAATGTTTAGCAATCTTCTTTGCCCCATAACCTTTATTCAGAGGTCCTGTTAATTTCCCAGAACTCCGCAGAAGTGTCAAAAACACTGCCTTCAAAAACGAGCATCCAGCCCTCATGGACCACTTTGGTGAGAGTAGCTCTGAACACCTCCCAAATAACTCAAGCATGAGTTGTTTCAGGGTTTGCTCAAATTGAAATTAATTTCCAGTCTTGTTAACTGTTCATGTAGAAATGCTCCTAGTGATTAAAAATATCCTTACCGTTAGCCTTTCTCTAACTCTTCTGGAAAAACCAAAAATTTAATTGAGCTGTGAAAAAGATATAACACAGGAATTGATTCAATATGAAAAAGACCCTTTATCCTTCCAAAACAATTTTAAAAATCATAGTGGTTCGAGGACAATTTAGCATTTCGGTTGAAACTGGTAACACTCTCAAACAACACTATTATGTTTGCAAACTAGCTTTTCTAAGTCAGAAAGCCTCTTTTACTACTCCCTCCCCCTCTTTTTTCCTTTTATTTCCACCCTGCCTCATTCTAAAAATTACATCAGAGAGTCTGCCAGTTGTCTGCATAAGTGCCTAGAACTGTGGCACCAATGTAGCAGAAACAGCATAAATCATGTGGCAATTGATTTTCTTCCCCTGGTGTCTCCATGGTCCACTCACTATGCTAGCTTCTTCTAACTGCTAAAATACCCATCCTGGTCCCAGGGAAAGCAATTCTATTTCCAGAGCCCTGAGAAACCAGATCTACCTATAATGGCAAAATCACACTCACATTTTCCCATTGTGTAAATAAAAACCTGTACACTCCCATGATTTGAAACCCTTGGGGGCCCTAAGGAATATAACATTTGAAGTTACTTGATTAAAAAAAAAGACAATCATGAAATGCTTCCAAGTTAGGTCCTTTAAGTCCCAAATTGGATTTGCTGATTTTAAGTGGTATTCAGCTCTTCTTGACAGCTTTGGTAACTGAGGTAGTAGTGTTTATTCTGTCTCCCCAAGGAGAATTCTTGATAGAAAACAGGATTCATAGGGTCTAAAGAGAATGTACAATTCTAAGGAATAAATTTCATGTTTTGGAGAGAGCTCTGCAATGACCAGAAAGATTGAACCAGTTTTAGTATAAAAAATTAGGACAATGTTACAGAGGTTGACGGTACACAGATGAGCTACACTCACTCTACCCAATATCACCGACTGGTTGGAATGCCATGGGAAACTGACGGAAAAATTGTCCTGCTTCATGAAGGGACTCTGGCACAGTGATGTCTGGTCACTGTCTTCCACAGTCAAGGGCATAATGCCTTAGAAGGCCACCGGATCCATGACTTAATGAAGGTCATCAATAATGTAGATATTGTCTTCTGCTCGGACAGGCTTCAGAGCTGCATTTTTCAAAGCTCCAATGTGAGAGTCCCTCAACGGAATCACGCTACAGAAAGAATAACATGAGTAAGAGAAAAGCAGACCACTTCTCAAGTATGAGCAGTGCATTTGTTTATGTTCAAGTAAGAATGGGTATTTGCATTTCCCAGAACCCCATTCACACAGCCTATGAAATAAATAGAAGCTTTCAGAGTTGTGAATATGAAATTTCAGGAAAGTCTGTTTAATAAGCAGGTAGAAAACCTCAGCAGTAGTTTCAGAAACCTCAGACTGGTCTCCTTCTAGAGTCTCATGTAATAGAATACAAAAATTGAAAATCTAGGGACTTCCCTGATGGTCCAGTGGTAAAGAATCTGCCTTCCAATGCAGGGGACGCAGGTTCAATCCCTGGTCGGGGAACTAGGATTGCACCTGCCATGGGGCAACTAAGCCCGTGTGCCAGAACTACTGAGCTTGCAGGCCTCAGTGAGAGAGCCCTCACGCTGCAAACTACAAAGCCCACACACTCTGGAGCCCACGTGCCACAACTAGAGAGAGAAAACCCGTACACCACAACTAGAAAGAAGCCCATGCACTGCAACAAAAGATCCCACATGCCTCAAAGAAGATCCCATGTGCCACAACTAAGACCCGATGCAGCCAAATAAATAAATAAATATTTTTAAAAAAAACAAAGAAAGAAAATCTAAGAAGACAAACATCAGACATCAAATTGAAGTACTAAACCAGTATACATATTCTCAAAGACGGCTAGGACATGGTTTGGCTAGTGTTTTTCCAACTGTGGACTGTGACCCTTTAGAGAGGGTTATTAAATCTATTTAGTGCTCTATATCCTGTTTTTAAGATAAATATATATAAGTATACAAAATATCAGAGCATACTGGTATAGTAAAATAGTATTGTTTCATCAAAGTGTATACTAGATCATGGAGTCAAAAATCTTACCATGCCTTAATGGTCAAAATTAGAAAGCCATGGGTTAAATGACTTTTATAACACATATGCTCACACATCAATATGAATAGGTCATTTGTGGAGTTTTGATATTGCTACTCTTTTATAATTTGTAGTGTATACAGTTACTACTTTTTATTAGTTAAGCCTGCCCAGAAATGATATGAAATGTACTACATCTTCATTCAGCTCTGATCTTTAAATGGATTAGTCACACATGTGTGGAAACCGTTTAGGTGTCAGCAGCTCAAAATGAATCAATGTGATATAGGTGCACCAAAAATAACTTCATGGGGAAATGCTCAGTTTTGGTTTTGTTTTGCTTTGCTTTGCTGTATTATACAGTATTTCCTACAATGAATATTTTCTTTTCTAATTAGATGACAAAAAGTGAAACTTTAAAAAAACGTTAACAGCAAAAGGACAAAAATAAACTAAAAGGATGCTATCTTTCATGCTTTTCTGCCTGTAGGGAGTATTTTTTTTCTTCCATTCCTGGAAGCAGATAGTCAAAAATTTCTATAAGTATAGGTTTTGGACTCTAAGAGACATAAGACTGAGTCTTTTACCTGCTGTGGCGTGTGACCTTGGATGTTGCTTAACATCTCTAAACATGTTTTCCAATCTGTAGACTAAGAATAATAATAGTGCCTATGAAGGGTTTACAGGTTCACTGCTGTGAAGGGCATGACTGCAATAATAAAAGCCAATGTTTATGGAACACTTGCAATATGTTTGGCATAGTTAAAGGCATGTTCTGTGGATTGGCTCATATGACTAACTCAGACATAGGAAAGACTATGTAATAACATCCAATGAAAGAGAACTAGGAATAACATCTGGCAGCTTAAGAGGGATGGATTTGGAATCGAAGAAAGACCTGTTTAAAGCCCAAGCTGGACAATCACAGAAAGACAGACAAAATGAAAAGGCAGAGGACCATGTCCCAGATGAAAGAACAAGATAAAACCTCAGAACAAGATAAAACTAAATGAAGTGGAGATAGGCAACCTTCCAGAAAAAGAATTCAGAATGATAGTGAAGGTGATCCATGACCTCAGAAAAAGAATGGAGGCAAAGGTCAAGAAGATGCAACAAATGTTTACCAAAGGCCTAGAAGAATTAAAGAACAAACAAACAGAGATGAATAATACAATAATTGTAATGAAAAATACACTAGAAGGAATCAATAGCAGAATAACTGATGCAGAAGAACGGATAAGTGACCTGGAAGACAGAATGGTGGAAATCACTGCTGTGGAACAGAATAAAGAAAAAAGAATGAAAATAAATGAAGACAGCCTAAGAGATTCTCTGGGACAATATTAAATGCAACAGCATTCGGATTATAGGGGTCCCAGAAGGAGAAGAGAGAGAGAAAGGACCAGAGAAAATATTTCAAGAGATTATAGTTGAAAATATCCCTAACATGGGAAAGGAAATAGCCACCCAAGTCCAGGAAGTGCAGCGAGTCCCATACAGGATAAACACAAGGAGAAACACACCAAGATACATAGTAATGAAATTGGCAAAAAGTAAAGACAAAGAAAAATTATTGAAAGCCACAAGGGAAAAACGACAAATAACATACAAGGGAACTCCCATAAGGTTAACAGCTGATTTCTCAGCAGAAACTCTACAAGCCAGAAGGGAGTGGCATGATATACTTAAAGCGATGAAAGGGAAAAACCTACAACCAAGATTACTTTACCCAGCAAGGATCTCATTCAGATTTGATGGAGAAATCAAAACCTTTACAGACAAGCAAAAGCTAAGAGAATTCAGCAACACCAAACCAGCTCTACAACAAACGCTAAAGGTACTTCTCTAATTGGGGAATACAAGAGAATGAAAGGACCTACAAAAACAAACTCAAAACAATTAAAAAAATGGTCATAAGAACATACATATTGATAATCATCTTAAATGTGAATGGATTAAATGCTCCAACCAAAAGACACAGGTTCACTGAATGGATACAAAAACAAGACCCATATATATGCTGTCTACAAGAGATCTACTTCAGACCTAGGGACACAGACAGACTGAAAGTGAGGGGATGGAAAAAGATATTCCATGCAAATGGAAATCAGAAGAAAGCTGAAAAAAAAAAAAAAAGGAAAGCTGGAGTAGCAATACTCATATCAGATAAAATAGACTTTAAAATAAAGAATGTTACAAGAGACAAGGAAGGACACTACCTAATGATCAAGGGATCAATCCAAGAAGAAGATACAGCAATTATAAATATCTATGTACCCAACATAGGAGCACCTCAATATGTAAGGCAAATGCTGACAGCTATAAAAGAGGAAATTGACAGTAACACAATAATAGTGGGGGACTTTAACACCTCACTTACACCAATGGACAGAACATCCAGACAGAAAATTAATAAGGAAACACAAGCTTTAAATGACACAATAGACCAGATAGATTTAATTGATGTTTATAGGACATTCCATCCAAAAACACCATATTACACTTTCTCCTCAAGTGCACATGGAACATTCTCCAGGATAGATCACATCTTGGGTCACAAATCAAGCCTGGGTAAATTTAAAGAAATTGAAATTGTATCAAGCATCTTTTCCAACCACAACACTATGATATTAGAAATAAATTACAGGAAAAAAATGTAAAAAACACAAACACATGGAAGCTAAACAATATGCTACTAAATAACCAAGAGATCACTGAAGAAATCAAAGCAGAAATCAAAAAATACCTAGAGACAAATGACAACAAAAACACGATGATCCAAAATCTATGGGATGCAGCAAAAGCAGTTCTAAGAGGGAAGTTTATAGCAATACAACCCTACCTCAAGAAAAATCTCAAATAAACAATTTAAACTTACACCTAAAGGAACTTGAAAAAGAAGAACAAACAAAACCCAAAGTTAGTAGAAGGAAAGAAATCATAAACACTAGAGCAGAAAAAAATGAAATAGAAACAAAGGAAAAAATAGCAAAGATCAATAAAACTAAAAGCTGGTTCTCTGAGAAGATAAATAAACCTTTAGGCAAACTCATCAAGAAAAAGACTGAAAGGACTGAAATCAATAAAATTAGAAAAGAAAAAGGAGAAGTTACAACAGACACCGCAGAAATACAAATTAGCATAAGAAACTACTACAACAAACTCTATGCCAATAAAATGGATAACCTGGAAGAAATGGACAAATCTTTAGAAAGGTATAACCTTCCAAGACTTAACCTGGAAGAAATAGAAAATATGAACAGACCAATCACAAGTAATGAAATTGAAACTGTGATTAAAAACCTTCCAACAAATAGAAGTCCAGGACCACATGGCTTCACAGGTGAATTCCATCAAACATTTAGAGAAGAGCTAACATCCACCCTTCTCAAACTCCTCCAAAAAATTGCAGAGGAAGGAACACTCACAAACTCATTCTACGAGGCCACCATCACCCTGATACCAAAACCAGACAAAGACACTACAAAAAAAGAAAATTACAGACCAATATCACTGATGAATATAGATGCAAAAAATCCTCAATAAAATACTAGCAAACAGAATGCAACAACACATGAAAAGGATCATACACCATGACCACATGGGATTTATCCCAGGAATGCAAGGATTCTTCAATATATGCAAATCAATCAATGTGATACACCACATTAACAAATTGCAGAATAAGAACCATGTGATCATCTCAATAGACGCAGAAAGAGCTTCTGACAAAATTCCACACCTGTGTATGATAAAAACCCTCTAGAAAGTGGGCATAGAGAGAAGGTACCTCAACATAATAAAGGCCATATACCACAAACCCACAGCAACATCATTCTCAATGGTGAAAAACTGAAAGCATTTCCTCTAAGATCAGGAATAAGACAAGGATGTCCAGTCTCGCCACTATTATTCAACATAGTTTTGGAAGTCTTAGCCACAGCAATCAGAGAAGAAAAAGAAATAAGAGGAATACGAATTGGAAAAGAAGAAGTAAAACTGTCAGTGCTGGCAGATGACATGATACTATACATAGAAAATCCTAAAGATGCAAAGTAATCCTTATCAAATTACCAATGGCAATTTTTAAAGAACAAGAAAACTACTAGAGCTAACCAATGAATTTGGTAAAGTTGCAGGATACAAAATTAATGCAAAGAAATCTCTTGCATTCCTATACACTAACCACGAAAGATCAGAAAGAGAAATTAAGGAAACAATCCCATTCACCATTGCAACAAAAAGAATAAAATACCTAGGAATAAACCTGCGTAAGAAGGTAAAAGACCTGTACTCAGAAAACTGTAAGACATTGATGAAAGAAATCAAAGATGACACAAACAGATGGAGAGATATACCATGTTCTTGGATTGGAAGAATCAATATTGTGAAAATGACTATACTACCCAAAGCAATCTACAGATTCAATGTAATACTTATCAAATTACCAATGTCATTTTTTACAGAACTAGAACAAAAAATCTTGAAATTTGTATGGAGACACAAAAGACTCCAAATAGCCAAAGTAATCTTGAGAAAAAAAAAAACCAAAAAACAGATCTGGAATCAGACTCCCTGACTTCAGACTATACTACAAAGCTGTAGTAATCAAGACAATATGGTCCCGGCACAAAAACAGAAATTTAGATCAATGGAACAGGATAGAAAGCCCAGAGATAATAAACTCATGCACCTATGGTCAACTAATCTATGACAAAGGAGACAAGGATATACAATGGAGAAAAGACTGTCTCTTCAATAAGTGGTGCTTGGAAAACTGGACAGCTGCATGTAAAAAAATGAAATTAGAACACTCCCTAACACCATACACAAAAATAAACTCAAAATGGATTAGAGACCTAAATGTAAAACCGGACACTATAAAACTCTTAGAGGGAAACATAGGAAGAACATTCTTTGACATAAATCACAGCAAGATCTTTTCTCACCCACCTTCTAGAGTAATGGAAATAAAAACAAAAATAAACAAACGGCACCTAATGAAACTTAAAAGCTTTTGCACAGCAAAAGAAAGTATAAAGATGATGAAAAGACAACCCTCAGAATGAGATAAATATTTGCAGACGAATCAACGGACAAAGAATTAATCTCCAAAATATATAAACGGCTCATGTACCTCAATATCTAAAAAACAAACAACCCAATCCAAAAGTGGGCAGAAGACCTAGATAGACATTTCTCCAAAGAAGACATACAGATGGCCAAGAAGCACTTGAAAAGCTGCTCAACATCACTAATTATTAGAGAAATGCAAATCAAAACTACAGTGAGGTATCACCTCACACCAGTTAGAACGGCCATCATCAGAAAATCTATATTACCATATGACCCAGCAATCCCACTACTGGGCATATGCCCAGAGAAAACCATCATTCAAAAAGACACGTGCACCCCAATATTCATTGCAGTGCTATTTACAATAGTCAGGTCATGGAAGCAACCTAAATGTCCATCGACAGATGAATGGATAAAGAAGATGTGGTACATATAGAGAATGGAATATTACTCAGCCATAAAAAGGAACGAAACTGGGTCATTTGTAGAGACATGGATGGACCTAGAGACTGTCATACAGAGTGAAGTAAGTCAGAAAGAGAAAAACAAATATCGTATATTAATGCATATATGTGGAATCTAGAAAAATGGTATAGATGAACCAGTTTGCAAGGCAGAAATACAGACACAGATGTAGAGAACAAACATATGGACACGAAGGGGGGAAAGTGGGGGTGGGGAGGGATGAATTGGGAGATTGGGATTAACATATATTCACCAATATGTATAAAATAGATAACTGATAAGAACCTGCTGTATAGCACAGGGAACTCCACTTCGCTGTACAGTAGAAACGAACACAACATTGTAAAACAACTATATCTCAAAAAAAAAAGTCCAAGCTGGACCAAATGAAGCAGGCTATTTGGATTTGGAAGTAGGCAGATGTTTCCTACCATTACAGACAGGTGTTTGGGGAAATGACTACATGAATGCATATAAAGAGGATTTCACTTTCCCTGGGCAATGGGGTAAATTTGCAAAAAATTCAAGTGCTATGAGGCCCAACAACTAATGTAAAGGAACAGAGCAGGCTGGGCATGTAACAATGGGGATGGTGGGAAGGGGGGGGAGCTGGAAGCACGTGCCTTAGCCTGTGCCTTTGTATGTCTTCAGCCTGGAGTCATCTTCCTCCAGATCTTTGCAGAACTGCCTTCTGCTCCGTTGGGGCTCACTCACATAGCCTATTGCCTTGCTCTGTATTCCCCATGGCATTTCTCTGCAAGTTCTAAAAATACCCTGCTTATTCATTTATATGTTTCTGTCTGTTTTGTCCATCTCTTTGGAATTTAGTAGGCATTCAATAAACAAAGCCCTGAATGAAATCAAATAACAAACCAAACAACCCATTCAAATGTCCCATCAAACAAAATCTGCAATTTAGTTCTCTTGCTCTAGCGGTCAGGTTTGAGGTACTGTTTCTGGAGCAGTTCTGGCGCAATTCCAGGGAAATACAGAGATGCTAAAAATATCACTGGAAGGTTGGACGGCAATGGAGGTGTCCTATATACTAGATTTTTCAGGATCCAGAGTATAAAATGGAGAGTTCAGAAGGAAAAGAGAGGGAGAGAGAAATTATCCTTATTTTTACTAGAGTAAGAATATCAAAAAGCATTGACATAAACTTTCAACCTTACCGTAGTAGCTCCACCTTGCTACTCAGGCAAAAATATCCTAAATTGGGGAAGAAGTGAGAGAAAATTAAACATGTAAGACACAGAGTTCATGAGATTTTTTTTCCAAACAAGTATATTATTACTGTTATTACTTTGATATGAACAAAATCTGTACAGACCTCAGAAGCTGAAAAAATTAATTTACAAGAAAATATTTTTAAAAAGAAGGGGAAAAAACCCAATCTGGACCCTCGCCTGATAACTCCAGGTAACTTTTTTTGAATCTGTAGGAGCCAAATAAGCCCCTTAGTGTAAAGTATCTCATGTTTACTAATAGTTTAGTGTATTCACCCACATGTCCCAACTTACTTTAATGCAATTATATTTCACTGTAAAAAAAATGGGGATTGTGTTTCTTCCATAGGTGACAGGTTTTACACACACGCACAACTGGTGGAAGGAGACCAGGAGGCCCTGGATGGCTGCCTTGTGAACCCCTTTGTTCTACTCTTAGCCCTGAAATCGTGTATCCCTCTCAATGTCCCATTTGCTTCTTCTGTTAAGTGGGTGTTGTAACACCCTCAACAATTTCACCCCCTATAGGGCCAAAACTTGGTTCTTGAGGGAAGGGGGAAAGGAGGAGTGAACACATCTTATGTATTGCAATGGTTTGCTGCCTTCCAAACCCCAACTCTGCCCAATCAACACTTATTTCTCCATATTTAATTTCTCCTATGGAGAATTTAAATATCATGTTTCTCTCTATGGGACAATAATTTTAAGATAAAGAAAAAATAAAAAAAGAACAAGGTAAAAACCAAGGAAGTTATGTGAAATTCAAATCATGTGGTGTGTAGGGCTACAGGCAGTTTGGCTCAAGAAAACTCCCACAGGCACAGTCCTGAGGTGACTTACTTTTGCTAATCATGAAAACCAAAAACGTGAGCAATGACACCAAGGCAGTGACACAGACTCCAATGTAGACTCCCTTATTGGTGCTCATCCATGGATCTTGTGCCAGCGTCACAAGCTGAGGAAACATCAGCAGATCAAAAAAAAAAAAATCTTCTTAGAATTATGGGTAGAAAACATTTCTGAAAATAATGTACACAGACACACTTATCTTTATTGGCCTTTGGCTAGTTCCAGATCATGAGGGGAAGACCAAATGATTTAAAGTTATAACCATGTGGTGAAATTCTAAGACAATTTAGAATTCAAAATGTATTTGGGGATGGTGGAAATGTTTTTTCTCTTGCTTGCGGTGGTATTTACAGAGGTGTATACATTTGTCAAAACTCAAACTGTACACTTCAAATGAGTGTGCTTTATTATATGTAAATTATACCTATTTTAAAAAATTAATAAGCTATTTTCATAAATAATCCTCTTATGATGTTAAAAAAGAAAACAACAATTTTTGTTCCTGTATAAGTTGACGTGGTGGTGTTATCTCAAGCTATGTGAATGTGTTCAATTATTAAAATTGGCCCTTGATTACAAAACTTTTTTTTAACTAGAATTCAAGATTCCATCTATGTATTTATAAATGGACTCGAAAGTAGATGCTCATATACATGGCCCTGCTTAACAATTAAAATGTTGCACAACTGGAAAGAAATACAACTTTATTTAAATCTCCTAGTATGGTTCATAAGGAATCATCACCTCCCGGAATAAAACCGAAATACGCCATGCATCATGTTCAGCCCCTTTACATAACTTAACTCTAATCCTAAAGAGGCCCCATGGGGTAGGTATTTTAACAGGAAGGAAGTGAAGATCAGAGAAAAAGATTAAGTCTCAAGTCTCTTCCTGCATAAGAGTTTAATCTCTGGAGTCAAAATTCCAGCTCTTTTACTTAGTTGCTGTGTGACCCTAGACATGTTATTTATCCTCTCTGAACCTCTGTTTCTCTGTCTGTCAAATGCAGATTAAATAGGGTTCTTGGGAAAGATAATTTAGGTACTTCCTGATCAACACTATGAGGAACACAAAGGATGGTGACTTATAATATGAGCTGTCCTTGCTTAAAGGGGGAACAGCCAGTGTCTTGGGAGGGAAAAGCTGTGTAATTACCTTACTTGTGGGGGGTAAAGGGGTTACATGGAACATGGAGTTACAGGAAGCAGGCTTTGCTTCCTTTTTAAAAATATTATGTTACATGAAAACTGCAGTTTCATTTTAGAATGTGCAGCTAAGCATAAAGAAAGGAAAACAAAAATCAACCATAATCCCAACATCCAGAAACAGCCACTATTACCATTTTTCATTACATACTCTTCTAGAATTTTATCCTAGTGTTTTTCTTAACAGAAGCAGTTACTATATTCAATATATACTACAGTATATACACTACACACACACACACACACACACACACACACACACACACACACACACACACATTTTTTGGTCGTGCTGCACGGCATTTGGGATCTTAGCTCCCCAACCAGGGATCGAACCAGCACCCGCTTCATTGGAAGCGCAGAGTCTTATTAACCACTGGACCGCCAGGGAAGTCCCTACACTATTTTAAAAGTTAGTTTTTTTCATTTAACAATCAACACTGTCTTCTCATGTCAGTAAATGCACTGCAGTGACAACATGTTTAATGGCAATAAGCGGGCATGCTTAACTGACTAAGTAATTAATCCCTTATTATTGAACATTTAGGTTGTTTATAACATTTTCATGAGTATAAATAACAGCAATGAACATCTTTTCTTATACATCCTCACATATTTGTTCAATTCTCTCCCTAATATGGAGTTCAGGAAGTTGATTTACTAGGTCGAAATATATGCTGCTTGGTTTCAGGATACCTGGGAGACACCTTGACATCTTCAGAGTCAAGACACAAAAAGCCCACGATTTTGCCTGTTGTGAACTTGCTTCTACTTGCTGCTAAACATACCTGTCCTGCCGGTAACTGAGGTAAAGAACAATCTCATCGTTCAGAATGTTTGTTTCTTTTTTCTTAATCCAGCTATAACAATATAACAGTCATTTACGTTGTGGCAGTTCTGCTATTTAACAGGCATATACAAATTCAGCACATATCCATCAGATCAATCAGGGCCCATACCATAAGAGTTGTTAAAATCTTCAATATCATTCCTATGTAGTGGTGCTCTCGTTGTCACTAAGGTATGTAACATAAGGCCATTTGACCTCACACTAAATAACCCCACTTTGCCTGAGCTTGAATTTCTCTTACAATGGCCATGCTGCAACTTCTCACCAATTGTGATCAGGATGACGCTCATACCTGAAGCTCTTTAGGTTTGTTGCTTCTAAGAATTATTTGCACATGGTCAAAGGAAAGTTGGTTCACCCAAGGGAGCCAAAAGTAAAGGACCTATTGATAAATTCTTCTAACTTAGAAAGATGAGGTTTTGATGAACATTATAAGAATAAAGCCCCTTAGATTTTTCTCAATCTAACTGTGGAAAAAGTATGACAACATCCTACAGAATCACAAATTTTTTCAAGATGTTAGGACCTTAATAAGTCATCATATGGGGAGGTTTATGTATAGAAAGACTCAGAAGTGGCCTCAAAATTTCTATATAGGAGGACAGTTGGGTTGGAAAAGGATATTAAGGGGCCTATGTTTAAGCAAGCACACTTTCATTTATGTAATACTTTTAGTTGGGATGGCCCCCATTCCACCACATCAATTCAAAGCGCGTTACTTCTCTAACGATCACTGAAGCCGTCTTTGGTATGTAACGTTAACGCACGATCCTTGAATTAATTCACTCGTTTTTTCTAATTTTCTGGGCAGGAGAAAGTCTGTAGTGTGTGTGTGTGTGTGTGTGTAGAGAGAGAGTAAAATATCACTTTTCAGGTATTTCTGACAACTAGTGCATCTATATAAACTTTTTAAGTTAATTAAAGCATCCCTATTTAAGAGTGAAATTATTTTCTTCCTTTATTTGAAATGTGTGGACTAGTCTTACAATAACAATCTCTAAATGTAACTTCTTCCAGGGAGACATACAAGTGAATCTGGTTAATAAAGTAGGAAGGAATATGCTTACAGTTTGATTGTTATGCCAAAGGGCATCTGGAGACTGGGTCACAGTGCCATACCCATCTGCTCAACAAGAAGGAAAATGAATTAGAAAGACAAAAAGTATTGAATTTTCACTGCAAACACCAAATATATTCACATTGCCTTCTGGTAATGAATGAAAAGTTGAATAATCATATAGCTAAATGCTGTAGGCTTACAAGAGTTATACCAAGTTACTAACATTTATTAATTTAACCTGTAAGGTTGTGCTTCTTAAACAGTTTTGTCATGGATCCTTCCAAAATGAACCCTTTTTTTTTCTCTCTGTGGAAAAAAATGCACGTACACAGAAAGTTTACCTACAATTTTAGAGGAGTCATAGTGGCCCATTATCAGAAGTAGGTTAAAAATTGCCACTTAAAGTTATGTAATTAATATTTTCATGACAGCTAAGAAGCTGCCAGTGAGGATGCTCAGAGGCCATTGCACATCCAAAGAGCAGAACCACCCCATTCAAAATAGTTGTTACATTGGTTTTATATTCAAAATGTGTGTGAAATGTACTAAGATATCTGAAATAGGTGGCATCCAACTCCTACATTATATGCCACAGTGCCTAGACATTGTTGCAGAAGTGCTTTAGAAAATACGTTATATCAGCCCCAAGGCCAAAGTATCTTATACTATCTAAAACCCCAATATAAAAGGATATCATGCCTTAAAGTTTTGAATATCCAAATTTTAATAGTGTTTAAAATATCTCGTGTGTCTTACAGAACATACACTGTTGGTCCTCCTAAGCAACAATAGGTTAAATACAGGTTTCTTTTTACTGACCACTTTACATCCTTATACCAATTTTTTAAACCCCATTTTATAGATGAGGAAACAGATCTGAAATGGTTAAAGTTTCCAACTCTAGTAAAAGACAATAGCCTCAGCTCATAACACATTGCATTCCCATTCGGTGAAAATACTGCAGGTCTTACGAATTCCCTAACTACTGACAAAGCTATAAAAATGTCACTGTCTGGGCTTCCCTGGTGGCGCAGTGGTTGAGAGTCCGCCTGCCAATGCAGGGGACACGGGTTCGTGCCCCGGTCCGGGAGGATCCCACATGCCGCGGAGCGGCTAGGCCCGTCAGCCATGGCCGCTGAGCCTGCGTGTCCGGAGCCTGTGCTCCACAACAGGAGAGGCCACAACAGTGAGAGGCCCACGTACCGCAAAAAAAAAAAAAAAAAAAAGTCACTGTCCAGTGGCAATGAAACTGGACTAACTATATCCCCCCAAATTTTTACACTTTACATTACTGTGTCTACATTTTATTCATTCCGACACTACTTCTTAGAGAGCCAAAGACAATATCTACAGTCTAGGCTCTGTGTATGACTTGTGTTATAACCTTAAGTAAGTACTTCAGGTACAGAATGGGTGATGTTGCAAAAACAGCATAAAAAATAAATAAATGAAAACAACATGGACTTGGGTCAGATAAAACTTGACTTCAGTGCTGACAATGTCCCTTGGCAATGTGACCTTGATCAGGTCCTTTGCATATACATTTATGTATGTATCTATGTATATATATATATATTTATATTTCTAGCTGGGGTAACCTTGAACTACAAGCTGTTGAGAGCACTTGTCTGTCTCATAAAGTTGTCACATTAGAAGATGCACTAAACACCATATTAGACAAATATCAGCTATTACTATTATGTTATAATGAAAGGAGCAATAGGGGGAGGAACACAGTGCAATGGACTTTCCAAACATCACGTCCTTCCTTCCTCACAAACACGCAAAATGAGGAATGCAACAACTGCCCATGGGCACGCAGCCAGTAACTGGAAGTTGAATTGGAAGCTATCAATCCCCAAAGCAGAACTAAAGAGCCTCCCCAGTCTGGCAATGGCAGTAAGGAAGGTCTGCCCTGAAAGAATGAAATGAGGTAATATATGAGAGTTTGCTGGCACATCCATCCGTCAAAAGGTGGGTAGCAGGCCACATGATGCCCAAACTTCCTTCCAGATTAACATTCTTTGCTTTGTGAGGCTTTAACCCACGGAATTCTGACTGGGGCACTGTAAGGATTTGGCTGGAGAGCCTCACAGACACTGACAAGATGGCAGCAGTCACAGAAGTCATGGGGACACAGCTGCTCCAATGTCTGTTCCATTCTGGAAAGCTCTACCCTGATCAGGTTTTAGTGACATATTTTAGAGAACGATTCTCCACTCCTACTTTCTTCTTCCTCATCGCATAAAAGTGTGGGTTGCAGCTGCTCCTACTGCTGTTACTTTGTATTTTAATCTACTTTCACTTTGTTTCTGTGACCGGAAACAGTTCACGCTAAGGAGTCCACTTTCAAAACCAAATGTCACCATTAGCTAATCCCAAGTGAATTGGTCCCTGTCTGAGTTTCACTTTGGCTCCATTTTAAACAAGCCAGCTTGCAGGAATGACTGGCAAAAGGTAGGCCATACTGGGGGTCCACTACAGATTGGCAACTCCTGAGCACGATGAGTCATGTGCACGGGGAGTCTTGCAAAGCTTCACCTTGTTTGGATGTATCACAGGCACAAGGACACATAAGCTAGCTTTGCATTACAAAGGGGTTCTGCATGTGGCACTCCCCAAATTTACCACCATAGGTAACAGAGGTAGCTGGTAAAGATGACAGGACTCAGCATCACCTTTCTCCATCACAGGAAAGACAGGTCAATCTTACATCTCAGAAGAATATGTACCTACCCAAATTGGGGAGAGTGGGGAAGACTTTTGTTAATTATTAATTAAATTAATATTTAATTCCTTGAGGTCCCTTTAAGGTGACAGTACTGTCCAATGTCTGAGTCTTGGTAATGAGCCTCAAAGCAATGTTCTTGGTACCTTGGCTCCTTCTGCAGTGGGTGGAATAGCAGAATCTCAGCGGGGCATGCCTCTTTGGTGCCAGTGTCATGTGTCCTCAACCCATCTCAAAGTGTCCATGTGAAATGAAAACTTGACAAGGCAGAAGGGGAGCCTTCTGGGTCTTAGAGGAAGCATAAACACAGGTGACCAGTTTGATCCGGACCAGCGTAGTTTGGATTTAATTGTTTTAAGGCTCTGGCCCAAGGGAGTAAGCCCAATACTAAGTTTGAAGTCAAAGCTGGTTCATTTAATTTAGAAAAATACTGATATGCATGTGGATGTTCCCAAATCATACAAGCTGTCTATGCCGCTCAGCTGTATGTATTTCTGGACATTCTAAGTAATAGTCATAATTGCCACTAAATCTATCACTTACCTTTTAACTGTGTCCCAAGATCTTTATCTCATTTAATCCTTGCAAGAATTCTACAAGATCAGTAACATTCCATCCATTTTACAAAGGATAAAAACTGATTCAAAGAGGGTAAGACGTTTGTTCAAGTCGCATAGCTGACTGGAGTAGCCAGTGTTGGCACTCAAGGCAGATCTGTCTTATTCCAGAATATGTGTTCTTAACAATGTGCCGATGTTCATCAAAATTTGAAAGCTCCCAGGTGTTCAGGAAAGAAACGGAAGTTACCTGTTGAGCAAGAGTGCGATGGGGAGCCGGTTATATTTGTTTCTTGCTGTGTGGTAGGCTGGGTTTCCGCTCTCTGCGTAGGAGAAGATAAAGAAGCTACTGGAATGACAAGAATGGAAGAATAGTGTTCAATTTGTGGAGGAAAATTTCCACCCCCAAGAAAAATAAAAAACAAAACTACAATCAGGAGTTACCCTTTGACTTTCTTAGAAAATATTCAAGGATGGCCTTCAGGCAGTATACTGCCACATAGGTATTTCATTATCATGAATAAATCTGATCTAGAGAATGATCTGGAGAGCTTATCAATAGACAGAATTATTTCACTTTTTATACTCCTAGGATCCCCCTGAAGCCTACAACAGTGCATCTTATGTAGGACACCCAATTAAACTTTTATTCATACCAATGACGTTGTACTTTTGTGGACCAGGGCCTTGAGGTGGGCACTAATCCACTCTCCCCGCTTCACAAGAACCCCAATCTGGTTTTCCTCACCTTATTCAAGTTCCTAATTATCCATCCGCACATCTTTCCAGGGAGATGCACACACTGACCAGCATGGAAAACATACTGAGAATATCTAATTCCTTGAGGTCCCTTTAAGGTGACAGTACTGTCCAATGTCTGAGTTTTGGTAATGAGCCTCAAAGCAATGTTCCTGGTACCTTGGCTCCTTTTGAAGTTGTGTTTTGGTCACTCTTTTTATAAGACTGATTTCCTGTGTTATCTGATTCATCTTCCATTTCTCACCAAAAAGCTTCACCAAGAGTTCTCAGGGTTATGTTTCCTTTTCCTTTCTTGAAATCTCTTCTTTATTTTCTATCAGACATTTCACTTTACCTGCAGAGTTGACCACTTGCCTCTTAATAAGATCTTTACATCCCTTCCTCTTAGAGCACCACAGAAAATCAGAGCAAGTTAGTGGTGCTGGCTGGACAAGAGTTCCCAAACCTGGGCTTTCCTCATTGCCTCTCACTGGTCTTTCTATTTCCACTCCCCCACCATGGTCTTCACATTTCAACATCATCTCTTCTCTTGTTTTGAACTGTCTTTTGTTTTTGGTGGGGTATGTTTGTTTGTTTGTTTTTGCTTTCCTCTAATGCTCAAATCTGTAACAGGATGTGGTTCTCTTTAGGAACTATAGGAATTAAGAACAGGATGAATCAGAAAGTCAGATGATCAGCGTCTTCAGTCAACTTAAATCCATGCAAAAGACCTCTTGAGCTTAACTTCATCTGCTAGTTTGGGTCTTTGTGGCCATCTTTCTTTCTCCTCTGCTCCTACAACTTTATATCCAACCAGTGCATGAATATTTTAGGCAACTAGCATGGACGGGGCACAGAGCACAGAGAGGGAATGGATGTAAAGATAAATTCCCCTGCCCTGGATCTGCTCCAGTGTTCACCTCCTTTCTATACTGTAAAGTTCAACTCTAAACTCAAACTCTTTAGGAAACTATCAGGATGCCTATAAGACTCAACTAATACTATCCCCCAGGAGGTCACATAAACCAACACCTTCCTTCTGAAACTCTGCTTTAAACGAAGGCCGTAACTTACACATGTTCACCAAACAAGGAGCACTAAGCCATCCGCCTCTGCAGGCACAAACTATTAAGAAGCTAAATCAATATTGAGAAAGTCAACAGATGCTCTAGTGTGTTCGCTGCCTGGAACAAAACTATTTTTCTTACAAAGTTTTATGGCTCTAAAATCCCAGTTTTAACCTAAAGACGTCTCTTTAAAACTCAGTTCAAAGTCCAATCCTTCAGATTCCTCCTGGTTGAATATAGACATGGTTCAACGGGAATGAAGGGAAATCGATATGTTCCATCAGACTTTTTCGGCTAAAAGGTTGTGATATTTGTGTTATTCCCCAGGATCCAGAGCCACTTTCAAGTGCCAAAGGGTTGTGGAGGCTTTGAGAACCTCCACTAAAAAGTTACATTTTTAATCCAAAAAATAGAAAGTTTGAACCTAAACATGTCCTCAGAATGGCAAGCTATTTCCCCAGCTTTAAGTCAAATTATTCTCCACTTGTATTAACCTAAACTTTAATCTAACATAAAGTTGAACTATGAACTATGTAGCCAGAATTGAAAAAACAAATGTGTGCACTCTAAATCCCATAAGTCCTTAAATCTGATGTTTACTTTGTCATCAGTATAAATAGCATTACTCTGCTACATAAATAAATTAAAGGACGCCAGAAGCAAAACTGTGTAAGTCACTGACACCCTGAAAAGACAGAGTAATTTATGAAGGCTTTTCCAGTGAGAATGCCAGATCAGGACAAATTCATCCAAACATAAGCTCTATGTTCATAATAGAAGGCAGCAAAGGCCCAACATTCAAATTAAAGGGGACAATCTTGACTCAACCATTTTCTATTCGTATGACTGTCAACACTGAACTTAGACTCTGTGCCTCGGACCTCACAAATGTAAAATAGGATTGAATCACACCTACAAGGCATAGGATTGTCATAAGAATGAAGTGGCTTAATACTTGTAAAGCAGTTAGCATGGTTCTAGAGTAAACATGAACTTCACTGAAATCTTATCCTCAAGTGTTGGGTGAGACTTCAGAATGGATTAAATGATCTCTATTCAGAGCTCCTTGTAAGGACAGGATCTCATTCACCTGACCCTGTTCTGGCATTCCCTATTTTTCCTCATAAGTCTGTGTTCAACTGGGCCAAATCCCCACCATCCTCCTTAGATGTTCAAGATCAGTGGTCTGGCTTTTTTATTTCTTTTCTTTTTTTTTTTTTTTTTTTTTGCTATTAATGAATTCCTTTGAGAATCTGATAAAAAGCTATAGGGTCTCCTCACTCTGAAGATGCTTATACATACAAAAGGTGAATATAACATGGGATGGAGGTTCACAGATTCTGTGAAGCCAGGTTTGGAAGCCTGTTCAAATCCTTACCCCAGATTGCACTTCTGCCTTAACACAACACCCTGGATGGTCTATATCCTCCCTTTTAAAGCCTTCTGGGCTCAGAAGCACATCTGTTTACCTGGCTGGAGGTTCTCTGTGGGTGCTGGCACTGGAAGAGCAGAGGTAGAGGCCCTCGTTGTTGTTGGAGCAGTGGTGACCATCATTGTTGGTAGAGCAGTAGTGGTCGTCATTGGTGGTGGAGTAGTAGTACTGGTAGTTGGTGGTGGAGTAGTAGTAGTGGTAGTTGGTGGAGTAGTAATGGTGATCGTTGTTGTTGGAGTAGTATTAGTGGTGGTAGTTTGTGGTGGAGCAGTAGTGGTCGTCATTGGTGGTGGAGTAGTAGTGGTGGTAGTTGGTGGTGGAGTAGTAGTGGTGGTAGTTGGTGGAGTGGTAGTAGTGGTGGTCATTGGTGGAGTAATAGTGGTCATTACTGTTGTGGTAGGTGGAGCTAGAAATCAACATGAAAGCAAGGATTCATCAAGCAGCAGGAAACAAGAGTCATGTGCTGGGCCTGTGCACCAACACAACCACTGGGACTGTGCCCAGGCAGAAGTGAGCACTTATCTCCCATGAACTCAGAGTTCTCCTCACTGGTCAACTAGAATATGTGACTGAGGAGGGAGTGAAGACATGTTCACAACAAGGAAACAGCTGCATTGAAAGGAGTATATATGGGGAGGTTTGGAGATAAAAAAATGACACCTGGGATTTGTGTCGAAGCCCTTTGAAAAGACTAGTCCCGCATATCAGATTTATGTATCTTCATAAACGTCCGTGGGGTAGGGAAAAAAGTCTAGAGCCCGAAGCCGTGTTTGTCCTCAGTAGCGTGTGACTAGGAACTAAATAGTAGTTCCCAAGAACCAGAATATTTACCAAACAAATAGCATTCCGTTCAGTCAGTCCTAAGGGTACCCTCCCAACAGACCTGCATCCTAAATGTGGATTAATTCACACCATTAACAAACGCTAGATAACACAGATGCCTTGTGCATTTGGTTTGAAGGTGGACTAGACCTTTTAAGGTTCCTTCCTTCCTAAGGGATAATAACAAAAGGTAATGACTTTGTCTCTTTCCAGAGTCAGAAATGGTATAGGACTCCAAACCACTTACTGAAGTCCTCAGAGCTACCCAGAGAAAGAACTGCAACTAGGATTAACCCAAAACACAGTGCCTGGCACAAAAGCAGAAATTGTAGGATTGAATCAAGAATGTGTACTTTTTTCTCACCAGGCATCTTTTTTGCCCACAAGAAGTATTCTTAAATTTCAACTCTACTAACTATAAATTAGAAGCTCAAATCTCTTGAATAGGAGACAATTGGTGTGAAAACTCTTTTGAGGGATTGATGTCAATTTAGTTTGGAAACTAATTTTTGCCTTAAAGAAGAAAAACGTTTTTTTCAACAAATATTTATGAGTGTCTATTATGTACAAGGCATTAGTAAATGTTTTAGGCTTTGGGGGTCCTGTGATCTCAGTGGTAATTGCTCAACTCTGTCAGTGTGAAAACAGCCATAGACAGTATATAAACTAATGGGTGTGGCTGTGTTCCAATAAAACTTTATTTATAAAACTGTTGGTGAGCCTGTTTTATAATCTGATCTGGTCCTAGGGCTACAGTTTGCTGACCCTGCTCTAACAGTGTAGTTAGAGGTTTTTAAGAAGAGTGCAATCCAATCCCCTCCCTTCAGTTTGAAATCAAATCTAGAGAAAAAAGGAAGCAAGCAAAAAAGTCTGATCAAAGGCTATAAAAAGGAAGAAACCTAACTGGCTTGTTTAACTAATGTGTCTTCCTCAGTGGTAAGTATTTTCTGAGGAAGAATCTAGGAAACTAAGGGTAGAGGAGCTGCTGAGGAAGAGCCCTAACAGAAGGTTGAAAAGTAAGCTGATTCTGTGAAAAGTGCAAGAAAACTTAAGCAAAAAATTGGATTGGATGCAGAGAGTCACTTTGGCTCAGTTATGGACCCATTTCCCACTGGACAGAGCAGTGGCTTTGTAAATATTCATCTATTAAAGAATTTCTAAGCACTCTAAAAGTCCCCTACTGGGACCTCCCTGGTGCTGCAGTGGTTAAGAATCCGCCTGCCAATGCAGGGGACAAGGGTTCGAGCCCTGGTCTGGGAAGATCCCACATGCCACCGAGCAACTAAGCCAGTGCACTACAACTACTGAGCCTGAGCTCTAGAGCCTGAAAGCCACAACTACTGAGCCCACAAGCCACAACTACTGAAGCCTGCGTGCCTAGAGCCCATGCTCCGCAACAAGAGAAGCCACCGCAATGAGAAGCCCACACACTGCAATGAAGAGCAGTCCCCGCTCTCTGCAACTAGAGAAAGCCCGTGCGCAGCAACGAAGACCCGACACAGGCAAAAATTAAAACAAAACAAAAAGAAACAAAAAAGTCCCCTACTAATTTCTTTCTCTATCCTTTTTAAAAAGTATTCAGCCAGACCAATCAGATAATTTCACAACTCCAAGAATAATCTCTTCTCCACACGTTGCCTCGTCACATGTCTACAGCTCCATCCTCTTTTGGTGTCTTTAAATTGCCTCCTACATATAGGTTCCCCAGAGTCAGCTATTTGCTGCATCAGAATTGACCTTATTTTACCTGCCTTTATAAAGGACACAAGCCAAGTACAAAAGTTGGGAGATTGCAATATCAAGTTCATTTAAGTCAAAAAAGAGTCATAGCTTATGAAGGCCACAGGTATCGGATTCTGTTGTCAATAGAAGACTTTAGTGGGAGAAGGTTCATTAGGAAAGAGCATCAGAAACCAGGAAATCCTGAAGAACCTGCTCCTTTCATCAAATGGCAAGAAAAATTAGGATGTCTACATCAAGATGGAAAAATGTAAACTTCCCAGATTTTTGGATTTTATGAAATTCTTAAAAGCAACAGGTGAACGTTATTGAGATGCAAATGTTTTCATACTGCAATAAAGCCATTTTATTTTTTCAACAGTCAATTTAGTGATATGGTGTGAAATATGCTTCAAAAAATCCAAGACAGGACAGAGGGAGGGGGTGAAACTATATAGGCTTATACAATGTATATGCAACAAGACTGAATTGATGATTGTTAAAGCTAAATGATACATCTACTTGACAGGACCTTATATTACCTATTTTATATGTATGAATTCTCTATAAGTCTTAAAATGTTAAGACAGGACACTTGAGAATTCTTCTAAGACATAACCTCAGAGAAAAGGGCAGTTCTTCAAGTGGAATAAATTTACCTCCATAAAAATGTTCACTATATTTCACTGTGGAACAGTGAATGCTTTTTCATGAACCAACTAGCATTTTTGAAGCACTGCTTTAGGAGATAGTTTGCTGACTGGGAAGATCTCTAGACTATGGTCTTGAATCAAGGTTAGTCTTTTTTTTTTAAATTATTTTTTATTTTATTTATTTTTGACTGTGTTGGGTCTTAACACTTCATTCTACACTAATAGAAGTTATTCTATTCCAAAAGTTATTAGAAAACAAAATTATAGGAACCTCCTCTTTCCCTAATAAAGGAAGACAGTTAATATCAAACAGAAAACTCTTATCTCTGGGAACCCACAGGAAGTAATCAAAGGAAGGAGGAAGACAAGCTCACCTGGCTTTATACTCAAGTCTAGGGTGATTTTTATATCATTGAACCACCCTCTCTTCTCAACACGGCAACAATACAAGCCACTGTCAGCCTGGGCTGCATTCTCTATGGTCAAAGACACATCCCCTTCACCAATGTTTCCGTTTAGCTTATAACGTTTGTCCTTCTGAAAGGTGACACTGTATCCATTAGTCCAGATAATGTCACTTCCACAGCGAGTTAAAGGACATGCCCCTTGGCCCCAGCACATGCTCGTGACTTCTCCACCATAGGTGCAGGGTAGCCTGACAGACTGACCCTCCACTCCAGTCACTCGTGGGTAAGACGTTACACCATCTGTAAATAAAGAGAAACCTGAGCATGAGGTCTCAATATTTTAACTTTAATTTCATTCTCATTTTTTTTCTTTATATAGCTTCTTTGGTTTGTAATCATCTGACTATATCTTGAGTTTTAAAATTTAGTATAAGCATTTTTCTATGTTAACATATTCTTTAGCAGCGTTACTATTTACTAGATATATTTGTAGATAAAACATCATATAAACGTTTTTCTGTATTCAGGATTATTTCCTAATAGGAAAAGATTTCCAAGAAAGAAAGTACCAGGATAAAGGGCAGAAATATATTCAGTCTCTTGGTGAATATGACCAAATTTCTTTCCAAAAGGTTTGAAACAAATGATACTCCAGTAATGCATGAGTGTGTGTGTTTGACAGGTATCTGCTTATTTAATAGGTAATACATACATGTGGCTTTTCCTCTCCCCTAGATTCAATCACTGTCTCAGTTGAAATCTGTTTTAAAAAGTCTATTGCATTTAAAGTTTTGATTTTCAATTTTTATTGCAATTTTAAAAATTGCTATTGCAAATAAAGTCACCTCACAACCCCTCTCTTATTTAAAAAAAAAAAAAGCAGAGCTAATGTTTTACTTAAAGCAGCATTGACTAGAAGGCAGAAGCCTAGTAAACTCTTTAGAAATCAGTTCTTAGAAAAAAGGGTTTATAATAGTTTCAGGAGGAACTGAGGCTTATCATGCTTTACGATCAATCCAAAAAATTTAAGCAGGGATCCTTTCTCGTGAGTTGATGACAGCCCTGCAATGCAGGTGGTAAGGTCCATTTACCCAGGTGAAACCAAAAAATCGGAGAATATTCGATCAAATACTAAATTTTGCCTCTTAAAAACAAATAGGCAGGAAAACTCTCTTCTGTGGCAGTGGCTTAAAAAACCCTGCATTGCCAAATGCAATCTGGGTGGTCCTTGAAAGAAATCTGAGATTCAACAGTTAATCATAGTTAGGACTGAGCTGTGAGTTTGGGAAATGCTCTGGGAATAAAACACTCATTGTTACATAAATTAAGAGTCTATATTTTTCACTGGAATTCTGATAATATTTAATTTTGCTTAATGTCATTTTTGGACTATAAAGGTAATACATGCTAATTATAAAAATTTAACTTTTAGGAGTATAATTTTAAATGTACTTTCCTCACATTCCCACCTCTAGAGATTGTTTTTAAAACTTAGGATATGTCTATTTCTAAAATTTTTCCCTATCTCACAGAGTGTTTTGAATTAACATGTTTTTCTTTTTAAATTTTTTTTTTGGCCACACCGGGAGGCATGTGGGATCTTAGTTCCCCAACCAGGGATCAAACCCTCGCCCCCTGCTTTGCAGTCACAGAATCTTAATCACTGGACTGCCAGGAAAGTTAAAATATTTTCTTTTTAAAAGAAATAGTTGCACATGGTTAAAAAAAATCAAACGGCACAAAATGGTACAATAAAGCACTTGTCTCCTTGCCACCCTACCCCCTTTTCTTCTTCCCGTCCCCTTCCACACCGTGATAACAACTGTTACTCTTTGCTACATACACTTGAGTAATTCATGCATACACAACCATCTACCTACTCCTTTTTTTGGTTTCAACACAAATGGCAGCACATGTCATCCTGTACTGCATGGTGCCTTGTTCACCTACCCATAGATTTTGTAATTCTTAGCATTTATGCAATTTCTTTGGTTTAAGGTGTCAGCCTGGTTCTTTGGTCACTAGTTGACCCCATTACCTTCCAACAAACCCCAAGAACACCTACCCTCCCCCACCACACCCACACCCCCACACACACTCCCCCTTCCTCAGCGCTTCCAAAGTACAGCCCACCTATTCACTTACCTGTCAGAAGGAGTATGAGGCCCAGGATGGCTACCCACGGATGCATGATGGTATCGGCCTGAAGGAAACACAGAGCACGCTGGTTGGTGTGCCCCCAAACCAGATGGTATCAGAACGAGTCTTAATTCTCAGACTGCAACTTCTCCTTTCACCCTGATGGGGGGAATCACATAAGACTACCTGCTGGAAACAAGACCATGCAAAGGCTTCAGGTCTGTTGGCTCCTGGTGACTGAGGGCTCTGCCCCTTCCAACAGAAAGGCAAAGGTGTCCTCTGAAGCAGTCCCCTCTTCCCCAGCTCCTTTCCTATACTTAGAGTCCAAACTGACTCCAGGTGCTGACAGAGGAGATAAGGGAGCAAACAGGAAGGAAACCAGAGGCCGGCTTAGCCAAGGACACCAGAGCAAAGACCAGACTTCCGGTGGCAAAGGTGCACTTACCCTTTGCCTCGAAGATGAGAGGCAGCTGGCCTTCTGGCGAGGGCAGGGGACTTCCTTCCTGCTCTGTGGCTACAATGGCTAGTCTCCAGCCTCAGTCAAATTGTCAAGTGCCCACAGATATAAAAACGCACAACATGAGAGTTGTGAGTTTCAGTTTTCTTTGGGGACTTACTGAGGACCGTCTTTGGCCCAGGAGACTGCCTTTCAGAGGTTCTGAGGAACCTCTCCCAAGAGACAGAGGTGGAGAGATAAGCATATATATGATTTTGGAGAAGTATAATCAGGCACACATCTCGGTAGAAGGTCGCCGCTGGTCACAAGGAACAGATATCTCAGTTCTAGTGCTTTTCTAAGTACGGGAAGATGAAAGACATTTGGATTCATAAAATTTTCTCCTGAAAACATCTAACTATCTGAAGGCCTGTTCAACCAGTTTTCCCAGAGCACAGAGTGCCATTCCTGATCACTGCCCTGAACTCCTTTCAGGGTGTATTGAACATCAGGGACTACAGTGGCTAGTGACTTAACTCTTATGGAATCAGATGGAGAGTGACACTGTATAGCTGGCAGTGTCCCCTCATGGTTATAAATTCAATCATTATTTGGGAGGCAATTCAGGACCATTTTATCCCACGGTGCTAAGAATACTGTGTCCTCAGTCAGGCCAGGATTCTGTTGATCCTCAGTTTGCTATTATTGGACTAGGCACGGCTAATAGTAGCTAAAAGTCTCTGGACCACCTGTCTTACTAGTCTGCTATGGTCCAGGCAAAGATTCCCTCTTGTTGTTTCTTCCCATATCGAGAGTTACACTATTACAATCTTGAGTTCATAAAGAAATATATATATGTGTGTGTCAATCATTTCAAGTTGCCTAGTCATCATTTTTATCAGAGGCTCAGTCACACGTTTGGTAATGCAAGAAACAACAACCTTGTAAAATACGCAGAACACAAATAATATAGCTAGTGGCATTAATAGGGTCATAAGTAAATATTTAAGCCAAGCGCTTCCATGAGGTGCGGTCCAGTATATTCCCAGCTCATCTGACTCAGTCTCTCCTTACCAATCGCTATCTTAAAAGTAATGAAACAATGGTATTGTTCATAAGGCACCGGGCCTAATTTCCTAGTGTTATTAGGTTGATTAGCCTTAGTTTAACTGTTCCCAATATAAGGGAGCTTTTAAACTTAAATGACTTAAATAGTCCGGTGATAGTCATATAAATCCACCCCATAACTGAAGGAGGGTCCCTCCTAATAAATGGGAAGTTATATTTTTTGACTGAAATTTAGCTTGTTCTTATTGAGCTTGAGTAACTTTAAAAGAAAATTCATATGTATAGCCATGGTCAGAGCAAGTACCGTTGATTGGCCAAGTGAGAGGGTCCCATCTAGTAATACCAATATAGCTCAAACAGAACTATAACTTCTTTCTTCTAAAATAAATTTCCTAAGGGTCATCCAATTAGAGCCTTGGAGAGGAGAAATTCACCAAGGTAACCCAGAAATATTGGATGTAGGTAATTGACCAGAAACCCAACAACTGGATTAATTTCTAAACTCTGTGTAGGATTTATGCCCATGATAGAAAAACATGGATTTATGCAAAAGTCCAAGAAATTAGTATAAAGAATTATAGTATATAATTATATTCATATTTCTATAATTTTAATTGTATGATATTATTATCTAATGTAATTATTATATTGAAAACATGATAAATAATCATATGGGTCAGGTCTGGCATCTAGGAAGAGCCATCTACTTCTGATGTTGTCTTCTTCTTGTCTTGGTGTGAGTGCAGTTTCTCCTCTGTTTGAGCATTGTTTTAAGGTGAGTTTGAGGTCAGCAGTTCTCTCTATAGGCCAGTCCAGTGCAGGGGCCCTTTCTAAGTGGAAAATATGAATCCAAGAGTCAATTTCCTTCAGTCTTTCTGTGCATGAGCTAGTGAAGAGTACCTGATAAGGGTCCTTCCATCTAGGTTGGAGATAATCCTTTAAATGATGCCTTTTCCAATATGCATAATCTTCTGGTTATAGTTCATGGGGCATCTGATCTTCATCCAAAGATAGATTACTGTGATAAGCTTCAGAAACAAACTTAGAGTGTCCTTTTAATAATTCAGTTAAACTTTACAATAATGTAACGTTAACAACAGGGGCCTATCTGGTAAGTGAGTCTTAGGAAGTAAACACAGACCTCAATTAACAACACTAGAATTTAATATCCACTGAAACATAATTTTTCTCTCTAAAATTACCCTGATTTCTATCAAATACAGCCAAATTAAGAGTAATTTGTTGGCAAAAATAAGTCTGGTTTCAATAAACTTGGCCTGATTATTTACATAAGTGTAACTGATCATACGGGCTCTTTTTTAAAATTGGCTTTGCTGGAACTTTTTATAAAGAATCTCAGATTGAATTTTTCAAAGGCTTCTCAAGGCCAGAAAAGCCATCCCATGGGCTTGCCATCAGATCCCACCTACAATATCTACAGATTTGGGTGAATTCCTCTCTTCTCAAGGTCCCAAAATATCTTCAGATTCCTGCATCTATCAGGAGGTGGCCTCCCTTATTCACTTGATAAGGCTGCTAGTAACATAAGGGTTTACAGTTTTGGAGGAATCAGGTAGAAAGAAAAGATAAATGTTTCAGTTCTGCTTACGAAGGTATCATTTACCAAATTACTGTAAGTCATAATTAGCTTAAAGGGAAAGGTTTCCTTATATCTGGAAAACAGATTAAAAGGCAGTAATATTTCAGGAAAAAAAAGGCAGTAATATTTCGGAAAAAAAATTATAACCATATTGATCAGTTCACTGAGTCCTATGTAATTTTCGATCTTTTGTTAACAGTTTTATGAAGAGTTTTACAAGCCTGTGCTTGTCAAAAGTCCTTTCTATGAATTTTCTTTAAGATGAAACATTTTTGCAAAGACATCAGAATCAAACAATAACTGTCTCTGAATGACAAAGATTTTAAAAGGCATGGTTAAAGATCTGATTGCAAAAACTACGATGAGATATCACCTCACACCAGTCAAAATGGCTATCATCAAAAAATCCTTGAGAGGGTGTGGAGAGACGGGAACCCTCCTACACTGTTGGTGTGAATGTAAATTGGTACAGCCACCATGCAGAACAGTATGGAGGTTCCTTAAAAAACTAAGGAAACATATGACCCTACAATCCCACTCTTGGGCATATATCCAGAGAAAAACATGGTCCGAAAGGATACATGCACCCCCAATGTTCATTGCAGCACTGTTTACAATAGTAAAGACATGGAAGCAACCTAAATGTCCATTGACAGAGGAATGGATAAAGAAGATGTGGTACATACATACAATGGAATATTACTCAGCCATTAAAAAGAACGAAATAGTGCCATTTGCAGCAACATGGATGGACCTAGAGATTGTCATACTGAGTGAGGTAAGTTAGACAGAGAAAGAGAAATATCATATGATATTGCTTATATGCAACTCTAAAAAGAAATGATACAAATGAAAGTATTTACAAAACAGAAACAAACTCAGACATAGAGAACAAACTTATGGTTACCTGGGAGAAGGGTGGAGGGAAGGGATAGTTAGGGAGTTAGGGATTGACATGTACACACTGCTATATTTAAAAAGGATAACCAACAAGGACCTACTGTATAGCACAAGGAACTCTGCTCAATGTTATGTGGCAGCCTGGAGGGGAGTTTGGGGGAGAATGGATACACGTATATGTATGGCTGAGTTGCTTTGCTGTGCATCTGAAACTACCACAACATTGTTAATTGGCTACACTCCGATATAAAATAAAAAGTTAAAAAAAAAGATCTGATAGTGATGCAATTGGCAAAGAAATTTGTTTCATAACATTTTAAGATAATAATCAATTATGACTGATAACATTTTACTAAGACAAACCAGGTTTTTAGGAATTCCAATAATTTCTAGAATATCTATATTAATAACATTTCCCCCTAAAATATAGCCTAAGAATGTTTATCACAATTCATTTGAAATGCTTTCCATGTAATTTAACATACCAAATAAGCCTAATTAGTTTAATATTTCTCTGTTAAGGAGAGAAAACAATTCCCTTGAGGTATTCCAGGGCCTTTTGGAAGACCTCAAAGTTAGCTAGAGGTCAAATATAAACTTCAATTAGAATGTGATCTTTGGGAAGTTTGCCAAAAATATCAAAAGACTTTAAAACACTTGGCATCATAGGTCACTGTGAAACAATACTCATTCACTTAATCAAGAGACAATAAAAGATTTCAAAGGCAAATACAGAAAGTGATTACAAATTACTTAAAACATAAAGAAAATTTACAATCTGTTATAAAAAGCAGATCAATATTCTAAGAAAACACTCCCCTCTTAATACAGAAAAAAACAAAATCAGGTTTTGTACCATTTTACCTTTAATACTGAAATTCATTTGCTCAGTTAAATTTATTCTAATCTTAGTTCTGACCATACAAAAAAATTCCCCTCTAAAGTTTCTTATTTTTTCTCTCAAACCTTCTAAAATTTTCTATACCCATATTAATTTGTCTCTTCTTTCCCATTTAGAAATAATTAGCATTAGGACAAAATTATTTTCTTTTTCCTTAGCAAAATACATTTCTATTTCTTACACCTTCTTTTTTCTTGCATACAAAGATGTTTTCCATATTAACTTAGTAGTCTAATTACATATATTAATTAGAATTCTCAACTTTTAAAAACCTTAATTTCTAGTGAAAACTAAGAAGTAAGCAATTATAAACTGTCTTTTACATTAGCATTCTATAGATTGGCAAACTTTAAATACTACTTATAATTTCTAAGAAACGTGATTTCTTAAAGAAAATGTCTCCAAATGTATGTGGCACCAAATATGTTTATTAATAGTCCTAAATATCTTTAATTTCTCTGCAAAATGATGCCTATGTTCAGTAATTAATGTTCCAGTTACCTTATTTTATTTGGGAAGGACAGCAATATTTAATAAATTTTCATCATTTAACTTATTTTAGCAAAATTCTAAAGTTTCAAGTTACCAAATATCTAGAGAGACTATTTTCAAGTAGACATTCCTAAAACATAATTATTTCTAAAGAGTTTACCTAAAAGTTCTTATCTCACTTACATTTAATAGACTTATAAAAAATTTCATCATACCAAGTTATTTTTCTTGCTGACAGATATAAGAACTTATTCTAGTAAATCTAGGTATAATAAAAGTATTATATTTATGTTGATGGCTCTAAAGACATGTCTATATTAATTAAACCAACAAGCTCTAACTTTTATACCAAATATTAATTTAATACTGAATATTTCCCAGTTCACATGAACCTAAAATTCATCTGGGCTAGTTTATTATATATTTCTGAGAATCTATATAAGCACTTAATTTCCTTTAAGTCAATTAAATAGAGCTCATTTCCAAATTAGTTTTGGTAATACTCTCCAGAGGTAGAGACCTATCATATCTATAAGGCACACACAGACATGTAGCTTCATCTTAAAAACTTAGTTACAAATCAGTTATTACAATATAAAACTCACTAGTTTTTAAATAACAGTTGGAATAAGTTGTTTACTTGCTGGTATTTTAAAAAGCCTTTCCCCCTTTTTTCTCAGTTTCAGGAATTGAAGATGGTCTAGATAAGATAATGGATCCTGAGAGCCCTGCTAGAACATTTACATCTCAAGTCACAGGGAGAGAAATGCAAGGTTCTCCTAGAAGGACTTGTTCCCTTAGAGTCAGAATTCTTTAAAGATGTAGGCTGACATTCTGAAGCCCCTATTTTAGGAAAGCCCTTAGGCCAGCTTCCCACCTAATCACCCAGTCCAGACTGCTCCAGTCTCTTTCAACCAAAGTCCTCCAATATCTTTCAACTGGGTGGGGGTGGGGACAGTTAGGGGCAGGTACTTATTATACACCACCAAATAAAACTCAGGATCATCCACCGATTATCAGGAGATCTGAGAACCAGAAAGGCCTACTCAAATTCATCTGGAGACGCTGAGGAGGCAGACAGACAGAAGGGCAATGGGTCCTGCTGGTACCAAGGGCTCTGGGTCCTAAGTGCAGGCAAAGGACAGAAGTCTGCTCTGCCTCCCTTCATGGTCCTCAAAACTGTCAACTGAAACAAAAATGTACAATGTGCCCGTGAGTTTCTGTTTTATTTGGGGACTTAATGAGGACCAGGAGACAAGCCTCTCAGAGAGCTCTGAGGAACTGCTCCAAAGAGGTGGCCTTGGGGGGAGGGGAGGTCGGCATGTTTGTGATTTTGGAGCCGTGCAGTCGGTAGAAGGTTGCTAGTCACAAGGAACAGCTATTTCAGTTAATGATTTTAGTGCTTTTCTAAGGTCGGAAAGATGAAAAAAATTTTGGATTCATAAAATTTTCTCTTAAAGATATCTATCTGAAGGCCTGTTCTGCCAGTCTCCACAAAGCATAGAGTGCCTCATTCCTGATCTCTGCTCCAAACTCCTTTCAGGGTGTGTTGAAGGTCAGCGATTGTAGTGGCTACTGACTCAATTCTTGTAGAGCCAGGTGGGGAGCGACATTCTTTAGATGACACAAGAATTAAGCAAAAATGCAAATCATTATACCTCACCATTCATGCTACAGGATGCAATGTCGCAGACCACATCTTACTGAGTGATATCAGGAGAATGTTTCAGGAAGCAGAGTCTGGACTAGACTTGGGTTCAGATCCCAGCTCTGCCACTTACAAAGCTGGGTATCCCTGTGAGTTATGGAGTTCCTCCAAGCCTTGATTTCTTCCTTTGGAAAATAGCACTAAAAATACTTGCTCTATCTCCCTCAGAGACTTTTCTTTATGAGCAAAAGGGCTGTGGGAGAACTTAAACTAAACTTAAATATGCACTGATACTAGCTAAGGTTTTTGGAGAATATACTGTGTAGCAGCCTCTGTGTCAAGCACCCACATGAATTTAATCTTCACAGAACCCCTTAGGCAGGTGCTGTTATTAACCCCATTCATGGAAGAGGAAGCTGAGGCTTCCAGAGGTTAAATGAGCCTAGATTCCAGATGAGGGCTTCTGACTTTTGATCTTAATCATTAAACCATACAAACAAGTATAAGCCTGGCTAGTGTTTCATTAACTCTCCTTCTGGTCTAAAGATTCACTAATTTCCTCTCAGGGAGGCATTGGTGCTCCGTTTCTAGGCTTCTCGCAGCTCATGACAGGCTTCCTGGAGAAGCTGACGATGGCCTTGGCATCCTGTGGTCATGGGTCCTGTACTGCCCAGAAATGTGAACCCTGCTCTCTAGCAGCCTCTGAACTCGGAAGAGGCCTAAAGCCTGATGCTGTAAACTGGAGGCCCAAAGACTATATCTGGCCTGCAGAAGTACTTTGTACACAGTGTTTAAAATTTTATTTCTTAATTAATAGCCAAAATTAAAAATCCAGAGAGCTCACGTGAGAACTCAGCTTTTTGTATTTTGTGAAATAAAATGAGATGTCAGGGCTTCCCTGGTGGCGCAGTGGTTGAGAGTCCGCCTGCCGATGCAGGGGACACGGGTTCGTGCCCCGGTCCGGGAAGATCCCACATGCCGCGGAGCGGCTAGGCCCGTGAGCCATGGCCGCTGAGCCTGCGCGTCCGGAGCCCGTGCTCCGCAACGGAGAGGCCACAACAGTGAGAGGCCCGCGTATCGCAAAAAAAAAAAAAAAAAAAAGATGGCAACACGCGGCCTGTACCACACTTTAACCTTAGCGCATGCCCTCTCCAGCTTGCCCCTGCACCAGCCCTGCCTGGGGGTGCTTCAATCTCTGAAGAAGGCCTTGGTTGGAGGAGGCCCCTGCCTTAGACCTTCCTCCACCTACTTGAATACAAGCCCCCTCCTGTTGCTGGGCCTTCACACAGGCTGTCCCCTGAACTATTTGCTGAAAATCACCTCTTTCATAAAACCAAGAGGTATGACCATATGTCTTTAATAGGCCTCCTAGCTTCACGATGCCATGCGCTTGAATTCAACTAGGTAACAAGAGGCATTCTCCCAAGGAATAAGCATATTTCTGGATACCTGCTTTCATCATGTTCTCTGCCTTTATACACTTGGAGGGGACACTACTGACCCCACTTCAATCACCACCGAAGGTCGGGGGGAAAAATTCTGAAATGCCTCATGCAAAAATAGGCCATGCCTTATTTATTTGGGAGACAAAACATTTTATGGCTACTTTTGTTACACTCTCAGACTTGGCCAAAGCCCAGTAGATCAGTGATAAAAATTTTCTAATTTAATTCAATTCTACCACACTTGTTATTAATATATTGAGGCTAACAGGGCATGATTCAACACACCAAGGATGAAAAAAATCCAGAATTGTGCAATCAGGCAGAGACACAGGTAAGTAAGCAACTAATAAAATTGAGCAGAATGATGTAAACGATAAATATATAATCAGACTCTGTCACTCCTCAACTTACAACCCTCCTATGTTTCTTTCAGGAAAAAAAAAATCTAACTCCTTACCCAGATTTACAAAGCCCCAGTGATCTGGCCCTTGCCAACATCTCAGATTTCTTCTACCGCTCTCTCCCTGCCCACAGGCCTCCAGCCACATGGGTTTCCTTCAAATGTATCCTTACTTTAGGACCAGTGTTCTGCCTAGATCCCCATTCCTTCACCCCATCATTTTCAGATTTCTTCCCTTCATTCTGATCTCTGCTTAAGTGTCACTTTCTCAGACATTCCCCAGGTCCCTCTATCTAAAGTAGCTAACCAGTGACTGTTTCAGTTCTCTACATTTATTACCTTGTTTCCTGTGATATATATTGTGTACATGTGTGTATGTATGTGTGTGTGTGTGTGTGTGTGTGTGTGTGTGTATGTGTGCGCATGAGTTCCATCTCTCTTCCCTCTTGTACAGTGACATCCAATAGAACTGTCTGTGATGCTGGAGTTATTCTATATGGGTGTCATGCAAGCACTTGTAATGTGGCCAGTACAACTAAGGAATTAATTTGTTTCCATTTAACTTGATTTACCTTTAAGTTTAAATAGCCAAACATGGCTACTGTGTTGGACAGCACTCAACACTAGACCATAAACCCCTTCAAGGCAGGCCTCCCCCTTTCATTCTCTGCTCTATCCCTGAAAACTTTTTAGGGACCCAATAGGTATCGACTGAATAAATTATGGAAGCACAAAGGCACGGGGAGAGACTGTTCACTGACTGAGGGGGTGAGAGGGAGGAATGGGAGGAAATCTCTTTAAAAAGTGACATGTGAGCTTCACAGTTGGAGAATGGGGAAGGGGCAGAGGGTGTTTTAAGTGGAGGAAATGATGAGTGAGCGCCAAGATAGGGACACAGAACCAAGGCTCTGAGATGTGAATTAACTGTACAATTCCATAGGATTGGATTTTCTGACAAGCCCATCTCCCACGAGAGCCCCCACTATGTCCTAAAGGCTCCCAAACAGCACAATGGATTTTTTTGTTTTTTAATTTGAGCTACTCAACCTCCATCAATCGCTACTCTTTAGAGTCAATTTTGTGACCCTTAGAAGGATACGTCCCAGTTGAGGCACAGGCTCAGGCAGCAAACATGAATTTCCAGCTGCTTACTCCACGGGAAAACGAGCCCCAATGCAGGCACAGTGGGGTGATGGGGTCAGGCTCACCTCTGAGAAGGAATGCTGGGGCTGCTAGGGTGGGAAGCATGAGGACCTGTCAGGAGGCTATTGTAGTATTTCAGGAGAGAGGAGGGGAGAGCAGCTCAGGCTCTGGATGTTTCAAAACAGCAGGATTTGCTGCAGGGTGTGGAATAGCAGCCTAAAGATGACTGCAAGCGATTTTGGCCTGAGCAACTGGAAAGACTGGAGGTGCCACCAGCTGAGACAGGGGAAGCTGTGTGTAACACAGTTTGGAAGGAAACACTGTGGATTTTGGACATGTTGAGTTTGAGATTTCTCAGACACCCAAGTGGAGACTGTTAAGAGTCCAGGAGAGGGGTCTGGGCTCAAGGTACATAGTTGAGAGTCATCGGCATAGAAATGGGATTTTAAAGCCGTGAACCAGAGTTGATGCTCAGGGAATGCCCTCGGCTTAGGGACTAGGTCCTGGGGCCTTCTGCAAAAGGTGGAGGTGGAAGAGGCGCCAACACACACACAGAAGAAAACCAAGGAAGCAGGAGGAAAAGTAAAAAGTAAATGGGATCCTTGTGCAGCCAAATAAAGCAAGTGCATTAACAAAGAGGCAATGATCACGAATCAAACGCTGCGAAGGCAAAAGGGATGAGATGTGCCTATAGGACAGAGCAACATGGAAATCATTAATGACCTTGCTCAAAGCAGTTTCGGTGAAGAGTAGCTGAATGATTGTTCACTTTCCCTATGTACGTTACATCTCAGGAAAAAGGTTTAACGGAATGTGAAAGTCAAAAGAGAATTAAAAATTGAAGACAGGGAACTCTTTGAAGGCGTTTTGCATCCAAAATATAATAATAATAAGGAAGGGGAAGTTTGGAAGTAGGGTCAAGAGAAAGTTTTCTTAAGATGATAAAAATAACAGCATGTTTGTGTTATCTGGAGATGACTCAGGGGAAGAAGAAGTATTGATTTGGGAGAGGTAAAATGTGTGGAGCAATAGAGGGACAGAATTCATAGTCCAATTAGGGAATGCTGCTTTGACATGACCAGGAATAGAACATCGGACTGGGGACTCAAGCATGACCATGTGGAAGCACTGAGCTGCCACTGGATGTAGGGGTCATGAAAGCAAGACCAGCCCAAGCAGCCCACGCTCTCCAGCTACCTGCAGCTGCCAGCTGTGGGGGAGAACCCACATCTGAGGATAGCTATTTTTTAAACCTTCTCCAGTATCTAAATAATCCAATCAATTATCTTCCCCACCTTCAAGCATTTAACAGTTCCCCAAGGCCAAATTCCAAACTCTAAAAGCTGCCCACCTTCCCAAACTGGCCACACCCTTCTATGCCAAGCCTCACAAAACTCCAACCAAGTCAAACTTTTGTACTTGCTAATCTTTGCAAGGTCAAGTTTCTAACACATACAAGAATACTACCAAATCTGCAAAAGTCAGAAGCCAATACTAGGCTCCTCCTTCACACTTTACACATATTTTAAATGTACAGATCACAGACGTCGATGAACAAAACTGCTAATATAGCTATGCTCCAGACACACATACTTCCATTTCCATGATATTGTATAACACACATCTAACAGATGAGAGGCTCAGCAAATGGATGTATTGACTCCAAGTCTAAGTCACACAGCTTTCTTTTTTTTTTTTTTTTTGGCCCTGCCACGTGGCATGCAGGATCTTAGTTCCCTGACAAGGGATCGACTCCATGCCCCCTGCAGTGGAAGCTTGGAGTGCTACCCACTAGACCACCAGGGAATTCCCCACACAGCTTTCAAGAGAGCCTCAATAAGTATGTCTTCCTCCAAAGGTACCACTCCATTCTGCTGAGGTTTCTTTTTCCCCTCTGCTCCCATCAATGATGTTGCCCAGGAAAAGCTTCAACAATTCCGAAGTGTAAGTCCATGATTCCATTTAAATGAGAACCTATCTCCCAAGAAACCCAAATCTATTTTATATGAGTTACCCCAATTTCTATTGGCTCAGTCATCATGGTCCTAAGACCCCATATAATACCGAGAAAGTTCAAGCAGCAAAGTTCCAGTTTTCTCTTCAGCATAAGTTTCCAGAGGATTTACTTACCAGTGAGTTAGGAGGTAGTTTTCCAGCTCCTCTGGTGGTCTGTCACTGATTCCTTCTCTTTTCTCTTTACGGATAAAGATGGAATTCTATTCCTTATCTCTTTGCCACATCTTTACATAAGAATGTTGGGAAGTATCTTTAAAAGTCAAGCTTCTCCAGTCTGTCAGTCTTTTTGCTGGATTTGATCTGCTTACTAAATAGATTACCAGGAGATCTTAGTGAGCTGCAATACTATTTGTTCTCTGCTAGGCTGCTTTTATTTTTTATTGAAGTATATTTGATGTACAATATTATATAAGTTACAGGTGTACAATGCAGTGATTCACAATTTTTAAAGGTTATAATCCATTTAGAGTCCTTATAAAATATTGGCTACATTCCCTGTGTTGTACAATATATCCTTGTAGCTTATTTTATACCTAATAGTTTATACCTCTTAATCTCCTGCCCCTATATTTCTCCTCCCCCTTTCTCTCTCTCCACTGGTAACTACTAGTTTGTTCTCTATATTTGTGAGTCTGTTTCCTTTTTGGTTATATTGACTAGTCTGTTTTGTTTTTTAGATTCCACATATAAGTGATATCATACAGTATTTGTCTTTCACTGTCTGACCTATTTCACTTAGGATAATACCCTCCAAGTCCATCCATGTTGTTGCAAATGGCAAAATTTTATTATTTTTTATGTCTGAGTAGTATTCCATTGTGTGTGTGTGTGTGTATATATATATATATATATATATATATACACACACACACACACACACACACACACACACACCATATCTTCTTTATTCATTCATCTGCTGATGGACACTTAGGTTGCTTCCATATCTTGGCAACTGTAAATAATGTTGCTATGAATATGGTGGTGCATGTTGTCTTTTTGAATCATTGTTTTTTTTTTTTTCAGATTTATACTAAGGAGTGGAATTGCTGGGTCATATGGTAGTTCTATTTTTAGTTTTTTAGAAACCTCCATACTGTTTTCCACAGAGGCTGCACCAATTTACATTCCCACCAACAGTGTATGAGGGTTCTCTTTTCTCCACATCCTAACCAACATTTTTGTTGTTGTTGTTCTTTTTGCCAATAGCCATTCTGATAGGTGTGAGGTGACACCTCATTGTGGTTTTGACTTGCATTTCCCTGATAATAAGCAATGTTGAACATCTTTTCATGTGCCTATTGGGCAACTGCATGTACTCTTTGGAAAAATGTCTATTCAGGTCTTCTGCCCATTTTTAAATATGGCTGTTTTTTTGATGTTGAGTTGTATGAGTTGTTTATATATTTTGGATATTAACTCCTTATTGGTCATATCATTTGCAAATATTTTCTCCCATTCACTATGTTGTCTTTTTGTTTTGTAATGGTTTCTTTTGCTGTGCAAAAGCTTTTAAGTTTAATTAGTTCCCATTTGTTTATTTTTGCTTTTATTTCTGTTGCCTTAGGAGCAGATGCAAGAAAATATTGCTATGTTTTATGTCAAAGAGTGTTCTGCCCATGTGTTCCTCTGGGACTTTTATGGTTTCCAGTCTTACATTGAGGTCTTTAACCCACTTTGAGTTTATTTTTGTATGTGGTGTTAAAGAATGTTCTAATTTCATTCTTTGACATGTAGCTGTCCAGTTTTCTCAGCACCACTTATTGAAGACTGTCTTTTCTCCATTGTATATTCTTACCTCCTTTGTCATAGATTAATTGACCATAAGTGTGTGGATTTATTTCTGGGCTCTCTCTTCTCTTCCATTGATCTATGTGTCTATTTTTGAGCCAATACCATAGTGTTTTGATTACTGTAGCTTTGTAGTATAGTCTGAAATCAGGGAGTGTGATTCCTCCACCTCTGTTCTTCTTTCTCAAGACTGTTTTGGCAATTTGGGGTCTTTCATATTTCCATATAAATTTTTAAATTGTTTCTAGCTCTTTGAAAGCTGCCATTGGTATTTTGGTAGGGATGGTATTGAATCTGTAGATTGCATTGGGTAGTATGATCATTTTAACAATATTAATTCTTCCAATCCAAGAACACAGTATAACTTTCCATCTGTGTCATCTTCAGTAGTTTTCCAAGTTCAGGTCTTTCACCTCCTTAGGCAGTTTTATTTCTAGGTATTTTTATTATTTTTGATGTAGGTTGTTCTCAAAATATTCAATACAGGTCTTAATTTGGGGTCGGACTCTAGGCCTGAAAAGTCATATGGACTTTGAGACTGTTTATACATGAAGGGACCTTTGACTACCTGGAGCCAAACCCCTTGATTTATATGTGAATAAACTGAGGACCAAAGAGAGGAATAGAGAAGAGGACCCTTAGAAGTCACTCGGGGCAGATGCAGAAGTGAAAGCCAGGTTCTTCTCCCTCAACAAACATTATTTCACCAAATATTTATCGAGCACACCATACTAAGCAATGGAACAGTCTAAGTACATAAAGAAAACCCAGAGTCTCTACCCTTGAAAGTTTAGGAAAACAAGTCACCACCTTCAGTAAGAATGAAGTCATCATAGAAAACAAATTTAGGGTTACCAAAGGGGAAAGTGAGGGGATAAATTAGGAGTATCGGATTAACAGATACACACTACTATATATTAAATAGATAAGCAACAAGGATTTACTGTACAGCACAGGAAACTATATTCATTATCTTGTAATAACCTATAATGGAAAATAATCTGAAATATACACACACACATATATAATATATATATACTGAATCACTTTGCTGTACACCTGAAACTAACACAATATTGTAAATCAACTATACTTCAATTTAAAAAAAAGAATGGAGTTGAGCTACACTGTGCCCCAATACAATTTATATACCATGATATAAATTGTATATCAGATATTAATACCATGTCCATTGATGCTTGGGGTTTTGAAGTTGTGAGTGACAAGGATGTCAGAAAATGGAATGTGAGCTGAGCTCCTGCTCACACAGCTAGAGGGCACTGCCTTGTGTAAAGCAGAACGTCTCCCCAAGAACTTATGAGATGATGGGTCCTTTTCCTTCCTTCCCAAAACCAAAACAATGCTTTCTACTTAAAAACACTGACAACAGATTTGTTTTGGGATGAAAACTTTCAGTTTTAGCCAGTGTGCCTTGCTGCAATAACACATGATTGTGAGCCATTTCCTCTACATCCATTTTAGGGAAGATGGGTGGATTAAAAAACCATAATAGCATTGGGCTTTTATCAGATAGGGTTAGGGGAATTTTCTAAAGGTCTCAGCAGTCTCCCAAACCAAGACCACCGCATGACTTGGGCACCAGTTGAACTCCTGTGCTAGTAGCAATTATTGAAAATGTATGCTGAGCTCTGTCAAAACCTTTGTCAAGGCACCCTGTTGGTGGTGAGCATTGGGACTTACCACAATGTTGACAGAACCCTCTGCTTGTTAACTATCTATGTTGATAAAGAATGTCGACATTTTATTGGGACACTCACATGGAACTATTTCCAATAAATAGTAAGTGAGAAAAACAATTCTATTTCATGGGAAATCTATTTCATGGGAACGCGTTTTTGTAAAACACTGTGACAGAATGACAGTGTATGTACATGCATATGTACCTGTATGGAAAAGTCACAGGAAAGATGTATATGGATACCTATCAGACTATTCCGTGTCCTCTGTGGTAGGGAAGCATGCTGAGGCAAGGGGGACTTTCAGTTGAAGGCTATATATTTATGTATCATTTGAGCGTTTTACAACAAGAATGTACCAATGTACTGCTTGTATAATACACGTAAAGGGTTTTGACTAAAGAAAACAAAAAACACGCCCCAAAACTGCAGGTTCTTACAAAAGTGGAAGTCTTTTACATTTGTGTAACATGTTTTTCACAGCCTAATTACAACCATCCTTTTCTTTATCCCAGACAGACAGAAAAGAAAGCAATTTAAGTTGCCTAAAGCAACATTCAGACATCACCAAGCCTCCAGAAAGATGAACGATTATAAAATAATGCTTTAATAAATATACAAGGGCTTACACTGCAAATCACATGTTTTTCTACAAAGTAGAAAATACATTGGGTCACTATATGTTTTTTGGAGGTCCGCTGTTGGAATCCATGTCACCTGTATCACTTAATTCATTCACCCAATTAATATTTATTGAGTGTCTGCTATGTGCCAGGCTATCCTTATTCAATGAGAGTCAGCTGGAATTTTATAGAGCTAAATTAAAGAAGTGGTGAAGACAAGAGTTAGTATTTTCAGGAAAAAGAAAAAGAAATCACCAAAAACTGCTCTTCTGCATCACTCAGAATCTAGTATGCAGGTCTGCCAAAGCTTATTGCCTTTTATTATAATCATTTGCTTGGCCATCATGCTGTCCTGATGGACTCTGACTTCCTTGAAGGAAAAACAAATCTTTGTAGTATCTGTGGTGCCTGTATTGTGGCTTGAGTCTGCAGTACAGCAGGCATACATTCATTCATTCAATCCATCTACAAATATTTATTTGGCACCCACTACAGGTCAAGCATTGCACTAGGTCCTTAAGATATAAGATAAGTGACAGTTACTTTCCAGTTGAGGGTTGGGGGAGACAAATCACAAAAATGTAAACAATTAGAATTTCAGATTCAAACAAACTACGTAGGGAATAAACTAGAATAGAGATGGGCAGGTTGGCACTTTTGATAGGGTGTTCAGGGAAAGCTCTTAGATGATATTTAAGATGATATTTCTCAAAGATGAGAAAGGCAGCTCTGCAAACAGTCTGAAAGAAGCATTCTAAACAGAGGGACACAAGTTCACTAAAAAAGGTGCTGGAACCGGAAAGAACTTGGTCTGTTCTAGAAGCAGAAAGGAAACCAGTGTGGATGAAACAAAAAAAAAAGGAGGGGTTGGTGAGGTCAGAAGAAATTCAGGCCCTGGTGGAGCTGTTGAAAGGTTTTAAATAACAGAGTAATTGAACCTGGTTGATGAGTTTTAAAAAAGAAAAAGAAAATACTTAGGCTGCTGTGTGAGGAGAACAAACTATTAGGAAAGCAAAAGTGGAACTGGATGGATGGAATGGAGGGAGGGGAGTAGGGAGGGAGGAAATAAATGAGTGAATAAATATTAAATGTGACTACAAAGGAATAAGGCCTACAAGAGTCACTTGGCCTAGTTATTTTAGCTTAAACTGATTCTTAAGTCAAATTTCAAAAACCAAAACCAAATTACTTTGAGTGAAAGGAACACTGTTGAAATAAATTGCTTTCTAAAATGACTGCCTTGAGAAAGATATGCATTTAGTAATACACTGACTGGTATATTTGTTCAAAAATATACTACTGTTCTGAGGGAGACACAAGAGGGAAGAGATATGGGAACATGTGTATATGTATAACTGATTCACTTTGTTATAAAGCAGAAACTAACACACCATTGTAAAGCAATTATACTCCAATAAAGATGTTAAAATATATATATATATATATATATATACTACTGTTCTATTGTCATGATACTTCAAATACAATCACATCCTTTGACACAGCATTTCCAAATCCAGAATCATATACATTGGAAGTAAACAAATGCACATAGGTTTTTGAATAAAGGATGTTCCTTGCAGCCTTATTTGAAATGAGGGGGGGAAAAACCCAACTAAACATCTATGCATGCGAAAGTGATTTAATAGGTTATGCACATTTGTTCTACTTAGTACTACATAGCTATCTAAGTAAAGGCTGTTGTCCCATTCTGACAGGGAGCGATGGCCTTCTATAAGCAGTGGAAGAAATTAGGTTACCGTGTGTGTGTGTGTGTGTGTGTGTGTGTGTGTGTGTGTGTGTGTGTGTCTGTATATGAGAGAAAAAATAGAGAATGGCCAAGAACTTTGCTAATTCTAGAGCCAATAGCGACATGTGGTTGTTGAGCACTTAAAATGTGACTAGTCAGAATGGAGATGTGCTCTAAATGGAAAACACTCACTGGATTGTGAAGACTTAAAATGCAAAACAACAACAACACTGTATTTCTACTGGACAGTGCTGGCCTAGAAGGATTGTTCCTGGGGAGTAGGACCGGGGAGAAATTTTGATAGAGAGGACACGGAATAGGGACTTTCCCCTTTAATTTAACCTCTACTCTATTTTTCAAAAAGCACTTAATTTATAATTTTAAAAGCCAGTAGTAGGAATCCAAGCAAAATTTGTAGTTTAGTTAATAGTCATGTGCCAATGTTAAGATCTTAGTTTTGACAAATGGTACCACGGTTATATAAGCTGTTAACTGAAAAAACTGCTGAATACAGGAACTCTTTGTACTATCATTGCAATTTTTCGGCAAATCTCAAATTATTTCAAAATAAAAACCTAAAAAAAAAAAAAAAGGGAAACAAGCACTCTAACAAGATGTATTTTCTGCTTAGAGATTCTTACTCAGAGTCTCAACGTACTGTAAAGCAATTGGCTCCAGGTTAGCTTGCCCACCCAGAGTTCCTTGTAAACACATTTGCTTGAAATAAGGCAGCTAGGATAACTAAATGTCATATTCCTTAGTTCTCACCTGAAATTCCATCTATTCAGAAAACTCCTTGCTTCCCTGGTGGTTAGAAGCTGTCTGGCTGCTGCTTAGCTACCAGGAATTTTTGTTGGAGTAGGAGGCTTGCTGGAGAGAACAGGAAAGGCAGCACCCCTCTGAGGACTTCACTGAGGCCTGGGCAGCTGGCAGCTTTCAAAGCCCCTCACCATTGGCTCCTTGCTTCAGCCCTCAGATTAAGGTCAAGAGATTTTTGCTAAGATCTTGTGGTGAACTTTGGGATAAAGAAATGAATAAAAAATCTACATTATTAGTATAGCAACCTTCACCTATATTTTTACAGTTGTTACTTTTTACTTAAGGGTTTCCAGAATAAAAACTAAATTCTGCGTGCAAGTGAACAGGAATGGCAAGTAAAACTGGGTAATAAAATTTAAAACAGATTCGATATAGATATATGGATATAAGGATATTTCAGAACTGACCAAAAGAAGATAACACTGCATTGGAGTGTGAAATATTTCTATTTTACACAAACTAGGTGTAAAATGCATGAAAAAGTACAATTTCAAAATGTAGAAATTACAAAGGACATGTCAACTTATCATGAAGCAGGTTGTTAAGTATAGACTATAAAGCTATAATAAAATATTTTCCAAAGGTGACCCACCCACAAAACAATTATATTAAAATAATGTGGGTATTTAAACAGATGTCCCAGTGCCACCACCACACCTGAATAGCTTAAATAACGTTTTTTTTCTTTAAACATCACTGCTTTCTCTGGAAAAAGAGTCACACCATAAGCAGAAGGAGTTTGACTAAGAATTTACAAAAGAAAACTACTACTAATAAAAGAGTGACTTGGAATGACCTTTATAATTAGTCAATACAACTGAAAAAAAAGATATTAGAGGATCTAGAATCCTGAAACTCATATTGCTCCACTGCATAGGTTTTCCACTGAAAATAGGCCAAAATCTGAGCCCTCCTGAAGCTTGAGAACCCTCCAACCAAGTGTTCCAGCTGCCCCTCTCCTTTTTCCCACTTCCCAACTGAGCCCCAGAAAAGGATGACAAAAATCTTAAAAATTATAGCACGAAGGGCATCTCTACTTACCTCTAGAAAGACTTTCTCAGTAGAAATCTGGACAGAAAATTAATTTGTATTCAGTTTTTTTAAATTCAAACTTAAATGAGAATTAAATTTATATGGGACTAGGCATGAAGGGATGCCCCCAAATAAATTAATGACAGGTTAAACTACTTGGAATTTCTGCCTGGGGAATTCTAACACTAGAAGTGATAGGCAGTTAAAACATGGTAAGACCTTAATTTTTCAGTCTGAAGAGGTCAGGGAGCCTCTTCTTGTACTGTGGGTCTCTATGGCAGAGCTCTGGGAGAAAAATCCTAAGCACTTCTAAGAGCAAACCACACATTCAATCTTTTCACATTGTTTTTAATTAAGTGACCACTTGCCATTGCCCAGACCCTCTGGGGTAGCTTGATAGTTTGTTACCCTTTCTGCCATCTTCTGTATTACAAATAATTGATGTAGAGTGGATCCTACCCTGAAAACCAGGGTTCCAATCTCTGCTGGAACACTCCAGACACGTCTAGAGTGCTGGCGCACTCTGCTGCCCGCCTTGACCTTGACCTTAACTTATCCAAGTCTTAATTTCTTTCTGTGAGGAGGAGGGTGGACAGGAAAACATTGCTACAGTATTTAAATCTATTTTTTATTACAAAAAATGGATAAAATAATTCAAATTATAGAAGCACATAAAAGCAAAAAGTGAAACTATCTTTTGACTATTTGCCCTTGTGGAATAACCGTATTAATTTGGGAATATTCTTCTGGATTATTTAAAGGCGAAAAAAATTAGCGTTAACTATATATACTATTCTAGAACTCTTTTGACTTAGCAGTATAGATTTCTCCTTTGACAAGTAACACAAGGTCTGTGAGAGTCGGGATCTTGTCTGCTTCCTTAACTGCTATATTTCTAGGAACTAAAACAGTGTCTGGCACAAAGCAGTCGACAAAAAACGTTCACTGAAAGAATGACTGACTGAATGAAATCATCCTTCCTGTCAGATCAATCAGAAGTTCTGTGGGGTCAGGGATGTGTCTATTTGGTCTCTCTCTGCGATCCCAGCACCAGAGAACCTGGCACAGAGTAAGCACTTAACATTTGTTGAATTAGCAAAACAGCTCGATGATGAAACCACCTAATTTTTTTTACTTGTGCCAGTGTGTTGACATACCACAATAACCAGTTATTCCCCAACTGATGGAAAACAGCGCTCGCAAACACCATTGCAATGATCGCCCTTGTATCTATATCCTTGTGTAAAGATTTTTGCAGAATAAGAATCCCTTTTGTGGGGGAATCATTAATCTGGTTCATAGGTTTTCTGTGGTCCCTTCCCTCTAGAATTTCATAAATTTAAAACACTTAATTTTTCAGCTTGTTTAAAAGCTACTGCCTGGAACTTTGCAAACTGATCTCCCTGTAGAAAGCCAGTGCTTCCCAATACTGCCCAGATGCAGCCCAAACGCTGCAACAGACAGGCTGCCTGCATCCTTGGTGACCAACATCTCCTGCATGCAACGCAGTAGCAGCTCAGTCATCACCTGGGGAAGGCAGTTTTCAGGCAGCGACAGGCCCCTATTGTTGATTCATTCAGCAGAAAGGGGAAAAAAGACAATAACACACTTCCAAGGGCCTGAGAAGGGAGAGGATGCTGAGAAGAGCAGATGCTGGACAAGAGCAGAAAAGGGAGCTTAGGAGTATTTTCGAGCTCCCCAACAAGTGAAGCTCTATCTGAGCTCTCCAATGGAAAAGTCTTCCCAGGAATCTACCTTTCTGCTTCTTTAATTTTTTAACTCTGAAGATATTTAGTAAATTTCTATCCGTATTATGTGTCAGAGCTGTGCCAAGACTGGGGAGGAAGCAAATAGGCAAGATAGACCTACTCTCTACCATCTTGGAACTAAAGCTTAAGGGCCATTGTCTTTCCATCAGGGGATCTGACAGGGACAAATACAGATGGCTGGAGCCCTTTACCTACTTTCCACCAGGAAACAGAATTTGTGTCCCAGTCACTGCTTCTTCTTTTGTGAGAAACACAGCTCCAGTTCTCTCCATGAATGGAGAAGTTGGTCAGAGATCTTTCCCTCTGAGTGCACCCCAAGCAAAACCTGTCAACACACACTAAGCATACTTCCTCTTTCTCCAGGAGCACCTGCCACACCACAGACCTTGCTGGGCAGTCTTCTTAACTTAGGCCAAGGAGAGCTGTGCACTGGCACTTACTGTCACAGAGTCAACATTCAAAGAAGCATCAACCTTGAGACTCAAAGGGAACCTTCAAGACCATCTACTCCTACTTCAATAGTTTCCGAACCTGCTACGGTTCACAGAGCTCTTTGAGAATCGGCGGCCCCTTTAGACTTCCTGTACCGAAAAAGACACGCACGTATCTCAGCACATAATTTCCCCTGTATTTTCAGAAGCTTCATGGACACACCATATAACTGAATATCTGGAATTCCAGAGACCCCATATTAAGAATTCCTACTCTCTATAAAAGCCCATTTGAGCTCTAATGCCCTGATTAGCAGCCTCCGGGTTGGGTGGCGGGAACACAGAGGTAATGTTGTGCCTGTCTAAGTACAATGCTGGTCCCAGTTCAATCCTCGGGTGAGCTCCTTATCTTTAGAACATGGAAAAACTCTGCTCGGTGGCCAAGGACAGAACCTCTAAAACCAGTCAGGTGAGCCATCTCATAGTTTTCAAAGAAGATAACACCAAACCCCAAAAGGAAGTGGTGAATCTGGTGGCGTTGAAAGACAGCAGCCCAGGCGTTGTCAGGACTGCTGCCCACTGCTGACAGAGCAGTAATACTTGTATGGATCCTCCATTTCATATACGTTCTCCTCAATGGTATAGATGTTTTCCTCTGGATGTGTCCTCTCTCCTGCTGTATTTGCTAACCCCGAGGGAGGGAGGTTGGCCAAAGTGATGAGGCTGTGGAAATAAAGTGATGCAGTTGAGTTAAGCATCCCAGGCAACATGGAATAGAGTTAAAAGAATGGGCTTTGCTGAAGAGATAGCCACCAAGGCAGTATATGATCCTTGATCAGGTCCTGACTAGGCAGGGGAAACATAAAATAGTAATGAAAATAGTCTGGGGAATAACTGCACAAATTAATCTGAATTTTCATAGGTATACAAATGGCATTGTGTTATCTAAGAGAATGTCCTTATTCTGAGGAAGTGCAGACTGAAGTGTTTAGGTGAAATGTCAAGATGTCTGAAACACCTTTACAAATGGTTCAGAAAAAAAAAATATGTATGTAAATAGAGAAACAGATAAAGCAAATGTGACAAAATATTAAATGACACGCTTAGGTGAAGGGTTCTACTGTTCCTTGCACTATTATTTCAATTATTATGTCAGCTTGAACAATTTCAAAAAGTAAAAGAAATGAATGTGTTATGGATCCAATGAGACTTGAGTTCGAATTCTGCCTCTGTTGCTTTCCACCCATGTGATCTTGGGTAAGTTGGATTTGCTTTTTTCATTTATTCATTCAAGAACTATTTAACGTGTTTATACTGTTCAATGCATCAAGAGATGCAACAGTGAACAAAACACAAAAATCCCCTACAGGCTGTATATTAGTAAACTTAGTGTCTCAGGGTCCTCATCTATAAAATGGGAATAAGTACTCTATCTCACAGGGCTGCTGTAAGGAACGTTTATTCATTCAATCCTCAAATATCAAATGCATACTAAGAATTAGGTGTGTGCTAGGAGATACAGTTGTTAATGTGGCAGACAAGTTCCTAATTTTCTATGGAGTTCACATTTATAGGTGGAGATGAACATTAACCAAGTAATTTCATAAAGAATGAATTATTGCATGTAAATATTACCTATTGATATTACCACATTTCAAGTTTCAGCTCTAATAAAGAATACTGACACAAAATATAAAGCCATTGATAATTAAATATTTTATTTGATCTTATTTGACTTTTTTACTGCAGACTATTTTGTCTTCATAACTATACGATCTAGATTTAGTCTAAAATTATTAGTGGTTTAGAGAGTATGCAGTGGACAGAATCACTTTTTTCTTGAAAGTTTTTAGAACAATACCTATGGTTAGGCCTCATCCCCAAAGATTCTGATTTATTTGCTCTGGGGTTGACAATAGTATGCTTAAGTGCCCTGGATGATTCTAATAGGCAATCAGAGTTAAGAAGAGCTGGGCTGGGTTGTAAAAGCCCTGAGAGTAGATTCTGAGTTTCTTGTTCACGTCTATAAACCAGTGGCCACCCAGAACCCGGGTGTAGTAAGTACTCAATCAGCTGAAGGGTCAGTTCACTGAAAAAGCCCTTTAATCAGAAATATATAAGCATTTCCTATCAATGGGAGACAAATTCTCTACCTTAACTTTAGGACTAAAGAAGCTAGAGGGATTAGGGATCAAGAATAAAACCGAGCAGCATGTTAAATTTGCATTTCATAAATCTAGGCCTAAAGCAAAAAGGAAGTAGTAAAAATTTAGATCCCAAAGTCTCAGGGCAGGACTTCTAAGAGCAAAGATCAAAGCCCAGATTAGAGTAGGAATATCCAAGATTCCCACCTTCCACTACTGCACGCATTATTCTTACCTTAAATTTTGTATCTTCTCTTTGCTATCAGAATACCCTAGGTAAAAAGGCGAAGAAAAGTCAATTTAAAATGCTTTCATAAAGTAAATGAGATAAATAAAATGAGCTAACTGGAGGCAAAGATTGTTTAGGGAAGTCTGGTCTACCTATTAGATTGAATTAAATCAAACCACTGATATGCGTCTTGATTTTTTACATAAACTATGCTAAAAGTAATGAAGATGCATTTTTCATATCTAACAAATGTAGGGAGCGCCCACTACGTGTCTGGTAGTATGCTAAGCACCAGGGACACAAAGGTGAACTATGAGCCCTGACATCATGAAACTTGTCTTCTAGTGAGAGAGGCATTTAGGAAAAAAAAAGTAAATGGGAAAAATAAAATAATTTCCAATTGTGATGTAATAGAAAGAAAAGTATTGCAGCAAAATGGATGGGCCTAGAGATTATCATACTAAGTGAAGTAAATCAGACAAAGACAAATATTATATGATGTCACACATGTGACATCTAAAAAATAATACAAATGGATTTATTTATAAAACAGGAACAGACACAGAAAACAAACTTATGGTTACCAAAGGGAAGGGGGGGTAGGGATAAATTAGGAGTTTGGGAATAACAGATACACACCACTATATATAAAATAGATAAACAACAAGGATTTACTGTATAGCAAGGGAGTTATACTCAATTTTTTTTTTTTTTTCGGTACGCGGGCCTCTCACTGCCGTGGCCTCTCCCGTTGCGGAGCATAGGCTCCGGACGCGCAGGCTCAGCGGCCATGGCTCACGGGCCCAGCCGCTCTACGGCATGTGAGATCTTCCCGGACTGGGGCACGAACCCGTGTCCCCTGCATCAGCAGGCGGACCGTCAACCACTGCGCCACCAGGGAAGCCCTCAATATCTTATAATAACCTATAATGGAAAAGAATCTGAAAAAATATATATATATATTTTATACATATATGTATATAACTGAAATCACTTTGCTGTATACCTGAAACTAACACAATTTGTAAATCAACTGTATTTCAATTTAAAAAAAAAACAACAATGCACTGGAATAGATAATCAAGAAGGTAATCAGGAAAGAATTCTCAGAAGAAATGATCTTTAAGCTCAGTTCTGAAAGAAGAGAATGAGTCAGCCAAATGAAAAGCCGGGGTGAGCATTCTGGATCGAGTAAAGCCCTGGTAAAGACAGTAGTGAGTGGCTGAAACTGGAAGCATGGCTGGAATAAGAGAGTGGCACAAGGTAAGGTCTGAGAGGGAGGCTGGGCTAGATACTATAGGACCTTGTAAGTCATAATCAGGAGTTTGGATTTTATTCTAAGCCATAGGAAATAACTGAAGGCCAGAAATATGATCTGACTGGGTTTTAAGACAATCACTCTGGCTGCTGTGTGGAGAATGAATTAAAAGGAGGTATGAAAAAATGAGGAGGTAAGTAGAGAACTGCCTCAGAGTAAGGTGGTGAAAGAGAGATGCAGAATTACGAATGGATTTTAGATATGATTTGGAGAAAGTGCGGGAAAGTGAAGTTGGATTGTGTATTAGGAGTGATGAAAGAGGGGATTCAAGGATGCCTTCTGGCTCTCTGGCTTAAGCAACCAGATGTATGATAATGAAACACTATGATGAAGAAGATCAGGGAGGGGGAGGTTGGGTTCTAAAAAGGTGGAATATAGACTCTAGAGCTCCTTTCTTGACACAGTGTGGGACACATCTAAGTGGAGATAACAACTGGACAGCTGGCCAATCAGTATCAACACCTTTGAGTGCTGGAGAGAGAAATTAAGGATGACATTTAAGTCTATGGGAATATAGGTCGTCATCAGCCAGAGGGCATGGAGAGAGGAAAAGGGCCGGCCCTGGGGAATCACAACATCTAAAGATCATGCTGAAGAAGAGAAAATAACAAAAATGACTGAAAGGTGTGGCTAGTGAAGACACTGGTGTTTCAGAAGCCAAGAGAAGGAAGACTTTTTAGAATGAGTGAGAGTCAACTTAGTTATTGCTGAAAGACGTACTACAATGAAGACAGAGGTATCCACAGGATTTAGCAAAATGGAGGTCACTGGTGAGCTTGACTGAAACTATTTCCATGGCACTTCAGGTGTAGAAGCTAAATTGGGAGGGGGCGTGGTTAAAGAGTGCGGAGGGGTGAGAGGTAGGAACAACGCATCCGAGAAATACGGCTGTAAAGGAGAGCAGAGAAATGGGAGTCACTGGAGAGAAATGTGTGAACTAGGCCATATTTTTATACTAATAAAAATAGCATAAACAGGAATGGAGAGAGAGATGATTCTGGAGAAAGTGATCAAAGGAAGAACGAAGTCTTGGCTGAGGCAAAGTGGTTGAAACAGGCTTTTAATACTTCATCAGTGCAGTGAGAGGCAAGGGAGATTTGAGCAGCAATGAAGTATGTGATGCTCATCTCAGACAGTGCACTAGAAACATCCAGGATTGCTGGGCATTACTGAGTACCAATTTATGGCTTTGATGTCATGACTTAAAAACCTATCACCTTGGTTGTATGATTTTCTCCAGCAACTTCTAGGGAAAAGACTGCAGATGGAATACAACTTTCCCATCTATTTTTCCATGTAGTCATGGTTTGGGAGTAATCATATGTGTGCACAAAACATGACTTCTCCCACTCCTCATCACCCTGCTTGCATACCCTCTACACAAACCAGAACAGTCCCTAATATCCAGGCCTCGGCAAAACTCAAAAAGTGGGTGTGGTCATTGCTCCTTATCAACCTGTAGACTCCATATTCATGTGGTCAATTTCCAAACTCCACTGCTATCTCTCCATAAACCCAGGTAAGTGGAGGTGAGTAGCTTCTTCCTCTCAGCAATCCATTTACCATTAATGGCAGAGTAACAAAATGGTGAGCAAGACAGCCCCAGTTTCAAATCCTCTATCAATTAACTGTGTAGCTTTGGGCAAGTTACTTAACCTTTTAGCACACTGGTTCTCCAACTGGTACATGAGAATAATATTAGTACCTTTCTCAACAGGGTAGTTATGAGGATTTAATGCACAGAAAGCACTTGGCAGCTTCAAGCCACACAGGATGAGCAACTCATCCCAGTTTTCCCTGGACTGTTCCAGTTTTAGCACTGAAAACCCACACATTAGGAACCTCCTTCAATCCTGGGAAAATTTGGAATGGTTTGTAACCCTACACATAGTTGATGTTTATGTATTAGTAAGAAAGGCTGATAAAATAATAGTGGTATAAGGCCTTGGTCTCTGCACCAAAGAGAAGAGAATATATCACAGTTATAAAAGTACGTGAGGCTTTCGGGGTGATGGAAGTGTTTGGGCATTGATTGTGGTGATGGTTTCCTGGGTGAAACCATCTATTGAAATTCATCAAGTTTAACACACTTTAAATATACAGTTAATTGCATATAAATCATACTTAATTTTTTTTAATAAAGATAAGTAACTTAGAAATAAAATATGTGTGCTGAGTGCCACAATGGAGGAAAATACAAACGCTGCAACTCTGGGCATGACCCAGCGTTAAAGGAACCTGCTACCCCTCTTTAAAGAACCATGCCTGAGAAATACATAAGATAGAAAAATGCACAGAAGAAAGTGATTGTCGTTGTTGTGATTCCTAATAAAACTGGGCATGTTCATGAATTAAAAAGGTTTATTTTCTTAACAAAAGATAAAAAAACAGGTACTAGAGTCAACCTGCTTGAATTTGAAGTCCAGCTTTGCCACTTATTGATTCTGAAACCTTGAGAAAACCTTGAAAGCTTACTGTCTCTAAACGTTACTCTCCTCTGCTATAAGAATAGGAATAACAGTGCTAGCCACCTTATATAAGATGGTGACAATAATAAATATAAAACATGCCTGTTACATGGCAAGCACTGAATAAAAATGAGCTATTATTATTGTTGAGGTTTGGAAGGACTAAAGAGTATTTATTTTAATCACCTGTAGGTATAAATATAAACTAATAGTTCTATCTTAGGCATGTGTTGGTTCCTATATTAACAGTTCCTTATCAGATGGAGAGAGAAGCACCATCAAATGACTTACATTTGAGAATTAAAGCACCAGAGATAAGAACGAGAGCCAGCGCAGCAGAAACCCCTGCTCCGATGTAGAGGCCTATTCTGGTGGTGGCGCCCATGTCTTGTAACTCATTAGCCAGTGTGGATATTTCCTATGGAAACACAAACAGAATTGCAGCAAATGACCAGAAATCCATTGTCTGCCCAGCCAGGCTCATGACTTATGCATGGGACCATCCCTTTCACAGTATCTCAGGAATGCAGGGACCTTGAAATGACTCATGATCTGTCCCCTTCTAGACAAGCCTCAAACCACCCAAAGAAAGGGATTAGCTGAATCTTTGGAGTTAGCAAGGGAATAAGAGGTGCCTGTCTGTGCTGTGGGTGGAGAAGCAACCTTAGTAAATGGACTCCCCTTTCCTCACATAAAAAGTGGGGCCCTGTTCATTGATGATTCCCTGGTGTTCCCAGGGAGTTTCAGAGTGGTCTAAATTTGGTGTCTTGCCATGAAACCCCAACTTTCACAGAAAGACAGTGATTTAAAAGCTAGGAATTTGCAGCCAGACTGTCTTGGGTTCAAATCCCAGTTCTGTCACCAAAGAGCTGTGTCATCAGGAAGAGCTGTGTAGAGTTATCAGGAAAATTAAGTGACGAAAACCAGAAAATGCTTGGCACAGAGCCTGGTACAGGATAAGTCTCAATCAGTGGTAGCTATTATTGCTATTGCTCTAATTAATTAGATATTTTGTTAACTCAGTCACAGTGAACATACTGCTTCTAAAATTTCACCTCATGTTCCTCCTTTAAAAAGAGTAATGGTAAACACTTTTAAAACAACGTCAAGGAATTAAGTCTTCCATTTATTCAACAGACATTTACTGCAGGAGTGCACCATGCAAGGTCACTTGCAGTAAGCACTGTGGGCACACAGAGGTACTGAAAAGGCAGACCTGGATTGCAAAGAAGACAGGACAAACAAAAAATGCTTGACACTGAGTCAGAGATTGAGTTAAATGAATGCAAACTCCTGGATATGTCCTCAAAGAATTTTCCAGTCACTGCTATCAGGTTGTTCTCTAATGCAGTGGTCCCCAACCTTTTTGGCGTTTCAAGGAAGACAATTTTTCCACAGACCGGGGTTGGGGGGGATGGAGGGGGGATGCTTCAGGCGGTAACACGAGCGATGGGGAGCGATGGGGAGCGGCAGATGAAGCTTCGCTTGCTCGCCCACTGCTCACCTCCTGCTGTGCAGCCCAGCTCCTAACAGGCCGCAGACCAGTACCAGTCCATGGCCCGGGGATTGGGGACCCCTGTTTTAGTGGTTTTCCCTTTTACTCTGAGAAGGTGGGAGACACTAAAATGGTGGTCGATTAAAATAGTGCTTTATTTTTAGTTAGATACCTAAGTTCTTGGCTTAGAATATTCTTGCCTGGTGTCTTATCATAAATAAATAAATTTAAACAAACAATCTTTGTCATTAGGGTTGCAATGGAAGCAAGGAGAAACATACTCTGGGGTGATGGAGGGTGTCCGAACCCTCCACAGTGGTATACAGCTGTGAAATTTGAGAATAAGGACAAAATGCTAATGCTTCTTCCTTTTGGTTTTCCAGCACCTACTATGTGACAGGCACTTTACATGCATCACCCCACTCCATCCTTACAACAGGACTTGCAGTTACAACAGTTATCAGCAACATGTTACAGCCAAGGAACCTGAAGCCAAGGGAGATTAAGGCATTTTCCCCCAAGGAATGAGTGGGCAGGAAGGAAGTCTAAAGCCATACTTTTTTTCCTCTGAGTTGAGCATAAAGTCAGCTCACACACACAGTTACTCACTGTTTGATTTTTATCATGGAGGGTCTCCAGTGTCTGTGTCTCTGCCACAAAGAAGAAAAATAGCCAGTAGAACAGTTAAGAATGCTTTCTTTTATATGAGTTTTTTTAAATCTTAAAAGCTACCTATAATCCTATTTGAAATTAATTCTACTCCATTATCTTCACAATAATTAACTGAGAGACAAACAAAACTTACTGAACACTTACAAATCAACTTCAGGATGACCACATTTTTTCCGTCCAGATGATGTACCTAACTACTTATGTTCTATGAATTGGAGACTTCTTCCAGGAAAACCTATTTTGAATATGTGGTTTGTTGTGTCCTCAGGGCCCTAAAGGGGTCTTCAAAATTCCAACAACACTGATGACACAGAGGCAGGCATTATAATTAGACTTTTTTTAGATCAAATAACTGTTCTCTAATATTTATTTTGTTCATTTTTTTAATTGAAGTATAGTTGATTTACAATGTTGTGTTAGTTTCAGGTGTACAGCAAAGTGATTCAGAATATATATCTTTTTCAGATTCTGTTCCCTTATAGGTTATTACAAAATATTGAGTATAGTTTCCTGTGCTATACGGTAGGTCCTTGTTGATTATCTGTTTTACATATAGTAGTGTGTATATGTTAATCCCCAACTCTTAATTTATCCCTCCCTTCTCCCTTTCCCCTTTGGTAACCATACGTTTGTTTTCTATGTCTGTAGGTCTATTTCTGTTTTGTAAATAAGTTCGTATGTATCATTTTTTTTAGATTCCACATAGAAGTGATATCATATGATATTTGCCTTTCTCTGTCTGGCTTACTTCATTTAGTATGATAATCTCAAAGTCCATCCATGTTGCTGCAAATGGCATTATTTCATCCTTTTTTATGACTGAGTAATATTCCATTGTACAAATGTCCATCAACAGATGAATGGATAAAGAAGATGTGGCATGGTTAGAATTTGAAAGGTAACGAAAGTTAATTTTCTTTAAAAAAAATTTAACATTTACTCATTAAGAGTAAGACAGGGTATTTTGTTCCCTAAAAAATTGAAAATAATAATAACTGTAACTATAATTTACCATGAACAGGCATTGTACTAAATTCTTCAAGGGAAGTATCTCATTTAGCATTCAAAACAACTATCTTAAAGTAGGGACTATTAGTCCCATTACAGAGATGAAGAAGCTGAGAATTAGGAAGCTAAGTGACTTACCCAAAGTCACACAGCTTAGTGAATAACAGAAATGGCCTTCCAATTTAGGTCCACGTGGCTTTAAGCACACACTCTTAACTGTGCTGCCTCCAACAAGGCTCATCTCGGCACTGTGATTATGAAGCCTCCACACTGCCCAGCTGCCAGCTCACCTTCTTTCCTTTTTATTCATTTAGTTAGTCATCTGCCTATCCATTCGATGAACATGTAGTACACCCCCACTCTATGCCAGGCACGGGGGACAGGGACAGAACAGTGAACAAGATGCGCACAGGCCCTGACCGCGTAAACACTGCATTCTAAAAACCAATAATTTGTCAGCTTTGGGATGATTAACCATGCCAACGTATTTTTCTGTGTGAGTCAGAGGATCTGAAACTTTCTAAATGTCAAGGTCACTTTCTGGAAGCTTAGCAGTCTAAACCTTTTAATGTAGAACTGGTTTACAGACTCTGATTTTAATATTATAAAAGCATATTCTCAGCCTAAAGTTTAAAAAAAAAAAAAAGGAAAGGAAAGAGATTATCTTCCACTTTCCTTAGCTCCTATTCCCCAAAAGGAATTTAAAAACCACACTGGTGAAACTACTAAGTAAACATGTATCTTAACCACACACAACATTTTCTAGTGTAAATCCAGTTTCTGCTTCCCTATAGTTACTTTTCTTGGCTTAAATGGTAAGACTGTCTAACTTTTTTTTTTTAATTTCATTTTACAGTGAAAATGATCAATAAAATAGAGCACTGTTGGGTTATCACACCTTATTTTCACATAGGTAGACATCAACCAAGATGGGTGGGACAGTTGGTGAAAGTTACAATGTTTTTCCTTGAGGACCCAAGACTGGGGGGTGGGGGGAGACGACAATGGGGGAGGCACGTGATGATTTTAAAAGTATATAAATTTAATAGTTACCATCTAGCATGTATTATGTGCCAGACATGGTGCTTCACACTTTATGTGCACAATATCTTTTAATCTTCACCACAATAGGTAGGTACTATTATTTTCTCAATTTTTAAATAAAGAAACTGAGTCTCAGAGAAGTACTTTGTCCAAATCACACAGCTATTAACTGGCAAATCTGAGATTCAAACCAAGTCTACCTCCGAAGCTAAGGATTCATCCATGATGCAGTCCTGCCTTCTTCAGGTGGAAGAGAGATTGCATTTATTCTGTGTTCAAAGTGGGTTTAGGAGCTTCAAAGACCCTTGGGACTCCTACTTGTTACGGCTCCTCTTCACTTTATAGCAAGCATATTAAATGTACCCACATTACTCAGCCATAAAAAGAAATGAAATTGAGTTACTTGTAGTGAGGTGGATGGACCTAGAGTCTGCCATACAGAGTGAAGTAAGTCAGAAAGAAAAACAAGGAACAAGACAAGGTTGTCCACTCTCACCACTATTCTTCAACATAGTTTTGGAAGTTTTAGCCACAGCAATCAGAGAAGAAAAAGAAATAAAAGGAATCCAAATTGGAATAGAAGACGTAAAGCTGTCACTGCAGATGACAGGATACACAGAGAATCCTAAAGATGCTACTAGAAAACTACTAGAGCTAATCAATGAATTTGGTAAAGTAGCAGGATACAAAATTAATGCACAGAAATCTCTTGCATTCCTATACACTAATGATGAAAAATCTGAAAGAGAAATCAAGGAAACACTCTCATTTACTATTGCAACAAAAAGAATAAAATAACTAGGAATAAACCTACCTAAGGAGACAAAAGACCTATATGCAGAAAACTATAAGACACTGATGAAAGCAATTAAAGATGATACAAATAGATGGAGAGAGATACCATGTTCTTGGATTGGAAGAATCAACATTGTGAAAATGACTATACTACCCAAAGCAATCTTCAGATTCAATGCAATCTCTATCAAACTACCACTGGCATTTTTCACAGAACTAGAACAAAAAATTTCACAATTTGTATGGAAACACAAAAGACCCCAAAAAGCCAAAGCAATCTTGAGAAAGAAAAACAGAGTTGGAGGAATCAGACTCCCTGACTTCAGACTATACTACAAAGCTACAGTAATCAAGACAGTATGGTACAGGCACAAAAACAGAAATATAGATCAATGGAACAGGACAGAAAGCCCAGAGATAAACCCACACACATATGGTCACCTTATTTTTGATAAAGGAGACAAGAATATACGATGGAGAAAAGACAGCCTTTTCAATAAGTGGTGCTGGGAAAACTGGACAGCTACTTGTGAAAGAATGAAATTAGAATACTCCCTAACACCATACACAAAAATAAGCTCAAAATGGATTAAAGACCTAAATGTGAATGGCCTAAATGTAAGACCAGACACTATAAAACTCTTAGAGGAAAATACAGGCAGAACACTCTATGACATAAATCACAGCAATATCCTTTTTGACCCACCTCCTAGAGAAATGGAAATAAAAACAAAAATAAACAAATGAGGCCTAATAAAACTTAAAAGGTGGGCTTCCCTGGTGGCTCAGTGGTTGAGAGTCCGCCTGCCGATGCAGGGGACACGGGTTCGTGCCCCAGTCCGGGAAGATCCCACATGCCACGGAGCGGCTGGGCCTGTGAGCCATGGCCACTGAGCCTGCGCATCCGGAGCCTGTGCTCTGCAATGGGAGAGGCCACAACAGTGAGAGGCCCGCGTACCGCAAAAAAAAAAAAAAAAAACCGTAAAAGCTTTTTCACAGCAAAGGAAACCATAAACAAGACAAAAAGACAACCCTCAGAATGTGAGAAAATACTTGCAAATGAAGCAACTGACAAAGGATTAATCTCCAAAATTTACAAGTAGCTCATGCAGCTCAATATCAACAAAACAAACAACCCAATCCAAAAACGGGCAGAAGACCTAAATAGACATTTCTCCAAAGAAGATATACAGATTGCCAACAAGCACATAAAAGAATGCTCAATATCACCAATCATTAGAGAAATGCAAATCAAACCTACAATGAGGTATCACCTCACACCAGTCAGAATGACCATCATCAAAAAATCTACAAACAATAAATGCTGAAGAGGGTGTGGAGAAAAGGGAACCCTCTTGCACTGTTGGTGGGAATGTAAATCGATACAGCCACTATGGAGAACAGTATGGAGGTTCCTTAAAAAACTAAAAATGGAACTACCATTCGACCCAGCAATCCCACTACTGGGCATATATCCTGAGAAAACCATAATTCAAAAAGAGTCGTGTACCACAATGTTCATTGCAGCTCTATTTACAATAGCCAGGACATGGAAGCAACCTAAGTGTCCATCAACAGATGAATGGATAAAGAAGATGTGGCACATATATACAATGGAATATTACTCAGCCATAAAAAGAAATGAAATTGAGTTATTTGAAGTGAGGTGGATGGACTTAGAGTCTGTCATACTGAGTGAAGTGAGTCTGTCATACTGAGTGAAGTAAGTCAGAAAGAGAAAAACAAATACCGTATGCTAACACATATATAGAACCTAAAGGGAAAAAAAATGGTTCTGAAGAACCTAGGGGCAGGACAGGAATAAAGACACAGATGTAGAGAATGGACTTGAGGACACGGGGAGGGGGAAGGGTAAACTGGGATGAAGTGAGAGAGTGGCATGGACATATATACACTACCAAACGTAAAATAGCTAGTGGGAAGCAGCCGCATAGCACAGGGAGATCAGCTTCCTGCTTTGTGTCCACCTAGAGGGATGGGATAGGGAGGGCAGGAGGGAGACACAAGAGGGAGGGAAGATGGGGATATATGTATAGGTATAGCTGATTCACTTTGTTATACAGCAGAAACTATCACAACATTGTAAAGCAATTATACTGCAATAAAGATGTTATAAAAAATTTAAAAAAAAAAAGAATTGCAAAACTGAAAAAAAAAGTACCCACATTACACACTAAAGAAAAGGTGTAACTACACACAAGTTGACTTGCATGTAACTAACTGAAATAATATTACATATTATAGTCATGTCATTAAATACTAATTAATTTCAATTTTCCATTTGATTTTCATAGTCTGGAGCCATTGCCTTTCTTTGTTTAAGTATTTTCTCAGGCCTTTGAAAAGCTCAGAGATTGTAGGTACTCTGCCTATATTCTCAGATGCAAAAGATGGCTCCATTTCTGTTGCCCTAAAGGGAAGGAACAAACAAGTAAAAACTGAAAGGAAGGACACTTCTGGTTATGGTATAGACACTTCTAAAAAAACATGCACTGTGTTGTGAGGAAGCTACCTCTCCATCTCAGAAGGTGTGTAAGCATACAGCAAATGCCAACTTGGGAGTGATGTTGTAAAGAACCTTGAAACACGAGATGGGAAAGTGGGATCCTTCAAGTCTCTTCTAGGTCTATAGTTGTAGGATTCTTTAAAATATAACAATGGCATATGATGAACACATGTATGATTTGGTTAGCCCACTACGTGGGCGATCATCTGTTTCCACCATGTTTAATTTCCTCACTAATTTCATAAGAGATGTTGGCTACCAGTGACTAAAGAACCACCAAAGATTGAACCTCTAGAGAGCTGATGTTAATATCTATAATAATAATTAATATTTGAGTGCTTTCTCTGGGCCAGGCACTATGCTGAGTGCTTTACATACATGATCACATCAATCTTTACAACAATCTTATGACATAGGCACTGGAATTACCCTCATTGTAGAGGTAAGGAAATTGAGCCTCACAGAGTTTGAGCAACATAACTGAGTTCATGAAACTAATACAAAAAGCTGACATTAGAACCCATCCTGCCTGTCACTGACATACTTAACCACAATCTCATTCTGCCTCTGGATCTTACCGATAATGACAATAACTAACATGTATTGAGTAGGTACCATGATCAGACACTGGGCTAAGCACTTTAGACACGCTTCCTTATTTAAATCTGAGATTTATGAGATTAGGATTTGGAATTTACCTATTATTAACCTCATTTTACAGAATGAAAGACTGAGCTCCAGAGAGTTTAGGGAGACCAGGACTCTGACAGGAAATATTTAAGATTAACCTCCCTGATCAACGTGACCTGAGGTCTGCTCTTTCGACCCTATCTTCTCTTCCAAAGCGGCAGGGAAAAGTCCTTGTTGAATTAGTTGAAGAATTTAGCTGCTCCTTCTGAGGTCAAAATCTGAGGAAGATGATGGACTTTATTCCAGTTAGAAGGGATTCTTGAAGTCACCTAATCCAGATTACACCAAACATGGACTGGGGTCAGTTCATGAAAACGTCACCAGTCCAGGAGTAAATCAGAAAATAATAAGGACAGCGTAAAGAGTTTTTCATTAGATTAAACTTATTTACTTTAAAAGTGTCCCTTTTTTTTAATGCAGGGGTGGCAATAGTAGAAATTTTTCTTTCCTTGTTTGGCAAAATACATAGCTCATCAAAATTCTTTTTTGGGGGTTGGGAATTATACTGGGTGGTGAGATCCAAAAGTCTCTGAACCCATACCTCAGACAGAAGAGGCAGTTGCTTTCCAGAGAAGTGAAAGGCTTTGGCCCAGGTCTGAGGGCTACTCCTGACTAATTTAGAACCCTAGCCCAGGGCTCCTTTTTCCCAGCACAAATTTACTTCCACCACCTCCCTCACCTCAAACACTATCTTGGGTGCACAGTTTGAGAAAACTCAAACTGTTTTCTCATGTTTTCCCCATATTCAAAATCCTCTTAACTCAGAAACCAACTAAAGGCTTCCTCCTAGACCCCATATGTAATTACCTGAGCCAGGTCCCTCGGTGGTGAGCATCCTTGGAAAGGCTGTAGTGATGTCCCTCCATGGAGTCCCAGCAGGGGTGACCTTGGCTAAAGACAGAAACCAACGTAAGGATGAGGCTTCTCTGAGAGCAGAGAGCTTGTTGCAGGGAATCAAAGGGGCAGCAGAAATTACTGTAAACACAACAAAAGAAGAGAAACACATGCTCAACTTCCAAACCTACCTGAACACACCTTCGTTGAGAGTGTATGACAATCCAAATGTCTGACAGAGGTGTGTTACAGTCATCATTATCACAGTCTAATTGTTAATAATGGAACTTACAGCCACAGTAAATGTTTTTCATCAAACACCTCATAAAATCCTTCCAGTGGCCTATAGGGTCGGCAGTATCGTATTTTACAGAGGAGGAGGTCACAGAGATTAAATAACTTGCCCAAGATTACACAGCTGGTAAGAAGCAGTGTCAGATTGGAACTTAGCTCCATCAGCCACCAAGTACATGCTCTATAAATGTTAAAACATGCAAGCACACGTGCCCCCTCTCCCTGACACATGCAGAGTCCAGTGGTTCTCAATCCTGGCTGCACATGGGGGAGAATCATCAGGGGTAGACTTTGTAAAACCCCCGCACTCAGGCTCTACCTCCAGAGATGGTGATTTTTCTGGTTGTGGGGTGGAGCCCAAGCATCTGTGGGAGTTAAAAGGTTCCCCAGGTGATTTTAATGACCGCTCAGGTACTCAGACCTCTGATCTAGGCCTTTCCTCCATTCTCTAGATCCTGGCCATGAGGTTCAAAATAGATGGAGGGAATTAAACATGGCTGGGCATTGCTGGTGAGGCCTGTTAAACTTTAGGTCTTAGGGGCCCAACCTGAGGGCTTTAATTGGGAAGACCAGAGGTGAGACCAATCAGTGTATTTAATATGATCCACAGGGAAATCTCATTCAGAAAGAAAGTATGCAAAGGTCCACTCACCTGGTTTGATGACCAACTCCAGGTTTGATTTTTGATCATTCATTAGGCCTGGGAATTGGATCCGGCAGCAATAGGTCCCACTGTCCTCTAAAGTCACATTCTTTATGGTCAAGGTCACGTCTCCTTTGCGGAAATTCCTCTTTAGTAGGTATCTGCTGGATGTCCAATAGCTCAAGCTCCTTCCATCAGTGCTGAGTACCAAACTGTGACATTGAAACAAAGGGCAGGGTCCCTTGCCCCAACACACAGGCACGAGATCCTCAGGGGTGGGTGGAGAGTAGGCGCAGGGCAGATCAGCATCCTGACCCACCTCAGACACGTATACTCCTTCCAAAGACCCTGCAGAAAGAGGGAAGGAGAGCAATGAGGGAGGCTGCTCCATTTCAAGAAAACTGCAAGCAATGCCTTGCAGAATAAAGAGGAAACCACTACTGCTATCCTGTTTGGAGGACAGTTCACTACAGCAATGATTCTCAGACTTGAGGGGCACTGGAATCTCCAGGAAGCCTTGTTCAAACACAGACGGCTGGGCTCAACAGTCAGAGTTTAGAGTTAATTAATCTGATTAAATACTAATCAGAGCTCCTGATTTAATAGTTTGGCGGGGGGGGGGACAAAAATTTGTATTTCTAACATGTTCCCAGGACATGCTGATATGGCTGGTCTCAAAACCTCCCTTTGAAAACCAGTGCCCCAGGAGAGAACTGTGGCCGGTCCTGTGAACACCGAAGGGCAGTGCTGATGGAAACAGACAATCAGACAATGGGTAATTGTCGGACAGGAAAAGAGCTCACTCATCTGGGCTAGTTGTCTGTTCACCAACACAGCGCAGTTATCCTAACACAAATCTCTTTTGTTTTTCAAGCACCAGGCACATAATAAATAAAAACGCTTGGCTGAATAAGAAGTTAGTGTATGGCTGTTCTGAGGTTGAAAATTAATTTATATATATATATATGTACACACACATAGTCAAACAGCATAAAAAGTATATGAAAACTCTACTCCCTCTCCCTGCTCTTTTCCATTTCCCAGCTCCCTTTCCCAGAGTCTATTCATTAAGAAGCATTCATGTATTCCCACTCCCCTGCAACACACACACACACACACACACACACACACACACACACAGAGAGAGAGAGAGAAGTCCAATATACCCATTATTCTGCTCTTTGCTTTCTTCAATTCACCTTATGACTTACAGACATCTCATATATCATTATGTTTCGTCAGCATCACTGTTTGTATCATGGATATATCATAATTTCTTACCCACTACCCTACTGGTGGACATTTAGGTTGCTTCCAAACTTTTGCTCTTGCTAGCATTACGATGACCATCCTTGCATCTTCATCTTGCACTATCTAATTCCAAAAATCCAGACTTACTTCTTGTAAGTAGTAGCAGCAAGAGCAGGACACAGTCAAAGGAAAAATGTGAAAACATGGGTTCTGAAGAAGAAAAGGCAAAGAATGGCTCTGTTTAGGTGCCGTTTTAATTCTCCAGCTGAACCAGACACTTCCTGGAACTGTCTCTCCTCCCCAGTCACAGGAGCAGTGGCCACTCTCCCAACTGCAGGCCCAGCACACCAGATGTCTGACGACCAATCACTCCTCTATTAACACTGTCAAGTCCATGATGACGGCAAAGGAAACCCTGCTTCTCTCCTATGCTAGACCACACACATCCTGTGAGGACTCTGACATTTATTCTGTCCGCATCAACAAAGAGGAAGCAACAATCAGAGGAAGAAAAGGATTACTTCATCAAGTGTCTCTTGGCAAGTAGAGTGAGCCCTCTACTGTCTCCGGTGAAATAATATATAGTCCTCTGTTTGAAATGGACAGTATTTATTGGAAACACAGGTAGAAACGTATCACTCATGCATTCATTCAGTCAAGTCAGCCAACTGGTGAGTCCTGTGACCAATGTTTATGAAGCACCTACTATGTGTCAGGCACTGGACTAGGAGGTGGGAAATACCACCATGAATGTTCTATTCCTTATACTCATGTTTAGGTGCCCTTTCCACTCCAGTCATGAGCCTAATTCTTAGCCTTTGCTCTAACACGAATTGGGCTATGTCATATAACCTTGTTAGGTCTGCCTCCTCATTTATAAAGTTTATAAAATGAGAAAATTGTGCTAGGTGATATATGCACAGCTCCCTGCTCTAATATTCTGACTTTGACCTGAACTTCCAAACTCTTCCACTTAGGAAAAATGCATTCCTTTCTGCAATGCTTCTTTCCCCCTCCTGTGGGGGGAACTGAGGGGACCTCAATGTTCTATTTCCTCTCATATACACAAGATGTCCCCTCTCCTCCCACCCCACAGGCTTCGGGCATTAACTGTCAGAAAGTATTGAGTTCCAGCCACACTCTCCATCACTGAGGTAACATCTCAGACCCAAACAATCTCAGCCCTGGGAGAGTAACCTTTGTCTGGAAACCTTAAAAGCCAATGGTTATTTACAAAAGGGAAGTGAGATCACGATGAAATAGTTTCTGAAAACCCTGTGGCCTTTCTGTGTCTTGTCTGCCTGAATTTCCTTGTCATTCACTTTATTTATTTTATTTTATTTTTTTCTAGTTGCGGTGAGCGGGGGCTACTCTTCGTTGTGGTGCACGGGCTTCTCGTTGCGGTGGCTTCTCTTGTTGCAGAGCACAGGCTCTAGGTGCGCGGGCTTCAGTAGTTGTAGCACGTGGGCTCAGTAGTTGTGGCTCACGGGCTCTAGAGCGCAGGCTCAGTAGGTGTGGCGCATGGGCTTAGTTGCTCCACGGCATGTGGGATCTTCCCGGACCAGGGTTCGAACCCGTGTCGCCTGCATTGGCAGGCGGCTTCTTAACAACTGTGCCACCAGGGAAGTCCTTGTAATTCACTTTAAACCTTATTAAATGCATGTAATATAAATATCCAGCTTGTTCTATGTGTGTACTTCCATAGTGCCACAGAGCTAGCAGTTACTCAAGAGATCATGTTCAATTTCTTCATTGTATATATAAGGGAAACTGAGACCTGAAAAGATTGATTTGCCCAAAGGTACATGATTGGTCATTTCAAATAAGAACATGAGTCCCCTAAGCTCCAGATTTTTTCCATTATAAACCATGTTTCATGAATTTCATATCTGCCCTTAATATGTCTGCCCACATATCTAAAAACAACCAACAAATGCCCGTATTCAAGTGTAAGGCAGACTTGATTAAACACGGGGTCAGATGTTAGATTTACTAACAGCATGACTTCAAGCAACACTCTTAAAAGTTTTAGCCATCAGATTTTGTGTTCTGATTTTTGTTTTTTGTTTCTTTTATTATTATTACTCTGTTTTCTGTTCATCTCTAGAATTGCTACTGGGTCCAAATTTATAAAACATTAACAATGTATTAATTCATTGAAGTCTAGACATGAAGGAGCCTAGAAATCTACTCTAACCCCTTTCTTTTATTCTGTGTATAAAGGACTGTTTCTGAACATTGTCATGTTCATTTAACTTTTATTTCTTGTTTTTTTTAAACTCTTTAGGTAATACATCCAAATGGCTAAAGTTTAAAGCAATATAAAAAGCTTACATTAAGAAGCCTCATTCCCACCCCTCCAAGTCCACTAATTTCCCCAACCCAACCTATAGGTTTCTATTGTCATGTCTTTTGTGTATCCTCCCAATGCAAACACAAGAAAATAAAATATATATTCTTATTCCTTCCTTTCTTAAGCAAAAGAGCATACCATACATACATTTTGCACCTTGCATTTTCTATTTACTATTTTATATAAAAATTTTCTGACATATTGGGCTTCCCTGGTGGCACAGTGGTTGACAGTCCGCCTGCCGATGCAGGGGACATGGGTTCGTGCCCCGGTTCAGGAGGATCCCGCATGCCGCGGAGTGGCTGGGCCCGTGAGTCATGGCCGCTGAGCCTGGGCGTCCGGAGCCTGTGCTCCGCGGCGGGAGAGGCCGCAACGGTGAGAGGCCCGCGTACCACAAAAAAAAAAAAAAAAAAATTCTGACATATCAAAAGCAGAGAATAGTACATACTCCCAATACACAAATTTAAAATCATCAGACTTTCATTTTAAAACAAATCCCAGATGTCATGTAATTTCACCCTTACAGACTTCAGTGTGCATCTTGTTTTCAAAAAATTGACACTCTAGATATAACCATAATCATTATCACACAAGACGTAATTAATAATGATGTTTTAGCAGCACCTGACTCTTCAGTCCATAATCGAATTCCCCTGATTATCTCAAAATTGTCCTTTTATTATAGGTTTAAGTCCAGACCTAAACAGCTCCCTACATTGCATTTGGTTGTTATGACACTTAAGTCTCTTTTAATTGAGGACAGTCTTCCCTCCTTTCCCCCTGCCATTGACTAGTTGTACAAACCAACTGTCCTGTGCACTGTTCCATTTTCTGGGTTTGTCTGTTTCCTTGTGGCATCATTTAAAGTATTCCTCTTTTCTTTGTATTTCCTATAAATGAAGCTTAGCTCTAGAGGTTTGGTTAGATTCAGGTTCCACTTTTTGGCAAGAATACACAGCTGGTGCTATTCCATCACAGTTGTCTGGTTGCCCCACATCTAGAGATGCTAAGATTGATCAGCTTGCAACTTCCTTTTTCAACTTCACATTCTATTCTGAGCACCTCTCCATTTCAGCTCATATAGAATGTCCTCGTTCTTTATTATGGCTACATAGATCCCATTGGGTGAAAACACTGGGTGAAAATAACAAGGTGATCATTCCCTTGAAAAGAATACTTCATGTCTCAATTTATTTGTAAAGATGATCATAAAAGACCCATCAAGGTCTATGATTCTTTAATTATGTGCAACAGAAGTTTGCTTTTTAAAAGGAGCCCTTGAATGTATTTTTGGTAAAGAAGTCTTTTGTATTGTAATTAATTAGTTTCTAAATTCTGTTTAGAAAGTCATATCATAAATTTTCTTAAGGGACAGTTGAGTGTTGGCTATAATTATGTGGAGGGATAACTACAAAAAAACTATTGCATATGATACTACTATAGAAATTGTTTTGCTTTTCTCCCTTCATCAGCAGGAAAAGGGAGAGAAAATCTTAGACTCCTTAAAGATAGCCTCCAAACACCAAATGGAGACACTGGAATTATGTGTAATTAGAATTACACATTTATAGATAACTAAGGGGCCACTTGACAAAATTCATAAAATGGAAGTGAGAGAATTTTACTCAGGAGACAGGAAAGCATGGGCGATACAGATGGGATCACCTGGAAAAACTCAGTTCAATTAGAATCTACCCTGTACAATGGGGGAGCCACAGTGGAATGGATATGGGGGAGACAATAATGCCCACTAAAGCTGGAATCCTATATGTACTTAATTTGAATTAAAAAATCCTCTCATTTCAATCACAGCATCTCAGTTAGGTTCTATGTATCATTAGTCCCAAAATTTTGCAAAGGTAGACACTGGGGTTGGATATAAAGGGTAAGAAGTTAAGCAACTTTGAGCTCAATCTTGACCTACAGATTACAGCTAGCCATGTGACTTTCGTTAAGAGTGCTTGTAACCTTGCGTGCCTGTACAGTACTTGAAAACTTTTTTTATTATTATACAAGTCATAGTCACTGTAGAAAATTCTGAAAAAAATAAGAATAAAAATAAATAAATAAAATAAAGGCCAGATCCCACTACCATGAAATACCCACTATCACCAAAACAGGTCTCCTTTCAGATATTTTTCTATAAATCTCTCTATATATACAATGTGTTAATGCCAGTACCTCTGGTGGGTATATCTCTAGTAAGAAAGTTTTCCTCATGGATGATTGTGAACATCATGAACTCAGTGGGATCCAGGAGAAGGTACAAAACATTTCTTTACACACCCCAAGTCTTTTTATTTTTATTTTACTTTTATTTGTGTGGTCTCAGTGCTCTCATTTGCATCCAGTTGCTTTCAGCATTGCCCTCTGCACTGGGTCCCAGCACTGAGAGGGCTACTTCATCCCTGTGGAAAACTCCAGGTTCTCAGGGTCACTTACAAGATGAATAAATTTCTCCCTCGCTACTGCCCATCTCTCACAGCATGATCTTGGTGTTCTTATGCCAACAAAGACTTCTTCTCTCACCAAAAACCCTATACTTTACTTATGTTGCAGATGACAGAAAACCCAACTCAAACTAATTTAAACTACAGATTTATTGACTGACATTATTGAAAAGTCTAGCTTCAGGCAAGGGGTTCAGTGGCCCCAGTGAGGACAGCAGGGACCTGGTTTCTGGCTGTCCTGGCGTTGGCACCTTCTGCAGATTCCACACAGTGTCCTTCTCCTGTCCCTGCAGAGCACCTATCTGTACACCAAGAACATCTCTTGGCCACTCCCACACAAGCCCACAGATGCACACCCCCTCAAACACCCATGCTGGGTTACAGACTTATTCTTGAACAATCTGTGTCTATAGGTTCAGAAAGGACTAATTGGGTGAGCCCTGGGTCACATCCCCAATCTCATGCTCTGAAAGTGAGAGAAAGGTGGTTTCCCCAAAGAAAAAGTACGGTGCATTTTAGAAGGAGAAATGGTTGCTGGGCAGCAGAAGCAAATATCCAGTACAGACCCGCTCCCAGAAAGGGAAGGGGTGGGGAGATGGGGAAAGAAAACTTGCCCCTCCGAATATGGATGGTTCTTTTTCTTACAAAAACGACATTTTACTAATACGGTGCTTTTTTTTTTTTTTTTTTTTTAACTGTACGCGGGCCTCTCACTGTTGCGGCCTCTCCCGTTGCGGAGCACAGGCTCCGGACGCGCAGGCTCAGCGGCCATGGCTCATGGGCCCAGCCGCTCCGCGGCACGTGGGATCTTCCCGGACTGGGGCACGAACCCGTGTCCCCCGTATCGGCAGGCGGACTCTCAACCCCTGCGCCACCAGGGAAGCTAATACGGTGCTTTTTAACTTACAAGGACGCCCTCTTCACAACCCTGGGGTGATGCCAAGGAGCTCTCGTGTCTTTAGAGTCTTTGTATTATAGAGTAACTCTGGATGAGTGCCAGAGAGATTAAGCTTGAGGCCACACTCAAACCAAGGCCAGAGCCAGCTCAGTGCTGCTCCTGCTCACGTAATCAAACCTTTCAGAGTGGAGGACATGGGAGGGGTGTGAAATAACTTACCCCGAGGCTCCCAGTGACGAAACTGAAAAGGGTGAAAACCATCAAGAAAATTCTGTTGAGCTATGTGTGAGTCACTGTGGGAACTCCTATCGGCGTTGAAAATGGCAGTCGCACTGTCTCCTCCAGGGCGACGCTGGTGGGGGAGCTGTGAGTGGTCACTCATCCCAAGCATGTTCTCCTGTATGGCAATTCTTTGTGTTTATCAGTTTTTTGCTCCAGGTTCAGATACTGAAGCTAATCATCCTGAGTTTGACGGACATACTCCTCATCAATCCCAGTGAGGTCCCTCTCTTATTTTATTTCATTTTACTATTTCCCCACTTTGTCCTTGACGCACATTCTCATTTCTCTCGTCTCACGGCCATCTGCTTTACCCGAGGATGTTAAGCAGTTTTCCAAAGTGTTTATTCCAGCTTACATTCTGACAGTGAGAAGAACTCTTACGATGCCCCCCACATCTTTGCCGGTATCAGGACTGTCACACTTTTTAATTTTTTCCTATATGAGTGTATGATGATGTCACAATATGGTTTTAAGGTTAAACTACTGTTTAACGGAAAATGGCACAGATGTACAGAACATTGCATACTTAAATTTATAGTTTACCAATACTTGGAAAGCAAACACTCAAGTAACCAGGACCCAAAACAAAAAATAAAACATGGCCTATCTCCTCAAGTCCCTCTGACCCCCACTCCAAGACCACATGTCCCTTCCTGATCACAAAGCCTTCCCCCTGTCCTACAGGCAATCACTATTCTAAATTTTGCAATAATTGCTTCCTTTTTTTTAATAGTTTTACCATCTAGGTAATGCATCCTAAAGTTACATATATAATTTTGCTTGTTTTTGAACATCATATAGTGAAATCAAATTGTCTATAGGCTTTTGTGTTTTGTTTCTTTTACTTAACAGTGTATTTGTGAGATCCATTCATGCTGCTTTGTATCCCTGTGGGTTGTTTTTATTACTGAATAGTTTTCCTGGGACTGGATATGCCTCAAATCGTTTATTTCCAGGTGAACATTTCTTCTTCTGTTTCAGTTTTCATGAACAATGCCATCCTGGACATTCTTATACATGGATTCAGGTGGACACATATAGGAGTTTCTCTGGAGCATATTTCTGACAGTGCAATTACTGGGTCAGAGGGTATACATATTTTGAGCCTTATTACATAATGCCTGCTTCCAAGACATCTACCAGCACAGTTTCTCTTATTCCACATCCTCCTTAACACTTAGTATTGCCAGACTTTTTTTTTTTAGCCAAACTGGTAAAGGATATGATGGCCTCTCTCTACAGCTTTACTTTGCATTTTCCTCATTGCTAACAAGGTTAATGAGCACCTTTTCTTTTGTTTGTGAACCATTTGGATTTGGGGAAGGGGAGGAGCGCAAATGTTTGAGACCTTTGCCCATTTTTCTGTTGGGTTTCTCAGTTTTTCTTATTGCTGTATATGAATAATTTATATACTCAGGATACCAGTCCTCTGCTGGTTTAATCTGTCATATTTTCTCCCACTTCGTTGCTTTTCACTTATTTATGGTATGTTTTCTTGAACACAATTTCTTAATTCAAATGTAGTAAAATGTGCTAGCCTTTTCTTTGGTGGGTTGTACTTTTTGTATTTTATTTAAGAAGACTTCTCTTACCCAGAGATTATGAAGATATTCACCTACATTAGCTTTAAGGCTTTATAGTTTTTTCTTTCACTGTTGGCCTTTAATTTTCCCATAATTGATTTTTGTATATTTTGTCAATTGAAAATTCCAGCATTTTCCCATTACTTTGTAATGCCATCTCTGTTATATTTCAAAAATCATACAGGCATGGATCTATTTTTTGGCTTTCTAGTCTGTTCCAATAGTATATTTTCCTATCTTTCTTGTCAGTATAATACATCATTTTAATTATTGCAGCTTTATGGGAAATGGTGATGTCACGCAGGGCAAATCCTCCCCTTAGTTCTTTTATCAAGGGTATCTTGGGACTTCCCTGGTGGTCCAGTGGTTAAGACTCTGCACTTCTACTGCAGGGGTCGTGGGTTTGATCCCTGGTTGGGAAACTAGGATACCATGTGTTGAGTGGCATGGCCAAAAAAAGGGTATCTTGGCTCTCTGGGTCCTTTGTACCTCCCAAAGGGAAGGGTAGTAGGCTGAGTCCATATTTGTGTCTCTCTGTCTCTCCATACTCAAATTGGAAAAATATATTAAAAACTGTTTTATGGATGAGGAAATTGAGACTCAAAACTGTAACTTGCTGAACAAGTTACATTTGTTGAACAAGTGAGGGTACTCACTCACCATCCCAGTCCCATAAAAAGAGCTGGGGAATGTTCTCTCTTTTTCTATTCCCTGAGTCTGTATAACATTTTTTTTTTTTCCTAACAGTGCTTGGTAGAACTTGTCAGCAAAGCTATTTGAACTTGAAGTTTTCTTTCTGAGAAGATTTTGACAACTTTTTCTTTTTTTAATCATCAGAAAGCTATTCAAGTTTCCTACTCTTAAACCTTGGTAATTTTGTAAGAATTTGTCCAATTTATCTAAATTTTCAAATGTGTTGGTATAAAGTTATTCATAATATTTTATTATTTCTGTCTATAAAATCTGTAGTAATATCCCTTTTTCATTTCTGCTATTGATTATTTGTGGCTTCCTTTTTTTTTTTAACCACTCTCCCCTTTAAGTAGTAGTGAGTCAGAACCCCTCAGGCTTATGAACCACTTAAGCCTTTCAGATACCCCCTCGGCCCTTCCAGATCAGATGTTTCTGCACAGATGATTCTGAGTATGTTGCCTGGGGACAAACAAGTTTCAGAAAGAATCAGCATGGGCCTTCTCTTTCATTCCCAACATAAATGGTACCTACCCTATACTATGGGTCCATAATTATCATAGTTAAGCAAATCAAGTGTCATGGAGGTTAATAGGTCAAACCAAGGCGAAACTACTAGTAAACACAGGAGCCCAAATTCTACCACGCATTACTCTTTTTCTGTTTCTTTTCTTTTAAATCTGAGTTTTAACAGCCATTTACTAGCCCAAGTGTCCTCGGTGTATAGCAAGTTACATTTTTGAGTCTCAATTTCCTCATCCATAAAATAGTTTTTAATATATTTTTCCAATTTGGGTATGGAGAGACAGAGAGACACAAATGTGGACTCAGCCTATACCCAGTAACTTCTGTTATATATAGAATGTATTTCCACATCAGTACTCTCATTCTTAATGGCTCTTAACGATGGTATTCATAGATCTTCAGGTTTGTTGAATGACTGAATAATTGTGAAAATCAATAAAGACCCCAAAGGCATCTTTCCTTATAGTTATGATACAATGCATTCCTAGCCAGCCACATCACCCCACCTGACACCCATCCTTTCAATGTCTTCCCTTACTCCAAACCTAGAGCAGGGGCAGGGAACCAGCAGCTTCACAGAACTTGGTGCTAAGCAGATATGAGAAGCATCTTACTGTCCTCATGTACTCAGAACTAACCAACAGTGCCTGAGGTCTTCCTCAGGTCTTGTCCAGGCAGTTCTGGGAGAAAAGCTCTAACCAAAAATCTCTTATTTGCAACATAGTACTGGTTATTTTGACAAATTTACACCCTATTCTCTCCATCAGAAAAGAGTTTGTAGGCCACAGTCAGACACAAGCAGCAAGTCTCACTTGTTGAATAAAAAGCTCAGTATTACAAGCAGCACCTGTGAGTTTCTCCACCTTAATCTCCTCCTCTGCCACCTGGCTGCAGCTTCTAAACTTGAGGTAAGACTGCCACTTACTGTTAGACTCATCACATTACAGTTTGAAACCAGTTCCTAAATCTTTGATTCTAAATGCCAAATGCAAAAGACTTAGCAGGGAAGGTACCAGTTAACCTTTGAAAGCTTACTAACTACCAGAAGTTAGGCTTAGTGCTTTGTAGCCATAATCTCACTTAGGCCCTAGAACAAACCTATAATTTTTATTTTGTGGTTATTAAGTGGTTTTGTGAAAACACTCCAGGGTTTAGAAGCCCATCACCTAGATTAGAACCTCTGGCCGAATTCATTTGGCTGCCTGTTTTTTGTACGGTCCACAGGCTAAGAATTATTTTAACATGTTTAAATGATTGGGAAAAAAATCAAAATAATAATATTTCATAACATGAAAATTATTTAAATTCAGGTTTCAATGTCCATATCTAAAGCTGGAACACAGCCGTGCTCATTTGTTTACATATTTTCTATGGCTGCCTTTGTACCATATAAAAGAGTACTTATAATGCCTAAAATATTTACTAACTGGCTCTTTACAGAAGAAGTTTGTTGACTCCTGACCTAGATTCTAATCTGGAAACACCACCTGAGCAAACCACAAAACTGACCCCCACTTTCATAAAGTGGAGGTGATATCTACTAAGAGGGAGTTTTAGGAAGTTTAGTGCTATACGCACAGCATCTCCTTAAGATAGCAGCAGAATTCTGACAAAAATGCTTTAAAATGTTCAAAGGGAGCTCATAATCTTTGTCTACAAATCTCCTTCCTCAGTCCAGTATCATGTAGTGTATAAGAGTATGGATTTTAGGGGTTTCCCTCGTGGCACAGTGGTTGAGAGTCCACCTGCCGATGCAGGGGACACGGGTTCGTGCCCCAGTCCGGGAAGATCCCACGTACCGCAGAGCAACTGGGCCCGTGAGCCATGGCCGCTGAGCCTGCGCGTCCGGAGCCTGTGCTCTGCAATGGGAGAGGCCACAACAGTGAGAGGCCCGCGTACCGCAAAAAAAAAAAAAAAAAAAAAAAAGAGTATGGATTTTAGGGTCAAAATATCAGATTCCACTCGACTCCATTACTTATTACCTATGATTTATTAACTATATGATGCAGTAGAGAGGTGACAGAGTATGAAGGTTGAGTGCTTCGTCTTTGAAACTAGAATGTTTCAATCCAGGCTTTGCCACTCACTAGCTTGGTGACCTTGGGTAAATGACACCTCTCTGAGCCTCTGCTTCCTCATCTGTAACATAGGTGTAAGAATCATAATGATTTCAATGGGTCGTTTTGAGGATAAAAATGGCTTTTTGTACATAAAGTGATTAGAACAGTGCCAACAAATGCTAGCAGGCTGCCCCAAAATATGCTACGACGGCATACTGAACTAAGAAATGGCCAATGCAAGAGGGACACTCTGACCCCCACTTTCTCTTTCTCCCAAAGCAAAAAATAAACCTCTCCCATGAAAGGTGCACTCCCTGCAGTAAAGGTAAAAGGACACCCTTATTGCCTGGGAGAAGGAATTTCAGCCAAGAAGCCTATACAAACCTTGTTACTTCTTTAATTTACTACCCCAAGCCCAAATTGTTTAGATTCTTCACTAATTGAGCACCCAAAACCTAAGTTTCTTTGTCCTGTCAATTCCTCAGAAATTCAGTGTTTGTCTAAAGAGTATATATGCTTTGGCTACTTCTTAGGTCCCATTTCTATGAGACCTCCCTGTATAAGAATTAAAATGTCTCTTCTCCTGTTAATTTGTCTTGCGTCAATTTTATTATTAGTCCAACCACAAGAACTCGAGAGGGGTGGAGGGGGAAATTTCTCTCTCTCCAACACTTCCCGTCAGATTTAGGATATAACAAACTCCTTCCCTTGGCCTTCTAAGTCCTGTAACCTGACCTCCATCTGCTTCTCTAGCTCCAACCTCCTCCCTCCCTATGCTGCGGCCATAATAGCCTTTTCTCCCAAATCATGCCAACTTTTAGTTGTCTCATGAGACATTTGCACTTGCTGTTTCCTGTGACCTCAGGACCCAGGACACGTCTTTTCTCTCAGATACAACACAGCACAGTTGAAATGGCCTTCCAACACCCTTAACAACTGTGAACATAGAAACATAACTTGAAAAGAGAAGATAATGTGGACAAGGCATTTTGAGCAGGAAATAGGAATATAATTGGAAGCAAGATTCTTCTGTTATAATGACTGAATGGTTAAAGCAAGAACTTATACCTTCAAAAATTAACCTATTTGTTTTCCTGTTTATCTTTCTTCCATTTTCCTTCCCACTCCTCATACCCCCAGCAACTAAACCAGTATCAGGAATAGAGAGGAACACAATATCCACTAAATGAATGCAAGGAATAAATGAACTTAAAGGGAGGGGTGGACCTCCTCCCTCCACACACTGACATGCTGGGGTCTGTCAGATTCTTACAGAATCTGCCCCCAGCTGAATGGCCCAGTTGGAATCAGGTGTGCCACCCCTAACTCCTCCCTCCGAACTGGTTAATTAGCCTTTCACCTTTTTTTTTTTTTTTCGTTTTTGAGAGACAACTCCCAGAGAGTGGTATAGAAAGACCTAACACTTTGGAATCGTTAGCAGCCATATTCTGCACCCATACCATCAAAGAATTTGGTTTGTAGAGAATGAAGCTAACAGAAAAGCCAGAAAGGAGAGACAGAGGGTTCTGGATCAGGTTTGAGTCCCAGTTGCCCTAGAGACCCTCCCAGTCCTTCATGGTTTGGATGTTTAACTTATGTAACACAGTATCCTTTCAACAAATTCATCTTTTGCTTAAACTAGTTCAGTAGAGAGTACTGACTAATGTAATCCTCCTTTATCCTATTGCACAGTAGAGTCATCTACAGATTTCTTAAAACCAATACCAGGGCCCCAGTACAGAACAATGAAACCAGAATCCTGGTGGTCTGGGGCCCAGGCACTGGTAATCTCAAGAGTTGCCCAGATTATTCTTCCAGATATTTCACTTTGAGGAATCAATCTATCAGGAATATTCATTATGACCAGGTGTGCAGAGATGTATTTTCATCCTCATAGACTGAATCTCTACATAAACTTTGAAATTTGTAACAACTATCAGACCACTAGTGCTCCTTCAACCCATTATAATACCAGGAGTTCACGTCAGAATTCTTTAGAGTTTATGCCAGGTCCCACCCACAGACCTACAAGATCGGGTCCTCCCAAGATCAGAATTTAAGATTCCACGTGAAATTTTAATCTCTTAATCCTTCTCTCCAACAAACACACATTATATACAAATGATGTCGTGACTCTCTTAAGGATGTGATAATGTGATTCAGTTAGTTTTTTCCATGCAACGAATTGTAAGGCAGCCAAAAATTGGTTTTGTACCTCTTAGCCCAGCACTTTCCTCAAGGTTGTAAAAAGATTGAGGTCTCCTTTACAAAGGAGATTCCTTTGGGGAGTCGCTCAAGTGTTGAGCAATGTCTACCTTGCCCCGCCACCGGGAGATGAGGGGGTTCCCCTCCCCCTTTAATTTAAGCTTGAGAGAGCCTGGACTGTGTCTCCTGAAGTCTCTGGAGTCCAAAAATCTATACCAAACACATATCAGGAAAAAACAAATGAGACTTGCCAACTAAGTGCCTAACAGAGGGGCTGTCTACTTGGAAACAGCCTACACTCCCCAGATTTTTAAAGAAAAGGATACATGAATGTTTCACATATAGAACTGGCCTGTGGCCACTTTAAACTGGACTTTGCCAGCTTATCTGGCAAAAGGCCTTACCATTATCAGTGATTCTCAATCTTGAGCCTGCATGGGAATCACCTGAGGGCTCTTCAAACCAGTTTGTTGAGCCCCACCCCTAGAGTTCGATTTAAGATGTCTGGGGTGCACCTGAGAATTTGCAGTTCTAACCAGTCCCCAAGTGATACCAATGCTGCTGGTCCAGGACTACGCTTTGAGAACCACTGGCCTTTATTAAGAGAAAGGCTGGCAGCCACCCTCAGATACAAGGCAGACTCGTCCATCAAGATTCTGCCGGAAGAGAGGCTGGAGAACAGAAAAGAGAAGGTGCAGAAATGAAATCTCAGTGCTCAAAACAGGTTGACTTCTTATTCATGTGGTGAAGTCACATCAGTGGGGGTGGGGATGGGGACTGGGAGAGGGTGGAGTTAATGAAAGGAGGGCCTAGTCTTCAGGCTTTCAAGGACCCGAAATGATTGAACTTTTGCCATCTTCAAGTGGCTTCCAAAGTTTTCCTGGGTGTGACCATCAAACCAGCAGATAAGAAATTTTTATGGGGCAGGCCTGGATTTTTACACCACATTCCACTGGTAAGAACTCAGTTACATGGCCTCACAGAGATGCAAGAGGAATGGGGGAACATAGTCCCTAGCAGGGCAGCATATCTCAGGCGAGCAAGAATCTCGGTGGACATCCAGCAGTCCCTGCCACCAAAGCCCCTTCCCAGGGCAGGCTTCCAGCCTTAAGCAAGTCTGAGTTTAGGAAATGTATAGGTAATTACACAGACATTTTAATTATTAAAATGAATGTGACTAAAAGTGATCAAAGGACTTCTTAGTGACTGTAAAAAAGCTCTGGGACCCATCCAGGATAGGGACAAGAGGCTGAGACAGACTGTTGCAGGAGCAGCCCAGAGGAAAAATAAACTGCTGTTTTATAACTCTCCAGGGTTCCTCTCTTTTAACATGTTACACTATTCTTTTTTAGAGATTAACCAAATTTTTAAGTGAAATAAATCTAAGGATTTCATAATTTCATATTTATAAAGTTTGATATCCTTTATTATCTATCATTCTTAAAGCAATGACAAATCTACTTTTCAGGGATGAAAACCCACTATTACTGAGGATATCTTCAAAGTTTACTGCAACTCCGAAAACAGGGATGTTCCACACAATAGAGGCAAACACTGCTTTTATTAAGGTGATTACTCTTAATGTAGGCGTACTCATTTACCTAGGCTTGCCATAAAGTGAAATGACATAAACTGCCTGTGACGTCTAACAATTGAGAAAGTTGGAGAGTCAAGCTGCTTGCAAGACTTCTAGTGCTCTCTCTTTTGAGGTGCTCTAAAAGTGAATTAACTAATATATATGCTATTTACTGAAACGGAAAAAAAAAAGAAGAAAAACAAACATCCTTCACGGTCTTTCATTCATTTCGTCAATTAGGACACACAAAGCAGCATCTTTCTCTATAATCTGATCTCTCCTATGACCTGAATTTTCTCTTTGTTGTTCATCCTGTCCAGCACAATTGTTGCTATCATCAGCATCCATTGGTTCAGTTTTTACTCTCAGCCCTGCTTCCGAATGGGGCAAATCATCAGGCAAAGAAGCCAAGCAATTCTGAATCATCTCAATGACTCGTTCCAGATGCTTCTGAAATCTCTCAGCTGTCTCAAGGCGTTGACGTTTCTGCACCTCCATCATGACTCTCAAGGTCTCTCTTGCTTGGTGGGGTCGGTATTCATTTATGAGATGATGCACATGTACAAAAAGCAGCTTAAGATCTTCTAGCTTCTCTTCCCGTTTTATACTCCCAGGGCTCCTTATCAAGATATCTAAGAGGTCTAAGAAATTAATAAGGATAGACATATTGAGTTTTCTCAGTTCTTTCTTGTGATCAAACTGCATAGGATGAAGCCGTTCGATACCCTGACTTTCTAAAGGGCGGATGATAAGGTCATCACACTGGAACTGGTTGCCGAACATCATATAACTGTCCTTTATTGGAGGTGGAGGCTTGGGAGCGAGGCCTTCCTGAATATTTTCATCTGTATACTCCTTGATGTACTGCATCGGAGGGGGTGGGAGGGCGCTTACTTGCTGTGGCTCACCCATTGTGGAAGATCAAGAACCTACAGAAATGGACCATCAGACAAAAAATAAGAAAAAAAAAAATCACACACACACACAGAAATAGACCAAAGATTGAGAGTGGAGCTACAAAACAAACCTGTCACATTCAGCGACTAATGACAGAACATTTTACTTTTTCTCCCCTGGCAGTTTGGCACCCAGGACAAAATGATCTCCCTGGTCTCTAAAACTAACATTTACAACAGGGAAAGGCTGCATCCTTTTCTAATTAGCAATATATACTCAATCATCGTATTTTTCCTGCTCTACTTAATACTTTCATTGGCACAAAAAATATACTGTAGTATACACTTGACCCCTGAGCAACACAGGTTTGAACTTGCACGGGTCCACTTACACGTGGATTTTTTTCAATAGTAAATACTAGAGTACTACAAGATCCATGGTTGGTTGAACCCTCAGATGCAGAACCACAAATATGAAGGAACTGCAGATACGAAAGGTCAACTCTTAGTTATACTCAGATTTTCAACTGCACAGAGGGTGGGCGCCCCTAACCTCCCAGTTGTTCAAGGATCAACTGTATTTTCATCTATAAATTAAATCATCTGGATTCCACACCCCTCACCAGTTATGCCTCACTTCTCTACCCTCCCTACAGCCAAACTACACATGCTGCCTTCCCATCTCACGTTACAATCACTCGTTTTATATTATAGATTGATCTCCAACAGCAAACACTTATAACTAAGGAACACTCTGACAAAATTAAAATTACTATATTCCAGACAAACTCACATCATCCATTCCCTTTTTTCCTACAATATACTCTACAATTTTTTATAGACTCACTAACTTTTCTACATCTACTACAGAAATTTCAAATTCAACTATACCTTCAATAGCCACAATAACCTCCATCTACTCCATTTGAAGCTTAGGTATATCATAAAATGAGAATATCCCGAGTGCTCACTTAGATGGATCTTACCAGATTTTCAAGATATAACATAACACCATCCAACATGAGAGATAGCAAGTAATACCCTGGAGGCAGTTTTATACTTGGAATTTGTGAGGTAATAAGGGCAGCTGTGGGACAGCCCTGAGTTTCCACCAACCCACAGCAGTGAACTGGCTACTGCTGAGAATCAGTCTGTCAGTGGCCACAGACATGATGAGTTATTCTATCAACCCACACTTCACTGCTTTACTAGCCTTCTGCATATTCATTTTTGTCACTATCCAATCTGGCGTCAACCTCCTACCTCCACAGAAACTGCTCATCACGGCCATCAACAACCACCACATGACCAAATCCAATGGACATTTTTCTAAGCTGATCTTAATCTCTCAGCAGCATTTTCTTCCTTTTCAACACACTCCCCTTTTCTCTCAGCTTCTGTGATGCTACATTTACGTCTTCCTCCTACCACACTGTCCGCTCCCTCTCAGTCTCCTATACTGCCCCTCCTTCTCTAGCCAAATTTTAATGCTGGCATGCCTCAGAGACTCACAAACTCAAAACCCAAAGGGAAAAGGCAGGCACCATAAAGAGCGAAGGAGAACTGAGCATCTCCAAGCCAGACCTCAAAGCCTCCAGCCACTAGCATTCATGTGCGAATGAAGATTCATTGTTCCTTGGTCTTGACTTTTCAAGGGCAAAAAAAATCCAGATTTTTATGTGAAATTTCTCAATTTTTAAAAATACTGGCAATTAATTGCAGAAATTGTCAAATACTGTGAGGTCAAAAAATATTTATCTCCAACAATCTTTGTGGTCTGCTGGCCACTTGTTTTAGGCCTCTGTTTTACGTTCTCCCTGGGATGCTCTCAGTCAATTCCATAGCTTTTAATACCATTTCTATCCGTGGTTCTCAACCAGGTGTCATTTTGCCAACCAGAAGATATATGCAAGGTCTGGAGACACCTTTAGTTGCCACAACCAGGGAGGGGGTGCTACTGGCTTCTAATGAGTAAAGGCTGGGGATGCTATAAACATACAGTGCACAGCAACAAAGAATTATCCAGCCCGAAATGTCAACAGATTGTGCCAAAGTGGAGAAACCCTGGTCTATATTTATGACTCTTGACTTTTTTTTTTAATTTAAGTATACTTGATTTACAATATTGTGTTAGTTTCAGGTGTACAGAAAAGTGATTCAGTTATTTTTTTCAGATTATATTCCATTATAGGTTATTACAAGATATTGAATATAATTCCCTGTGCTATACAGTAAATCCTTGTTGCTTACCTATTTTATGTATAGTAGTTTGTCCGTTAATCCCATACTCCTAATTTGCCCCTCTCTCTCTCCCTCTCCCCTTTGGCAACCATAAGTTTGTTTTCTGTCTGTGAGTCTGTTTTGTACATAGATTCGTTTGTATTATTTTTAGATTCCACATATAAGTGATATAGTATTTGTCTTTCTTTTCTTGACTCTTGACTTTTTATCTCCAGTCCAGACTGCGTCTGGGCTGCTCCTGGATGTCTCACAGGGCATTCAAACTTAAAAAAAAAAAGAAAAAAAGAAAGTTCTTTTGAGTCCATCTACCATAAATACACATACCCTAAACCTGTTCCTCTCATAGCTTCTACTCTTTCCTGTTTCAGTAAAATGTCCCCATTATCCACCTAGTATTTCAAGCCAGAAACCTAACGGTTATGTTAATTCTCCTTTTTTACCAATCTCCTCTCCTCACCATCACTGCCAAATTTATCAAGTCCCAAAACTTCGCTATCTCACTATCTCAAGTTCATCAGTTCTGATCAAGACACCATTCCCTCTTACCTGGAATACAATGGCTTCCCAGGGATCTTTTTGATTTCACTACAGTTCTTCTATATAATAGCCAGCCTAATTCTCATAGCACATTCCTTCTCCCTTATATCCTAGCATATTGTCTTCTAGTATTTGTTGGTAGCTCCATTCATTTCAAGAAGGCTTCAAATCAATGGGAATTTGGAAGTAGGTATAAACATCTTTAATGTTTATTTACTCTTTCAAATATTTACGGTTTGTCTAATATACGGCAATGATGATTATAATGACAGACAACACTTGAGTACATAGTATGTGCCAGACACTGTGCTAAATACTTTTCTCATGGTTGCGAGAAATCTGAGAAAAGAAAGGTGCTCTTTCCATTTCAGAGATGAGATCACCATCACCGTGGCTCACAAAAGTTGATCCACTTGCGTAAAGTCACAGAGTAAAGGAAGGAGCCAGAGCCTAAAGATCTCAAACACTACATCATACTATCTTTCAAGGATAAACATGGCCTCCATCCTTGCGTTGCTTACAATCTATAAAGGAAAACAGACAAATAGCTAACTACATGTTTTAAGGTTACTACAAAAGACCAACAGATCTGACTACCAAAGATAAATCTAAAAATTCCATATAGGAAAATATATCATAAGCAAAATTAAAAGACAATCCCATTTTTCTGGGAGAAGAATGCCTGCAAGCTAACAAGGGCAAATATTAGAAATTTAATTTTGATTTTTTTAAAACATATTTTCTGATTCCATCCCCACAAGAAAAGCACTATGACTTCAGCAGTTGCCTGTCTTACTCACAACTCTACCTCCAGCACCTTAAACAATGCCTAGAAGGTGCTAAATCCTCAATAAAGATCCACTGAGTTTTTTTTTAAACCTATATATTTTTTAAAAAATAATAGAAAAATAGGCAAAAGATGAGAAAAATGCAAATGCTGAATAAAGGCAGGAAAATATTCAGACAAACACACTGTTAAAAGCAAATTTTAAAAAGGATTCTTTTCATCTAACAGACTATCAAGATTTCACATACTCCATCATCTGACAAATGTTAGAACACCTTCTATGTGGCAGACCCTGGATTCCAGCACAGGTCACACTCTCCTTCCTCTCAGTTTCTTCAGAGTGGCCATCCCAATTTTAGAAGCAGGCTCTTAGCTCCTCTGGCCCTGCAGGGAAGCCTACTGCGGTGGAGAGCATCCATTCCCCGCAGCTCTCACAGAAGCCACCATGACAGCCGCCACATAACACTCTCAGGTGGCAGGCCAGTACCGCCAAGAGAATATGGGGAATCCTCAGACACAACTGACAGGAAAGGAAACGAATATGTTTATTTGGAATTTGACCTGACAGTATCAAAACTTTTAATGCTGATATTCTTTGACCCAACAATTCTTTTTTTTCAATTTTTATTTTATACTGGAGTATAGTTGATCAACAATGTTGTGTGACCCAACAATTCTATTTCTAGAAATTTATCCTACAAAAATATTGGTACAAGTACTCAAAAGTGTGTTTAAGGATGTTTAACGCAGCATTGTTTGAAAAGAGCAGGAAAAGCTGGAAACAGCCCATAATTTCATCAATATGAGGGCTGGATAAAGTGTCTATATATACACACAACACAGCCATTAAGAAAAAAGGGGTGAAAGTGCATGGGATGGAGGGTTATAAATACTGTGTACCATTTCATTTATTTACAACACACGAGTTGCAAATAGTTATAATCAACTTTTTAAAACTTCCAAAACATCAATTCAGACTTACAGAAAAGCTGTATGAATAGTATAAAGAATATTCCATATTCTTCACTCAGACTCTCCAAATGTTAACATTTTCCCTCATTTGCCTTATTGGTCTCTCATCTCTGCACCTGCAAATACTTCAGTGGGTATCCCCCAAATAAGAATGTTCTCTTATAACCACATAATTACCAAAATCAGAGAATTAGCAATGATCTGGTACTTCAAAATAAATTTCAGACAGCCCAGGTTTCACCCCACTCAAGCCTTTTTAGATTGGAAGCCCAGTTTTGTGCCTCCCAGCACCATGTGTAATCCTCTACTTTAGCTGCCAATCCCCAAAGGGCAAGTAAGTGACAGGTACCATTGTTTCACATCCTCTCTTAATCTTCAAACCAATTCTATGAGTTAAGTAGTATTTTCAATTTCATTTTAGAGATGAGGATCCCAAGTCTGTCTCACCAAGGGGAAGTGTCTGCAGCCAGATCAAAAGGCTAGTAAATGGCACAGCAGGAATTCTTAACCTTGGTTCTTGTACACAGTACAAGTTCCCTTAAATCAGTAAACTATGAAGCATCTAACAGTACAAAAGGAAACTGACGTATTACAGAAATCCTGCTTATCTCCCTATCACTTCTCTAGACTAAACTTGTCAAAGGCGATGGAGGTTTTTAGTAAAACAAGCGCCAGGCATCATAGCCGGTTATCAGACTCAAGATCCACCTTCTAGTGTTTGTTCCGTTCTGCGGTATTTCACCAAAAAAAGAAAGGTATTCTAGGGTCCCATCCCCAGACTTTTGACTCGTTTTGTCTACTGTGAATGGGGCCGCTGGTATGTTGTTTTTAAAACCTCTCCAGATGATCTAATGATTAGGCTTGGCATCTACCTCCTTCCCCGCCTCCCATTAATTCTTCTGATTTCAGGACTGCTCCCTGAGGAGGAAGAGCAAGGCTGGTTATCCCGTAAGGCTGGAGAGGCCAAAGGACTCGCCGAGGCCACCCACTTTAGCAAACCAGCCGCGAGAGACTAGAACTGAGGTCTGCCAACCTCTGGCCGGGCTCGGCCTCCCCACTCGAAGGAAGCCCAGAGCCCGCCGCAAGGAAGGCACCTTCCGCCGAGCGGTTCACCCCGGGGCTCAGCGAGCGGCGGGGAGGCCGCGCTCCCCGAGCGGCGCGGGAAAGGAAAGCGGGCGAGCGTACGCTGCACCAGGCCTCCCCCATCCCCAGCCCGCCCGGAGGAAGTCGCGGGGTCCGGAAGAAGAAATGCACACTGAACGGAGCACCAAACCGTCGCCGCCCACTCACCTCAGCCCCGGGTTTACACTGGTAGCCGCCTTCTCCACCACCACCGAGACCCAACTTCCAACCTCCTCTTCCAGGAAGAAGCCTCTGACGCTGTCCCTTGATTGGCTGAAATAGCTGTCCTTTAACCGAGGCTCTAGGCCCGCCTCTGACCGATGGCTTGCTATTGCGCCTGCGCACGCCCCCCTCCCCAACCCCCACCCCCTCACCGACCCCGAGCAGCCTGCCGCCTTCTGGCAATTTGGCTGCGGCTGCGGCTTTTGCAGCCGCGGAGGATTTCTGTACTTTGTATCAATAAAAGCAGCAGCTGGTACCTCGTTCCTTTCTTTTTCTTTTTTTTTTTCAACGCTTAAAATTGAGGCATCCATACGTCTTACGTAAACGTTAGACAATACAGTAAGCAGATATTTTTAGAATGATATCGACTGTAGCCCCACTGTCAAAAATAACATTAAAAAATATGAGGTTGGACTCTATACGCTGTTTAAGTATTTTGTAAGCTGGAAATACTTGTGAACATGATTGAGAATCAATAATATATTCTTACTTTGCATTTTTTTTTACCATCTATTCACTTTTATTTTCATTTACGAATTCAGATTCTATTTCCAGGCAACAAATTACAAGTGTAAAAAAAAAAGTACACTTAATTCTTTTGGAGGTTATTTTCGTAAGAAATGTTACACATTTCTAAATTTATGGGAATCTTCCAAGAGCATGTTGCGCTTACAAAAATAAGGTTGTTATTCTGATAAACGTTCTCAACTTTAACTCTTTAAGATTATTTGATTTTTTTTAAACTAATTACGGAGACTTCCCAAACATACAGGAAAGTAGAGAGAATAGTGTATTCATCGCCCAACTTCAACAATTATCTACCGATAGACATTATTTCAGTTCATCAAGCATTTCTAAAAAGTAAGGACTCGTTTTGTTTGTTTGTGGAACCAGAGAACCATTGTCTCATTTTAAAATAAATTAATAAGTATTTAATATCATCAAAATCAAGTCAGTATTTGTATACCAATTATCTGAGGATCCGATAACGTCCACCCCTTTGTAACTGGATGATGTATCATTTAATTATCCTTTAATCTATAGTTTCCTTCCTCCACCTCAATCCCCACCCCCCACCATCAGTTTATTTGTTGAAGAAATCTGTTCACTCTTGAGCATACCCCAATCAGGCTTTTCTCCCTTCACTGAGACCAATGTGACATACACTGTGACCTCCAGTGGGCATTCTTAGTACTCATCTTATTCTACTCTCAGCAGCATTTGGCACATTTGATCTTTTGAATTGCCCCAGGACTCAGTTATCAGTTCTTAGTGGGATGTCATCCAGGTGATAATACCCAGATGCTATCCAGGCCCTGGAAACACCCTCTCCTTTGCATTCAGACCCTCTTATCCCACATCTTTATTCAATTGCAAAGGCTCAGATCTAAAGGTTCACCTTTACTCTTCTTTCTCTCATACTCCATTCAAAACTACCATACCGGCCTTTTGTATTACTTCTATTTGGGAATAAGTAAAAGTCCTAAATATAATTAATTTTCACCATCTCCACTGCCTCAGTCCTAGTCCATGCCACCATAATCTCCCCTGGATTTATGAAATAGGCTAGTTTCCTTGCTTCCACTTTTGTCCTTCCTTAGCCTATTTACCACACTGTCTTAAAATATAAGACAGATCTGAACAACCCAGTCAAAAAAGGGGTGGGAGACCTAAATAGACATTTCTCCAAAGAAGACATACAGATGGCCAAGAAGCACTTGAAAAGATGCTCAACATCACTAATTATTAGAGAAATGCAAATCAAAACTACAGTGCGGTATAACCTCACACTGGTCAGAATGGCCATCATCAAAAAAATCTACAAACAGAATATGCTGGAGAGGGTGTGGAGAAAAGGGAACCCTCTTACACTGTTGGTGGGAAGGCAAATTGATAAAGCCACTACGGAGAACACTATGGAGGTTCCTTAAAAAACTAACAATAGAATCACCATATGACCCAGCAATCCCACTCCTGGGCATATACCCTGAGAAAACCATAATTCAAAAACACACATGCACCCCAATGTTCATTGCAGCACTATTTACAATAGCCAGGACATGGAAGCAACCTAAATGTCCACTGACAGATGAATGGATAAAGAAGATGTGGTACATATATAGAATGCAATATTACTCAGGGTAATTTGTAGAGACGTGGATGGACCTAGAGACTGTCATAGAGAGTGAAGTAAGTCAGAAAGAGAAGAACAAATATCGTATAATAACGCATATATGTGGAATCTAGAAAAATGGTACAGATGAACCTATTCACAAAGCAGAAGTAGAGACACAGACGTAGAGAACAAAAGTATGGACACCATGGAGGGAAAGGTGGGGTGGGATGAATTGGGAGATTGGGATCGACATATACACACTACTATGTGTAAAATAGATAACTAATGAGAACCTACAGCACAGGGAACTCTACTCAATGCTCTGTGGTGACATAAATGGGAAGGAAATCCAAAAAAAGGTGATACATGTATACATATAGCTGATTCACTTCACTGTACAGCAGAAACTTACACAACACTGTAAAGCAACTATACCCCAATTAAAAAAAAAATCTAACCACTCTATTCAAAGTTCTCCAAGGTTTTCCATCACATTTATAATAAAATCTAATGTCCTCACCATGGCCTATATAAGGCACTACAAAATCTAGTCCTTAGCTACTTCTCCAATAATAATATTTCCTACCATTTTTTTCCATGCTCAGTCTTCTCCAGCTACAGGATTTCTTTCCCTCGAAATTTTCAAGCCTACTGCTGCCTTAGACCCATTGCATTTGCCTGGAACTCTGTTTCCACAGATATTCACATGCCTCACCTCCTCACTTCACACAGGTCTCTGGTCAAATGTGACCTTGTCAGAGAGGTCTTCTGTGGTCACTCTATATCAAGTGGCATGCCCCAGTCATTCTCTTGGGGAATGTCCCCAATCCCCTTACTATGCATTATCCTTCCTTCATAGAACGTGTTATCATCTGATATCATATTATGTAGTTGATTTATTTTCATTGTCTTTCTTCCCCATTAAAATACAAGATTCATGAGAAGAGGGCCTTTGTTTCATTCACTGCTACATCCTCAGCACCTAGAACAGTACCTGAAATTGGCAAGTACGCCATGTACATCTATTGAATAAGTAGCAAAATAAATACTGAATAATCATCATTTTCAAATGAATTCACAGTGTGACATTGATGGATAAACCAGGGTATATTTAGCCAAAACCATTGTGTGAAATTATCTTCTTCCCAACTTTGCTATTGTGAATACATTGGATGAGCATCCTGGCTCCTGGTGCACGTGTATATGTTTGTAATTTTCTCCTTGATATAAATTTCTAGAAATGGAATTTTGGACCCAAATTTTCAGTGTTTTAGTTAGTGGCAGGATCAAGGCTAGAATTTGGGACCCTTGACTCTCAGTCTAGTGTTCTTTACAATAAACTACAAATGAATAATGGTATGAAATTCACATCATGGGAGGGACTAGTGAAAATATGGTGTATAATAAACATTTGTTTAGGTGGCTATACTTCCGGAATCTGAATAGGAAGTTTATTCCTTAAAGATGCCTTCCCTAGGGACTTCTCTGGGAGTCCAGTGGTTAAGACTCCACGCTTCCACTGCAGGGAGCACAGGTTCGATCCCTGGTTGAGGAACTAAGATCCTACATCCCATGTGCTGCGTGGCGTGGCCAAAAAAAAAAAGATGTCTTCTCTAGTTTAACAAGGACTACATCCATTCAACAAATCTTTATTGCATCTGCTGTGCCAAAGACTGCCCTAGATGGTAAAAATGACAGACAAAAGCCTTGCCTTCTAATGGAGAGACACAGACAACAACATGCAAGCAAATAAGAATTTCAAATAGTGATAAGGGCTATCGGGAGAAAAATAATACAAAATAATGCGGTAGCTAGGTGGGTTGGCAGGTAGCTTCTTTCTAGAAGGTGATCAAGGTAGCCTCTTCTAGGAGCTGTCTTTGGAGCTAAGGCATGAGTGATGAGAAGGAGTCGACTGTGCAAATATCTTGGAGACAGCTAGTGCAAAGAGTCTGAGGCTGCTGTGATCCTCCTGAGTTAGAGAGACAGGAAGGGAGCTTGTGTGCTCCACGACTAACGAGCAAAGGGAGAGTGGGAGGAGATGAGGGGGCAGTAACAGGCAGGAGTACATGATAACTAGCATCTTGCCTGTTTTAGGAGCTTGGCACATTATAGAGAACATCATTTTTATCACTTGATCCTAAGTGGCAAGCAGAAATAGTCACACTTTTTCTCCACCTTGTCGATTTTTTTAAGGTTAGGTTTATTGAGGTATAGGTTACATACAGTAAAATTAACTTCAAGTGAACAGTTCAATGAGTTTTGATTAATATATACTGTCATCTAACCACCACCACCAGAATTAAGATATAGAATATTTGCCTCACCCCAAGCAATTCCTTTTGTGCCCCCTTAGTATTCAATCCCCGCCCTCACTCCTACCCCTTGGTAACTACTGATCTGATTTCTGTTTACATAGTTTTGCCTTTTCCAGAATGTCATATAAATGGAATCGTGCAGTACGTAGACTTTTGTGTCTGGCTTCTTTCACTTAGCATAAAAGTTTTGAGGTCCATCAGCATTGTTGTGTGTATTAATAGTTTGTTCCTTTTTACACTGAAGGAGGATTCCATTGTATGGATGCACCATAATTCATTTATTTATTCACCAGTTGATGGACATTTCAGCTGTTTCCAGTCCTATAAACATTCAGATACATATCCTTTATGGACATAAGATTTTCATTTTTTTTTTCGAGTTACTGCAAAGGGATTGCAAGTCCTTATAATAGGTATATGTTTCAGTACATAAGAAAGTGTCAAGCAGTTTTCTAAAGAGGCTATATCATTTTTCATTTCTACCAGCAAACTGTAAGAGTTGCAGTTGCTCTGTACCCTCCTCTGCAATTTTCCTTTTTGCGATTATAATGGCTATGTAGTGGTTTCAATTTGCATTTCTCTAGTATTGAGTATCTTTTTTGTACTTATTTGCCATACATATCTTTTCTTGGTGAACTCTCTGTTCAAAGTTTTTGCCCATTTTTTAATTGGCTTGTTTGTTTTTTTTACTGTTGAGTTGTAAGAGCACACACACACACACACACACACACACACACACACACACATACACACACAGGACAAAAGTCCCTTATCAGATATGTGTTTTGTTATTTATATTTATTTTCTTGCAAGCTGTGGCTAATCTTTTCATTTTCTTATCAGTGTCTTTCAAAGAGCAGAGCTTTGTAGTTTTGATGAAGTCCTAGTTATAAATTGTTTTTTTTATGGGTCATGCTTTTTGTGTCCTGTCCAAGGTCACAAAGATTTTTTCCCTTGTGTTTTCTTCTAGAAGATTTTTTTTAGCATGCAAAAGTCCAAATGTTCCAGCACATTTACCCTATTGATTTTTTTGGTCTTACTATGTTTGTCATTGGTAGACAGCTTCATAAATAATAATCTCTGAACTCTTATTAGTAAATTACATTGTGTCTCTGCTTGTTAAAAAGCCCAGACAGAAAAACAATGGAAGCTAGCTAATTAAATTGTTCATCTCCAGCCTCTGCTTATTCCTGTCAAAAGACTTATCAGCTCATCTATATTGTTTGAACAATGCACTTTGAGTGAGAATCATCTCTAATGCACTGTTCTCTGCAGTCTGCTGTGTAGTTTTAATTCCTAATCACTGTTTTCACTGTTGCTGTTGTCTCATGGGTACTAATGACCTTATCACTAATAATCATCTCAACAACCCAAACCTGTGTGCAGCAGGTGGGCCAGGAGGATGTCCGTAGTTTGCTTTGCCTGCTACACCTTTCTGTAGCAGCAGGCGGCAGCAGTAACCCTGGCATTGGGGAACTAACCCCAGTTTACACTTAGTTTTATAACAGAAAGATGCGTTCCCCGCATATGAGTCCCACTGAGAAACAATGTCAGTTATCTCTTGCAGGCTGAAGAACTTTAAAAGGATGTAGAATCCTGCAAAAAAAAGGCAGGTAAGCCCTTTTAATTTATTTGTTGTACCTCCCAATGAAATAAAATGTATTTTTAAGGCAGGACAAAAAAAATTAAACATAAAATTTTCTCTCTGTGTTTGTTTGGGGCTTCTCCCTCCCTAATGTGCAGTATGCATCTGCATTACACACTGACCAGATCTCCTCAAAGATGCGGGTGCCTGCTCAGCCATAAACATCAATTTTTTCTTTCTTCTGACGCTAGCAATGTAACTTCTTAAAAGAATAGTGTTCTTGGGCTTCCCTGGTGGCGCAGTGGTTGGGAGTCCTTCTGCCGATGCAGGGGACACGGGTTTGTGCCCCGGTCCGGGAAGATCCCACATGCCGTGGAGCGGCTGGGCCCGTGAGCCATGGCCGCTTAGCCTGCGCGTCCGGAGCCTGTGCTCCGCAACGGGAGAGGCCACAACAGTGAGAGGCCCGTGTACCAAAAAAAAAAAAAAAAGAAGAATAGTGTTCTTTCCCAGCTCTGTAGGGGGTCATGGTGACTTGCTGTTCACTTTGTATGTGTTTACCTGGATCATGTATCCCTGATGAATTTTATGTAAAATATCTGTATGTCATTTTGATGTATGATCCTTTGTCTCAAAAATGTATGTGACTGCCTTCGACCTCTAACAGGTGGAACGGTTCTCAGAACTTTCTGAGAATCTGCTCCCCCGGGTTACAATCCTCAGTTTGGCTCAAATTAAATTCCCTTTTTTTCTTCTTAACTTCATAGTTAATTGAATTTTCGTCGACACTATTACTGTCATTAAAGTCTACATTTACATTATATAGCTGTGCCACTATCATATGTGTTTTTGAATCATCACAAAATCTTTCCATTTTATCGACTGCTTGATTTATTTTCTAAACACTTCCCAAAAGATCTGGGTTGTATCCAACCCTTTTAAAGTCCATCTCAAACGTGACCTTCTTCAAAAAGTTTCTCCAAGTTCACCCAGATAAAAATTACCTCCATACCCACTCGTAGCCTCTTTTCTACACTTCCAGCCCTTCTCTGCCTTAAGTTGTAATTACACACCTGCTTTCTTTCTGTGGCTATAGCTAGCTTCCTAACTTATCTGTGCATCAGCTCTGACAATTCCTAGCATTGCCTCACACATAGCCAGTGCTGAATATATTTTTGCTGAAAGATGGGTATTGATGGGGAGTTCTGTGGTGGCCTAGTGGTTGGAATTCCAGGCTTTCACTGCCGTGGCCCGGGTTCAACTCCTTGGTCAGGGAACTGAGATCCCCGCAAGCCGCGCAGTGTGGCCAAAAAAAAAAAAAACATGTGGAAAGATGGGTATTGAACACAATCAAAAGAAATGAGAAAAATTTCAAGTTTCCTGAATGGCAGTTGTGTACAGATATGAGCTGCTTGCTTTCAGAATCACTTCAGGGCTGGGACCAAGGTAAGGTATGTGAGGCACTTGCCTCAGATGCAAAATTAAGGAGGGGGAGAAAACCTCAGTAAGCAAGATAAATAAATGCAATATTTAAAAAACAACAATGAAGGCAAAAAGTCCATGATGGACAAAATATTACAATTTTAAATTAAGACAGGATCAGCAGTTCACATACCACCATTTAAAAAGGAGAGGTCCTTCCATGGAACTCTGTCATTCAAAGATTGGAATTATTTTCCTGAAGGCATGGGTGGCAACACACACTTAGACAGGTTTTTAGAGCTTAATGATGCGTTCATTTTCTAATAAATGTGATGACTCATCATTTTTATTGCTCATCTACTAAATGCCAACTACCGTCCTAGGGGTTGCAGATACACTGGTCCAACCCATTGCAAGCCCACATGCTGCTTCTCTGCAGTTATCTGAGAAAGTCTTTACCCACTTGGTTCCACCTGCTTCGGGTCCAGAATGAGCTTCTCTTAGAACATGGGGCCTCCAAAGGACAGAAACAGATTTCATGTGTTCAAGTTCCTATGGGCTTCTTTACCCCATGCAGACGCCAGTCTTTGTGACTTGCACAGAATTTAGCTATCTTCCTTCTGAATCTGCTTTCCTTTGCCTCCTTATTATCGTCCTCCAACTGACACCTGAGTCAGAGGGGGTGACCCCAGCACATTACACTAACATGGTATCACAGATTGTATTCTCCAATAAGCAGATTTTGAGATAGAGTTTTGTGAGGAGGGTGTTTATTAAGAAGTACTCCTAGGATCACCTCTGGAAGGGAAGGGACAGAAGCAGGAGTGCACAGAGGGAGAAGCTGAGCTCTTGAACTGGAGTGACCCTTCAGAGAGGGTCTGTGCTGGGCTACGATGACCTGACCTTCACACTCCACATCAATCATTTCTTGCCGTGCCCCTCGGGTGAGGAACCCAGGCAATTTCCAAACTCACTGCCAGCTGAAGGCTTTCTGTGGGAAGCACCCCCAGCAGCTGGGACCACAAGTCCTTCGTTGAAGAAATGTCCACCCCATGTGGATATTTCAAATGGAACAGTGTCTTTCAAAACATACCCTCCAATCTCCTCATTATATAGATCCCGTGGCCAAAGATAGGAAGTAACATAAAGTCACATATTAACAACCCCCTAGCCAAATACTTCTTTTCACAGAAACCACAGTACCCTCCACAAAGGGCACATTTGATCAGGCCACTCCCCTATTTAAAACATGTCATGGCTTTGCATCACTCCAAGGTCAGAAATCAAAATCCTTTAAATGGACCTCAAAGCCTTGCATGGCCTGGCCCCTGCTGTGTTCCCCAGCATCACATCACGCTTGCTCTGCCAGCCGTGACACTGCCTTCAATATTTTGAGGCAACTTGCTTCTTCCCACCATAGCACATCTTTCTTGTGTCTGAAAGACTCCAGTCGATCACAACAATCCTGTGAATGCCCTTATTTTGCTGCAGGGAAAAAACCCCTTTCTAGTATGTATGTGTGTTGCCAGACTTGAAGTTTGGGACACTGGTTAGTTTGTAATCAACCATCCATTGCCTAATTGCACTTGCAGCTGCAGAATCGCTACCATGGTGATGAATATTGCTGTCAAAAATATTGGCCTTTATCTGATAGGGTGTACTGACTTGATACCCAAATTGATGTCTCCCTCCAGAGGAAGATGCCTGTTGCTTTGAAATACGTAGGTATCTGTGCATGCGTCTCTTGATGAACTGTCAAGATAGAAAAGGAAATCCAGAGAAAGTGCCAGGCAGGGTACGTTGCGGTGGGCAAGTCCCCACCTCCACTTTACTTCAGTGGAGGTGTAAATTGTGTAAACTGTGGGTCTGCTCAGCTAACGCCCTGCATAGTGGACTAACTAGGTTCACGTTAAAGAAGTCCTTTGGGGTGAGGGAGTGAGAATGCATAATACAGGATAAGAAAGACAAAAGGTAAAGCCAAGGGTACAGAATCGTAAGATTAAGCTGTTTTAACTAGGCTGATTCAGCCTCTGGCATAGTGAAAATTTGGGGCTCTGAGTCAAAGGCTTTGGAAAGAGCTCCCCTTTATCTCTCTCCTCTACCCCATAACTCCTCACATTTCCAGAAGGCTTCCCCCAAATCCCTCTCAGGTCTTAGAGAACATGGCTCTTTCTCTCCTCTTACCAAGACCCACTGCTTCAAGAGTTAACTCCAAGGACACATTGATCCCCACCATCTATTGGTCTTTGTGTATCGGAAATCACAAGATAGGATTTTCCAGCCACCCACCAGATCAACTGAGAAGGGCTTCCTCTCATCCTCCCAAGCTACCACTCCTCCCAGAATCCGTATCTTATTTCTCACCTCCTCCACCTCTACCACTTACATTTGCTCTGCAGAGAAAGTCCCTAAGTTTTACTGGAAACCCAACTTCCGTCCTAGTAGACCCTGTTGTCACAGAAGAGAATGAGCAAAGAATTGCAAGGCTAGCAGATGACTCCCTGGCTCATACAAACACACATGGCTCTCAGAGGCATTCTTCTCAAATCCAAGTGTTGTTAACTGTTATCAACACTTCCTCTAATCCAACTGTTATCATCTGTTGTTAACAATTTAATGATTTTCATGGACTCATGAAATTTATTTACAACCCTTTTTAAATTGGAAAGACTTTTTTAAAATGGACATTTAAAAATGCATAATCTCATTATGAAATGAGATTTCATAATCTCATTTATGATTTTTTAATTTTTAGAATCGCTTTCCACATGCATACATAATTTACATAGTTCATTAGCACAGAGCATTTTGGATTATTCTATTATTTCTTAACGATATATCTAAACCTTTCTTGTGTTCCTGGATAGTGAGTATTTATGTCACTTAGTTTCCTTATCTTATATTTATTGAAAGATATCTTTCAGACTTTGTCATCCATCTCTTGTGCGTATATTGAAAGGAAAACAAAAGTGAAACAAATTGGTTAAGATATTTCTAAGGCAGAGACTGCCACTTGGCTGACAGAAATATAAAAATCATCCTGATGTCAGAGATGTTAAAATAAAATGGAAACAATAATACATTCCCATGGACATACCCCTTTGCATAATAGAAAAATTCCCACTCTGTTGAAGCTTTTCCTCCCAGACCATCCCTCCCTTCTTTTTACCCTACAGAAATCCACTATTGTGAATTTTGTGTTTATCATGTCCTAGTTTTTTTCTACACTTTTAGCAAATGTGTGTCCCTACTCACATTGTTTGATCTTGTTTTTGAACTTTTCTACAAATGGAACTACATTGCGTGTATTTTTCTGACTTGCTTTTCTTATTCGACATTACGGGAGACTCCCCCATGCTACCCTGTACAGCTGTTATTCATCTTTCCTGCTGTATCATATGCACTGTAGGCATATGCCACAATTGATCATTTCTCCTATTTGGTGAACATGTGGACTGTTTCCAGGGTTTTGCTGTTACAGTTTTACGACAAACATCCTCCTAGTTGTCTCCTGGCAAGCGTTTGTGAGAATTTATCCAGAGTACATACCCAGGAGGAAGAAGAATTTTAAGATTAAAATCAGGTGGGCAAAACTTTTCTGCCAAGTGCCAGAAAATAAATATTTTAGACTTTGCAGGCCATGTGGTTTCTGATACAGCTACTCAAATCTGTCATTTTCATGTGAAAGCAGCCTTAGACAATATTTAAATAAATGACTGTAGCTATGCCCAATAAAACTTTATTCATAAAACCAGGCAGTTGGCAAGATTTGACCCTCAGGCTGTCAGTCCTGATCAAGATGATAAACTTCACTATTCTGATTGCCTACAAATGCTGAGGCACCCCTTCTTTTCTTCCCTGATTATCCCTAGAGGAGACATGAGTGCTGTCGTCACTTAGTCTATGGACTGGACTGAATGACCATGTTCAGGGACCTTCAGGGAGAAAAGGAAGGGCTTGGGGACGTGCTGGTGGTGATGCTTCCCAGCCCGTAGTCTGTGACTTGCCGCCATAGTCTTGGGGAAAACAAAGGCAGAAAGGGGTGGAGGCAAGGCAGAGCTCTAATGCTGGCTCTGCTGGGCGTGGGTGGGAGGTGGGGGTCCTGCTCGACTGGAGGCTAGGGTCTCAGGCCGAAGCACAATTCACATCACAGAAGTCACTGTGAAGTCACTACCAGGCGAGGGGACACAGAAAACAGAAGATAGCATTTCTTTTGGAGTTGTATGGTTTCCTTTATTAAAGAAAGCAGGAATTGCCTCTCTAGGGATCCTTCCCTGAAGCTGGGTCTCCATGGAAAGCTTCCTGCCCTGGCTTCTATTTAAATGGATTGGGTTTCAATAACGATGGTCTCCATCGGCTCTGATGTCATGGTTCCACTGATCTCCAGATCCCGGCCAGCTGGGGCTTTCTCCACCTTGGCCTCTATGTTGCGCTCCTCTACCGTCTTAGCCACGAAGTCTACCTCTCTGTCATGTGTGACCGTTGTTTTTGAACCAGGAATGACTCTCAAACTCCTGAAAAACGAGTAGATCTTACTGGATTTCTTACTTGGAGTCCCTGAACTGGTGGCGGACCGGCTCTTGGCAGAGGAGCTGTGGCGGCCACTCCTTTGAGAGCTGTGTCTTCTGCCCCTGGTGCCACTGTGCCCTTTTTCTTTTTTGTCAACTTCTGAGTTTCCATGGCTGGATGAGGACCAGGGGGAGGATGATTTCTGGGTCTTGTCCCCTCCTGTCCTGCGGTGACTTTCACCTCTCCTGCGGCGATGGGACCTTTTCCTAGATGAAGACTTGTCCTTTTCCCTTCTTTCCTTTTTTTCCTTCCAGGCTTCATCCCTGGGGCGGGGGGAGATCTTCTGGCTTCCATCCCGTTTAGACATGTAGTCTTCGCTCTGCAAGGTGGAGACCAGGGGGCCTGCGACCTGCCCTTCAGCTCTTCCAGCAGCAGGCTTGTTGTTCGTGGCTGCACCTGCAAACACCACGCTCATGCTGCTCTCTGGACTATCTGCCCCCGTCGAGGATGTGCTGGCAGCACCTGCAATGGCCTTGCCGGATCTGCTTTCTCCTGGATCCCTGAGGGTGGCTCTCGCCAGGGCCTTGCTCACCTGGCTGGTGCCTGTGCTCTTGGCTGCCGCCAAGCTCACAGCACCTCCTGCAGGGCCTGCTCCCACCCCCGAGACTGCCACTCCTCCGCCAGGGCTTGATGCTGTCTCTGCTGCGACCTGGCCCGTGGTCTTCTCTGCAGCTGATCCTTCGGCACTTTTCACGGCTGCAGCTGAGCCATGGGGGGCATGATGGATTCCCTGTCCCCCAACATAATCACGACACGTGGCTCCAGACACGTCAGGAAGTTTGTGAAGCCCAGCCTCATCCTGATCCCTTTCTCTGTGGAGCTCTGTGGCCTGAGCCAAGGGGAGGAGAAACAGATAAGATAGAGATGACAGAAAGTGAGATCAGAACTGTCCGCTCCTCTCTCATCCTGGAGCTGAGCAACTCAAGGGCTTATACTCAGAATAACCTTTGAAATCACCAAATCTAAGCTCCCATTGGATGCAAGATCCCATCTACTGCACCCCTGTCAAACGGCCACTCCATTTTGCTTGAACAATCCCAGGGCCAGGGAAAGCACTGATACAATTCTCCACGATATACACTTTAATTTTATACCCTTGTGCTTCTCTCTCTGCAGGACAGATTCCTAGAAGCGGGGTTCCTGGGTCAAGGGATGCACACCTTCTACATTTTGGTGACTACACGGGTTGGGCTGATTTTAATCAGCATGTCAGAGTCACGGGGAGACAGAATGAAGGAAGGACTTCCTAACTGTGAATGATGTTCCACAACTGATGAGACTACCTGGGCTAGGGTAAGTGTTCAAGAAGAGACCGGACAATCAGGATGCTGTAGAAGGGATTACAGCCCTGGGGATGAGAGCAGTGCAGCTGATATGATACCTAAGGTCTCTCTGAAATTCGGCCTCGTGGGACAGTGTGGAGAAGCACTTGGAACCTCTCCAGTGTGGTGAATCCCATAGTGATGGCTCATTTGTCCCTGACCCTTCTCAACAATGGAAGGTATTTCCCAGGTGAGTCTCAGAGAGCACCAAAGGCCATGAAGGACCAGCTTTGCCCTGCTCTCCCAAAGCACCCTGCCCTGTGTTCTTGAGTCTCTGTAGGTACTTACCACTAGGATTTTGGGATCCTCTATAGTCGCTGAATCTCCAGTTTGGAGCGTCGGGGTACTGCTGCAACTCTCTACTGGTGGTCTCAGGAGATAGACAAGCTTTACCCAATAGAAAAAGAGGTCTTCTCGAGCATCGGAAGAGGGGCACAGCTGCAAATAAAAAGTACGGCCGGTGGCAAGCTTCAGGCGAAGCCGCTGCTTCTCACAGTCATGGATGGAGATCTTGACAAACTTCAAGGGAAGCAGCCTGGTAAGCTCTAGGGTCTTCACGGGCTCGCGACCTCTTCTCTTGGTGATCTGGGCGTATCGGACATGCTCTTCACAGGCTTTTGTTGGCCGGGCCAGCAGCATGACGTCAGGTAGTGGGAGGAGGGGGCTGGTAGATGCGATGCCCACAGTCACCATTTGGACGTGGTTGTGTAGGTCAATCACCTCTCCTTTCTTGCTGATCTGTATAAAGTCGCTCTCAAACATGGGAGCATACTTGAAAATGTCATACTCTCCTCCCTTGTACAGTTGTCGTTGCAGGTCCCCCATGGAGGTACAGAACACGCCTACTGAACGGTAGCTGTTGGCCGTGTAATGAGGTAACAAATGCTCACTGCTCATGGTTCTATTCATTTGAGACAGTGGCCACCAGCCACAAATCGAGTCTCGGAGAGACAGGGAACGAAGGCAACTGGCCACCTCCCTGCAGGGCTCTGCCTAAGTCTCTTGACCCGACCTCATTTACCCTGCACAGTCCTTTGTGACCCATCACCATCACACACCCCTTTGTTGAGCCTCCAAGCCCCCACCCACTCGGGGCAGGCTCACCAGCCTCCCCGCTAAACCAACCACCACATCCATAGGGAACAGGCTGACCCTGCCAGGGTATAGGTGTGTGTAGGCTGGATAGTCTTTCTAATCAAAATGTTGAGAAAACCATCCTGCTTTTGTAAATATCTGGGTGGTTTCCAGTCTTGTTGTTACAAATCTCCCTGCAGGGATCATCTTCATGCTTCTGCTGAATGATGCCCTGGGGATAAAATCCTGGAAGTGGACTGTGTACTTGCTAAGGGCAGGCATCCTGTTGGGATTGCTGTTCTCTGTGCCCCCAGCGTATATAGCACAGTGCTGGCAGGAACTTAGAAAGAGTGCTACCTGTCAGAGTCCCATTGGTACTGTTGTTTCCAGGGTATGGAGAATTTTCTCACCCATTTTCTCATTTCAAGGAGGCTAACATATATATATATATATATATATATATATATATACACACACACATATATATATACATATATATACATATACATATACATATATATATATTTACAGTTTTAGAAACTGTTTTTATTGTGAAATATAACACACATTCATGAAAGTGCACAAACCATAAATATATAGATTAATGAGTAACAAGAAAGTGAACACCCCTGTAGCTGCTACCCAGAGCAAGAAATAGAACCCTGCCAGCCCCTCTTCTGCATGCTCCCTCCCCACAAAGGTAACCCAACCTTGGCTTCTATTTTTTCTCTTTTCCTTCTTCTTTTTTATTTAAGTATAGTTGATTTACAATGTTGTGTTAATTTCTTCTGTTAATTTCTGATTCCGTTTTATGTATATATATATATTCTTTGTCATATTCTTTTCCATTATGGTTTATCACAGGATATTGAATATAGTTCCCTGTGTTATATGGTAGGACTTTGTGGTTTATCCATCCTATATATAATAATCTGCATCTGCTAACCCCAAACTCCCAATCCATCCCTCCCCTACCACCCCCTTGGCAACCACAAGTCTTTTCTCTATGTCTGTGAGTCTCTTTGTTTCGTAGATAAGTTCATTTGTGTCATATTTTAGATTCCACAAATGTGATATCATACGGTATTTATCTTTCTCTTTCTGATGTACTTCACTTAGTGTGATAATCTCTAGGTCCATCCATGTTGCTGCAAATGGCATTATTCCATTCCTTTTATGGCTGAGTAGTACTCCATTTTATATATGTACCACATCTTCTATCTATATCCCGTCATCTGTTGAGGGACATTTAGGTTGTTTCCATGTCTTAGCTATTGTGAATAGTGCTGCTATGACATAGGGGTGCATGTGTCTTTTTGAACTATAGTTTTGTTCAGATGTATGCCCAGGAGAGGAGTGGGATTGCTGGATCATATGGTAATTCTATTTTGAGTTTTTTGAGGAACCTCCACACTGTTTCCCACAGTGGCTGTACCGATTTAATTTCCAACAGTGTAGGAGGGTTCCCTTTTCTCCATACCCTCTCCAGCGTTTGTTATTTGTAAACTTTTTAATGATGGCCATTCTGACTGGTGTGAGGTGATACCTCATTGTAGTTCTGATTTGCGTTTCTCTAATAATTAGCGATGTTGAGCATCTTTTCACTTGCCTATTGCCCATCTGTATGTCTTCTTTGGAGTAATGTCTATTTAGTTCTTATGTCCATCTTTTGATTGGGTTGTTTTCTATTGTTGAGCTGTATGAGCCATTTGTATATTTTGGAAATTAAGCTCTTCTCAGTTGTATCATTTGCAAATATGTTCTCCTATTCCACAGGTTGTCTTTTTGTTTTGTTTATGGTTTTCTTTGCCATGCAAAAGCTTACAAGTTTGATCAGGTCCCATTTGTTTATTTTTGCTTTTATTTCTATTGCCTTGGGAGACTGACCTAAGAAAACATTGGTATGATTTAAGTCAGAGAATGTTTTGTCTATGTTCTCTTCTAGGAGTTTTATGGTGTCATGTCTTATATTTAAGTCTTTAAGCCATTTTGAGTTCATTTTTGTATATGGTGAGAGGGTATGTTCTAACTTCACTAATTTACGTGCAGCTGTCCAACTTTCCCAACACCACTTGCTGAAGAGACTGTCTTTTTCCCATTGTATATTCTTGTAAAGGAAGCTGGTTTTTAAAACCATAATTTTATGGTGAGGAACTGAGGCTCAGGATTATCTTGCTCAGGGGCAGAACGTAGCGCTGGATGGATTCTATCCCCAGTCTTGCACTTCAGGTCAGGCTTTTTCTCTGTCTCAAGCTGCATGGCTCACCATTGTACTCTCGTTCTGCACCAAATATAGAAGCACTCATGGTTAGCAAGATACGTGGGGACCCCAGGAAATCACTAAAGTCTTGAATCACCATAGGATTTCCCATATTGGTCTGCCTGCTTCTTCACTCTTGATGTCTACCTGGTAAACCATTGATGTTCTGTTTCTTTGAAAAGCTCTTCAGAGAAATTACGGCAAAGATGCCTTTCTGGAGTTTTTGTACTTTGCACAAGGTGATGAATCCAAATTCCCCCTCCCCCAGTTAGAAGACTACTTTTGAGGTAAAAATACATCTCCCAAACTCAATGATTACTATGTGAAGGTATTGAAATAAACTTCACCCCCCAAATGTTCTTTTTTATATCCCTAGTGCCTATTGCAGTACCTGGCAAATAGCAGCTTTTCAGTAAATATGAACTTGCTTATACCCACTGAGATTCATTCTTCCATTCGTTTAGTCAACAAAATTTATTGAGCAGGCACTATTTTCAGGACCAGCTAGAAAATGGAAAATGCAGAGATAAAGGTCCCTACTTCTGAAGAGCTAAAATTTTTTTTCTGAAGATGTTAAATGATTTCTCCAAAAAAAGAACAAAGTGGCTTATATTCTATTGTAAGGAGATAATCACTAAAAGTTAGCACTATTGGGTTTTTAAACAAGAAGTTTTTATATACTCAATCATCTCTTCTTCTCGTAAGTCCATTTCTGATGAATGATTAATGAGAGAAATCATAATTATATTATAAATAACTTACTATAAATCAGGCATAGTGCTAAACACTTTACATTCTTTTAAAAATGTAATTCCCAAACAATGCTATAAAACGTAGGTACAACTACTATTCCCATTTTATAGGGGAGAAAATCAAGGCTCAGGGAAGTTAGGCAACTTTATCAATGTCAAAAGGTACCAAAAGCATATATAAGTCCCCAAATATGGCAATGGTTAAACTATACTACACTGGGTCACACAAGTAGAACACAAATATACAAGTACTATGCAGCATAAATTCATCAATTCTTTTAATTAATATTATTAGGTACCTACTTTGTGCCAGGCCCTGTTCTAGGTGCTAGGAATGCAGCAGTGGACAAAAGAAACAAATATCCTCACTTTCATGGAGCTTATATGTAGATGAGTAAAATATATGGTATGTCCGATGCTGTGGAGAAAGATAAAGTAGGCAAATGGGATGGGAGTGTGTGCATGAGAAAAGGAGCTGGAGGTGGTGGTCAAGGAAGGCTCAGTGAGAAGCCACTTTTAAGCAAAGACCTCAAGGAGGTCAGGGAGGAAGCCATGCAGATGTCTGGCGAGTAGCCTCTTGTCAGAGGAAATAGCAAGGGGTGGGAGTCCTGAGGTGGGAGTGTGCCTGATATGTTAGAGGAACACCAAGGGGGCCACAGTGACAAGAGTGGAGTGAGGGAGAGGGATTGGAGTTGAGGCCAAGAAGCAACTGTGGTGATGGTAGGGAAGCAGATCATGTGTGAAGGACCTTGTAGGACATTGTGAGGTGTTTAGCTCTGCTCTAAATGGGAGATGATCTGACCTACATATATGGAGAATCATTCTGGCCACCACGTTGCAAAGAGATCATAGAGGTGTAATAGGGATGGAAACGGAGACTGCGTAGCTCCTGCAAGAGATGAAGATGTGTGTGGAAGCAGTGGAAGTAGTGAAAAGTGATCAGCCACCAGACATGTTTTGACTGAGGCAACTATTATGTATACGGACGTTGAACAATTTTCAATAAACATCAGTAAGTAAAAAAAGCAAGTTGCAAAGAGCATATAAGGCATGCCATGTATTTTTTAATAAAAATTTTAAAAATGTGTGTTTGTGTGTGTGTGTGTTTGTGTGTGTATGTGAAAATATGCACAGGAAGCCAGTACCAGGAGCAAACTTACTGGATGAAGGAAATGGTGGGATGGGGATTTAGCTTCCCAGGGCATTCTCTTCTATACATTTCAGATTTTATTCTATCTCATACACTACTTGCCCAAAAATAAATAATACTTTAAATTTTAGAATTTGAGAACCCAAATACAAAATATCATTCCAAATTCATTTTCTGACTTTTCTTAAAGACTTTCTGAAAATTTATTCTCTCTTTCCAAAGTTTAAAAGTCTGATGTATCCCCTATCAAAAAAATGGAGATCAGTAAGTCAAGACATATTTATTGATTGCCAGCTATGTGCCCACCATTGAGCTAAGAGCATTCAGATTGTCAAATATAAGTTTCAAAAACTTTAAAACATGACTCTCACACAAATATACAATGAAAACATGTCACAGATTTCATTAGCTCATCAATGAGGGAATCAGCATGATGGTAAAGCTGGTTCAAAGGAGAATTAAAGGTATAGGCATTGGCATTGGAGAAGGAATATTGGACTAACACTGCCAGTTTAGATACAAAACTGGCTAAATGTCTACAGGACAATAAAAACATAAGCTTTGGGGCTACCTTTTTTACTAAACAGAAATCATTTGCATCTCTTCTGAATGAAAATCTATAAGTTATTAGAGAACTTCACTGAGTCTGAGACTTTAATCAATAATAGATAGTCTTCTTAGGGTGCTGAAAATGTTCCAAAGTTACATTGTGATAGTTTCACAACTGTGAATATATGAAAAAGCACTGAACTGTACACTTTCAATGGATGAATGTTTTGATATGTGAAATGTATCTCAATAAAGCTATTAAAAATAATAGACAGCAATACTTCAGTCTTGATTTATTAATCCAATTCCATTGTCTTACTTCCTTCTCTTAGATAATCACATAATCCTCGGGCAGGTATTTAAACAATGCTTTAATATGACATTGAAAGTACATGCTGGACTTCCCTGGTGGCACAATGGTTAAGAATCCGCCTGCCAGTGCAGGGGACACAGGTTTGAGCCCTGGTCCGGGAAGATCCCACATGCCACAGAGCAACTAAGCCCGTGCGCCACAACTACTGAGCCTGCGCTCTAGAGCCCACGAGCTGTAACTACTGAGCCCACGTGCCACAGCTACTGAAGCCCTCGTGCCTAGACCCCATGCTCCGCAGCAAGAGAAGCCACCGCAATGAGAAGTCCGAGCACTGGTGCGAAGGGTAGCCCCTCCTCACCGCAACTAGAGAAAGCCCTCACGCAGCAACGAAGACCCAGCACAGCCAAAAATCAATAAATAAATTTATAAAAAAAAAAAAGAAAGAAAGAAAGTACATGTTACCTGCTTTATATTTTTTTCTATTTACAAGTTTTTGGTAATTCTTCTTAACAAGGACTATAGTGAAGCATGTATAAACCACCACCCGAATTTCAGAAACTTTACAATACAGGAGAACACCCTGAAGAGACAGAGAGCAATACAGGAGGACAATCAAATACATGCTAGAGTAATAGTGAATGAGTTGAATGAATGGACCTGATAACACTTATCTCAATATTTAAAACCAACAATGTTTTGTGAGAAGAGAAACTGCCAGAACCACAATTCTAAGGAGAGTTTCCTGTACATTTTTAACTGGCCTGAGATTAAAGAGATGTGAAGCGTGAAAACACAAAATACTGTATATGATGTACTGAGTATAGGTAGACATGCAAGATTATAGATGGCTGAAGTCCACCTGTTTATCATGGGAAGACGTTTCAAGTCAATAACTTTTGTTCCGCACCTATCACTTTGTAAAGCAAGGGAAGCAGACAGCTATATATATAGCCTTTTCAAAGAGCATGCCACCTGAGAGGGCCTAGTGAGCTAGGCAGGATGTGAGGGTGGGGAGATTTCCATACTGTACACAGCATATATCTGCTGGGTAAATCCCCTGGCCTAAAATACAATCCACAGTCCTTATATGTCAACACTGCTAAACCGAGGTGGCGTGGGATGAAGTGTGGTGAGCCTTGGGCACCTAGGACTTCAGGAAGCCAACCTGATTTCTGCCTTACCTTCTGGTTGTCAGAAAAAGACCACAGTCACCTAGACTCTTTCCCTAAGTCCCATTATGCAAATCAGTTTGCTTCTGCCTTAGGTTTCAAAAGAAAATGAGCTGGTATAGATGAAAGAAGCCAGACAGGAGATCTAAAGAATTTTATTTCTCAGCATTATGGTCCAACAAGTGTCACCTCTCTTCCCCACCTACTTGCTTTCTGCTCCCTTCTAGTTTCTGTCCTCAGACATGTTTAGCCCCACTCAGAGCCAAAATTCTTATGACAATTTCCCTCCCTTGGGTTCCAATTTTGCTGCGTTTATAAGCCATGAGACATCCCATCTCGGTCTAAATATTTATTTCTTTGATGTTATATTGAAGAAGCTTACAATTAAATACACATACAAATAATAAAACAGTTAACATTTAAGATAAAAATAAAGATTAGAAACTGTAGAGGTGGGAGATGGTAAATGATCCAGGAGCTGGGATAAGATGATTATTGCAATTATATTGCAATGAATAAATATTAACTTTAATTCTGAAAAAATATTGGAATAAAGTAAAATAACTGTTAACATTGATTATCTCTGAGGGGTGAGACTAAAAGTGATTATTATTTTTGTCTATTTGATGGTTGGCTCTTTCCAGCAAGATATATTTCACTTCTGTAACCAGAAATACATATATATGTATGTATGTGTGTATATATATATATATATATATATATATATATATCGTTCAAAAATTAGGTCTAAGCTCTAAGGTCTAACTGGCCACCTCAGTTATCACTATCTTCTAGTAATCAAACCAATTATTTCTGACAAAGGACTAAATTGGAAAGTAAAAAATTCCCCCACAATATGGTCTTTTTAAATTACATAAATTAAAAAGCAAAACAACTCTCTATCTTTCCAGTTCCTTGCTGGAAGTTTGATATAGAAACTTTCTGACATTGCCCTGCACATATACATACATATTAATACAAACACAAAATACTTTTATGTAAAAATGGGATTATGCCATACATATTTTTCCGCACCTTTTCTATCTTAACAATAGATCTTGTACTTTTTTAGAGTGATACATTATAGAAATTCTTCATTCATTTTCGTTATCTCAGTGTTCCACTGGATGAATGCACCATAGATTAATCAGTTTCTCACTGATGCACGTACAGGTTGTTTCCATTACAAACACTGCAATGAACATTTAGTACAAATACCTCTATGTTACTTTTTTTCTCTAGGATTAATAGTTTTAGAAGGAATAAGGTTTTTTTTTTAATTTTTCAGAAGATAGAAGCTATATAATTACCAAAATATTCTGTGTATCACTCTTAAACAGATCCATATAAACCTGATCAAGTTTGGATGAGAACCACAAGGATAATGAAGGCCCTGGAAGCCACATCCTAAGGGTGCAGTTGAAGGATCTCTTCATCCCGGACACAGGAGGGCTCTGGAGTTATGTAAGAAGCATCTCCACTTATCTAAATGGCTATTCCCTGGACCAGAGAAGAGGATTGGACTTGCAGGGCCTCAAATGCTAGAACAATGAAGATGGGCTTCAGGGCAGAGTAAAGGTGAGATGATTTACTGATGAGATGACATCCGTTCTACTTCCTCTAGTGGCAACACTCTTGGTGTTCCTTTAGAGGAAAACCCCTCTCTACTCTCAGCCCATGTGGCTGGATAGGGCCGACTGTATCCCATCCCCAAATCCAGGAAAGGGTGCAGACCTAGAAATAGACAACAGAATATGCTATCGCCTTGGCTGTAATGACTGAGCTACATATTAGCAACTGACCCAGGCCAGGGCAATGATTCATAGTTCTGAGACTTCTGCTGGAACTATTAGGAAAAAGAATCCAGTTCCACTGGCAAAATGTCAGCCTTTTGCTGCCACGGAGGAAAGCCTTCCTAAGCGTGAAGCTGACACAAAACTAAGAAATGAAAATCAAATTTTCTGATGTCACTAAGTAGCTGGATCCAGTAGTGCCAGGCTGAATTGTTTTTTTCTTTGTGAGAGGATGTTAAACTCACTTTTCCAACTCAGTTTCAGTTGAGGCCTCAAAGACCTAAAATAATACAATTTAAGGAATCAAGTGACTTTCTGTCCTAAAGTAAAATACCTTATCATCTGTGCTTGACACAATAGGAAGCAAAACAAGTCCTGCCAGTAATAGTCTTTGCCCACCTCCAGCTTTTAGAAAACAAAAGCTTGAAAAACCAAGGGAGAGTTTTTGGTGCACTGTGCGTTTCCTCTCACAACCCACTCAGGGGGAAAGGGGGCAGGTGTTTGCATCCATCAGAAGCTAAGTGACAGGAACTTTAAAGGACTACTCACTAGCTTGACCTAAGTCTCATAGGGTTTATGAGGACTGTTGTCTAAATCCCATTTGGAGAAAGGCAAAGGTTAAATCTCACGGAAGAGCTCCTTTTTGGTGTCAGAGGGAGAAGAGGCTGCACTTGGGGCAAATGGTACATACATCCATCAATGGATACCTGAGTCTTCTCTAGAGCCATGGGAGGGAATAAGTGGCATGCAGTTCATTTTCAAGGAACATTTACCCAAGAGGACAACGAAGATGGGCAAAGGGATCCCAACAGAGTTGCAGGGGAGGCATGCTGGAGGAGGACCAGCAGAAGCCCAAGAGCTGAAGGTTGGGCTCATTGGGAGTCAGACTGGCATCTCCAATATCAAGAGAACTGCTGTCAGAGCCCTCTGAAAATAATGGCAACAACACACATGACAAAACTTTCCCCCGAAAGAAAAAGCAACAGTTGTGTATCCACCACATTCGGAGGGCATCAACCTAAGATTACAACTGTGACCTCATTGAATTCAGTGCCTGCTTCCCCTTCTTGCCCCAAGCCTGAGCCAGAAGGAGTGCGTCAGAAGCAAGGCTAGTGTATGGGGAAGGAGGAGGAGTTAGGATATAGTAGAAAAGGCAACATGCTTCAAAGCCTGTACCAGACCTCTGCTTAGGTTGAGGAAAAGCATTAAATTCAATATGTGTTTGGAGGTTTTGTTACTAGACTGACTTGGACAGGCCTTTTTCTTAACTTTTATTATGAAAAATTTCAAACATATAGCAATATAAGGAGAATAAAGAACCACCAACCCATCCATCACCCAGCTTCAACTGTCAACTCAGCCAAACATTTGTCATCTCTTGCCCTGCCTATTTCTCCCCCTCCACTGGATTATAACAAAGCAAATCTCATATATTTTGTTATTTTATCAATAATTATTTCTGCATGTTTCTGTATACAATACTCTTTTATAATAACAACAGTGCCATTATCATGCCTTAAAAATTTTAAAATTTAGTCATCAAATATGCAGTGTTCTGATTTCCCAACTGTCTCATAATGTCTTTATATAATTGATTTGTTTGAATATAAATCCAAACAAAATCAGCACATGCTTGATATGGCTCTTAAAGTCTCTTTCTCCCTCTGACTTACTTGTTACAGACATGGGGTCAGTTGTCTTTAGCGATTTGGGTACAGATCCGAGGTGTCCATGGTGGATTGGTTCCAGGACCCCCCAAATACAAAATGCTCTAGTCCCTTATAGAAAATGGCATAGTATTTGTATACAACTTACTCATCTCCTCCTGTAAACTTTCAAACATCTCTAGATTTCTTATAATACCCAATACAATATAAAAGCTATATAAATAGTTGTAAGTATACTGTAAATGCTATGTAAATAGTTTCTGGTGCACAGTAAACTCAAGTTTTGCTTTTTGGAACTTTCTGGAATTTTTTTTTTTTGACCCACAGTTGGTTGAATCCACAGATGCAGAACCCGCAGATATAGAGGGTCCACTGTATTCTGAACTTATCTCCATGCTGTCGTTTGTCATGTTCCTTTATCTCTTGTATTTCCTGCAAACTTGAATTTAGATCTAGAGGTTGGATGAGATTGTTTGATTTTCTTCTTTTTTTTTCCTTTGGCAAGGCTTCTGTGTACTTCCTATTGCATCACTTCAGGAAATACATAATGTCTGATTGTCTCTCTTTTCCTGCTGTTAAGATTGATCAATGTGTTACAATGCTATCAGTCTAATAAATAAATTATAGATTTTCCTACTGGCTCGTCACGTAATGATTATAGCAACCATTGATGGGCATTGCCTGAAACCATTATGCATTATTAGGATTGCAAAATGGTGATTTTCTATCACTCCTTAATTTATTCATTGGAATTCTTCTGTAAAGAAGGACTCTCCATTAAATATTTGATTACTAAACTGAGATACGGCTCTTCAGGAAAAATAGGAAATATATTTTATTCTTTCCCTTTGTTTTGCAGTTTACAGAATAATAAATTGGTTTTCCAGCATCCTCCAAAAGTTATCAATAGGTATTTTTTGTTTTTCTTTGGGTTTTTTTTAGAATTTTTTTTCAATGTTTTATTTATTATTTTTGGCTGCACTGGGTCTTTGTTGCTGTGCATGGGCTTTCTCTAGTTGCAGTGAGTGGGGGCTACTTTTCGTTGTGGTGCGCAGGCTTCTCATTGCCGTGGCTTCTCTTGTTGCGGAGCACAGGCTCTAGATGTGCGGGCTCAGTAGTTGCGGCACGCAGGCCCTAGAGCACGTGGGCTTCAGTAGTTGCGGCGTGTGGGCTCAGTAGTTGCAGTGTGTGGGCTCTAGGGTGCATGGGCTTCAATAGTTGTGGCACACAGGCTCAGTAGTTGTGGCTCACGGGCTTAGTTGCTCCACGGCATGTGGGATCTTCCTGGACCAGGGATCGAATCTGTGTCCCCTGCTTTGGCAGGCAGATTCTTAACCACTGTGCCACCAGGGAATTCCCAATAGGACTTTAAAACAAAACAAAGGGATTATTTTTACACATGTTTTCCTAAGAGTGATGGGGAGAATATTGGGTCTCTTAAGGTTATGTTTAGGTGAGGACAAAAACCAATCCCAGTGAGTGGGTTTGAAGGTGCTATGAGAGAGAGAGAATAAAATTACTTATAATTACACTCCATGGAGATTTGGCAAAGGAAAGGCTCCTATTACAACAGCTACTGATGACATTTTGCTTTCCCACATGAGAATACTTTGTGAAGTCTGTAAATCTTTCAACCTAAACAAACCAGGTATAAATCTACCCTTCTCAAAGGACTTTACAGTCTAGTTTGAAAATGCACTGTATTAGTTAAAATTAGGTTTACTGTTTGTGACAGAATCTCAAAATAACAGGGGCTTAGAAAATAAAATTTTATTTCTTTTTACATCGAAGAAAAAGTGCTCCCAGGCTGCAAGGAGGATCCAAGGTCATCAGGACCACAGAACCTTTCTATTTTATGCTCCACTGACCTCAACATGCAATTTCTATTTCAAGGTGTAAGATAGCTGCTCTAGCTCCAACTTTCACATTCACATTTTAGTTAGCAGGAAGGAGGAAAAAGAGAATGAAAAGGGTATGATGACTGCCATTAAGGACATTTCCTTGAAATTGTGCTCATAACTTCTGCCCTGTTCAATTAGCTAGAATACAGTTAACATGACTGAAAAATGTAATCTTTATTCTGGCTGGCCAGATGCCCCGATAACCTTCAGGGAGTCTGTTACCTGGGAAGAAGGGGAGAATACAGACTTGGAGAAAATAGCAATCCCTGCCTCAAGCCCATATTCAGGAGAGAAAAGAAATACTACCTCTTTGGGGCAGTGTATTTCCACACATCTATCTTAAAATCTCAGAATGGAGGTGGGGAAATCTTTTAAAGTATTCCCTCCCCAACAATCTTGAGTGTCTTGATTATGCTGGGGCATCCAATATATGAGACAAAATTAAGCTGCAGTCTGGTAACTCACATGAAAAAAATAAATTCTAGATCATTGCACTCCTATACAGCAATAATGATTGTTCTGTTTCATTATTTATCCCTGTCTGGCATATGTCATCTCTCCTTACACTGAGATTTCTTGGTTATTTACTTCATGCTAGAAGTAGGACTCACGATACTTTATACCTTAATTCTAAGGCCAGATACATGACTAGCATCCACCACTCACAGAGCTTATGGGATTGTCTTCAAAAGGACCCTCACAGAGACCAAGGATCAGCGAGGGAAAGTAGCTCACTCAAAGAAACAGCTTAGTAAGTGACAGAGCTGGGATTCCAATGTAATTTTGTCTGTCTTCAGAGCTCATGTATACTTTACTATGGCATTCTGAAGGATTTAATTATTTTCTGCTCTTCCACTATGTTTTGCGATGGAAAAGCAATCATTTCTCTGTAGCACAGACAAACTACTATGGACTTTTATTTAAATTTAACAAAATAATAAACTTTAATATATTTCTCTTAAGTGTTTTATGCCCATTGTCTCTTATAACTGTCCAACCCAGTTTGGTGATTACTCATTCAACACATTTTTCTAAACATCCTTTTAATGTGCCAGGCACCGTAATGGTTGCTGAGTATGTAATGGTGAGCAAAACCACACATAGTCCTCCTTACCATTAGGGAGCTTCCAGACTAGCGGGGGAGACAAACATTAATCCAAAAATCACCCTTCAAAAAGTACAATGAAGGGGTATGTCATAAGGTGTCCTCTACATATATAATTGGCGGATTTGACTTAGTAAAGCCAGGAAGGCTTCCCTGAGGAAGTGACATGGCTGAGACTAGCAGTATAATTTAGAGTTAAAGCAGGCAAAGCGGGGCATGAAGATGTTTTCAGGCAAAGGGAGCAGATGTTCAAAGCAGCATGAGAAGCACGCATGAGGGCTAAAGTGAAAATGTGTGAGCAGAGAAGTATGAGATGAGACTGGCAAGGAAGCCGGAGACTAGCCCCATATGTAGGGACACCATTATTCCCCTTCACAGGTAAAAAAGCTGAGGCTCAGAGCTCTTGAGTAATTTGCTTATAGTCTCACAGTTAGTTAGCTGGTGGAGCCAGAAGACAACCTGTGGTAGGTAAAGATGTCCTTGTCCTAATCACTAGAACCTGTGCATGTGTTCGCTTACATGACAAAGGGGAATTAAGGTAGAATATGGAATTAAGGTTGCTAATAAACAGATCTTAAAATAGGGAGATTATTTTAGATTATCCAGGCAAGCCCAGTGTAATCTTAAGGAATCTTAAATATGGAAGAGGGAGGCAGAAGAAGAGGTTACAGTTGTATGAGATGAGAGAATTTGACCTGCTGTTGTAGGCTTTGAAGATGGAGGAAGAGGGCTGAGAGTCAAGGCATGCGGGTGGTCCTAGAAGCTGGAAAGGGCAAGGAAACAGATTCTACCCTAGAGATCCTCCAGAAAGGATCACAACCCTGCTGACATCTTGATTTTAGCCCAGTGAGACCCATTTTGCATTTCTGAACTACAGAACTGTAAGATAATAAATTCATCAGGCATCTAAACTTGGGATAATTTGTTACAGCAGCCAACAGAAAACTAACACACAAACTATTGTCCATTGACCCCAAAGTCCACGTTTCTACCCCTTGTAATACATGCCTTAACTGTTAGACGGGCTAAAGCAGGAACTATGAAGATTAAACTCTGATCTGTCATATCATTTTGAGTCTGAGGTTCTTCAAATATCATTTCTAAACCGTACAGCAAAGGGTATGTATAATTTTTACTTATGCTTCTAGTTTTCTGAATTTTGAAAGGATGTGGTTGTGGGCTTTGACATCAGAAGAGAAGCTCTGCAATGTTGACTGAATGTTGGTAGAGAGATAACATTGGAGGCAAGTTGCCTTTGAACAACTCTCTGAAGATCAACTGCCTCTCCAACTCATTCCTTGCCCTGAAGCTGTTTCCTCTGGTTGTGCTGAGGGGTGATGCCCAAGGTGCATCACTTTTCAAGGACTGGATCATGAACAACTTTATCCTCCTGGAAGAACAACTCATCAAGAAATCCCAACAAAAGAGAAGAACTTCTCCTTCGAACTTTAAAGTTCGATTCTTTGTTTTAACCAAAACCAGCCTGGCGTATTTTGAGGACCGTCATGGGGTATGTGAGCACTTTGTTTTGTCCTTTTTAAAACAGTATTTTATAGTTAGACTGGGCTGACTCATGAAGATATACAGAGAATAAAATAAGAACACAGAAAACACAGATGTACTTGTTATAACAACCTAAAAAGTACAGTAAGAGCAATTGGAAGAGAGCATGGAGAAAAGTCAAGAGATGGGTTAACTGTATTAGGTGATTTCAGTTCTAAAAACTGTAAAAGAGTAAGTTTATTATTCATTAGCTTATCTTTCCCCTGTAAGGTTAAGTTTGACTTTTAAATTATAATATTTTATGTGGCAAATGGAATGGTTAAGTGATGTGTCCCATGTCAACTTTTATATGGATTCAGTTTTAATTGTCTCAATGGTCATCACTCACCTGACATAGGGAACAATGGTCCTTGGGCATTTAATTGTCTAGAATTTGCAAAGCCCGATGGTAAACCTCTTCATCCCTAGGAGAACTTCCCAGGAGACTATCACGCATAAAACGTTATGCAGTATAGAACAGTAGTTCTTATCTAGAAGATTACAGCTGCTTAGCTAAGTCAGTATTTATATATCTAAAGATAGTCTTATATTCCATAACATCAATAATAATAAGTGCAACGTGAATAATCATAACAATGTAGTTTGGTACAAAAAGCACTGGAAGAGGGGTCAGGAGACCAAACTCCACTTCTCTCTAGGTGAGTTAGCCTGGACAAATGTCTCTACCTTCTGCATCAGGTTCATTCTTTATAAAATGAAAGGACTGGAAATACCACCTACAACATTCCTTTCTTCTTTCCTTGTTTCTATGAAGTAGCACTTGTATAGCCCTTTTCAGCAATTTTTCGAAGTATGTTTGCCTCCTTACTATATCATCATATTATTTTTCCATCATCAAGGAGGTAGGGGAAATAACGTTGGTGCTTGATGGTCCCTTAGAGACAAAGGCACTCTGATTCTTGGCTGGGGTCCGACTTCGTAGGTGTAGCCATGAGTTTGGGGTCTTTTGAGAGTGAGGCTTTGAAGTGTTCAATGAGATGGAGACTTGAAAGAGGCCAGGCCGGGTATGGAGTCTGAATTCCTAGACTTCTAAGTTGCAGGTGAGATAATACTGCCTCTTTTTTAGAGGTGAAAAGACATGCTCATCTTAAGCAGATGCTTACTGATAATAATCAGCCAGTCAATTGGGAATAATATGGAATTACTTATGCGCAAGGCCCCTGTGGTAGATATTTAATAAATATTTGTTGACTAACTTAAGGGAGGGCCAATAGCCAAGTTTTCAACTTGGAGAATTCATCATTTAGAGTTGATTAATCACATGGTATCGGTCAATTTTTTTTCTGTTGTGAATGGGACATTAGAAGTTCTGGTTTCATATTCAACGAGTAGTCATTTATGTTTAAATATTTTTTTCAAAGCCCATTTTACAGTTTTCACTAATTTTCTTTCCTGAGTCATCACTTGACATAGCATCATCCCATGTACGTAGTACTGATCATTTCTGAGTGTAACTGCTTGTTGTGAACTGTTTGGTTGTGAATTCTGTACAATATTGTTTGCAGATAGACATACAACCAAATGGTCTTGATTCAGAATTCTGTTGGTTATAATCTGCATGTAGACAATGTTGCAAAATAACTCAGCTTCTTCATTCAAGTATTATGAAAATTCTAGGACAATTAATTCATTCTGGGGAGCCCTGAGCTATAGTTTCTAACATTTCCACGTGGGATACAGCAGATATATAACGCACAGACATCAAATTTCTTATTTTCTAATGTCTATGCTTTATATTCATAAATAACATTTTAAAAAGCATTTCTTTAAATATTACAGAAATTTATCGATTAGAAAATTTTCCAAGGTCACTGAGAAAGGCAAGATATGTCAGGTATTATTGTTTATGTTCTATGTACATTCCATTGCTTAGGGCCATCGATTTGCACACAAGAGTACATTGTTCATTACCCATAAATAAGAATAACACTTGTGGGAAGAAAGCTTTTTTAAATTTATTTTTAAATTAAAGCTTCAGTCTTGCCGTCTGTAAAATGGGTGTGATAATAGTATTCACTTCATGGGAAAATGGTGAATATTTAGAGAGAATGTATTTAGATTGACCTATTACAAATTACCATTTGATAGATTAAAAAAAGATCAAATGTTGGCAATTTCATATACGTAGTTCAACTTAATATATAAAGCACTTAACATAAGTCCTGTCACCTAGTAAGCACCTAGTAAAAATTAGCTATTATTTGTATCATCATTATATCTGTGAAGGAGCTGGCAGGGTGGCATAACATAATCATTTTCAAATGAAGGGAAACATTCAAGGATTCTTCAAAGTGTGGCTAACATCAGGGTTCTGGATTCCCTCTATTCTGTGACTAAATATAACTGTGTGGGTAGAGACATACATGCATCATGATTGCGTGATGTTGGGCCAACATTTCCCCTCTCAGGGCCTCAGCTTCTTTTTCTCTTCTCTCATTTGTAAAATTATGTTCATTGCAGCTCTAAAATTCTGTGGATTTATGATATCATATAAAAATAATCCTTTACATATTCAGGAACAAATACTGTAATTCTGCAAATAAGTCTGCTTTTATCTAATTTCAAATTTCCATGCCCATTGTCATTATAATTCATACTGACTGAGCCTTTTATTTTAACATGGATTTAGATCTGATGTCAGATGCCTGTTCAAAGTATTGAGATGTGCAAGTGTTTTCCTTGGGGCCGGGAAGCTGCTTTGTCATGCTGGAGCAGTGGGCCAGAGAGAAGCATGGAGCTGTCAGGTGGTGACTGGCCACCAGGCGTGATTTCAGACACTCCCTGTGCCTGCCAATTTCTGAGCAAAGTGATCCCTGTTGCCAGACATTCTTTAACAAAGGACAAGGAAAGATGAGGGCCCAGTGGTATGCTGGTAAATGTCTAACAATCACTGTAGTGGTAATGGCAGTAGAGAATATGGGAGAGCCTTTGTTTGTGGTGTTTGCCAATTTCTGTAGAGTAAATACTCCCATCATGACCAATGTCAAACTACCAATGTAAAGTCTACTGGCTCACAGAACTCCTGAAAATGTAGCAATCAGCTCTTATGGGGGCCAACATAAGCACACCACTGGCGGGGGCAGGCTTAAATAAAGATAAACTCTGAAGAGGTAGTCACTTCCTGAACAACGTGCTTAGTTGTACAGGACTGACATCAGATCCTTTTTAGGGGTAAAAGAGAGAAGTGGGGGGGCCGGGGCCTCAGGCACTTTGAGTAAGCATGAGATGGGAGGGGCAGCACAGCACAGAGGGGAGACAAGTGTCACAGAATGGTGAGGCCAGAATAGTCTGCTACAGCTGGATTCAAATGCTGCTTCTATCACTTTCTAGTTGTGGGATCTCAGGCAAGACATTTAACCTCTTTAAGCCTCTGTTTCCTATTTGTAAAGTAAGGACCCCAACACTACTCAATGCTGAGTATTTCATGAGAAAAGTATGCTATTAGCTTGGTACTAATAGGACCATCTTGATCTTCTGAAAGGCCCTAAGGAGAAATGGAAAGGTTTCCCTATTTTAATGATTCTTTGCACCTTAGGAAACAAGTTTTCCATGGTCACCATAGCATGGGAGCCATTACCACTTACACAGGACAGGAGAAACAGTCAAGATCACCATTCTAGTCATTTTCTGGATAGGGCCACCACTCCTCATGGACACTTCCCTTTAGCCAAAGTCTGATCTAGCAGCAGAAACATCTCTTATAATATGCATGCTTCCTAAATTAAAGATGGCAGGTGGGAAGAGGATCCCCTTTTCTTGCTTTTGGCAACATTATTGCATAGTGGTCAAAAACACAGCTTCTGGTGTCAACGGATTTGGGTCAAAGAGCAGCTCTACCACTTAAGAGCTGTGTGGCTTTGCAAAGGTTGCTGAAGGCTGTGTGACCCTCTATAAAGCTATTTACATGTTTTAAAATGATCAAACATTCCTTCTTTATTTTTTTTAATGAAATGAATGTCACCATTATTCTAATAATTATAGTAACTAATATTTACCGGGTACTTACTATGTGTCAGTCACTGTGCTAAATGAATTATTTCATCTAATCCTTACACCTACCCTGTAAGTTAGGAACTACCATTACCCCAATTTACAGAGCATGTAACTGAGGCAAAGAGAATTTAAATAACTCCCTTATGTCTCCAGAGCCAACACAGCCTCCCTGTCAAACAGTTCTTATTACTATTAACTGTTGCTGCTCATAGGCAATTGGCGATCCAACTGGGTTATTACAAAGTACGTAATGCCTTCTGGCTCTAGAGCCCTCCATGTAAAGGGCAGTCCTGAAAGTCAGCAACCATGCCACATATGTCTTCTGCAATGAAATGTGTTATGAGTCCTATCATTTCCACATATACTCCAGGACAAATCTTTGTCTCCATTCACTTCTGGGAGCCTCCACCATGTGTCCAAATTTTGGCACTGAAAGTTCCTCTAGGATCTGTCCATTTCTCTCCATTTCCTAGAGTCACCTTCCTCGTGGAAGCTGCCAGCATCTCTCACCTGGGATTGCTACCACTTCGTAATGGTCTCCCTGCACCCACTCCGCCGCCCCCCCACCACTCCATTCCCCACACAGTAGCCAGTGTGAGCTTTTCACATGGTGACTGTGATCGTGTCCTGATGACCCTCATCAGAAGCTGGCATGTCCCTTCAGTGGTCCCTTTACCCTGAGAGTGGACGCCAAAATCTATCCCATGGTCTCCTCCATTTCAGTTCATGCTCCTTTTCCTCCCATCTCACTGAGCTCCAAACACATAAGATTTTCTTTAACTTTAAGACCCCCCATTTTGAAGGTCACTTGCTTGGGGAAGACTTCCTTCATTTCCCTAGCCTAGGTCATCTCCTCTTGTTACGCTCTGATACAGTGGCACATACGCTTCTTCAAAGTGCATGCCAAATTGTAATTACCTAGCTATAAATGTGATTATTGTACTGATGTCATTCCCCTCCATTAGACTGTAAGCTTTACAAGAGTTGGTGCCCAATTTGCTAAAGATGGCATCATCAGGGTCTACCACAGTGCCTGGTACATATTATTCACTCATTATTTGTGAAAGAAAGAAAAGAAGGGAAGGAGGAATGTGTAGATACAGTTGGAGAGGTTAGAGTTACACACAGGGACCCCTAACAGAACAAGGCTCAACACCAAAAGAGTTCAGAACAAAGCAAGTGATAAAGGACTTCAAACAGGAGATTCCTGGGTGCAGGAGTAAGTAATTAGGACTCCCTGGAGGCAGCAGATCATGGCTAGCCGTGAGAATTCAGGAGGTTGGAGTCTTAAGATTTAGGTCAGAGACCCACGTAGAAACCAGCAGGTAGGCCAGTCCGTCCCCCCTCCCAACTCTTTTTAAAAGAACCAAGCAACTCTGTTCTCTTTTACCCTCCACCCTGTCTTACCCTTCCTTCCTTCCCTTTTACAGCTAAACCCTTGGTAGATAACATTCTCAGAGCTACCCGAGCATTTTTGCTTGAGACTTTCACCACTCGTGATCTCTCTCCACTTCATTCCTACGTGACTGAGTTGCCTTCCAGCTCAGCTCCCACTGACACTCAAGGCTTCCTACAATCTACTATCCATGCAACACCTAGAATAGACTTTTAAAATGAGAAATCAGATATTATGCCCTACTGTAAAGGCCTCCGTGACCGTTTAGAGTATTTAAATTAATCCTCAACTATGGCCTACAAGACCCTTCACCCATGGTCCCTACCTGCCTTTCAGATTCATTTATTCTGATCCCTTCATCCATCATATCTGACTTCTTTCTGAACCTTGAACACTCCAGGCCATGCCCCCCGCTAGGGCCTCTGTACAGGAGCAGGACTAGGGTGAGATACACTTAAGGGGCCGCTCACTTTTAGATCCTGCAAGGGCAGGGTCTTTGCATTAGCTGTTCCCACTGCCTGCAACAACCCAGATTTTTGTAGGGTTGGTTCTTTATTGTTTCCCATCTCTTCAATTATTTTCCCAGAATCCTGTTTCTTTTTCTTTTCTTTTAAAGTCCATAGACACTTCAGTAATCAATATCTGCACTTATTTATTGGGTTTATTGATGTGCTTCCCTGTTCATTTTCTATCTTACGTCCACTGGAAGGTCACTTCCATGAGCGACTGACTGCCTTGCTCATCCCTGTAACCTCTAGTACGGTGCTGGGCACGTAGTAGGTGGTCAGTAAATATCCAGGGAATGAATGAAGGTCACATAACTCAAATTGAATTCAGAAGAGTATCTGGGAGCTAAAAATGTGGGCCTTGCCTAACCAGGCAAAGAAAAGTAAGAATCCAAAGCAAAGTACTTTGCAGTTCAGGCCACTCAAAGCCAAGAATGTGCGGTTTTGATGTCTGCATTAATGGCATTTCTTTGTGAATTGATTTTCGCTTGTCTGATGTGATGTTGATGTTTTATGGAGATAGCCATTGGATAGAGAATTCTTGTTTTAGAGGCAAATACTCCCAAGTTAAAATTAGATTCAATTCCTACTGCTCAGGGTCTAGTACATCCATTAATCAGTTTCTGCAGTAAAAATAGGCCACAGGGTAAGACCATAAATATAAGGGCTTAGTTCCTGACTCAGTCTGGAAGAAAGGTTTCACTGGAAAGCACACGAGCTCAGTTTCTTAAACCATGAGGTTCATGTAATATATGATATCTTTATCTCAAACTCAGAAATGGACCCTATGGAAAATGAGTTTAAAGCTCTTCTCATATTTTCAAGGCCCAAATAGTAGTCCTCATCCCCCCATTTCCCTAACTAACTAGTAGTAAATTCTTCCACTCATCAATGAGTTTTTAGGCCTACAGAAGATAGTATATCTTCCAGGACCTAATTTTCATTGAGAGTTTCATCTGGGTTTGCCTTCACAAGACCCAGGATCCTCACTTAAAGTTATCCAGAGGAGGGAATGGAAGGTCTGACATGGTTTCCTAGCCACAGAAAATTCAGTTCCTTGAAATTTAGTGAAAGTTGTCAGTATTTTAATGGAATAAGAACCTGATCCAAACTCTTACGTTGCCATATAATTCCCACTAACCTAGAGTTATTTATAAGTAGACTTCTCATTATATTTTCCCTTTTTTGATATTCAAAAGTCACAGAATTATACCTGCATATTATAAAAATTCAAATACAAGACTTTTCTCTCTAAAATGACATATATTTGTGCCAAAGCTTTATTACTATTATTATTATTAACCTAACACTGTATCAGGGAACTGTTTCTATTCTGATATACATAGATTTACTCATTTGTTCAGCAAAATTTCCTGAGCACCTACTATGTGCAGGGTGTTATGTTAGAGACTAGGAATACAGTGGTAAGTAATAGAGACAAGGTGTCTGACCTCATGCTTACACACTAGTGGGGGAAACAGACAACAGGCAAGTATATAAATATATAGAGCAGATACAGACTGCTGTAGGTTCTATGGAAAAACTAAGCAGTTGCTGGGGCTGAGTGGGAAGAGTGGTCAGAGAAGAAATTTCTATCCAGGGTAAAACTTGAAGGATGAGAACGACAGTCAAGGTAAGAAATGGAGGAGAGCATTCCAGGCAAAAGGAACTGCCAATACGAAGCCTCAAGGTAGAAAAAGCCTTGACCTGTGTTAGGGACAGACAATTGAACACACAGAGTTCAAGAGCCCCTTTCTTATATCTTACAGCATCCCTCTTCCAGGGATACTTGGTCTAGACTCATCCTACTCCACGTTTTGGTGGAAAAGCACCTGGTGTACCAACACTGAGGACCTCAGACTCACACTGAGCTCGGGTGGCCTTTAACAGCAAAAACTGAAAACAAGTTAGAATCCAGTTAAATCCACAATTAATCTCCAGAGACAGAGCAGCGAACCCTCACACCTCCATACTGTTAAAAAAATTAATGAAACAATTACACCCAACTGTTCTCCAAAACCCTTTTGTCTAAAAACATCAATTTACTGCCTCTGTGAGAACGATCTTTACTCTCATGCAGACATAAATTTCGTGTAGTTTTAATCATAATGCATGACAATTTTATACTTTGCCATTTATTCTTTTTCCATTATTCTTTTGTAGATACATTTCCATTCATGGACTCCAAAGTAATCATTTTCTCAAATATATGATTTTTTAAATAATCGAGTGGTTCATGTCAGAGATGTACTTATCTATTTTCTGTACTGAACACATCGACGAACTTATCTATCATCTATTGTTTGACATTCAGGTTGTTTTCAGGTGTAGTGAAAATGCTGAAAAGTAACAGTATACCTAATATAGAACTTTCTGCTTTTTAAAATCGGCTCTTTAGGATAGAGTTATGTGGGATAACTGTGTCACGGGATAGCATTTTCTGATCTCTACCGTTTGTTGCTACATAATCTTCCAAAGAGATTGAAGCAATGCCTGGGGCCACCAATAGTTACCAGAATCATTGGAGAAGATTATGTTTCTAAGAAGAAACTAATAAGAAAACAAAAGAATGCTGTTGTGGTGGTGATCTTCAAATATCTAATACTATTTTGATAGGTTTTAAATGTTATAGTGAGAGAAAGGGCAAAACTATAATATTTTATACATGGGCAAGATAATTTGATTTAAAATCAGTCTTATGTATATGTAGATGAACCCACCCTACATAGTAGGATTGAAGGGGTGCCAAAAAGCCTCCTACTCTGCAAAATATTCGTCTCCCTAGATGATCACCTTAGGGGGTCTGAAATGTTCACGTGAATGCGCTCTTTGGGTTAGATCATCAAGCCTCTTTATCAAGAAGCAAAGGAAATACAGAAAGGTATGACATAAGCCATTTTTCACTGCTCTGTAGAGGTTAGCTCTAACTTTAGACAGGGTCTCAGGGACTGAAAGTCTCAAGCAGACTGTAATTCTGTAATTCTAGAAAAGTGAGATAAGGTGAGAAAGCAACAGCACAGCAGCTTAACAGAATGGGGACCTGGTACTGATTAATCTGGGTGACCTTGGTCAAGTCCTTCTTCTATCTGGGATTTGGTTATCTTGTCCATACTATCAAGGGATTGGACTAGATCAAAGTTTTCCAACTTTTTAAAGCCTGGAGCTCCCTTTTAGTATAAAATTACACGTGTCATTCCCATTCCCATATGTGAAGCAGCAGAAGAAGTGTTCTAGTTGAAGAGAGAACAAGGAGGCTGCCCAGAACCCTACACTCTTGGCCTTACCCTTGGCCTGCAATAATCACAAAAATGCTTCCAATTCTATGACCTCGGTCTCCCCAGGCTGTAAATTGAATAGTAGAAATGAAAAGGTAACAGCTAGTTTAGAAATTCATTTCACCTTGAAGCCTCATCTCTAACATAAAAAGTTAGATTGAATGATCTCTAAAGACCCCACCAGCTCAAAAGAAGTGGAAACTATGTGATTGTATCTCACTGCCAATGATATCAGGAATTTACAAATAGACATGGAGATTAGTTAAATATGGAAATCTTTCCAGGAAGTAATACAGCTAAGAGAAGGTTAATAACTGTATGGCTGATAAAAAAACCATGTTATCAAAATCCACGCATGAACCCAAGAATGCACCCTAAAAAGAAGGCAGTCATTTCAAATGTAACCAATATAAAATTTAGAATAATATGAGCCAATACCTAATGAGTCCTTGCTGCATTTCAGGGCACCAGATTAAGAGCTTTACACGTATCGTATCAAAAATATTCACAATAACCACATGCAGTAGGTCCTATCGTTATCCCCATTGTATTGATGAGAAAAACAGAGGCTTGGAAAGGCTAAGTATCTTTTCTTAGGTCAGACATCTGGGACAAATATTAAAGTTGGAATTAAGTGTTCTACAATGGATATTTTCAGATCTAGGCTTGTTTGGGTCTGAGAAGTCTTATAATAGAAGCCATGGTGACTGAGAAGGGAGAGTTGGGGCAAGGACTCATTGGTGAGTTTCCAACACTGTCTAATGAAGTCCTGAGCGGGGACCAGTAGGAATGCTCCTGTTAGCTCAGCAGGCCTACCTGAATGACAACACAACAACAGCATTAACAGGAGCAGCCTGCAACAATAACCACAAGGACAGGACTGAACACGTTCCTATGGATTTTTCTCATTTATCCTCACAATTCTTTGAAGAAGATAACAGTCAATTCTGTTTTAGAGAGGAAGCAATCGAGACACAGGGGAGTTAAGCAATTTGCCCAAGGTCACAATAGCAGCTGTAAGTACAAAAGCAACAACTTACCTTAGGATTAGGGATTCCTTGTAGTTTGATCCCACACTGCTTCCTTGCCTGAAAGCAACCAACATAATCAACTTATCAGCTCTTCCAATGATTCTTTATGCATATATATATAAATACAAATAAACTTTCTTCTTTCCCTTCTTTTTATACAAGGGTAGCATATGCTATATACACTTCCTAACTTTTCTTTTGGTTGATTAGCAATACTTCTTGAAGATCAATACATACTGATATGCGAGGGGCTTCTTTATTCTTTATTTTTTTGGGGGGGTGTTGCATAATGTGTTGTTGTATGGATAAAAAAACTATCTTGATGGCCATTTAGTCTGTTTCCAATTTTCTTGTCATTACAAACAATGAGGAATGAATAACCTTATAGGTATCTCACTTTCTATATGTATGAATATGTCTTAACCAGGGGCAATATTGCCCACCATTGGCAATGTCTGGAAATTTTTGGTTGTCATAACTGGGGAAAGGGGTGCTATTGCCTTTGGTGGGTAGAGCCAGGATGTTAAGTATCCTACAATGCACAGGACAAACTCACAACAAAGAATTATTCAGCCCAAAATGTTAATAGTGCCAAGGCTGGGAAGTTGTGGTCTATAGAAAACATTTCTAGAAGTGGGATTGCTGTGTCAAAGGATAGCTGCATCTGTTATTTTGCTGAACATGACCTAATTATTCTCCACGGAAGTTGTACCAATCAACATTCTCCAGGGCCACGTGTAAAATTCTTGTTTTCTCAAAACCTCACCAACAGTATTATCATATGTTTTGATCTTTGCAAGTCTGATAGACTTAAAAAATGGTATATCAGTAAAATTTATTTACACGTCTATTGTCAGCGAGCATCTTTTCATACGTTTAAGAGCAGTTTAGATCCCTTTTGCCCATCTTTCTATAATGTTGTTAGTATCTATCTTAATAATTTGTAGGAGCTCTTTATCTATTAGCTAAAACCTTTGGGCAGGCTAGTTTTAACTTACCTCTACGTTGTCAAGAAATTGTTATCCACTTGCCAATCATTCTAGATGTCTTTTTCAAATCATTTCTATTAAGAGTTTTGTCATGGAGTCCACAAATACTACTTTTTGCTGCACACTTGGTCCTACCTGCTGTTCCCTCAATCAACCAAGTAACAAATAATCAATTGAACATCATCTCTGTGCAAGGAGTTATTTCCTGAAATCTAATGAAGTTGTTATCCATTTATATACTTTGGCTACTGAATCACCAGTGCTCAAAAGGTAGATTCAAAAATACATTCTTTCAAACTCATTCGAAATCTAATATGCCCTATATTGGAAAGAAGGAGGGCTTTGAAAGAGCATTCAAAGACCAGAGATGCTGAGAGAGAAAATGTGCAGGACACCTTCAGGGTCTACTCTGTACCACTTAGTTCTTGCTCTTAATTTCCACATTAAGTCCTTTTCTCTCTACCAACTTTTGTAAGCAAATTTAAACGAACAATGCTTTTTTAAGGCTAAGATCACTAATATCATTGCTAAGAAGAATTAGGCTGGAATTATTCCTGAATTGTTGCTTCACCTCTAAGACAAATACACCACATAAAAGCACACAGAGCTGTTTATTAATCTATAAAGAAAATGACTAGCACTCAAGGAGAGCAGGAGAGGAAATGTCATGAACTTGAACCTCCATGGATACAGAAGAGCAGGCGGCAGGTGCTGCCTGGCTGCCACTGACTGCTAAAGGGGTCATGAGGTTATAAAAGCAAAGAGCTGCGTCATTTTGCACACCCAGCATTTGATGTGTACCACTTGGCCTTCTCCCATAGTCATCTGCCAAACCCGTATTACAGTGTGGTGTTTTTAAAATGGGTGACTGCTTTAAAATAGTATTTTTATTTTTCTGCTTAGTAAATTTACATGCTCACGGCAAAAACTTCAGATATTATAATAATATATAACTTACCTTGCAAAAGTCTTCCATAGTGTCATCCACAAGGGAGAACCAGTATAGCAGTGTTACTTCTTGTAGTATTTCTTTGATTATTGAACATATTAATATATATTTTATTATGTCTTTTCCCAAAAATGAGATGATGCTCCACCTATTGTTCTAAACCTACTTTTTTTTTTTTTTTTTTTTTTGCGGTAAGCGGGCCTCTCACTGTTGTGGCCTCTCCCGTTGCGGAGCACAGGCTCCGGACGCACAGGCTCAGTGGCCATGGCTCACGGGCCCAGCCGCTCCGCGGCATGTGGGATCCTCCCGAACCGGGGCACGAACCCGCGTCCCCCACATCGGCAGGCGGACTCTCAACCACTGCGCCACCCGGGAAGCCCTCTAAACCTACTTTTTACATTTTATATATATATATTTTTTTTTTTCCCCTCCGTATAGACCAGCTTTACTCTTTGTTGATGGCTACAGAGTGGTCACAAGACAGATGAACCATAACTAATCTGACCATTTGTCTATTGGTGGGTATTTAGGTTTCTCTAGACTTTTCAGTGTAATAAATAATGCCACAAGGATTTTCCTACTTCTTTATATTTTAAACAAATGTTTCCATAGGATAAATCCTATAAGGGAAATGTATTTATTTATTTTAGTTAACTGCTTCTAAGTACAATAAAAGAAATACACGTTCATGGTAAAATAGTGAAACAGTATAGAAGGATATGAGGTGAAAAGAAAGTCTCTCTACTTCCTACTCCCAAACCCCAGAACTACTCCCAGGGGTATCTGCTCTTAATAGCTTCTTGTGAGAAAACACATTCATAATTTTAATAGAGGATCCCAAATTGAGTCTGGAAACTGTATGAGAGTATAGTCCTGTTTCTTTTCTTTTCTTTCTTTCTTTCTTCTTGTTTTTTTGTTTGTTTGTTTTTGTGGGGAGGTGGGGAGAGGGTGAGTAAAATCCTTTTATTTTCAGGTAGTCAGGGTGCTACTACTAATGAGATGGTGGACTTTAAGGGAAGCTTGAGTGTTTTCCCCACAGCACAACCAGCCTCATCATAAACCAAGGTGTGAAAAGCTGAGGTGAGGAAAGCCAGTTTACTCTGGTTCGGCCATGACGAAAAGGTCTTGTGGAAAGAAAAGGAGGCAGGTGTGGGATGGATCATAGTTTCCTGGCTTTAAGTCAGTCTAGGTGCCTCGAAACCTGCTACCTTAGCTCCAGATCTTCCCAGAACTTGAAAGTTTAGTGGGGGTAGGTCCAGGTGAACATGGACTGGGAGAGGGAAGAACCAGCAACAGCTAATTACAAATTACACTGGTGTTCTAGAAGACGCTGCTTTTTCCATTGAGATCACATCTTTATTAGGTACCAAGTAGCTCAGGTCATTATAACCCTGAGTTGCAGCTGTCAGCAGCATCCCTACTCCCCAAGAACTAAATGATTCAGAAGACCTAAGAGAACTAAGCCCAGAGAACTGAGACAACTTGCCCAATAATACTTGTTCTCATAGGGATTCCAACCATGACTTTTCCAAGTTCCGAATTTCTGCTTGTCTCCCCTTCAGCATGAGGGTTCCCTTTGCCATAAAAGACAGAAAGCTGCATTGGGAGACTGGGAGGGAACTCATGGGTTACCTCCAGCATGTTTTGCAGAGGGGATGGGACTAGAATCCAGGAAAGCTCCTAAAACCAGTCTTAGAACTGATAGTCGGAATTCTGGTAGGGGTGGGCGAAAGCAGCCCCCAAGTCAGTCACTGAAGTTTCACCTCACATGACATCAGTTTTCATTTCGATTTCATCATTGTGCCATTTCAGATTGGTACAATGGCTGGCTGTACCACACGCCAGAAGAAGCAATGAACAAAATATTCAAAATGCCTGGTTAAAATCATCAAAAGTATTTCCTAATCTTAAAGAAACTGATAAAAGCAGCATGTGGCTCCTTTTACAGTGTGATCCGAGAAAGCCTTTTTTTATTATTTTATTATTTTTGGCTGTGTTGGGTCTTTGTTGCTGTGCGTGGCTTTCTCTAGTTGCGGTGCGCGGGCTTCTCATTGCGGTGGCTTCACTTGTTGTGGAGCACGGGCTCTAGGCACGCGGGCTTCAGTAGTTGTGGCTCTTGGGCTCTAGAGTGCGGGCTCAGTAGTTGTGACGCACAGGCTTAGTTGCTCCGCGGCATGTGGGATCTTACCAGACCAGGGCTCGGACCCGTGTTCCCTGCATTGGCAGGCGGATTCTTAACCACTGCGCCACTAGGGAAGTCCCCGAGAAAGTCTTAAATGCATCGCTCCCCTTTGAAAAATACTGCTTCCCTTTGAAAAACACTCTCCCAGTTGATGCTTGAAATTTGATTATCAAATCTCCCTCTAGGTTTAAGTCTCTAATACCTGTCCTAATACAAACTCCTGTGAAACAAATCAAGCCTTAAGCTCTCAGGAAGTTAAATCTTAGGTGAATGACTATTTGGGCGAAGTTTTGACGGGCGAGGGGGAAGGGAAGAAGAGAGCTAAAGTCCCCACGTTTGCTAAAATGAGAGCAAATGTGACGCAGATGGGAAGACCAGGCAACAGGCCCCTTTCAAGGTTTTGCCCTGGTTTTACAAATAATTGGCAAAGTAAACAAATAACTCCGGAATGTCAAAATCACCAGGATCACCAGTTAAATATTAATGTTGTCCTCCCAAATGGTGGTTCTCAGTTACATATTTACCTGAAAGAAAACCCCAAAGAAAATGTGGACACATAAAGACAAGAGAGTGAGGTCTTGATCTTTGGGCAGCATTTGGAGAAGGAAAGGAAAGGAAGTAACACTTGGGTGGGTGGTTTAATCATTTGAATGATTTTCTTTTGCTAGTAGGTTTATGTAGATCTTTTAAATCCTCTAAGTTAACCCACTGATTCAGGGACAGTTATTATTTCCACTTAAAAAAAAACACAAGGCAACAGAGAAGTTGAGACATTTGCCTGAGGTTGCACAGCTGGTCAGACAGACATGGGTTTGCCTGATATGAAAGTTCCATTTCTCTCTCACTCAGCCTCACTGGAGGAGAAGGCTGAAGTTCTACTGTTTTTCAGAAGGGTGGAGATGTCCTCTTTCATGGGTAACTGACACACAGCTTCTTACTGATGTATCCGCTGGACTAGCTGAGCAGCCAAGGCACCAATGTTATAGGAGCGAAGAGGGAGCTCTGGGCTACCGCTTTGAAATCCAACATAAGCATTTCACAACCAAATGAGGCAGAAACAAATCTCCACTGGGTCACGGCTTACAGAAATTGGTCATGCAATTGATTATTCAGCGTTGGGTTTGGGGAATGAAAGCCTCCTACCTTAAGTCAGGGCAGGTGCAAAGCCGTGAAGCAGTCATTAATCACTCAGGCTCTGGAGTCACAGAGTTGAGCTTGTATGCTCACTTATGAAGAGACTTGGTCCCTCTGAACCTCAATGTCCTCACCTGCAAAATGGGGGAATAATACTCTGTAGGACTGTGATTAAATGAGATGGCCTGTTGAGTGCCTGAAGTATAGGAAATGCTCCCAAATGTTATGGTCTTTTTGTTTTTTCCTGCCTTCTTTAAAAGTCACAATCCAAAATTCTATTTCATAGGATACATTAACATAAAAAGAAAGGCGATATAAAAGCCACTTGCACAAGCTTTCCTTGTACAAATGTGTGGGCATCAGCATCTTTTTAGATTGCGTTTGACATATATCAAATGTCTGGGGTGAAGCTTTGCCATATGAGGACAGCTTTGAATGCGGCCAAGAAAAGAGACAAGGCCAAGTGAAGTTCTGTGATCTTCACCTCAAGGGGTGCAGATGGAATAACGAGGAAGAATGAGGACCTGCTTTACTTGGTGTCTCTCTTTCTCTGGTGGCTTTCATGTGGCTTCCTTGGAAGGTTTTACGCTGGCATTTTTCAGAAATAGCGCAGTTGTTTGGGATGATTACAGGCAGTCACCATCTCCCAGAGACAAAGCTGTGTTTAGCTCACTGACCGACTGTCCCCCCCTGCCCAGCTCGGGGAAGGCACAGCTGACCCTGCAATTTACCACGTAGCAGGTCTTTGGAGATCTGAGGAGAACTGGCCTTAGGGTGTCAGAGAGACTGACCAAGCAGGACGCATTGTGAGGGAGGAACCTGATCACTCCTCTGGGGCTGAGAGTGAACTTTGATGATAGAATGTGAAATCCATTTCCACCGAAGGCTCACCTGACAGTCCCTTAAAATCCACGTTGGAACTCAATGAATATTAAGAAGTCAAAGAAGATCACCTGAGTTTAGAGAAATCTTCCCTGGAAATCTTGAAGCCACACTGCCTAATAAGGTAGCCACCAGTCGTGTGTGGCTACTGATCACTTGCAGTGTGGAGAATCCAAATTGAGACATCTTGTAAAATACACAAAGTCTTAGTCCTTGAACATAATAGCTCTCAATTTTTTTATGTTGATAACATGTGGAAATGATAATATTTAGAAATACTGGGTTAAACAAAATACTGTGCTCTTAAAATTAATTGTACTTGTTTCTTTTTGCTATTTTTAGTGTGGCTACTAGAAATTTTTTAATTCCATATATGGCTCACATTATGTTTCTGTGGGTTAGCACTGCTTTAGAACTTCACATAGAATTTGTATCCCTAGTCACAACTCCAGTTACTGTTTACGTCCACCTGATGCCCTGATTATGATGATCCCAGGCTATTAACAACTGCTACTTATCCAGAATGTTTCTACCCCAGGGCTTTTGCTCTTGCTGTTTACCTCAGAGCTCACCCTCCCAGGCCTTCTCTTATCTGGCTCCTTTATTGACTTTCTGATCTCTTCTCAAATGCCCTGTCTCCAGTGAGGGCTGCCCTGACCACCAGTTGACCACATCAACCTGTCCTATTCTCCTTAGAGCACTTGTGTGTATTGTCTGCCTTCCCAACTAGACTAGAGCTCCATGAGAAGGTCTACCATGTTCATCTCTCTATTTCCTGCACTCAGAACACCACCTGGCTCAGAGCTGGCCCTCAATAAATATTCCTGAATGGCTAAACACATTAGCCTTAAGTCTGATTGAAGCTATCTAAGCTGCCTTCCAACTCGGCACCCTTCGTTTATATCATCCTAACTGGGCACCCATGGTGGACCAGCCACTGTGATAGGCTTGGGGGATATGGTAACAGATGTCCTGGTCTTTACCCTCAGGAATGCAGGAGTTCCAGTGAACAAAAATGTCTGCAAACAGAGTGGTCCTCTTACTGCCATGAGCCTTCTGTCGCATTTTACCATGTACGCTACTGAGGAAATAACCCAACAGAGGTTGAAAACCAAGATAACCTCAAAGCTCAGACTCCCTGTTTATCACCTGTAACTGCAGATGGTTTTTGAGAAAACAGCTCTCTTGTGCTCTTCTGCTTTTGAAAACAGATTACCCATTCCAAAGACTATGATTATGGGCAGGATCAGGACACGTATTTCTAGCTATGAAAGACTCTAAATGAGAAGAGAGTTTGGGTCCAAAGGGCACATGTTTTCAGAGGTTTTTAAGGGAAGACTGACCTCTTAATACATCCTGAGATTACAAAAGCACACTGGAGACCACTATGTGGAAGAGATGCTCATTTTCGTATTATATATCCTATAAATATGTGTGGGAAAGATAAATACATTCCAAATGGTTAACCTTGGCTAGCTCAGAGTTGTGGAGAAGGATAGGATAGTGAAATACTAGAAATATTTTCTCAACATACCTCCATATTGTTTTATTTGTTACAATGAACATGGATAGATTTTGAACTTTCAAAAATGAATAAATTTGTTTTCAGAAAGAAAATTTAAAAAAAGGAAATACCACAAAACTTCCCTGTATTCAATAAAGAGTACTTCTCACATCTTGAATTTTTTTCCTCTCAGTTCTGTGCCTCATCTACTAAAGCAAATGCTAGCCATTAGGCTGAGTATCAAGAAGTGGTGAGTAAAGCCTGAGCTCATTTCTGGAGAATTTGATGATGTCATACTTCCCAAATACCCACCAAGTACCCTCATATATCACAACTCTCTTGCCATACTTAGGACTTCTTTAACCTCTTTCACTAGGAGGGTACCCTTTATTGAGGGCACATATCATAGGCCAGGTCATTTGTTTACATACTCCCATCTTATTCTGCAATCAATACTTAAAGGGTAGGCATTATTATCCTCACTTCTCAGACGTGGAAACTGAAGTGCAGGGAGGTAGATGAATGACCCAAGGTCACAGAGCTGGTTAGAAGCAGAGCCCAACTTTGTCCCTAGCCCTTTCCAACCTTGTGCCTGATTCACCACCATCTGTGCTACCTCTTTCTTAAGGATAAGCTAAGATGAATTGTTTTGCAACTGGTTCCATAACTGAATTAAACTCTATTCTCAATGGAAGCCTAATTCCAGGCACCTGTGAAAGGCTCCTACTCTCCAAAAGCTTTTCCCTAACTAGCCTTCCATGGACCCTTATCGTCTACCAACCTAACATGCCCTGGGATCCAAGGACGAGGACCCTTAGAAATGGGTAACATGTGACATGGTTATAAATCACAAAGACCATCATGTGAATTAGTTATCAAGGAATACATCTAGCAGCTTCCAAGGAAATGAGACATGGGGCCAGTAAAATTTAATGGGGGTGTGGAGAAGGGATAGTTACAGAGCAGAGTCAGGAATGTCCTACAGGGGTGCCATTGTGAGATCATGGGTAACTAAGGGACACAGAGGAGGCAGATATAGAAAAGAAAGGTGCCACTAAAGGTATTTGGCACCAACCAGGTCAGGCCTGAGCTCACTTACTATGCTAATAAGGCCATGAGCAGGTACAAAGCAGAAAAAGACTGGCGCATGTGTGGTTTCCCACAGATTGCACTACCCATCCCAGCTGTAAGTTCTGCAAATGCTGCTGTTTGTCACAAGGTAACTGGGATATAAGGCACAGTGGCTCAATGAACAGAAGTCAGTCACTCCATCAAAAAGATGATTCAAATAACATGTTCTCCCAGAAGTCTGCTCAGAGTGTTCTTCTCAGGCACTGAGGGCTAAGAAGCTTCTGGATATTTGGAGGGTTGGTTTACAGTGGATCTTATCTAGTAATGTATTTCTAGAAGCAGCCTGGACAGAAATATTGTCTTCCTTCTTCCTTAAATGGAATGTGCTTTTTCTCCCCACAGAAAAAGCGCACTTTGAAGGGCTCCATTGAACTTTCCCGAATCAAATGTGTCGAGATTGTGAAAAGTGACATTATCATCCCATGCCACTATAAATATCCATTTCAGGTAAGTGCATCAGGGACAATGGTTAAAATGCTCAGTCATTGTACAAGAAGGTGGGACAGAGATGACTCTGGTCAAGGGTTAGAACTTAGACCAAGCCCAGAAGAAATTGCTGTTTTCTTTCAACCGATGATGCATTCATTCATTCAACAAAGATTAACCACAAAATCTTGAAAAAGTTGTCATTCATTTCCCTTTCCCTCATGTCTTCCCCACCTCAAGGAAAGTCCTAAGTACTCTACTCCTGGGGGGAGGAAAAAAGCTATCAAGGGCCCCAAGCCTAATATTCCATAAGGGTGGTTTACTCGTGACTTGGGACAACAGATTACAATGCTTGGTTATAAATTGCTTGGAGGTCCTGGAGTAAAAAGACTCAGATTTTATAATCTGAGAACTATATGGAGTTGTGCTGTCCAATACAGTAGCCAGTAGCCACATGTAGATGTTTACATTTAAATGTAAATTAATTTAAATTACACAATATTAATCAGCTCCTGAGTCACACTAAGCCACATTCAATGAATAAACTTTTCACACCTTCAATAGCCACACGTGGCTAGTGGCTAATTTATTGGACAGCAGAGATTTTAGAACATTTCCATCACTGCAGAAAGTTCTATTGGACAGAGCTGGTGGAGAGTATATTTAGTCTTTAGGTCATGACATCATCTAAATCTCGTTACCACTCTTGACATTTATGGTTCTGAAAGAGTGGATATCTTCTTGCACATCCTAGGGTACTGTTCATGTTTACCAATCTGAGGAGTTAATATTCCACTTTTTAATGTGGCATAAAAAAGGACTTTTTTCCTACTAGAAATATGACCTCCACAAGTTGGAATTTTTAGTACCAAAAGTAAAGGGAATAACACATATTTTTCCCATCATTAAAATTCCAATTACAAATGAGTGCATGGAAAAAAAAAAAACCTGGTGAAATTCAAAGATGTGTAGTACATTAATAGTATTTGCTCAATGTCAATTTCCTGGTTTTAAAAACATACTATGTTATGTAAGATGTTATCATTGGAGAAAAGTGGGTGAAAAGTATACAGGAACTCTGTACTATCTTTGGAAATTCTTGGGTGTCTTATTTCAAATTAAGAAGTTTTAAAAATCTCGATTATATATTTATCATCTAATATCTTACTCTTTCATATGCCAGAATTTTTTTTAATCACTGAAAAATTAATATGAGAAGTAAACGTCCTGTCTAGGTAAGTGGAGAACTCTTTTCTCCAGCGATTTGAATTTAGTGATGGCATACTGGTGACATGTATTCGAAGATGAGCTGTGGGGTTTCACCCTGTATCTGCACAGCATCCAAACTCCTGGATAAAAAGGACACTAGTGCCTAAATTACCCAAATGTTTGCCTTTGATGACAACTTGAGACCCCACTCTTGGCCCAGTAAGCCAGGTGGGCCTGCTGTCAGTCATACATCTCTGGCTGCATTGTTCACCTTGAACTCTGTGTGTGTTTCCAGGTTGTGCATGACAACTACCTCCTGTATGTGTTTGCTCCAGATCGTGAGAGCCGGCAGCGCTGGGTGCTGGCCCTTAAAGAAGGTAATTAACCTCCTGTGCAATTGAATCCCTGAGATGCCTAGATCCTCTAGAAGGCTTGAGTTCCGTGATAGACTAAAGGGCGGCTGATGGTCAAACATTTCTCCCTTTTGGTGCTGGTGGAGGGTCCCACGTTTTCAACTTGGGTAACAACCAGTATAGTACAGGGTCAGGCAAATCCTCTCTGCCACCTGCTTTTGTAAAGGTCTGAGATAAGGATTTTAAAAATTTTTTTTAATGGTTCTATTTAAAAGGGTTATGTAAATACCTCCATAATATATCAATTGTGCCTGCTGGTGAGCAAAACCTAAAATATTTACTACCTAGTCTTTTAAGAAAAAGTCTGCTGACCCCTCGTATAGTATGAAGAATAAGAGCATGGGCCCTTGAGTTAGATGACCTGGGTTTGAATCCTGGCTCTGCCACTCACTAGCCACGTGTGCTTGGGCAACTTCCTCAACTGCTCTGTGCTTCAGTTTCTCCATCTGTTTTTAACAAGGGGAAGAGGAGGGAATAAAAATAATAGTACCTGCCTCCTGGTATTATGCTAAGTAGAATAAGTCAGACAGAGAAAGACAAATGCTGTATGTTTTCACTTATATGTGGACTCTAAAAAATAAAACAAATGAATATAACAAAACAGAAACAGACTCACATAAACGGAGAACAAACTAGCAGTCTCCAGAGCAGAGGGGGGTGGGAGGAGGGGCAAAAGAGAAGAAGGGGATTAAGAGGTACAAACTACCAGTCATAAAATAAATAAGTCACAGGAATGTAATGTACAGCACAGGGAATATAGTCACTATTTTATAATAACTTTGTATGGTATGTGATCTACAAAAACACTGAATCACTATGTTGTGCACCTGAAACTAATAACGTAAGTCAACTATACTTTTTTTTAATAACTTTATTTATTTATTTATTTTTGGCTGCGTTGGGTCTTCGTTGCTACATGCAGGCTTTCTCTAGTTGCAGCGAGCGGGGGCTACTCTTTGTTGCTGTGCAAGGGCTTCTCATTGCAGTAGCTTCTCTTGTTGAGGAGCACGGGCTCTAGGTGCACAGGCTTCAGTAGCTGTGGCACACGGGCTTAGTTGCTCCATCGCATGTGGGAGCTTCCCGGGCCAGGGCTCGAACCCGTGTCCCACGCGTTGGCAGGAGGATTCTTAACCACTGCGCCACCTGGGAAGTCCCAACTATACTTTAATAAATAAATTTTTTCAAAAGCACCTGCCTCCAGAGCTGCTAAGAGTAAGGCCCTTGGGACTATCCAGGCCCATAGTCAGAACCCAACAAATGTCAACTAGCCTTAAAGGTTTTCAGATCATTGTGAGGGTACTTCTTAGGACTCGCCTTCCCGACAGCATAATCAGAACCAGCACAGCGTTTATGAACATGAGCTGTGGAGCCAGGCTGCTAAGGAGAAAATTCCAGCTCTGCCAACTATTAGTGTGTGACCTTGGGCAAATTCCTTGACTTTTCAGTGTCTCCATTTCCTCAGCTATAAATTCTGACTAGAACCAGGCAGTCATAGGGTTATTGTGAGAATTAAAAGTGTTAGGACGTTGATTCACTTTGTTATAAAGCAGAAACTAACACACCATTGTAAAGCAATTATACTCCAATAAAGATGTTAAAAAAAAAAAGTGTTAGGACATGACTTGGAATCATACCCAAAGAAAGCACTCAATCCATCTTACTATTATTATTATTTAATATTATTTTATTGTCATTTAGCCTGAAGCCCTGGATTTGCAGTAGAACTGGGTTCAAATATTAATCTAAGTAGCTGTGGGGACTGAGGGTAGGCAAGCCATTTGAAATCTCGGGAGTCACGATGCCTCTATCTGAAAAATGAGACTAAACATGCAAGTCTTATCTTCTTCCAAGGTTGTTGTGAGTCCCAAACGGCACGTGCCAGATAAACTGGGAAGGGCTCTCAAGTTTAACAGTCAACGGGCAGAGAACAAACCCTAAAGTACGAAGTAACCAAAAGGGCCCCAACTATGCTCATTGGCCGCTCTACCTCGGTGGAGGGGTTTTACTCACAGGATGTTAAAGCTGAAAGAAGCATTAGAGATCATCTGTCTAGTCCTCTGTTTTTTTATACTTTTTTTTTTTCCTTAGGAGGAAAGCCTCTTTTTTCCTGTACCCAAATCTGACTTTAAAGCCACAAATCTAGAAAGGATAAAAGCAAAGTTGCTATAGTTGAAGGTGGGAGAAATGGAGTGGTGAGAATCCTACCTATTCAGCCTTCCCTAAGTTCCCTAAGGCGCTTTTGTGGGGCCCATGGTCCCAGTCTAACAACATCACGGCACAGTGGGAACTGGGGCTCTGATGAGGGTTTTGCCCAACCTGCGGACACACAACTAACTCAAGGCAGAGACGGATAAGAACCCGGATCTGCTGATGCCTAGATTCAATATGCACTCCTCCGTAGATGTATATGCCCGGAAAAAAGGCCATTTTTCTGACTATTCTAGGCAATACTCATGCAAGCTCACACAGCAGGGTCAATCTCAAGGAATTATAAAGTTGGTGGCCCTTGATAGACCGACCTGGAAATAACTCTTCTGCCGGTTTCAGAAACCAGAAATAACAACAGTTTGGTGCCCAAGTATCATCCTAATTTCTGGATGGACGGGAGATGGAGATGCTGTGCTCAACTGGAGAAGCTTGCTGTGGGCTGTGCCCAGTATGATCCCACCAAGAATGGTAAGTGACTATGAATTCCCTTTCTTCTTCGTACAGTGACTGGCCTCTCTACTAGTAGGAAGGAAAGGCTCTTTGCTTCCCATCACCAGGGGTGTCCAGGATTGAATGCAAAAGTCCACAATTTCAAAATTTTCAGAAGGCAATCATCCGCCTCTACCACCAGTCTGTTGATGTTTTTTGTTTGTTTGTTTGTTTTTTGTGGTACGCGGGCCTCTCACTGTTGTGGCCTCTCCCCCCACGGAGCACAGGCACCAGACGTGCAGGCTCAGCGACCATGGCTCACGGGCCCAGCTGCTCCGCGGCACGTGGGATCTTCCCAGACCGGGGCACGAACCCGTGTCCCCTGCATCGGCAGGTGGACTCCCAACCACTGCGCCACCAGGGAAGCCCTGTTGATGTTTTTTCATCTCAAGGCCGATATCTTTTTAACTCCTTGCTACTCAAAGTGTGGTTCTTAGACCAGCGGCATCAACATCACCTGGAAGCTAGTTAGAAATGCAAATACTAGGCCCCCTCCTAGGTTTACTGGATAAGAATTTGTATTTTAACAAGATAAGATCCCCAGGAGATCTGTGTGCACAGTAAAGTTTGAATAGCACCACTATACCTTCAAGTTAGGAAATTTGATTGCCACAGTCTACTCAAATCTGAAGTTGTAGAGACAGCCCTAGAGATACATAATATTATCTATTACAGTGGCACCATATCACACGTGTTCCATCACACAAGTTGAATTCTATACACTTGGAGGGGGAAGAAAGTAAAACCAAAACAACCGCTCATTTTACAATGTGGCTTCTCCCCACCTCTACTTACTTGCCCTTGACCTCCACAGTCTCAGAGAAAAGGAGGCCACAGCCTAACTGCACAGCAAAAACAAAAGATACTGGTTTTTGGCCTTTGAGGTCAAAGACCCAGGTCCTAGAGATCGGAGTGCACCTCGATTTTATCTTATGTGATGACTTTGGGACCTGAACCCCCAGTGAAGGGCAACTCCACTCTGATGCACTTTTACGTACATTACACTCTCATTCCTCATAACCGTCTGGGGTAGATGGTATGATGTTAAAGAAAGAGGAGGCTTGAGGACTTCAACATGCTCAAGGTCATACAGCGAGGAGGTGCTCTGCAAAGCCATTGTTGGCTAGGAATGACGGATCATGTGGACTGTTTGCTTCCATAGCCCTCTCCTCTCAACCTCTCTTACCGTACTTAACTTTTCTCATCCATCAGTTTCTTTTTTGCACTAAAACCTAATACCTCAGATTGACAGCCCAAGGCGGATGTGCTAAATGTAAAACGTGGCTGGGTCTTCTGCAGCTTCCTGAGTTGCAGCCCCTCTTAGTGCCACTTTTTTTTTTTTTTTTTTTTGCGGTACGCGGGCCTCTCACTGTTGTGGCCTCTCCCGTTGCGGAGCACAGGCTCCGGACGCACAGGCTCAGCGGCCATGGCTCACGGGCCCAGCCACTCCGCGGCATGTGGGATCTTCCCGGACTGGGGCACGAACCCGTGTCCCCTGCATCGGCAGGCGGACCCTCAACCACTGCACCACCAGGGAAGCCCCCTAGTGCCACTTTTAAAACAACTACTTCTCACCCTCTACCTTGGGAGAGAAAGTTCAAGGTTACCACTCCCTTGGCCCAGAAGAATATTTACCTAGTTTTAGAGGTCAGTGATCCCCTGCATTAGCCCTGTGGACCATCCTCATGAAGGTTAGTATCTCACGAAAAAGAAGTGGAAGGTTTTATATGAGTGGAATCAACCACAAGAACAGGATGGTGTGGGCTTGCCTCAGTGACTGAAAGCTCTTTCCGAGGCCAGAGTGGTCTCCAAATTCCTGCCAGCACCTTGCCATAGGTCCTTGGATGGGTCACTTTGCCATAAAGGACCCTAATATCCTCATCTCTAAAATGGAAGGGGAAGTTTTAGGGGTCCTAAGATGAAATATTCTCTAAGCCCATTTCCAATTCTGAAATTCTTTGAATCTATGTTTCTGTTTTGCAATTTCCACCATGCATGTAGCGGCTGTTCCTATCCAAGGCAGACAGTATTTCCTCCCCACATGAAGCCAGGGTCTAACAACCTTCTTCTGACTTGGTTTAAATAACGTCATGCACCATAGTTTCGACAGAATCGAGAGCAGACTTTCGAAGAAGCGCACTGCACTGGGCACGTAGCACATGATCATCTACTCTGAGTGAAGGCTTGTAGAATTCCCAGTGTTGGGCACATGTACCAAGCAGGGTCTAAGAGCACAGGGCTTCAGGATGAGAAACACCTGGTGTGAGTCCCAGCCCCCTCACGTCCTGTGACTTCGTATATGTTACTTAACCTTTCTGAGTCTCTGTGCCTGTCTCCTCATCTGTAAAATGGGGATTATGAGAATAAGTAGCTACTTTGTGGGGGTGCTGGGAGACTCAGTGTGGGTGGGGAAAGCTCTTAGCACAGCTGCAGGCACTTAGTGAGCTTGCAATAAATGGTAATTGTGTCTCCGAGCCTTTCTCATTTGTGGACAGAAGAATCTGAAGCCGAGATAGTATGTGTGTGTCTGTCTGGGAAGTAGCAGAGGTGGTTGAGTTTTAAACAGACTCTGCTATACCCAACGCACAGCAGCACTTAACGTCTGCAACCAGAACTGGCCCCGATCGCACCACATACGAACTTCACCCAGAGAGGGAGGAAGAAAGGCAAGAGCAAGGCCAGAGGAAGAAGAAAGAGAGACCAGGCACAGAATGCTCAGGGCTGGAAGGGGCTCAAGTCCACACAGCTTGTGTGTGGTGGAGCTGGGGTTAGGACACCTGGCTCCTGGCTCCACGCTGAGTGCCGAATAGGAACCATGTTTCCTATTATGTATGTCTCCTTCTCTGTTAACTGCATACCCAATGCCCAATCCTGCCCTTGCTTAAGGAGTTAGCACAAGGGTTGGGCTCCAGTGTCAATGTGTGAATCTCTTCTTACTACATCCCTGACACAGGCTGCCCACCTCCAAGTCAACCCCCTGCAGAGATGAGGCGCTTGCCGCCTGTAGATGCAGCCCACTCCCTGTTTACCTCTAATTGTTAAAGAAGTCCTTGAACTGAGCAGAAGCCTGGGCACTGCCTCCCACATCACACATCCTCCCAGACACACAGACACACAACTTAGGTCTGTTGATTCCAGGCTTGACCTTTTTTAGTGCCTCAAAGGACAAATGCTGAGAGACACAGATGGAGAGGTGAAAGGGAAGAGAGAGGGAAAGGGAGAGAGAAGAGAAGAGAAAGGAGGAAAGAAGAAAGAGACACAGAGAGAAGGAGCCATGGAGACACAAAGAGATAAACAGAGCGGGGTGTTGGGGTGTTGTCTGGGGGAGTCAGCAAGAACAAATACTCGGAGTCCTTAAGATAAGTAACTGCAAGTGGATTCCAGCCCTCTCAACAAGCAGCGCGACGACCTCTCACCTCACCCACCCCCTGCTCAAGCCCACAGGGGCATCAGAAAACCAGTGAGTCACTGTCCCCCTGAGTCACCAATTCCAAGTCTTGGTTTAACAGGTGGAGGAGACTTCGTGGAAGGCTCCATGCCCACTGGGAAGGACACACACTGAGAACCGACGTCAGCCCCTTTGGGCGAGGCTTTTCCTGGGGATACAGGAAGAGGGGCCCAGATATTGACTTCTGGAAGTCTCTGGTGTCTCCTGGAAAACAAGATTGGGAACGAGCAGGCTGAAAGAGAAAAAACCCAGGCCCTGTGTCTCATCCTCCCCTCCTGCTATTCTCTTTGGGGCCCCTTTTCTCTGAAAAGCCCCCTGCCGCTCACCTTTAGTTGGGCACATTCAGTTTCATGCTCATTTTCTTTTTCTGTTTTTCTCGTTTCAGCTTCAAAGAAGCCTCTTCCTCCTACTCCTGAAGACAACAGGGTGAGTGAGAGCACGAGGTCCGGGCGCGGTGGGCTGGCGGCGCCACGGGCTACAGCTCTGGTGTTTCCCATCTGCCCAGGTTTCTCAAATGCCGGGCAGATGCAGCAGATTTGTGGTGATGCAGCTGAACTCAACACCATGGGTTTCTCGGGCCTGAATTGTCTCGTGGGTGTGTCCAGGTAAAAGCCACCAGATCTTCACCCCACTGCCTTCACTCGGCAAACACTTACTGGTAACAAAGTGTGCAGCCAGGCACCTGACTAGGTTGGGGCATAATAACAGCTCACAGCTATATAAAATGGGTATTTACCCCACCCTTTGACATACAATCATTTTGGAAGCATACATTTGAGAATACCTTTTATTCTTCAAAGCACATCCACACTTTTACCAGCTATTTCGAAACTCACTATCTTCTCTAGCCACTTCAGAGGGTTATAGTTTTATTCGCGTGTGAAAGCTTGGGAAAGCAAGTCCCGTGAGAGGTTCTCCCAAAGCCATTCAGCAACTTAGTAGTCAGGCTAGTAGGATGCAGTTTCTGGTGTGGTGGTCTTGAACTCGAGTGGTGGTTCTCAAAGTGTGGTCCAGGGACCAGCAGCATCAGCATCACCTGGGAGCTTGTTAGACATGCAAATTCTCAGGCCCCACCCCAGACTTACTACATGCAAAATTCTAGAGGAGGAGCCCAGTAATCTGCATTTTAATAAACTTCCAGGTGATCCTGAGGCACACTGGAGTTGGAGACACATCGGTCTAATGTACTGACTTACAAGACTTAGGTGATATCAAGTCAACTCTCGGGAAGCTATTTAGTCAAGAAGACAAAAAAAAAAAAAGGAGACAGATCAACCTAAGCCCTCACTTTATGGTAACATCAGCACCGATATCCACATCCTAGTAATTGCCCTTTATTCTAGAACCTACTGATTCAGCTTCCTCATGCTTCTTCCTGAAGAATGAGCTCCGCTTTTTCCCTCCAGCCAGTATGGTGACATTTCAAAGACTGGCAGCTTCCCCATAAGGGAAGTTCTACGTCGCTCAAAAGCGGGCTGGCTTTCAGATTTGTCGTCAGCCCCCTTCCTCACAACAGGAAAGAAGTGGACTGAAATTGTAGCAGAAAATGAGCTCTCCCCCTTTTTATTTCATTCATCTTCTAAAGAATATTTCACGATCACCGTGGAAAACATGGTTTGGAATCCCCCTGCCCTGGCTTGTCGGGGGTTCCCCCCACAGTCCCACCTAAACCCGCACTTCTGCACCTTAGACTGGTTTGCTCCTGTCTGGTTTGCACTATCAGTGAAGGTGAAAGTCAGAAAACAGGGCCTATCCATCTCCCCTTGGACGCCACCACTTGGCTTCTCAGATTTCTTGGAGGAGAAGCCTCTATACTGCTCTAGCACTCCAACCACAGGGCTTCTGGAATCACAGCTGTAGCTTCAACCATACTTCTAAATCCACAGTAACATTTCTTTTATCTTGAATTACTTGAATTCACTTCTCCCTTCACCTTCATCTTCTGTCTTCTAATGAGTGATGGCATCTTGAGTTGGCATCTGGAGAAGCTATACTTTTATTGATCTTTTCTAAAATAAATTTATTTATTTATTTTTGGCTGCGTTGGGTCTTCGTTGCTACGTGCAGGCTTTCTCTAGTTGCGGCGAGCGGGAGCTGCTCTTCGTTGTGGCGCGCAGGCTTCTCATTGCGGTGGCTTCTCTTGTTGCAGAGCATGGACTCTAGGCACGTGGGCTCAGTAGCTGTGGTGCACAGGCTTAGTTGCTCCACGGCATGTGGGATCTTCCCGGAACAGGGATCGAACCCATGTCCCCTGCATTGGCAGGAGGATTCTTAACCACTATGCCACCAAGGAAGTCCCCATATATGTTTTTATATACAAATATTGGGGCATGACTATACTGGACAATGTAATAAAATAAAATGCACCTGTATTTGAATCCTGTTGGATTTGGCAGCTCAAATGCAACTGATACAGGAATGTAGTATCAGTGACTCAAAACTAGTATTACCATCTGTGATACGATTTTCCAAAATGGCAAACAACTCTCGGTCAAGTTCTGAACTAAACAAAGTGTAATATTCCCTCAATGTAAAGGGTGGTTGTACTCCTAGGAAACCAAGTACTTCATAGGATTGAAGTAGGATCTAGGCTCAGAGTGTCATTGTACATTATTGTTGTAAGCAGGCTGCTCACCACGTGAATGTCTAACAGGACATTGAAAAGTTGTACAGGATGTGGGATGCTGCAGAGAGTTTTGCATCCTTGACCCTCTCCCATTCAATGCTAGTAGCACACCTCAACCTTTGTGACCTTTGAAACACTGCCATAGATGTCCAAAATGCCCCCTATGGAAAGGTTCCACACGGTTTGAGAACCCTGCTCTGATCTTTCTCTTGATAATAATTAATCAGTTGGGCCTATAATGAGATGAATACCATACCATATCCTTTCTTTATCTTCAGGTGCCCTTGAACAACTCCTTCCTCCTCTGGCTCTTAGGGTGAAAGCCTCAGGCCCAACAACTCTTATCTGTAGTTCCAAATATATCACCTCACAAGCTCCACAGATAATCTTGACTTCAAATTCCAATCTGGGCTCAGCTGGGATGACAATTTTTTTTTTAATCTCCAGGATGTTTATGCCACCGATTGCTTCAATGTACTCAGAGAACTTATGATTTCCCATCACCAAGTCTCATTCTAGCCAGTAATCTCAATCTCTTCCCATGTTTGCTGTCTCACAAAGTCTGCCAACCTGTAGCAGGTGTGCCCACCCTGAACCCTTGTGATTGTTTACAGTCTCCTCTTCACATCTCAATATCTCTTCCTAAGAAACACACTGAAAAGTAGAGACATAGGCAAGGCAGCCCACAAGAGGAACAAGGGGTCCCACATGATATAGTAGAGAAAGCATAAGGCTAATACAATTGCTAAACTTGGCCACATCCATTTCTTCATCTGGGCCTCAGTTTCCCTATTCTAAACAAAAGAATGGATCAAATGATCTCTCAGAGGCACTCCAGCTCCAATAGTCTATGATTCTATGGATCAGGACAAACCCACAAATAAAATCAGAAAAGCATATGGACTGAACGATTTAGTGTTGACTTCATCCCCTTTGCGAACAATGTGATGCTTCTAGCAGAGAGGCTGTGAATTGTGACATGGTTCAAGGAAAGAAACAAGCAGACTTTTGTGAAAAGCACAGCCACTGGGAATTCACTGGGGTCAGAATTTACCACATAGAATGGGAGAGGCAATGAACTCCAGGTATTGAATGTCTTTGTGTCCTATTCAGCACCATAAGCCTAACTCATAAAGAAAGCCAACTAGGCAGGCAAATGGCCACAGCAAATACCCCCAATGGTCTGTAGAAACCGGTGTCTGTCTGGCCTGGCATAGGTCCAAGAGCAAGCTACAGCTCGGGAACTTGCTGACCTCGTTCCACAGTTTACCTCCTTTCTGCATCTTTGCTTGATTTTATTGTGTCCCTCCTCCAGCAGTTACTTCGAGAACCTGAAGAAACCTTGGTCATTGCCTTGTATGACTACCAAACGAATGACCCACAGGAGCTCACGCTACAAAGCAATGAGGAGTACTACCTGCTGGACAGTTCCGAGATTCACTGGTGGAGAGTTCAGGACAGGAATGGGTAAGGTACCTTCGTGCTTGCTGTCCCAGTTTTTGAGGTGAGGTGGGAACAAAGAAAATACTGGAACGATTGTCCGACCTCTCTCAGCAGGACCACGGCACTGAGTTAGGAGAGGAGAGCAGAGGCAGAAGGAGGAAGGAAGAAATAGTTGAAGAGGGTCTTTCCCCTTCTCAGAAGTGGCTGGGAGGCAATCACTTGCTATACTGGCTCCCTGTACCCCATCAAGCACTCCCAGCCTCCAAACTCATCTAAAAATCTCCTGGGTTCTTCCACTGACATCCACAGTTTGGGAGAAGGGCAACTTGTTCCACAAAGCACCATTGTTCTTGAGTGTTTAAGTAAGGTTGAAGGTACATCCCATTGTGAGGGTCTTATTTTTGGTGGAAAGAAAAGGTGTGTACAGATGGTGCAGATTGGTGGTTACATTAAGAAGCATCAGGAAAAAAATACTAAAGGTTTAGTTAAACCAACAGCCTTTGAACTAGCCATCCGAACGGTTCGTGGAGAAAATAAAGTTGTGCAAATACAGTTTGCCCACTATAGGACTTCCGAATGAAAAAGATCGTATGACCCCTCCTCTGATCTGAAATATAGGAAAATTACTGTTATTGACTTTCAGAATGCTCTGGGATGTATATGACTTAGATACTAGTGCTTAGTTTAAAGTTATCAGATTCACACTGCTTTATAAGGCTTTATTTTTTTCCTTTAAATATCAGAGGTATTTACCTATGCCCTGGAATAGTCTCCAGAATCATCTCCAGAAGATGATTTCAGTGATTGCCTAAATCCAACATAAAAGTGCGCCACAATTTAGCAAATTCCCTTCTTGGATGCTTAGGTTGTTTCTAATATTTTGCAAATATTAACAATACTGCAATTAACATTTTTCTATATTAATATTAAGGGTTTAAACATTTTCAAAGGGTGAGGTTATTATTAGTTTCAAAATATTTTAAAAAGAGAAAGAAAACACTCCATCATTGCAACATCTGGATAGCCTATGTCAATGCTTTATAAAAAAAAAAAAACTAACAGTAGCAAGAAGTATACATAAAAATAAGCCACCCTCCATTTGCCCGCACATCAATCCTAAAAGTATTCATTATTAAGTTACTTGTTCATCCTAAGCAAAAAAGTTATACGTATAGAAATGCATCCTTTTTTCATTCGCACTAAGGTGGTCCATTCTGGTCTTCACCTTGCTTTTAACCTCTAATGATATATCTTAGAGATACTTTCATATCAGCACATACAAATCTACCTTATTCTTTAAATAATTGCATAGTTTTAGAATGTATCCTTGCATTATAAATATTTAGACAATATTTTATAGTGGGACATTTAGTTTCCAGTTTGCTCAGTGAAGATCTTGTATTGCTCGTGTTCGTGTATCTTGGTAATCTTTTGAAATTTATATATTTTTGAAAAAATTTTTCTGAAAAAATATTTTTTTCTTTGGGAAAAAAATATATATCTCACATTTCTAACTATGGAACTGGTGAGTCAGACTATGTGAAGTCTTAATTTTGAAAGATAAATCCCTCAAAACCTTTGCCAAATTCCCACCAACAGGGTATTCGAGTGCCAACACTGGGTATCATTAAACTTAACCAAAAAAAAAAGGACCAATCGTTGAGTAAAAACAAAGAGGTACACAAATATCTTTAGGGTTAAGGCTTTACTTTTCATATATATCAAAACTTACATTTTCAAGGCACCATCTCTTTAAGTAGCCGTATCAACTCCACTGCAGGGGAAGTGAGGGAGAGGTATAAAACAAGATTAGATCAAGAACTGTGATCTTGGAGGCAGTGTCTCTTGCTACCTGAGAACAGATGCCAAAGCCCCTCATCTGGAACCTTTCTCTCTAGTTGACTGGGGGAAACAAACAAGACTAGTCACCTTACCTTCTCTTTGCCTGTTATGGAGAGGCCCACAGCAGAAACAGGTCCAAGACTGCCTGGCTCTACAAACACCAGAGGAACTTACTCACAAATTCATCCCTTCAATCAACTGACATTTCTTTTTTTATTTTTTTGCGGTATGCAGGCCTCTCACTGCTGTGGCCTCTCCCATTGTGGAGCACAGGCTCCGGACGCGCAGGCCCAGCGGCCTTGGCTCACGGGCCCAGCCGCTCCGCGGCCTGTGGGATCTTCCCGGACCGGGGCATGAACCCGCATCCCCTGCATCTGCATCGGCAGGTGGACTCAACCACTGCGCCACCAGGGAAGCCCCGACTGACATTTCTTTAGCACAACTAATGTGCCAGGAAATTTCTTCTCCTAGGTCTCACTTCCCCAAATGACAGTTTACCCTTTGTTCATTGGCCTGTGGAAAGGCTCAACTCTGCACTTCAAAGGCCATCGAAGAGGACACCCCAGAGGCCAGTCGGGCATATGGGAATTTCCCCAGTTTGCTTTGTAATAGCCTGGTGAAGCAGGAAGTACACAAGATGGGGAAAAAGGAGACTTGGACTTGAGTATCAGCTGCTTTTGTTGTACAGGACTTTGGAAAAGTCACTGAACTTCTGTGAATCCATTTCCTTATCTGTAAAATGCAAATGATAATATCAGCTTTCCATCTCAGAGTGTTGAGAAAATCAGTGAGATGAAGAAAGTGAAAGGGCTTTGTAAATTCTAGACCAACAAACCGGTGAAGAGAATTATCATCATTTTGTAGATAACGCAGCTTTGGCTGACATATTAAAACACAGTCATTCTACATGAAAGTGAAAACAGTATTTGACCTACTAATATAATTGTAAACACATGGTGTGGCAAAAACAGACGTAATTAAAAGGATTGCCAAAAGAAAGACATAAAAGAAATAGCAAACTTGAGAATAAGTTGACTCCCATCAGTTGGCACTGACTGCCTTGAGCACTGGGTTAAGAATGATTCTGAGGCTGGGTGTTCAGTTCTCCAAAGAAAGCATGCCATAATTGACTAGCAAGGTCAGGTCAGCCATGGGTACAAGATATGAGATATCCCGTATTTGACATCACCATTCTTGATTTCTTCACTCCTCAGAACAATTATGTGAAATAGATTACACATTCCCCATTAAACATAAATCACTAGGGACTTCCCTGGCGGTTCAGTGGTTAAGACTTCGCCTTCCAATGCAGGGGGTGCGGCTTCGATCCCTGGTCAGGGAGCTAAGATCCCACGTGCCTAGTGGCCGAAAAACCAAAACATAAAACAGAAGCAATATTGTAACAAATTCAATAAAGACTTTAAAAATGGTCCACATCAAAAAAAATCTTAAAAAAAAAAAACGAAAAAACATAAGTCACTAGATTACAAAATGGCCTTGTACAAAAATTAAAACAGGTGATAGAGTAAACAGCAAGAAGTTATGAGACATCTTTTTATAGATTGCAGGGTCTGGAGGGATTTTACATGTGATGTAGTTTAGGTCCTTCATTTTACAGGTACAGAGTCAGAGGCCTAGAGAGTGAAGGAGACACTGTTCTCACTTTGCAGTATTAAATGCGATAGTGTTTTGAAAAGTACAAAGCTACACACAGGTGTAAGGTATTTTGATGTTCTTATTATTCTCTTAATCCATATATCTTTGTTTATACACAATTTATTCCTGTTCAAAAGAAACCCCCAACCCCAAATCCAGCATGATTTTATCCTTTTTTCTCATGTTTTACCATTTATGTTGGAAGGAGCTCATTTAACAAAAAATATTAGGGAGGTCTTGAATTAAAAGCTCACAAGTTCGACTGGCAGTATCTTTTGGGACCTGTGGTTGGAAAGTAATTCTTTATGTTTTATTTATTTTGGTTTCCCGACTGTAAAACAACACTAGCACTAAAGCGGAAAAAATACTGATTATTACACACACACACACAAATGTTTCCTAATAAAAAATAGAGACTGAACATTAATCTTTTTTCTAGAGGAAATTTCCAGAGGAAATTTCCAGAGGAAATTTCACAATGAAGAGATTAGCAAGCAGAGCTATTAAAGTAACCACTTCTTATTTATTATGATTCATATTTTAGTGGTAAAATCTACATAGCCTTTAACAGATAGCAGGTTGTTATTTTTAGCAATTCTTTTATTTGAAAATTTTAAAATGTCTTATCCCAAATGCTAAATAACATGAGACTTCATCTTTAAATGACTTTTGGTTGATTAAACCTATGAAATGGAGATGTGAAATTAGTTCTACATTAATCTAAACACTAATTTCCCTTTTAACAGGCATGAAGGATACGTACCAAGCAGTTATCTGGTGGAAAAGTCTCCAAATAACCTGGAAACCTACGAGTAAGATATTTTATTTGTTTTCCAAAAATATGGTGCTAAGGAGTCCTCTTACATTAGGAGTGAATTATTGGTTGATTATTAAAATACCAGGCATTTTCTCTTCTTGACCTGCTTTCTTCTCCCCCCATACTCTGATCCCTAAGTAAACAGTTGAGGGTCACTTCACTTTATTTATTTTCTTTTTTATTAGAAAGGTATTTTATTTATTTATTTATTTAATTTATTTGTTTTGGCTGCGTTGGGTCTTCATTGCTGCACATAGGCTTTCTGTAGTTGTGGTGAGCGGGGGCTACTCTTCGTTGCAGTGCGCGGGCTTCGCATTGCGGTGGCTTCTCTTGCTGTGGAGCATGGGCTCTAGGCATGCGGGCTTCAGTAGTTGTGGTGGGCAGGCTCAGTAGTTGTGGCTCGCAGGCTCTAGAGCACAGGCTCAGTAGTTGTTGCACATGGGCTTAGTTGCTCCGCGGCATGTGGGATCTACCCCTGCCAGGGATCGAACCTGTGTCCTCTACATTGGCAGGAGGATTCTTAACCACTGCACCACCTGGGAAGCCCAAGGGTCACTTTATTTTATTTATTTATTTTTGGCTGCATCGGGTCTTAGTTGCGGCATGCAGGATCTTACGTTGCAGTGTGCAGGCTTCTCTCTAGTTGTGGCGTGCAGGTGTTTTTTCTCTCTCTAGTTGTGGCGCACAGGCTCCAGGGCACATGGGCTCTGTAGTGGTGCACGGGTTCCAGAATGCTTGGGCTCTGTAGTTTGTGGCCCGCAGGCTCTCTAGTTGAGGCGCATGGACCCAGTAGTTGTGGTGCATGGGCTAAGTTGCCCCTGCAGCATGTGGGATCTTAGTTCCCTGACCAGGGATCGAACCCGCATCCCCTGCATTGTAAGGTGGATTCTTTACCACTGGACTACCAGGGAAATCCCGAGGGTCACTTTAAATAGAAGGGGGAGGGTATGTGTTCTCATCTCCCTTTTAATCTAAGGGATGATTTTCAGATGCCTGCACATAACTGTGGTCAAAGGAAAAGGTTCTTCTGGGAATCCCAGGAATATTTATCTTACTTGAGAAGGAAAAAACACTATGAACACTGGATCAAATACAAACTGACTTAAAACATGGTTTAATGCAATACTTCCAATACCAAGATAGCAGACAAAAATATATGTATTAAATATCTGCTTAGCTTGTGTTGTTTATTTCAAGATGGCATTTAAAAGAAGAGTTCACATGGATATTATTTTTATTTTTATTTTTATTTTTCTGCAGTACGCGGGCCTCTCACTGTTGCGGCCTCTCCCGCTGCGGAGCACAGGCTCCGGACGCGCAGGCCCAGCGGCCATGGCTCACGGGCCCAGCCACTCCGTGGCATGTGGGATCTTCCCGGACCGGGGCACGAACCCGTGTCCCCTGCATCGGCAGGCAGACTCCCAACCACTGCGCCACCAGGGAAGCCCAGTTTTTGTTTTTTTTTTTTAATTTATTTTTGGCTGTGCTGGGTCTTCGTTGCTGTTCAGGCTTTCTCTAGTTGCGGCGAGCGGGGGCCACTCCTCGTTGTGGTGCGCAGTCTTCTCACTGCACTGGCTTTTCCTATTGTGGAGCACAGGCTCTAGGCACACGGGCTTCAGTAGTTGTGTCTCACGGGCTCTAGAGTGCAGGCTCAGTAGTTGTGGCGCATAGGCTTAGTTGCTCCGTGGCATGTGGGATCTTCCCGGCCCAGGGCTTGCATCTGTGTCCCCTGCATTGGCATGCGGATTCTTAATCACTGTGCCACCAGGAAAGCCCCACATGGATATAATTTTAATGGAATTACTTAATGTTTAATAAAATTCAAGTGTAGAGTACAGTGTACTCACCATGTACATGTATTTCCTAGCTCAGCTGCTGGAAGGCCCAGAAACAATAATACTACAGTAGCAATGTGTACACTCAGATCTTGGTTTTTAAATAACACTTCCCACTAAAAAGAACTAGGACTTCTTCTTGGAGAAATGGCTTGGGGATTCAGAGTCGGGGCAGGGAAAGAACAACGATGAAACTGGAACATTTTGATGCATCAAAAAGTAAAGAAGTACCTCCCAATATTTTTTTGTTAAATAATGTGAACATATTGAATGATCACAGAAGTCAGCTTAAAAATGCTCCTTCTGACTAAATCTGGGATAATTTGAGTATCAAAATAAATAAGGACAGTAAGGGACTACAATCCACTGAGTAAAATAAAAAAATCAATAATAAATAAATAGCTTGATAGATAAGTAAGTAAATAAATAAATGGACAAGAAGAGAGAAAAGCTCTTTCTTGCAGCAAAATGCCAACTAATGAATGTAGAAGGAATGATAAAGTTTAAAAATCACCATTTTGTAACTCAAAGTACCAACTGATTCAGGCAAAAATCATCAATGAGTGTCACAAATAGGTGGTGAAAGGTTTGATATTTACATAGTTTCAAAGTATCTTCTCACAAATCACTTACTAATAACAAAGAGGAAATATCTGGTAGATCCCATCTTAACTAAATGATCCAAGTTCACATCAATAATGGGGCAAGCAGATACCGTGCATCTCCTGATGTGATAACACTGAGAAGGACACAACATCACTTCTGTGATAGTCCTGCCCAAACATGCATAACCTGAATTATTCATGAGGAAATAATAGACAAATGCAAACTGAGGATAGTCTACAGAATAATTGCCCTGTGCTCTACAAAAATGTTAAGATCATGAAAGACATGAAAGGCTGAGAAATTGGTCCACGTTAAAAAACTGAAGAGATGGGGTAACTAAATGCACCAGTAATCCTGGATCAATCTTGAACCATAAAAAAGCAAACCAAAAAAAGTTACAAAATATATTATTGAGACAACTGATGAAATTTGAATAAGGTCTAAAATTAGGTAATAGTATTGTATCAATGTTAAATTTCATGATTTTGGTAATTGTACTATGGTTATACAAGTGTATATTCTACTTATTAGAAAGAAGTACTTAGGGGTAAAATTCTATTCTCAAATGGCTCAAAAAATCTATTTATCTATATCTATCTATCTCTCTAACTATCTATCTGGACAGAATGGTAAAGCAAATGTGTAAATTATCAACAATTGGTTCATCTATATGTGGGAGTTCTTTTACAGTATTTTACAACTTTTCTGTAAGTTCAAAATCATTTAAGGATAAAATTTTAAGTACTTATCAAGCTTAAGATACCAGGGTTGAAGAATCATAGCTAATGAAACCTTCTATTAACTCATTTGTGTTCTTATTAGTTCAAATGTGGTCAAGTTATTTGTTGCTGAAATTCTAATAGATTCTATAGTGAAGAACTATCATTTTCTGAAGAGTCTCTCAACCTGAGATTCATTTTGATCAAGTAGGTAAGAGAAGCCCCTCCCTCAGCTAACAGAAGTCATCACTTCCAAGAATACTCAAACTGTAATGAAATATATGAGATATGCTTTAAAAATAAAATTCTTTTATTATTTTACAGTCAACACCTTTAGAAAAAATTAGGTATTTATTTCAAATGATCAGTAGGCTGGGAAGTTTTCTTTTTGTTTTGGTTTTTTACTTTTAATCAGAATTTCTTCATTTATGATAGAAGGGGCACATTCAAACTTCCAACAGAGTATAAGGCCATAGGGAATGATGGAGCTTGGGGCAAAAAAAAGGTATATTCCCCCTCTTGAAGATATTTTAATTCACTTTTAATATGAAACACTACAGCATACAAACAAAACAGTCTGTGAACTCTATTTATTCTGCACTCTGTCAGTTTGCATTTCAGATATGGAATCGTAGCTAGAGAATTAAATGACTCATAAACCAGCAGCCAGATAGTTAGTTATTATATCTGGATATAACAAAAAAAAAACGGCCCAATATGATTACTTTTTTCCTAGAACTTAACATTGTCTAGATATCTGCATAAGAACTCAAAATTGTACCCCGGGAACATGATCATGGGTTGGTAAGTTGATTGGCTTCAGGTCTCCTGCCGTGGTTTGGGGACATGACTTTGGGCAAGTTTCTTCACCAGGTTGGATCTCAGATCCCTTTGCCTTTAAACTGAAGGGTCAGGTAAGATGAAGGAAAGCAAATCGTGGCACTCTTGCTGACATTTCCTCCCTGTGCCTGAACTCAGGGCAGACATCACTCTTAGAGAGTGACATTCTTACTCCCTGAGCTCAGACTGGCCTCTATCTTTGCAACACACAGCTCCAGGAAGCCAGTACTGACAGATCAGAGCTGACACATAAGATGAAGCATGTTTGCCAGGCTTCAACTAAATAAGTTCTAAGAGCCCACTGAGTTGGAAAGTACCATCCAGTTGCATGTGTTCAAAAGCTCAGATGAAGTGAAGTAAGTCAGACAGAGAAAGAAATATCGTATGATATCACTCTTATGGGGAATCTAAAAAAATGGCACAAATGAACTTATTTACAGGACAGAAATTGAGTCACAGATGTAGGAAACTTATGGTTACCAAGGGGGAAAGTGTGGTATAAATTGGGAGATTGGGATTCACATATACACACTACTATATATAAAAGATAACTAATAAGAACCTACTGTATAGCACAGGGAACTCTATTTGGTGCTCTACAATGACCTATATGGGAATGGAGTCTAGAAGAGAGTAGATATATGTATATGTATGACTGACTCACTTTGCTGTACAGCAGAAACTAACACAACATTGTAAATCCAATTAATTTAGAACAATTTTTTTAAAAAAGCTCAGATGAATCCACTAATTCCCTTATTCGTGGCTACTCTCAAATAACCAAACAAGTTTGGTAAGTGGTGTTGCTTCCCCACCCAGAACTTCTCTCCCCCTGGGCTTATTAATTTCCACAACTGATTGTTAACTGATGATCATTCTCTCTCCTCTAACCTAATAAGTGGACAGGGAGGCCAGGATATGGTTCAAGTGTTAACAACACTGAAAAACTTCAACCCTAAAAAATCACTCACATTCTTTTTTACCACTTTTTAGTTGTTTTTTCACCAGACAACAAAATTATAAACATAATGCTCCTGTTTGGACATGCTCCAGTTTGAAGAGCTCTACTTTAGAAGATACAGGGAGTAGGGGTAGTAAAAGAATATAAATTATTTCACTCCATTTCATTTCTCTTTCAAACTTATATGTTACACATTTAATTTCTGTATTAAAAGATAGATAAGGAAAGAAGGACCCATGTGAGAACATGCACATGATAAATAGTGCAAAAATTACGTTCCTTAGGAGTTTGCAGATCGCAAGAAGTGTATCTGACAGGTATAACCCCTGAAAGATGTGGAGTTGGGGGCTACAGCATAGCAAACTAGGATTTTCTGGGGGGAGAGAGGGAGCCTGGTAATGTCTTTCCTTAAGTCCCTGGTATATGATAGTTACAGGCTCTTTATGGTGGTGATAATAGCATGGACTCTGAAGCCAGACTGGCTGGGTTCACTTCTGGCTACATCTTACTAGCTCATTATTGACCTTGGGCAAGTCCCATAACCTGCTGATAACACTTTCTGACACATGATAGGTGAGCTACACATAAGCTAAATATTCTTTGCAGTCTTAAAGTTCTCACCAGAGTATGGCTGGAGCTTTCCCCGCAGCAAACTTTGATAGAGTCCACTGACCAGAGATACGATGTCAGCCTAGCTACAGCTAATGCAAAAGAGACTAATCAGGGCATACTCAGGAAGCCAAAGTTCATATCGAGGCTGTCTTAATGGAAACTTTATGAAAAGTCAGTTAGCATCTTTGTATAACTTGGATAATTCTAGTTTAGCGTCATCAGTCATTAAAATTCCAAGAATGATACTACACTGCATTTATGTTACATGTCATCTGTTGTTGCTTGCTTGAGTACGATATGCCACACATACAGATTAATGGCCAGCCAGGCAAGGAGCTGGACTGCTAGTTTCAAATGCTCAGATGTATGAAGAAGAGCTTTCAGCACTACATATGTTAATGAAATCAAACTATAAAAATGACATTGAACCCATAGTGTACTTAGATTTGCTTTTCCCCATTATCCAAATCATTCCTTCACACTGCATTGGTTCCTAAAGGTGTCTGACATGAATTATTTCAGGTTAAGATCTATTCTTTGGTAGCAAAAATCAAGAAGTATCTTTACTTTCTTTTTTTATTTATACATTTAATCTATTATTCAAATTGCTTATAGAAAATTTGATTTTAAAACTTCTCCAGAGAAGAAATGAGACACTTATCCTGAGAAAATTAGCCAGAAATCTTAAGAAATTAAAACAGCTGTATGATAAAATCAGAAACACAAAATTAAACAATATCGTGTCATCACATGAACCCCGTGACACATTTTCCTTTTAAACCAACTTTGAAGCTCAATCTCAGCTTAGTTCGCTTTGTAAAAGTAGAAAATATGTGAATGTTTACCTTACTTTTAGCAGATTACATCCATTAATTTTTTTTTTTTTTTTTTTTGCGATACACGGGCCTCTAACTGTTATGTCCTCTCCCGTTGCGGAGCACAGGGTCCGGACGCGCAGGCTCAGCGGCCATGGCTCATGGCCCTAGCCGCTCCGCGGCATGTGGGATCCTCCCGGACCGGGGCACGAACCCGTGTCCCCTGCATCGGCAGGCGGACTCTCAAGCACTGCACCACCAGGGAAGCCCCATTAAAATTTTTTAGTTTTTTCAGCAAATAAATTTAGCATTCCTTTGACAAGGAATAACAGGGATGCGTAAGGTTTTTCTACATTTGCATTTTTTACAAAGATAAACTAGCCTTATGAGACACTGTCAATGTCATTTGTGCAAGAGCTTTTGTTCAGCTGGGAAAAAAATGTAATTATTTTGCAGAAGATCTTGAAAACCAGTCTTACAGAGGAAAATACTACAATTGTTTTAAAAGGATATTTGCTACACTTTCAAATTTATATTAAATTTTTATAGCTGCCCTAGCGTCATCCTGCTAATAACCACCCACTGACTTACAAAATAGAGCAAAAGATAAATGTTTTCTAAAATTTTAATGTGGAAAATTTCCAACATGCACAAAAGTAGAGAGAAAAATATAATGAACCTCCATGTACCCCAAACCCAGCTTCAACAATTATCAACATTTCACTGATTCTGATTCATTTGTTCCAATTAAACATTTTATTACCTGGAAATGGTTCATGCTTTTGCTTTTGAGTTTGAAAGCATTGGTAGAAACAAAAAGAACAAAAAACTTTCTGGCATTCATTTTCTTTCGTAAGTAAATAATGACGTTTTTCAAAATGTCATTGATCTATGACATTTTCCTGCTTTCAGGTGGTACAATAAGAGTATCAGCCGAGACAAAGCCGAGAAACTTCTTCTGGACACAGTAAGTCTCCTTAAACTGTCTTTTAACTTCAAATAAACTGAATTGTGTTACTTTTTTTCAGCCATGCTGTGGTTTGTGCTAATGCAGTGAGTTGACATATTGGATTCACAGTGGTGTCCATGTCTGGTAAAAGTATTCTGGGGGTTCACAGGGTTAGCATACATCAGTATAAGAAACCTGGAGAGGATCAAAGGCCTTGGTGTTCACGTGTGACCATGACCACAGCTTCTGTGGGTGGTCTTTCGGGCCGTGATGGCCGGCCCTGGGGAGCTGTGCTGCTGGTCTTCCTTGCCTGCGTCTCTGGCTGGGTCAGGAGTGCCTGTGCCTCAGATTCCGCCTGGTTGGGCTGTGTGCGGATATAGAGGAAATACACCACTTGTTTTAACTCATTTTTCACGCAACCGTTCTTCTTGAGAGCCATACGGTGTCGGGAGCGGGACTGAGCTTACACAAGGGTGTCAGGATTAAGGGAGAGAAGGCATGGTGTGGTGAGGAAAGTACTGGGTCCTGGCCACTGCTCTGGCTCCAACTCAGTGTGTGACTTCGGAAACATCTCTCTTCCTTCTGGGCCTCGGTTTCTCAATGAGTACAAGAGGAGTACTGGACTGAATCAGGGATGACAATTACCCAGACTCATACTGCCACTCTCTGCTCCTGGCCCTGTGGCCGACACAGTTGATCAGAGTCCATGGCTTTGGGATCCTTCTCAACACAGTGCTCCAGGAAGCTGCCATCAATTGCCTGGCATGCAAGGTAAAACCTTCTCTTCCTGGATCAGAAGGTCATTTGTGATTCTAAAACAGTGCCTCTCAAAGTACCCGTGGTGATGGACTACTTTTTGTGGTTGGTTTTTAATTCCCAATCTGTCACAGACTTACATTTTGTAAAATACAATAAAAATGAATTATCAGAAAAAATAAAAAGCAAAAATAAGAAGCAAAGACATAAAAAATGCAAGTCCAATTTTTTTATGAGTATTAGATTCATTAGACATAAAATTACTCTGTCTGATTGCTATAAAAAGATTCTAAATGCTTACTCTCAATTTTTAGTAACAATTTGCTAACTGGCACCCATCCATACACCACACTTAAAGTAGCACAGAAAATTGTACGTTTAGGGCACTTGCAGAGAAACCCAATGCATGCAGGTATTGAGAGAAAGCTTTCTACAAGGAAATCAATCAATTTATCAGCGTATTTGCTTAGAGCAGTGGTTCGCAGGCCTGTCTGCACATTAAAATCACCTGGGAAACATTTTCAAAATACCAATGCCCAGGTCCCAGCCCAGATTCATTAAATCAAAATCTCTAGTGGGCTAGAGGGGTGGGATAGGGAGGGTGGGAGGGAGACGCAAGAGGGAGGGGATATGGGGATATATGTATACGTATAGCTGATTCACTTTGTTATACAGCAGAAACTAACACACTATTGTAAAGCAACTATACTCCAATAAAGATGTTAAAAAAGAAGAAAACCTCTAGTGGGTAGGGTCCAGGCATTAGTAATTTAGAGGAAAATCTCTCCAGGTGAATCTAATATTCAAATGATGTTAGTGACCCGCGCCCAACACAAGCCTCACCAGTGAGACTAGTAAACAGTAGGCCTGGGTTGATGGAGGCATCAGTCTCTCCATGCCAAAATGCTAGCCCTGTTCCTGCCATTTCATGTTCCTGCCATTTCCCAGTTATGGTTTGAAGGTATTTCCTATCTTTAAGAATCTTAAACTGCAAACCTCTCCTGGATGGAATGAAGCTGGAGTGACCAACTCATCCTGGTTTGCCTGGAACTGTTCCAGTTTTAAAACTGAGAGTCCTATGGCCCCAGAGCCCCCACACCTCAGTCCCAGACAAACTGGGACAGTTGATCACCCAAACCGGTAAGCATTACCAGTTTGGACAGTGGCTAGAGGTGAGCTTAGAGAAGGAGACCTGGGAAGATATCAGGTAGGGAATGAAAGTCTGCGATGGGAAGGTGGAGGGATGATGAATATTGTCAAAGAATAATCTAAAGGCATATAGTTGATTAATATACTATTTACTTTTGCACAAGGGAAACTGATGATAGATTGATTCATTCTATCAAAGGCAAACATATAATTTCTGTAAGAGGAAATCGAGACGGGAGGAGAGCCCACAGTCATATTTTGGAGCAGTGAACTTTTTCTCCTTTGGTTAAGTTGCCAGTGAGCAGGCAGCTGGCAAAGAGGACAAGGTGAGATGCTCTGCCCTTGGGCAGTTTTGTTCTCATCAAAGAGGGCAAGTCCAGTTGTTTGTGGATTTTCCAAAAGACTATTTGTGTTTACCAGTGACAGATGCAAAACAGGCAGTCTGTATGATGTCAGCTGTCTCCATCAGCATCTGTTGCCTTTATGACGTCTGCACCATTTCATTTATTAGGATTTCTCAGTATAAACTCACATACCTTACCATGTTGCTGAGCACAGATCTAAGCTCATAGAGATACTTGAGACAAGGTCTTTGATCTCAATAAGCTTTAGACTCTATTGAGAAACAAGATAAACTCTGAAGAAACAGAGGATAATCTAAGAAAAACTGAGCATATGGAGCAGGCTTTCAGTGGCCTCAGAGTTCTGAGAATATTCTAGAAGAATTAGAAAGATTTCATGGAGGAAGAGGAATTAAGCTGAGTCATTACTAGACTCTGGTTTCTCCTTGGTTCCACCTCGACTCCACACTTAATTATTTCCTGTGGTTCCCAATATCACACATTAGAATCACTGGGAAATTTTTAAAACTACAGACTCCCAGACCCCAAGCCCAGACCTACAGAATCAGACTCTCCAGGGTTAGTTTGTGGGAATCTATATTTTTTCAAGTCAAACTTGTGATGCATATGTGGCCCACTCAGCACCTATGTTACTGGATAACATAATAAATTATTAAATTAACCAAAAAGAACTTATAATTAAATAAGAATTATACTGAGTTTAAACAAGTGCAGTTTTGTTATTTTCAATCCCACATTGGTTAATGAAGTATTGCCCATGGAGCACCTAAAACAGCCCACATTAATGATTAGCAAAAGATGATTTCTATTTTATAGCAGTTCTTTGGAGACACAAATACTTGCTAGCGCAGTTGAAACATTCCTCCTTATTAATATTCTAGACTACTTCACCAAATCCTCTTTGCCTCCTTAGGTAATATAAGGGCAAACTTCAGTGGGTCCCTATATTGTATGATTTTTGAAACATCAGCTGAATTGTTTCAGGGGTGAATTTAGTGTCTCCTTATCTAACAATTATAGGACCCTTAAAAGATTGATTGATTCATTATTATTGACCAAAAATGCATTTATTTTATTTTTATTAATGAAATCTCCTGATATACTGCCCCATGCATATTTCTCCACTAGAATATAAACCCTTTACCTTGTTCCTGCTGTACACAGGACCCCAGAACTGTACCTATGATAACGTAGTTGCTCAATGAATATTTATTGAGTGAATGAATATAGCAAATGCTTAGGAAGTGTTTTTAAATTAACAAATATGCTGTAGGAGAAGCTGGCTAATCATGAGCATCATTGGGGAGCTTTTTAAAAATACAAATTCCAGTACTCCAGCCCTCACCAGTCAGAACCTTAGGAAGTGGTACCCAGGTGATTCTGGGTCTTACCCAAGTTTGGGAACCACAGAAAATATCTCCTATTGTGTCCTATCAGTTCTTCGGATAGCACCTCCTCTAAGAAACCACTCATGCTTTCCCTCCCACAAGCTGTGGAATGTGGTTTTTCCACGCCTTTGAACCCCTGTGGTGCAAAGTCATGTCATCTCCAGTGGCTTTGTTTTCAGCCTCGGACCTCAGCAGTCTCTCTTCTGTCGTAACACATTTAGGTAGAGGGTAAATTCCTTGCAAGCAGGTACTCTATACTTTACGGCATTGCATACGTTGGGTGGCCTGAATTTTGGGCAGAAGCCTTATCTAAGACATTGGTTTATCATATTTCCATGATTCTAAGATGTTATTAAAGATACAGTACTGACTCCATACCAGGATTTTTTCAAGAAAAGAAATGAACCACCTCCAGAATGAAGAGTGGCTATCTATCAGAGACACTCTTAAATTATAATGCAGTGTGAACAAGCTATAGGTTATCAGTCCATCTTTTTCACAATAACCTACCCTGTGCAGCAAGATTATCTTCTGTAAGGTGCCCTTCAAATCATATGGACAGAAAGAAAGGAGTAAATTCCTAACAGTCAACATGTCTCAGATGAAAGCAGACAATGGCATTAATACTTCTAACAGATGGTATACCATAGCATGTGATAATAACATCTAATGATAGTCCCAATAGTCCTTGTTCTGGTATTATATTCCAGGAACTGTTTTATGCACTTTAATTCTCCCAACCATCTTGCAAAAGTCATTTTACAACTGAGAAAACTGAAGCTCCTACATTTAATCAGGAAACATCTGTATCGACAGAATTATAGACTGAGTTAGAATTCCTTTTAAAGAACATCTGGTCCATCCCCTTTGTGCTACAGGGGAGTAAACTGAGTGTAAATCAGTGGCATAGCCTGGACTAGAGCAGGGACACTTCTTCATAGACACACACACACACACGCACACGCACACGCACACACACATACACACATGCACGCACACACAGTTAGTAAGGGAATGTATGAGTTAAGTTCTATTCTCCCATCCCTATACTTCCCATCCGTGTATTTTACCCCCTTGGCATGATTTTTTTTTCTATTGTTACATCTTTATTTTTCTAGATAAAATAGTAAAAGGTAAAGTGAGACCTTGACTATATCCCATGGGAACAAGCCCCCTCCCCGACCTACCCTGGCTGCATTGCACAGATCAGTGCCCCTATGCATGGCAATGACAGGAGCAGAGACCCTTTAGACTCCACCGTTCTTGGTGGCTGTGACTTCCTCTGAGCCCCTTGCAGGAAGTAGGTGATAAGGCACATGCCGGATGCCACCTTTTCCTCAGAACCCTGCGCTGCCTCAGCCCTAAACCAGAGTTTCCTGTCACCAGCACTGAATGCCACCTAGAGCAGCTACAATGGAGGAAGAGCTCTGCCAGCCTCCCGTCCTCAGCAGAGCTGACTGAAAACGTTACCTCTACTTTGTCTGATGTCTTTGGATCAGTTTACTCTTGTTAACAGTTGGGCCCCTCTCTAATCACAAATTAAAAAATAATCATAATGGTTTCTTTGAAAGAATAAAACAACAAAACATTCTTGATTAAATAAAAGAGACATTACCACTCCCTTCTTCACAGAGAGTTGATAAACTTGGGGTCTTTTTGGTCTATGTTTCTTCCCTTTAGAATAAGTTACATATGTAGATAATATCTGCCTCAACTAAAGTTTAGTTTCTTCCTGTCTTGAACTTAACCCATCACATTTCAGTGAGGCAAGGGCAAAAGCTTCGATATTTGGCAAAAGGGGAGGAATTTTGAAGACAAGTGATGGTACATGTAATACATGGATGAATATCACAAACATGACGTTGAGTAGAAGAAGCCAGACACAAATTCATTATTCCAGTCATAAGAGACCACATATTATATGATTTCGTTTACATGAAATTTCTAGAATAGGCAAATCTATAGAGAAGTCATATTAGTGTGGCAGGGGTGCAAATGGTACTGAGGTGTCTTTTGGGAGTGATGAAATATTCTAAAATTATATTCTGGTGATGGTTACACCACTCTGTGGTTTTGATAAAAATCACTGATTTGTACACTTAAAAGAGGAGAATTTCAAGTTTTCTAAGTTAGGCTTCAAAAGCTATTTTAAAATCTAATGAACTAATCTGGGAGTTTTTGGTGTCACATAGATCACCTTTACTTCAGAAACTGAATAAACTACTGACCCCAAAGGGGGGAAAATCTAATTTTTGGAAAATCAAGTTTTTTAAAAGGCCGATTTGCATGCAAAAGTTAGAAGGGTGTTTACTATTGCACTGGATAAACAGTTTACATTCATATCTGAGAAGACGAAAATAAGAATCTGGTTAGTTCTCCGTTGTCCTCACCATGTCCAAGGTCATGAACAGAGCACACTGTAGAGAATGTGGGAGGCTAACTATGGGCATAAGGTTGTACTATTGGTCCAGAAAGATTGACAACTCGTTTTCTTAAATTTCAAAAAATTCATGAAATATAAAATCATTACAGTACATTCTGTGTGTACAAAGACAGAATACTAGGACTGTCCTAGAGTACTATGACATCTTAGAAAAAGAAATGTAACAGCTTTCTGTATTTTCCTCAATTCTTTCCCCGCTTTCAGGCAACAGCTAGGGCAGCCCTAGCTCATGACCTTGAGACAGGAAGGTCAAGGGTGGACAACAGAGACCTGAAGATTCAGGTTTCAGCTTTGAATTTCTTCCTTTCTTTTTCCAGTTTTAGTGAGACATAATTGACCCATAACATTGTATAATTTGAAGGTGTGCCACATAATGATTTGATTTATGTATATATTGTAAAATGATTAATACAATTTTAGTTAACATCCATCTCTATACATAGTTACAATTTTTTTTCTTGTGATGAGAACTTTTAAGATCTACTCTGAGCAACTTTCAAATATACAATATGGTATTGTTAACTGCAGTCACCATGCTGTACATTACATCCCCAGAATATATCTTATAACTGGAAATGTGTACCTTTTGACCACCTTCATCCAACTCCCCTACCCTCTGCTTCCCTCAAATTTCAAAATAGACTCTTGAATCTCCCAGCAGGGAGAAGAAGAGTTTGGGGAGTCTCACAAAGTTGTTGTGGTAACCTCTAAGTTTGGCAAGAATGCACAATGATGTAAGGGCCAACCGTCCCCCCCCCCCAATTCCCCTCTGCGGGTTTAGGGCCAAGTCAGAGGAAGCAGGTTACGTGTCTACATGAGGATGAACTTTCTAACTATTAGTGCTCTTTCAGACGACAGGGACTACTCTTCAGGACTGTTATAAATAAGAAATGCATTTTCAGTTGAGTCACTGGAGACCAAATCTGGATGTCTATAAGCCTTTTAAAAGTTCAGGTCCCAGGGCCTCAGTCCTGGAGATTCCAAGTGTGTAGGTATGGGGAGGCGGTGGGGGGGGGGGAGCATGGTAAACTGCTCGTAGTCATTGTTTTGTTTTGTCTTGTTCTGTGCTTTAGATTCTTCAAGTGATTGTGATCACCAACAGTTTGGGGCACAGGGGTTTAGGGAGTTAGGCCAGATCAGTGGTTCCCAACCAGGGGTGATTTTGTCCCCCAGGGAACATGTGACAATGTCTGGCAGCCAGTTGATAGAGGCCAGGGATGCTGCTAAACATCCTATGATGACAGGGCAGCCCCCATGACAAAGAATTACTGCCCCCCAAACGTCTATAGTACTGAGGTTGGGATAACCCTGGGCTAGAGAACCTTTCTAGGTTCTTCTAAAAGGTCTTTTCTAACCCTGAAATTCTAGGATGCAAACAATTAGCATGGCCATCTGTGTATTATTTGTATGTGTAGAGGACCCACCTTTGGGATTAGGGGGTGGAAGAGCTTCTAAACTGTGTATATTTTGCTCCATATACAACAAGTGTATGCCCACCACACGAGGTTCCTCTCTCTCTGGCTTTCACTTATGGCCCTTAATGTGTCTAAGTTAAGCAAACCATAGCAACAGATTTTGCAAATATCATCAGCACAGATTGACAGGTGGGTAGGAACAGAGCCTTAGACACAAAGTACTCAAAAAACAGTGTTAAGACTTTCAAGTTCCCACCAGGACTGAAAAAAACTGGTCTCCCTGTTTGTTAGTACTTATTTCATCAGCACTGGCAAAATTGTCAGTGGGGTGAAGGGTATATGTGGGGGCCTTCCCCTTCTCTCCACTTCCCTCATGCAACCAGCAGCTTCGTTTTCTTTCTCCTTTTGCCCTGCAGCAAAATCAGCACTTGAGAAAGGGCCTACAAAATATATTCCCATTAAGAAACTGATGAAGCTTCCAAGACAGAAGTTTTGTGCCCTTGTGGGGAACAGAGAAATGGCTTCTAACGTTTGTTGAATGGAGGTACCACGGACTAGTAGAATGAGCAAAGGTTTTGCTCACCTGCCACATTCAAGGTTCAAATCCCAGGCCTGCCACCTATATTCGTAGGTCGTGAGAGATTCACTTCAGCTCTGCAGCACTCAGTATCCTCATCAGGAAATTGAAGATAATAACATCTAGACTGCAATGTTGTGGTGAGGGCTGGGCAATATCTGTAATGAGCTCCAAGAGGGCAGAGCTTGTGTCTGTTTGCCTCCGTTTACTGTTTATGTCATCACTAGAATAGTCTTGGAACCACGGTAGGAGCTCAAGAAATGTCTCTGGAATGAATGAATGAAACAGTAGCCTTTATAGCTGAAAGACTGCTCTGTGCCAAGCTGGCCTACAGTATTTCCTCCTTTCACAGGCAAGAAAGTGAAGCTGGATGCATGAGCCTGGTTTCCTGGGATCGCTGATTTTCCATTCTTTCTAACCATTCCAGGGCAAAGAAGGAGCCTTCATGGTACGAGATTCCAGGACTCCAGGGACATACACTGTGTCTGTTTTCACCAAGGCCATCGTAAGGTATGGTGCTAACTCAGCAAAGTGGGGAGAGACAGTCCTGAGGTAGGTGAGTGATGAGCCAGGAATGTCAGACAGTGCAAGAGGTAGAGGAGTCTCTAGAAATACTGTGTTTTCCTGATCCCTCTGAGAAAACCAAGGCTAGGGAGATTAAAAACATAACTGAAGTCACTTACCTAGAAAGTGACAGAGCTAGGGCCGGATGCCAGGTTGACTTCCCAGTTGGCATCCCTGATTGCAAAGCTCTAAAGAAATAAATACCTGGTCCTGTATTTGATGCATTTATAATTTAATCCAAAGAATAACAGAAAAGATACGTTTGACTGCAAGCGAGAAAATATGAATTCTAGTTCTGGCTCTGCTAATAAAACTATCCACCATTTATTGAGTCCTTACTACATGCCAGAACCTTACAGATCCTTTCACTGGGGGCTGGTCACCTGGGTACCCTCTGCCTAGCACAGAGCAAAATTCCAGACTCCCAGGAGAAAAGCAAGCATTGAGCATAAGCCACATTGTTTATACAAACAATTGAGGTATAGGGAGCCATCCTTATCAGTTAGAGAATGGCGAGAGCCCTCCTGAAATCTAAGTTCTCAGAAGCCAGCCAAGGCCCAATCTTGCAAGCAGCCCTTTCTAAGGATAGCAGTCAGGGCTGCTATGTTAACTCTGCTATACAAAGCCAAATAAGTACGAAGGGGCCAAGATGCTTCCTTAACATATGCTGAAGATGAGTTAAATCCACACAGCAGGGAAGGCAAACATGTAGCACATACAAGACGATTGTCCATTTTGAGGTTTTGGAAGAAACATCACCAATCCATCATGGCACCAATCCTGAGTCCAGATGCAGCCTCAGAGTCCTTCTTAATACAGCACCCAAGGCCAGCCTGTCAAGACTGATACACAAGTTGAAATATATCTGCCATCCATGTGAGAGGGCAAAAAACAAAGCTAATAGGAATCTGCTACCAGTAGACATTTCTGTCTCTAAACATTGCCTTTTAATAATCACTGCATTTATGTTTAATTTGTTTAAGTGAGAACAACCCCTGTATAAAGCACTATCACATCAAAGAAACAAATGACAACCCCAAGCAATATTACGTGGCTGAAAAGTACGTGTTTGATTCCATCCCTCTCCTCGTCAATTATCACCAACACAATGGAGGAGGTGAGTTCTAAGGGACAAGGCCAGAGGGGGAACCCTCACAGGGGAACTTGGAGAAAAGTGACAAACACCCAGCTGGGTTTCTTCATCTCAGACAAACTGGCTATAAGTAATAACTATACAAATAGAAAAGTATGCCAAATATTTGATTATATTACATATTCTTCATTAGCAAATTCTGCTGCTGGAATCATGCGATTTCACCACCTGCCCACCTGTGACATTATACCTCTTCTCAGGGAAGATGTAATATCAGTGATTGGGCTTTGGAATTTGTTTTCCAGAATAAAAATAGCTTTTGCATTGGATTATATTTTTTCCTGGTGATTTGACTTGGATGGTTGCTATGGTAAAACTCTAATGACTGCCTTTCACTTTGTAATCAACACAGGCCTAGTCACTAGACTCCGGTATCCAGTTAGTTCCTGGAGGCAGAAAGCCCCGGTCACGGCAGGGCTGAGATATGGTAAGCAGTGCATTTGGGAATGTTATTCATTTGCACTAACTCACATCCCTAGAGGTCTGGGGTAAATTCTGAATGGACTTCCCCAGATGTAAAATGATCATTAAACAGGTACACTGTATCTCTGGAGATGGTGTGCACAAATGAACATTTACAATGTGTGTAAGATTACATCTATATGTATGCACATTTATCTAGGTCGAATCAATGTCTATTGGTTTTAGATGACAGTTCACCAATGAAGTGTTTACTGAGCACCTACTTTGTACAGAGCACTCTGCTAAATGCTATTAGAAAAAAATATTAGGAACCAGTGCTATAGTACTGTGTTCTTGCATATTTTCTAGAACTTCTGTATCGTCTAGTTTGTTAGGTGTGGGTCCATTGCAAGTGCTGTAAGCTAGCAGCATTCAGAAATGTCTGTCTGCATAGCACTGTGTTAAATTTTTTTGAATGCTTTTAGGCAGGGCATGCATCTCTAGGGCCATAGGCCCTACTATTCCTTCTTGTCCTGTGGAACTGTTTCACCCACTTGTGATTTTCTGCCTGCATCCCCTGGTCCAAACTGTGCTGGTCGAGAAGGCTGGTGTACCTTTCATTTTATATCTTCTAGATTGGTGGTTCTCAAGCTTCACTGTGCATCAGAGTTACATAGGATGCTTAAGAAAAGTGTTGACTTCCAGCCCCGACCCAACATTTACCAAAACACAGTCCCAGACAGTGGGGTCCTGGGGTTGCCTTTTCAACAAGTGCCCTAGGTGATTTTGACACAGGGGTTAAAGGGTGATACTCTGAGAAACAGTGTGTGGGCTCTCCATCCCTAACCAGCACCATGTCTGCACACAGTAGGTGCTCGGTACTGTTTTCTGTTGAGTCTGTGCCTCAAAGAGATAGAAACTGAACTGTTTATGGTACTAGACCAAGCATCAGGAAAGGTTAATGCCCCTCAGCCTCCTTATAAAAATAAGATAATTCTAATGCCTGTGGAATCTGCATGTGCCCATGCTGGATGGAAGCCCAGAGAGTATTTTATGAACCCACTCATTTTTGCCAGTGTGAAAATTGAGACTCGGATCCCTTTTATTCTTTTTTTGAGCATTTATTGAAAGCCTACCTATGTGCGAGACTGTGTGCTGGCTTGCACCTCTGTACCAGTCCTCTTGGAATCCACCACCTTACCCCTAACCCCTGCTAAGGCCTAGCAAGTGCTATGTACATAATGGATGCTCTTGATGGATGAATGAACGAATGAATGACCAGTTCAAATAAAACTTGCTCTATGTGAAAAATGACAATAAACATTTTTCAATCAGGTATAGGAAATAGTTGGGGCCTTAGAACCCTGTCATTGACTTTCTTTAATATCTCAACTAATGCCATCCTCCTTTCTCTTTCCATGTAATCGTCCCCATGCACATTTTTCATGGCTTTCAATACATATTCTATGTTATTATTTGGGAAAAAAGATACTTTTATCTATCTATAGTTCTAAGTATACAGGCTTATACCATTTGCCATCTTTGAGTTATATTAACAATAGGCTAACATTCTGTATAGGGCTATATAGTCTCCTGGGAGTCCTATACTTCATATCTACTGCTTGCCAACTCTGGAAAACTCTTTCTCTTCCAGGGAAATGGGTGATTGATCCCTCAGAGCTCACTTTTGTGCAGGAGATTGGCAGCGGGCAGTTTGGGTTGGTGCATCTTGGCTACTGGCTCAACAGGGACAAGGTGGCCATCAAAACCATTCAGGAAGGAGCTATGTCAGAAGAGGACTTCGTCGAGGAGGCTGAAGTCATGATGTGAGTGGCCAAGACAAGAGTATGCAGAGATACCTTGGGAAGGATGTTCTGTGCTGTGCTCTTTGAATACCATTCTGATGCCATCTTGTGCCACCTCCCTGCTCAAGTCCAGCAATGGCTTCCCATGGTATGGAGAATAACTCCAAGCTCCTCACTGTGGTCTAAAAGGCCCACCATGGTCTGGCCCTGCCTGCTCCCCAATCTCATCTCCTGCCCATCTTTCCTCCGGTTCCATGACATGCCAACCACACTGGCCTTCGCTCATTCTTGCGTACACCAGCTGAGTCCCTGCATTCTTCAGGTCTCAGCTCAATGAGACATTTTTGTTTGGGGGAGGGAGTGTATTTTGGGGAGACTAAACTTAGACCATCTCACCCCTTGCCATTTTTCTCCAGGAAACTCTCTCACCCCAAGCTGGTCCAGCTCTATGGAGTGTGCCTGGAGCAAGCCCCCATCTGCCTGGTGTTTGAGTTCATGGAACACGGCTGCCTGTCAGATTACCTGCGCAGCCAGCGGGGGCTCTTTGCTGCCGAGACCCTGCTGGGCATGTGCCTGGACGTGTGTGAGGGCATGGCCTACCTGGAAGAGGCGTGTGTCATCCACAGAGACCTGGTAAGAGGGCGTAGGGCAAACCCCTACAGGTCCAGGGTGAAGGCACGTGTCCCACTGAAATGTAGAGCTACGAAGACTGGGAATGCATGAATCAATAACAAGGCATAAGCCCTCTTCCTTCCCCTCTCAACTTCTTCCTTCCTCCACCCACTGTGGGATGTCCTCATGGGACTCAGATCTGGGCTCTATTTCCAGCCCCACCTCTGACTTTCACCCTCTGAGTTGGAGTTTACATTCTTTCTAAATAAAGCTAACAGCCTCTCCTTTTTAACCTCTCTGTGCCTCCTTTTCCTCTTGGTAAAATGAAAGAAATTGACAAGCACATGTTTCTCAAAATGTTATCCAAGGATCTACCAGGATCACATTGGGGTGATCCTAGAACCATCCTCAGAATTTCTGGGGGTTGAGGTTTGGGAATATTCATTTTAACATGTCCCCCCATGGGATTTGCAGGCACATTAAAATTTGAGACTCATGGGTCTTTTCTTGGTAAGGGCTCTTCCAATCGAATTAGGGACCATGTACCATCCCTACTGAGGAATAGTTTTAAGAGAATTAGCAACTTCAACACATTCTTATTTTAGTCAAATGGGTAACAGCTTCTTCATATCATCCCTGAGGTTAACATCAGGTTGCACTGGAGTTTACAGTTGGTTACACAACACCATGGATTTTTCTTCTGATTAGGATCCCAGGAATGAAGATGAAAGACCAGATTTACTCATCCTGATAAAGGATTTTAACATACAACTTTCCATCAGGCACTAGTGAAGCTTAACTAGCATTTGTGAAGCTCCTCATTGCTTCTGCACAGCAGCACATGGAAAAGCAAAGGACTGTGATTATAGGAGACTCCTTAATTACTGATTACCCACCAAGTTTTCCTTTCCCTTTCGTTTGCCTGTCTCTGCTCCAGGCTGCCCGGAATTGTCTGGTTGGAGAAAACCAAGTCATCAAGGTGTCCGACTTTGGGATGACAAGGTAATACGGACCTGTGGTGCCGGCAAAGTCTCAGGAATGGGATGCAGGCCACCAGGACACTCAGACGATCTCTCTCCACTCTCTCCCCAGGTTCGTCCTTGATGACCAGTACACCAGTTCCTCAGGCACCAAATTCCCGGTGAAGTGGGCGTCCCCGGAAGTCTTCTCTTTCAGTCGCTATAGCAGCAAGTCGGACGTGTGGTCATTTGGTAAGTGTCATTCTGGCCCCACTCCCACATGACCTGGGACTGTGGGCCAACTGTTTTATTTGTCAAATTCAGGCAGCCTTACTTGCCCTGAACACTGGATGGTGAGGGCGTCCCACTGAGAGTCTGTACAAACAGCTCTGAAAGGAATGAAGGGGCCCTCATTATTGCATCTATTCTTGGACATTTTTGAAATAGGGGCAAAAATAAAAGCGAAAACAGGAGGCTGATGATAGCTGCTGTGACATCAAAAGCTGGAGTCAGGAGATTAGCATATGAGCCCTTGAGAGCAAGGATCATGTTTTTTCCAACATTATATTTATTCTCACATTTATTCCCACATTTAACTCTCAATAAAGTATTTTACCCCTTCATTCAACAACGATTTATTGAGCATCTACTACATGCTAGGAGCTAATTTAGGTGCTCACAAAGCAGTGGTACATAGGACAGAAAAGGCTCCTATTCTCTTGGAGCCAAGTTGTAAGGGGAGACAGTAGCAATCATGCAAACAAGCTAACAAATATGTGTATAAGATAAAGTCAGGTAGCGGTAAGTGCTATGAATAAAACAAAAGAGTAATGGGAAAGAGAGTAACTGGAAGGGAGGGAGGGTCTGTTTTAAATAGCAGGGTCCGGGAAGGCCTCTCTGAGGAGGTGACTGTTGAGCAGAGAGCTGAATGATGAGACGGAGCTGTCTCCATTTGAAGGTCCAGGGAACAGTGTCTCTAACAAAGGAAGCGGCAAGTGCCAAAGCTTGGTGTGTCCAAAGAAAAGAGGTACTGACTTAGTGGGAGAACAGTAGGCAATGAAAACGGCAGGCCATGGTAAGGAATTAGAATTTCTTATAAGTGCAAATGGGCAAGAATGAAAAGACAAAATGAATGATGCCGGTGTGGCAAGAAGTACTAAATATTCTTGCTGGATGTGTCATGTCTTTCTAAGCCACAGTTTTTGCATATTAATGTATACAGAAAAATATACTGGACAACCTCTTTTGACTTGGATTGTAAGAAGGATTCTACTTCGGATAGGAATAGTTTAGAGTTTGATGCTGTCATTCTATGTGAAGGGAAAGTTTGCCAAATATATTGACTAGTAGTAGAAACCAGGGAGAAGATGACTAATTAAATCTCTTACGAGGAGAACTAACTAATCTTCTCCAGCATTTTAGAATATCCATTTCCAACAACCAAGTGATTTTTGATTTTGAGTCCTTCTGAATGGTTCCTTAAAGTAGTTACCCTGTTCAACAGGCCTAACTATGACTTTGTTAGTCAAATTTAAGGTACAGAATGAACTTAGAAGAAAACAAACTGCGCTTGAGCAACCTCACCTTCTCTTTTCCCCAGTGCATATAACTAGGAAGGGTATGGCTGATGTGTGGCCACTCTCTGTCGGTACGGCGGGCCATGCTGCACCCAGCCAGGTGTCCCATAAAGAGATGTTTGCAGCCAGGGCCACTTTGTCACATTCACCTGCTGACTCGGAATGGGGTTTATTCTGCCACAGGTTGTCAGCCTAGGACTTTGCTGCTGCATCTTATAATTAGAGGGTTGAGCTAAAGTCCATCCCTTCCTAGAATATGTCATCTGAAGTGTCTAAAGATGAGATTGACCGATGGAAGCGGAATAGAGGGGTGGCAAACCTGAGAAACAGAAACCTGGATGGAGGAGAGCTTTTGCCTGCCTCAAGGCCACTGGGCTTTGTCACGCATTTTGAGGTTTTTCCCCTAATTAACTGCACTATTTTTTTTAACATCTTTATTGGAGTATAATTGCTTTACATTGTTGTGTTAGTTGCTGCTGTATAACAAAGTGAATCAGCTATACGTATACATATATCCCCATATCTCCTCCCTCTTGCGTCTCCCTCCCACCCTCCCTATCCCACCCCTCTAGGTGGTCACAAAGCATGAGCTGATCTCCCTGTGCTATGCGGCTGCTTCCCACTATCTGTTTTACATCTGGTAGTGTTTATATGTCAATGCCATTCTCTCACTTCGTCTCAGCTTCCCCTTCCCCTTCCCCTTCCCCATGACCTCAAGTCCATTCCCTACGTCTGCGTCTTTATTCCTGTCTTGCCCCTAGGTTCTTCAGAGCCTTTTTTTAGATTCCATATGTATGAACTGCACTATTTTAAACAAGTTCAACTAACCCCTTTGGGCCTTACTCAGTTCCTCAATGCATCACAAGATTTGCATGAAAGCAATTGTTTTCCAGCCAGCTTTCCCCCATTTTCCAAAGAAATCTCACCGGAAATCCTGGCATCTTGGGGTACTAATTGGTCTTATTTACTGAATTTCCAAAACTCCTGAGGCATTTCTGAGGATCGCTTAGAAATTCTAATCCAGTTGTCTGGGCTAGGGCCCAGGATCTGCCATTGGAACAAATTTCTGAGTTGATTTTTCAAAACTTCAGATGTTTTAGGGATCATACTTTGGAAAACTCTGCCCTCAGGATCTCTGGACTATGCTTTGAAAACCACTGGATTAGGTGATCTGCAAGCTCTGTTCCCACTCTGACAACCTATGAATAGATGAGTACATAATAAAGCTGGGTGTGACATTTCTACTGAGGGCAAAAAAGGAAAAGGGATTAAATCGGAGGTCAAAAATGGACAACCTAAAGATTTTTGCTTGGTTAACACCGTATTTCTTTTAAATCAAATTGAGTTTAGGGCTTCCCTGGTGGCGCAGTGATTGAGAGTCCACCTGCCGATGCAGGGGACGCGGGTTCGTGCCCCGGTCCAGGAAGATCCCACATGCCGCACAGCGGCTGGGCCCGTGAGCCATGGCCGCTGAGCCTGCGCGTCCGGAGCCTGTACTCCGCAACGGGAGAGGCCACGGCAGTGAGAGGCCGGCGTACAGCAAAAAAAAAAAAAAAAAATTGAGTTTATATTTTAAAACTCCCAATTTATGACTTATCTTTAAAAAATCAGAAAATGTGGCAATTCAGAGCCCTCATTCCCATGTGCCCTATGCTGCCTGGAGCTAAATCACAGCTGCCCCTTTGGGGATAGAATTTTTGACCTCTAGTTTTTCACAGTCCTCCCTAGTCCCTATTATGCAGACCTCATCCACTCCATTCATCTATATCATGTGTAGACATTTGAGTTTACATCGCCTGCAACTTTTAGTAGTAGCATTTGAGTTAGATATAACAAAGGGCTGAGCTTGAACATTCTTCACCACTAGAAAGGTAGGGAAGGGACTTCCCTGGTGGTGCAGTGGTTGAGAATCCGCCTGCCAATGCAGGGGACGCGAGTTCAAGCCCTGGTCCAGGAGGATCCCACATGCCACGGAGCAACTAAGTCCGTGAGCCACAACTACTGAGCCTGAGCTTTAGAGCCCGTGTGCCACAACTACTGAGCCCACGCACCTGGAGCCCATGCTCTGCAACAAGAGAAGCCACTGCAGTGGAGGGCCGGTGCACTGCAATGAAGAGTGGTCCCCCGCTTGCTGCAACTAGAGAAAACCCGCGCGTAGCAATGAAGACCCAATGCAGCTATAAATAAATAAAATAAATTAAAAAAAAAAGAAAGGTAGGGAAATCGCTCTTTAGAAATAGCACAGGCCTAATAAGCCTCAGGTGGCTTTTGATATTGTACTTTCTGGAGGTAGGGACTTGAATCTTAATGTCAAGGAGTCTGTGATTTCTAGAGGTAAGTTGGTTTGTTCGCTATTTAGGAACTTTATCACTAGCTGTTTCGACTCACCATTTCGATTCACCTATTCACACTCATAGGTGTGCTGATGTGGGAAGTCTTCAGTGAAGGAAAAATCCCGTATGAAAACCGAAGCAACTCAGAAGTGGTGGAAGATATCACCACTGGATTTCGGTTATACAAGCCTCGACTGGCCTCCTCACATATCTACCAGATCATGAATCATTGCTGGAAAGAGGTCAGTAAAGGAAGTGGTGCCCCCCGCCCCGCCTCATTATAATCTGCAATTGCAGGGTCTGCCCCCATCCCTGAAGAAAGGAACCCTCTCAGAGTATGAGGCAGTAGGGATGACAAAATAGATTAGCAAGAAAGTGACGTTGAGCATCTATTAACTAAAGGAGTTACTCATCCCTAGAAGAGCTGGCAGGGACCTTAAATGTTATTTGATTTGTAATATAATGTCACAAGCCATCAACATACTGTCAGAAAGGAAGAGTGGGGAAGGCCTATGTCAATTTTTTGAGAAAAAAAGCATCTGTAACATCATAAAACCATTAAATATACATGAAGTTAGTTCTATAAACTGGTAAACAGAAGTTCACTGGTGCTGTGAAACTATTAAAATGACTGAATTAAAATTCATACAACATGTTCATACAAATACAAAATTCATACAATTCATGTTTATTCATACAACAATTCAGAATGGGAGCCAATTACTCTGCACCCTCCCAGACATCTCAGTTATCCTTGGGTGGCAGTGTATGCCTTAAGCCACATTAGCATGAGATGTCCTTGTGTGAGTTAGCAAATTTTAAATTTCAACCACAGTTGAAAGTTGCTGAATAGAGAATTAACACAAATTCGGATCATTATGATATGATAGCTGACATTTAGTACCTTTTTATTTTTTTAATTTTTATTAATTTTTTAAATTAATAGACTTTGTCTAGAAGTTTTAGGTTTATAGAAAATTTGAGCAAAGAGTGCAGAGAGTTCTGCCCTATAAATAACATTTTGCATTAGTGTGGTACATTTGTTACAATTATTCTACCACCACTGATACATTATTATTAACTAAAGTCCACGTTTTACATTAAGGTTCACTGCTTTTTTTGTACAGTTCTGTGAGTTTTGACAAATGTATATCATGTATCTACCATTATAGTATCATACAGAATAGTGTCACTGCCTTTAAGTGCACTGTGCTTCACCTATTTATCCCTCCCCTCTTCTTCCCAAATCCCTGGAAACCATTGATCTTTTTATTGTCCAAGTTCTGCCTTTGCCAGAATGTTACATAGTTGAATCATACAGTATGTAGCCTTTTCAGATTGGCTTCTTCCACTTAGAACTATGCATTTAAGATTCCTCCATGTCTTCATGGCTTGAAAGCTAACTTTTTTTTTAATCACTGAATAATATTTCCATTGTATGGATATACCATAGTTTCTTTATCCATTCACCTACTGAAGGACATCTTGGTGGCTTCCAGTTTTTGGCAGCTATGAATAAAGCTGCTATAAACATTTGTGTGCAAGTTTTTATATGAACATAGATTTGTAGCTCAATTGGGTAAATATCTAGTGGTGTCATTCCTGGATCATATGAAATGAATAGTTTCATAACACTAGCATATGAAAATGTTTAGCCTTGTAAGAAACTGCCAGACTGTCTTCCAAAATGGCTACCATTTTCACATTCCCACCAGCAATGAGAGTTCCTGTTGCTCCACATCCTCACCAGCATTTGGTGGTGTCAGTGCTTTGATTTTATCCATCTTAATAAGAATATAGTGGTATCTCATTGTTATTTTAATTTGCAAATCCCTAACATATGATGTTGAGCATCTTTTCATATGTGTATTTTCCATTTGTATACCTTTTTAAATGAGGTAACTGCTTAGATCTTTGCCCATTTTTTAATAGGATTATTTGTTTTCTTGCTTTTGAGTTTTAAGAGGTCTTTGCATATTTTGGATATAAGTCCTTTATCAGATATGTGTTTTAAAAACATTTTCTCCCAGCCTATGGCTTATCTTTTCTTTCACTTAACAGTGCCTTTTACAGAGCAGAAGTCTTTTACAGAGCAGAAGTTGTTAATTTTAACAAAGTTCAACATCAATTTTTTTTCTTTTATGAATCGTGCTTTTTGTGTTGTATCTAAAAACTCATTGCCAAACCCAAGGTCACCCAGATTTTCTCCTATGTTATCTTCTAGATGTCTTATAAGTTTTGCATTTTACATTTAGTTCTATGATCCATTTTGAGTTAGTTTTTGTGAAGAGTGTCAGGCCTGTGTCTAGAGTCATTGTATTGCATGTGGATGTCCAATTGCTCTAGAACCGTTTGTTGAAAAGACTACCCTTGCTCCATTGAATTGCCTTTGCTCCTCTGTCAAAGATTTGACTACATTTGTGTGGGTCTATTTCTGGGATCCCAACTCTATTCCATTGACCTATTTGTCTATTCTTTCACCAATACCATGCTCTCTTGATTACTATAGCTTTATAGTAAGTCTTGAAGTCAGGAAGTATCAGTCCTCCAAACTTGTTCTTCTTCAGTATTGTGTTGGCTATTCTGAGTCTTTGGCCTTTCCATATGGAGTTTAGAGTTGGTTTGTCAGTATCTACAAAATAACTTGCTGGGATTCTTGTGATTGTGTTGAATCCATACATCAAGTTGAAAAGAAATGACATCTTAGCAATAGCAAGTCTTCCTAACCATGAACATGGAATATTTCTCGATATATTTAGCTCTCCTTTGATTTCTATCTTTAGAATTTTATATTTTTCCTAAAATAGACCCTGTACATATTTTATGAGATTTATACCTAAATATTTTCTTTTTTAGTCTTACTGAGTGCTTATTTTATGTTGCATTTTTATATACAATTTTATTTAATTCTTACAACAATCTTATGAGATTGATAATATTATTATCCCCATTTTACAGATGACAAAACTGAGGTTCAAAAAGGTTAAGTAACCTGTTCAAAGGTCACACAGCTAATGAGTAGAAAAGCTGTGATTCAAAAGCAGGCCATATGATTCCAAAATACCTGCTGTTAACAACTAAGACATAATGGCCTCAAATACAATATATATAGAAACATATTTAAAACTCAGCAGAGGGGATTGCTGTTTAACTCTGGTTTGCTTTGGAATTAGCTATGACACACAAGTACAAGGAAATCACAGAGTTCTTTTCTTCCTTCTCTAGAAACCAGAAGACCGGCCACCTTTCTCCAGACTCTTGAGTCAACTGGCTGAAATTGCAGAATCGGGACTTTAAAAGAGACTCAGTGCCAGGCCATGGGCTGCAGATCCTGAGTGGGGCAAGGAGGTCTTCCCACCACAGAGCATTAAAAGCTGCCACCATCCCAGGACTCCTCAGAGGCAACTGGCCTGTGGCGCCAGTCCCTAAGCTGCCACGGAGGCAGCGGCCTGATAGAGGCGGGCACCAGGCCACAGGCAGGAGGCTCAGCCACTGAACTGGGAGCAGGGCCAGAGCAGTCTGTACCCTTCCTCCAGCCTCTTATCTCGTGTGGAGCGCAAACCTCAATCGACAGCTTTCAAGCAACATTTCTTGCACTTCTTAGAGAAAGGGAGAGATGGGGCAGCACCCTGGATTATTACCCTTATTGTTATTTTAAACATGGACCTGAAGTTCATGGTCAAGGGATTTTTTATTTGACCTGACAACACAGAATCCCAGGATATGGGGCAAGATGAACAAGGAGCATGACTCTTTTTCAAGGAGAACTAGTGAGTTAATTAAAGTCACAAAGAGTAAGCTCTGCCTCTGTGATGCTGTCAACCACAGCTTCCTGCCTTAGAGGACGATGGAACAGCTGCTCACATTAGAGGCCGGATATTCTGAGAAGCAGCTTTATGAGGTTTTACCCATAGAGACACTGCCACCTCTCTCCTTGAAGGGAGCATAATGGACTGGGGTGAACAATTCTGATCTCACCGCTGGAGTATTGGGTATCTGGTGTCTGGGCAGAAAGAGGACATCGGATGGTGGAAACACCTGGTACAGGGAAAGGCCTTAGGTTGTAACCACTTGGACGCTCGTCTTTACTACCAAGCCAAGCAAGTGACTCTGAGTCCCCTTCTGTGCCGAATGCTTCCACAGGCATCCTGGGAGGAAATCATGGCTTCCGTAAACACTGACTTACTGAGACCTCCAGGAATCAGTCCCCTCTCTGCATTCTTTTATCCTCATCAACAGAGTGCAGACTTGTGCTGGGGAGTGTGGCCTGGCAGAGAAACTGAAGCTGGTTTAGGCCCTAGAGATTTGCAACTTTAAGGTTGAGACTTCCAAGTCTCCCCAGATTCTAAGAGAGGAGTAAGAGGTCTGTTCTTGTTCAAGCCATCTGGATGGAAACTGAGTCAGGCACCGAGTGGGGGGCTTCCAAGATGCGCAAGGATGCCTACTGTTGATTGAGCACTTGAATATGCAAAATGAATATGTACTGAGCTACAAGCCTTAATTGCAGAATCTCAGTTCACCCTGAGTTCACACCAGTGCAGTGAGATATTAGTATTATTCCCATTTTACAGATAATGGAACTTAGGCTTTGAAAAGCTTGGACACCGGCCTGAAGTGACAGAGCTAGGAAGAATACAGCCCACCTCTGTCTGACTGCAATGCACAGTTTCTCTATTTTTATTCAACACTGCCTTCTACTGAGGGTGAAAGGGATTGCTAAGGAGGTAAGTACAGTAGAGGGGAAAGTCCTAGAGAGCCAATAAAGAAGCCAACACAGCACCATCAGCAAGTAAATCTGCTCCTGCATAGACCAGGGTGGCTGGCAGTGTAGCCCTCCAACTTGGAATAGGATCTTTTTTTCCTCATCTGTATCCTCACCTTCATCAGAGTTAATGACATTGGAGTTACTAAAGGAGTAATTAGCCCTTCGATTCACTCAACCCACCAGAGTCATATTTCATGAGGCAATTTGTAGATGAGCTTCAAAGCAGCTTTAAAAGATTCTCCTGCAGAAGTATAAATACTTCCTTGAATTACAACTTCAGCTTTGAGCCGGCTGCGGTCTTCTTGGACACTTACTGGGGAAGGGTATTCCCTGATGTAAGAGAGATTTAATTTGCATACAGCGTTCAGGGAAAACTCTTTTTGGATGGTGTTGAAATCAGCTCTTTCTAAAAAATCATGTGATATTTTGACCGGCTGAAGATGCAGATGTACAACTTTTAAGTATAATTATTGTGAAACTGGTAGCTTCAAAAAAAAAACTATCATTTAGAAGATGATATTTCTCAACTTATCCAAAATCATCCCTGTTTACTTTTTTAGCATTTTGTACATTCTTTTTTGGAACCTTTAATTAGAGATGATTTCGGGAACATCCAGCCTAGAAGGAAAACATCAGAATTGACTGATTTCTGTGGTATGGTTTAGAAAAATTCTCCCTTACATGGTATTATCTTGTTCAAGCTCAGAATCATTGAGGCTTTAACTTAACATGTGTCAAGAGGTTACCTCTCAGTGTCCTGCAAAATAGACTTCTGCCTGTTTGGTTTTTGGCTTTTTTTTTTCCTTCTCACATTTTGAAAACGGTGCCATGTGCTCACAGGGAATTCCCCTTATGCAAAGTTTTAGTTCTAGATGCATTTTATAGATTTTGCATTGTGCCCTTTTGAGACTATGTATTTATATTTGGATAGACTGAATATTTATTAGTGTACAGTGATTGCTAATGTTCACAATTAAAATGTTACAAATATCTCTTATGCTTTGTAAATCACACCAAGTTAAAGGTTGGGTCTAGCAAATAAAGCTGTGCATTTTAGTAAATAGGGTATGTATAGCCTGGGTCCATACTTATCCCAATGTCAGACAACCAAAAGTTTTCCATAAATAATAATGGTTACATAGTTTCACATTCCACAGACAAATAAAGACTATACATTGTTCAACATTGTTTCACCAGGTAAATATCAAATGCTTCCTGTGATCTCTGATATGCTGCACTGAGTGCTGCAGAAACAAAGATGAAAAAGACACAGTCTTTACTTTTAAGAAACTCCAGGTATGGTTGGGAAGGCAGACAAATAAACAAGTAAAATTATAATACAGCAATTAGAGCAACAACAGAAATAAGGTCAAAGTAGAGAAGAGCTCAGAAAAAGTGATGGAATCTATTGGGCAAAGGGTGACAACAGTGGAAACTTCTTAGAAACCTGCTACTGAAAGTGTGGTCCCCGGACCAGCAACAGCAGCATTACTAGCTTGTGAGAAATGCAAATTCTCTCTCCACCCTGAGATCCACTGAATGAGAATCTGCATTTTAACAAGATCTACAGGTGATCATCTGCACATTAAAGTTTGGGAAGCACTGTCACAGAAGATATCATCTCTGACTCAGTTTTGAAGATGAATTATGCTTTTTTTAGGCAAGCCAATGGGCAGAAATACTTTCCAGGTAGAGGGATAGAGGAAACAAAACATATTGGGAAGCTATTATCAGTTTACCATTGCTGGGGCAAAGGTGTGTGTGTGTGTGTGTGTGTGTGTGTGTGTGTGTGTGTGTGTAGACAAGGACTTAGATTTTAAAACACAAAAAATGTTGGAACTCTCGTTGTAGAGAGGAAAAATGTCATTGAACAAGGAGAGAAGGTCAAATTTGTGTTTAAAAATATATTGTGGCAGCAGTGTGGAGAGTGGATTTGAGAGAGGGAAAGCTGGTGAAAGAGAAACCAACCTGGAGATGATTTCTGACTTGCTCCTAGTACCAAATTATTGTTCATACTCATTCTGTCATCTGCTATGTGGGTGACATGTGGAAACTGTAATTCGGAGCTCTTAAGCCACAGTTGGACAGCAAGGCACAGCTGTTCTCTTCCCTCTTAAAATCCCAGTGAAATAAGGGCTGGGTTATTATAGTTTGGGTGTATTGAGCTCTCCCTGTACCTTTCAGTTCACCAAATGCCCACATCCACTGCTGGAGCCAGCTCATGCACCCAGAGGACCATCAGGCACCAGTGAGAAAGCCTGTGGCTTCCACACAGTCCTCTGTGGGACTCACCTCTGGGCTTGACTCCCCCTGGCAAATGACCCAGAGAGGAAGCTTCTAGAGCAGGACGGATGAACAGATCGGTTTCTCAGAGAGCATTTATCCTGCAGATCCTACTCTGCCTGGAACCTCCCAACACACAAGACCACCAAACTCAGGAAAAGGCAGAACATACCCCATTCAGCCAGATGGGCAGTGTGTGTGTGTGTGTGTGTGTGTGTATGAGTGTGTCTTCAGTGACTTTGCATTTCTTCCCAAGTCATCATGAGTAGTTGGTTTCTGGAATAATTGAATCATACAGATACTGTTAGGAAGAGTTTTAGAGATCACTGTTACCATTCACCTGCTATTACTTGGCACTGTGTCAGGTGTATACGGTGAATAAGATATCAGTTGAGGACCAAACACATTACAGTCAAATTAAGATAATTCAAGGCAAGCCTATTTCAAAAGGACTGTTTAACACAGTGTGGGTTTAGAAGAACCATAGTAAGTAGTACAGAGGGAAAGGAACAGTTACCAAGGAACAGTTACCAGCCAAGGAACAGCCAAGGAACAGTTACAACAACAGCCAAGGAACAGTTACCACGCCTAGGCCCAAAGAAATGAGGAACGGGAGTGGTCACTTGCTTGTGGAAGCAGAGAGTCAGCTGGAGAAAGGTGCCTCGAGAGGACAGCACATTTAGTGAGAAACAGAGGAAGCCCAAGGCAGCAACACAAGGAGGAGGCTGTGGAATAAATATGCTGGCCCCACTCTCCTCCCTTCCCCCCATCAACTGCTGGGGTTTCTTGTTGGCCGAACCCAGCTGGAAGACAGAGGACGAAGAAATCCTAGTAGAGTAGTCCACAGAGGTCAGTCTGCAAGGGCAGGGGCAGGGTGAGAAGAGTGAAGTAGGTCTGGAGGAGCAAGAGAAGATATCCAGGGCTTCCCTGATGGCACAGTGGTTAAGAATCCGCCTGCCGATGCAGGGGACACGTGTTCGAGCCCTGGTCCGAGAAGATCCCACATGCCGCGGAGCCACTAAGCCTGTGTGCCACAACTACTGAGCCTGCACTCTAGAGCCTGCGAGCCATGACTACTGAAGCCTGGGCGCCTAGAGCCCGTGCTCCGCAACAAAGAGAAGCCACCGCAATGAGAAGCCCGCGCACCACAACGAAGAGTATCCCTGGCTCGCCACAACTAGAGAAAAGCCCATGCACAGCAACAAAGACCAATGTAGCCAAAAATAAAATAAATAAATGTAAAATAAAAAGAGAGAGAAGATATCCAGTACACATGCCAACCTTTCTGTAAGAAGCCTCAGGCTAGTAAAAAAGTCCAACACATAAATAAATACAGTTGATTTATGCTTTGCAGACTTTATACTTGCAAACTGCCTGCTCACTAAAATCTATCTGTAACCCCAAAGTCAATTCTTGCAGCCCTTTCACAGTCATTTATGACACGCCCATGCCCAGAGCAGAGAAAAATTTGTCACTCTACAGGCACATTCCCAGCTGAGGTCGAACAAGGCGAGGCCCTGCCTTCTCGTTTCAGCTCATACCATAAACTAGTGTCCTTCTTGAGGTCTATTTAGTGCCAAATTTTTTGCACTTGTGTACATTTTATTGGTCATTTTGCTCTTTAAAGTGACCCTCAAGCATAGAGCTGAGATGCTGTCTCGTGTAAGTGAAAGAAGGCTGTGATGTATCTTACAAGGAAAACATGTGTTAGATGAGTTTCACTCAGCACGAGTTATAGTTCTGTTGCCTGTGAGTTCAATGTTAATGAAGCCACAATACATACAAAACAAGGTGTTTTTGAACAGAAATGTGCATAAAACAAGGTTATGTGTAAATCAGGTGACTTTATTAAACATAACCACTGAATGATGAGAACCAACTGTGATTGCAGAGCACTGCTGTAGGTCATCTGATGGAGCAATGGTCACGATCCAGTGAGAGCACAGAGAGTGAAAATACCCAACGAAGCAGGGAGGGCTTCACAGAGGAAATGATATTTGAGCTGTGTCTTAAAGGGTAAATGGGAGTTCCTAAGGAAGGGAAGGTCTGGAAGAACGTTTCAGGCCAGAGAAACCAGCATGCATAAAAACACATCTTATTCCACCTTCTTCCCTTGCATTAATTGGATGTTAGGAGTGGGAACCTTGGGGCCCAAAGCCAGCAGGTGCTGGAGAATCAGTTAAAGGAACCTAGTAGATTATGGTTCCTCACCCTCCAGGTTCACATCTACCCACACCCCGCTCTACCATCTAGAGCTAACAAGGAGTTCCTGATCCCTTTTCATTTTCTCAGATTCATTTTGACTACAAATGTCTATAAGCTGAGACAAGCTATACAAACATTTACTTGCTTTTCTGTTGTGTATATCTCAAAGCTCCTTCCCATTTAAGATGATGTTTGACCTCTCCAGCAGCTTTGACATGGAAGGGTGGGTGACGGGGTCTCACTTGACGGAAAAGGGAAGTGAAACACAGCATGCTGAGGTTGTAGAGCAACACAACACAAGTGAGAATAGAACTCAGATCTTATTCCAAGTCCTGCATTCTTCCTAAAGACCACGCCCAAATTCAAACCATGGTAATAATAATAAAAACAATAAAAGCTCCCATTTTTTTAAACATCTTTATTGGAGTAAAATTGTTTTACAATGGTGTGTTAGTTTCTGCTTTATAACAAAGTGAATCAGCTATACATATACATATATCACCATATCCCTTTCCTTTTGCGTCTCCCTCCCATCCTCCCTACCCCACCCCTCTAGGTGGTCACAAAGCACCGAGCTGATCTCCCTGAGCTATGTGACTGCTTCCCACTAGCTATCTATTTTACATTTGGTAGTGTATATATGTCCATGCCACTATCTCACTTCGTCCCAGCTTACCCTTCCCCCTTCTCATGTCCTCAAGTCCATTCTCTATGTCTGCGTCTTTATTCCTAGTCTGCCCCTAGGTTCTTCAGAACCTTTTTTCTTTTCTTTTTTTAGATTCCATATATATGTGTTAGCATACGGTATTTGTTTTTCTCTTTCTGACTTACTTCACTCTGTATAACAGATTCTAGGTCCATCCCCCTCACTACAAATAACTCAATTTCGTTTCTTTTTATGGCTGAGTAATATTCCATTGTATATATGTGTCACATCTTCTTTATCCATTCATCTGTCGATGGACAGTTATGTTGCTTACATGTCCTGGCTATTGTAAATAGTGCTGCCATGAACATCGTGGTACATGTGTCTTTTTGAATTATGGTTTTCTCCAGGTATATGCCCAGTAGTGGGATTGCTGGGTTGTATGGTAGTCCTGTTTTTAGTTTTGTAAAGAACCTCCATACTGTTCTCCATAGTGGTTGTATCAATTTACATTCCCACCAACAGTGCAAGAGGGCTCCTTTTATCCACACCCTCTTCAGCATTTATTGTTTGTAGATTTTTTGACGATGGTCATTCTGACTGGTGTGAGGTGATACCACATTGTAGTTTTGATTTGCATTTCTCTAATGATTAGTGATGTTGAGCAACCTTTCATGTGTTTGTTGGCCATCTGTATATCTTCTTTGGAGAAATGTCTATTTAGGTCTTCTGCCCATTTTTGGATTGGGTTGTTTGGGTTTTTTTTGATATTGAGCTGCATGAGCTACTTGTAAATTTTGGAGATTAATCCTTTGTCAGTTGCTTCTTTTGTAAATATTTTCTCCCATTCTGAGGGTTGTCTTTTCATCTTGTTTATGGTTTCCTTTGCTGTGCAAAAGCTTTTAAGTTTCATTAGGTCCCATTTGTTTATTTTTCTATTTCTCTAGGACTTGGGTCAAAAAGGATCTTGCTGTGATGTTTGTCATAGAGGGTTCTGCCTATGTTTTCCTCTAAGAGTTTTATAGTATCTGGCCTTACATTTAGGTCTTTAATCCATTTTGAGTTTATTTTTGTGTATGGTGTTAGGGAGTGTTCTAATTTCATTCTTGTACACGTAGTTGTCCAGTTTCCCCAGCACCACTTATTGAAAAGGCTGTCCTTTCTCGTGTATATTCTTGCCTCCTATATCAAAAATAAGGCGACCATATGTGCGTGGGTTTATCTCTGGGCTTTCTATCCTGTTCCATTGATCTATACTTCTGTTTTTGTGCCAGTACCATACTGTCTTGATTACTGTAGCTTTGTAGTATAGTCTGAAGTCAGGGAGCCTGAGTCCTCCAGGCTCGTTTTTGTCTCTAAAGATTGCTTTAGTTATTTGGGGTCTTTTGTGTTTCCACACAAATTGTGAAATTTTTTGTTCTAGTTCTGTGAAAAATGCCAGTGGTAGTTTGATAGGGATTGCATTGAATCTGTAGATTGCTTTGGGTAGTATAGTCATTTTCACAATGTTGATTCTTCCAATCTAGGAACACAGTATATCTCTCCATCTGTTTGTATCATCTTTAATTGCTTTCATCAGTGTCTTATAGTTTTATGCATATAGGTCTTTTGTCTCCTTAGGTATGTTTATTCCTAGGTATTTTATTCTTTTGCTTGCAATGGTAAATGGGAGTGTTTCCTTAATTTCTCTTTCTGATTTTTCATCATCAGTATATAGGAATGAAAGAGATTTCTGAGCATTAATTTTGTATCCTGCTACTTTACCAAATTCATTGATTAGCTCTAGTAGTTTTCTGGTGGCATCTTTAGGATTTTCTATGTATAGTATCATGTCATCTGCAAACAGTGACAGTTTTACTTTTTCTCTTCTGATTTGGATTCCTTTCATTTCTGTTTCTTCTCTGATTGCTGTGGCTAAAACTTCCAAAACTATGTTGAATAGTAGTGTTGGAAGTGGGCAACCTTGTCTTGTTCTTGATCTTAGTGGAAATGGTTTCAGGTTTTCACCATCAAGAACGATGTTGACTGTGGATTTGTCAAATATGGCCTTCATTATGTTGAGGTAAGTTCCCTCTATGCCTACTTTCTGGAGGGTTTTTATCATAAATGGGTGTTGAATTTTGTTGAAAGCTTTTTCTGCATCTATTGAGATGATCACATGGTTTTTATCCTTCAATTTCTGAATATGGTGTATCACATTGATTGATTTGCATATATTGAAGAATCCTTGCATTCCTGGGATAAACCCCACTTGATCATGGTGTATGATCCTTTTAATGTGCTTTGGATTTTGTTTGCTAGTATTTTGTCGAGGATCTTTGCATCTATGTTCATCAGTGATATTGGTCTGTAGTTTTCTTTTTTTGTGACATCTTTGTCTGCTTTTGGTATCAGGGTGATGGTGGCCTCGTAGAATGAGTTTAGGAGTGTTCCTCCCTCTGCTATATTTTGGAAGAGTTTGCGAAGGATAGGTGTGAGCTCGTCTCTAAATGTTTGATAGAATTCACCTGTGAATCCATCTGGTCCTGGGCTTTTGTTTGCTGGAAGATTTTTAATCACAGTTTCAATTTCAGTGCTTGTGATTGGTCTGTTTATATTTTCTATTTCTTCCTGGTTCAGTCTCAGAAGGTTGTGCTCTTCTAAGAATTTGTCCATTTCTTCCAGGTTGTCCATTTTATTGGCATATAGTTGCTTGTAGTAATCTCTCATGATCCTTTGTATTTCTGCAGTGTCAGTTGTTACTTCTCCTTTTTCATTTCTAATTCTATTGATTTGAGTCTCCTCCCTTTTTTTCTTGATGAGTCTGGCTAATGGTCTATCAATTTTGTTTATCTTCTCAAAGAACCAGCTTTTAGTTTTATTGATCTTTGCTATTGTTTCGTTCATTTCTTTTTCATTTATTTCTGATCTGATCTTTATGATCTTTTTCCTTCTGCTAACTTTGGGGTTTTTTTGTTCTTCTTTCTCTAATTGCTTTAGGTGTAAGGTTAGGTGTTTATTTGAGATGTTTCTTGTTTCTTGAGGTAGGATTGTATTGCTATAAACTTCCCTCTTAGAACTGCTTTTGCTACATCCCATAGGTTTTGGGTCATCGTGTTTTCATTGTCATTTGTTTCTATGTATTTTTTGATTTCCTCTTTGATTTCTTCTGTGATCTCTTGGTTATTTAGTAGTGTATTGTTTAGCCTCCATGTGTTTGTATTTTTTACAGATATTTCCTGTAATTGATATCTAGTCTCATAGCATCGTGGTTGGAAACAATACTTGATACAACTTTAATTTTCTTAAATTTACCAAGGCTTGATTTGTGACCCAAGATATGATCTATCCTGGAGAATGTTCCATGAGCACTTGAGAAGAAAGTGTATTCTGTTGTTTTTGGATGGAATGTCCTATAAATATCAATCAAGTCCATCTTGTTTAATGTATCATTTAAAGCCTGTGTTTCCTTATTTATTTTCATTTTAGATGATCTGTCCATTGGTGAAAGTGGGGTGTTAACATCCCCTTCTATGATTTTGTTACTGTTGATTTCCCCTTTTATGGCTGTTAGCATTTGCCTTATGTATTGAAGTGCTCCTATGTTGAGTACATAAATATTTACAATTGTTATATGTTCTTCTTGGACTGATCCCTTGATCATTATGTAGTTTCCTAGTCTCCTGTAGTAGTCTTTATTTTAAAGTCTATTTTGTCAGATATGAGAATTGCTACTCCAGCTTTCTTTAGATTTCCATTTGCATGGAATATCTTTTTCCATCCTCTCACTTTCAGTCTTTATGTGTCCCTAGGTCTGAAGTGGGTCTCTTGTAGACAACATATATATGGGTCTTGTTTTCGTATCCATTCAGCCAGTCTATGTCTTTTGGTTGGAGCATTTAATCCATTTACATTTAAGGATATTATCGATATGTATGCTCCTATTACCATTTTCTTAAGTGTTTTGGGTTTGTTATTGTAGGTCTTTTCCTTTTCTTGTGTTTCCTGCCTAGAGAAGTGCCTTTAGCATTTGTTGTAAAGCTGGTTTGGTGGTGCTGAATTCTCTTATCTTTTGCTTGTCTGTAAATATTTTAATTTCTCCATCGAATGTGAATGAGATCCTTGCTGAGTAGAGTAATCTTGGTTGTAGGTTTTTCCCTTTCATCACTTTAAATATGTCTTGCCACTGCCTTCTGGCTTGCAGCGTTTCTGCTGAAAGATCAGCTGTTAACCTTATGGGGATTCCCTTTTGTGTTATTTGTTGTTTTTCCCTTGTTGCTTTTAATATTTTTTCTTTGTATTTAATTTTTGATAGTTTGATTAATATGTGTCTTGGCATGTTTCTCCTTGGATTTATCCTGTATGGGATTCTCTGCAATTCTTGGACTTGATTGACTCTTTCTTTTCCCATGTCAGGGAAATTTTCAACTATAATCTCTTCAAATATTTTCTCAGTCCCTTTTTTTTTTCTCTTCTTCTTCTGGGACCCCTATAATTTGAAGATTGGTGTGTTTAATGCTGTCCCAGAGGTCTCTAAGACTGTCCTCAACTCTTTTCATTCCTTTTTCTTTATTCTGCTCTGCAGTAGTTATTTCAACTATTTTATCTTCCAGGTCACTTATCCATTCTTCTGCCTCAGTTATTCTGCTTTTGATTCCTTCTAGAGAATTTTTACTTTCATTTATTGTGTTGTTCATCATTGTTTGTTTGCTCTTTAGTTCTTTTAGGTCCTTGTTAAACGTTTCTTGTATTTGCTCCATTCTATTTCCCAGATTTTGGATCATCTTTACTATCATTACTCTGAATTCTTTTTCAGGTAGACTGCCTATTTCTTCTTCATTTGTTTGGACTGGTGGGTTTTTACCTTGCTCTTTCAACTGCTGTCTGTTTCTCTGTCTTCTCATTTTGTTTAACTTACTGTGTTTGGGGTGTCCTTTTCGCAGGCTGCAGGTTCGTTGTTCCCATTTTTTTTGGTGTCTGCCCCCAATGGCTAAGGTTGGTTCAGTGGGTAGTGTAGGCTTCCTAGTGAAGGGGACTAGTGCCTGTGTTCTGGTGGATGAGGCTGGATCTTGTCTTTCTGGTGGGCAGGACCACAACCGGTGGTGTGTTTTTGGGGTGTCTGTGACCTTATTATTATGTTAGGTAGCCTCTCTGCTAATGGGTGCGGTCGTGTTCCTGTCTTGCTAGTTGTTTGGCATAAGGTGTCCAGCACTGTAGCTTGCTGGTTGTTGAGTGGAGCTGGGTCTTAGCATTGAGATAGAGATCTCTGGGAGAGCTTTTGCCATTTGATATTACATGGAGCTGGGAGGTCTCTGGTGGACCAATGTCCTGAACTCAGCTCTCCCACCTCAGAGGCACAGGCCTGACACCTGGCCAGAGCACCAAGACCCTGTCAGCCACACGGCTCAGGAGAAAAAAAGAAAGAAAGAAATAAAAAATAAATAAAAAGAAATAAAGTTATTAAAATAAAAACTAAAAGAAAATTATTAAAAATTTTAAAAACTAAAAAGTAATAAAAGAAAGAAGAGAGCAACCAAACCAAAAAACTAATCCACCAATGATAACAAGTGCTAAAAACTATACTAAAAAAAAAAGGAGAGACAGAACCCTAGGAGAAATGGTAAAAGCAAAGCTATACAGACAAAATCACACAATGAAGCATACATATACACTCTCACAGAAAGAGTAAAAGGAAAAAAAAATATATATATATATACATATAAAAAAAAAGGAAGAGAGCAACCAAATCAGTAAACAAATCTACCAATGATAATAAACTCTAAATACTAAACTAAGATAAACATAAAACCAGAAACCAGTCAGTTCCATACAGCAAACTCCAAGTCTACAGTTGCTCCCAAAGTCCACTGCCTCAGTTTTGGGATGATTTGTTGTCTATTCAGGTATTCCAGAGATGCAGGGTACATCAAGTTTATTGTGGAGGTGTAATCCGCTGCTCCTGAGGCTGCTGGGAGAAATTTCCCTTTCTCTTCTTTGTTCGCACAGCTCCCGGGGTTCAGCTTTGGATTCGGCCCCGCCTCTGCGTGTAGGTCGGCTGAGGGCGTCTGTTCTTCGCTCAGACATGACTGGGTCAAAGGAGGGCTGATTAGGGGGCTCTGGCTCACTCAGGCCGGGGGAGGGAGGGGTACGGAGTATGGGGCGAGCCTGCGGTGGCAGAGGCCGGCGGGGACGTTGCACCAGCCTGATGCGCACCGTGTGTTCTCCTGGGGAAGTTGTCCCTGGATCCCGGGACCCTGGCAGTGGCGGGCTGCACAGGCTCTCTGGAAGGGAGGTGTGGAGAGTGACCTGTGCTCGCACACAGGCTTCTTGGTGGCGGCAGCAGCAGCCTTAGTGTCTCATGCCCGTCTCTGGGGTCCGTGCTGATAGCCGTGGCTCGCGCCTGTCTCTGGAGCTCGTTTAGGCGGTGCTGTGAATCCCCTCTCCTCGTGCACCCCGAAACAATGGTCTCTTGCCTCTTCGGCAGCTCCAGACCTTTTTCCGGACTCCCTCCCGGCTAGCTGTGGCGCACTAGCCCCCTTCGCGCTGTGTTCACGCAGCCAACCCCAGTCCTCTCCCTGGAATCCGACCTTCGAAGCCCGAGCCTCTGCTCCCAGCCTCGCCCTCCCCGGCGGGTGAGCAGTCAAGCCTCTCAGGCTGGTGAGGGCTGGTCGGCACTGATCCTCTGTGTGGGAATCTCTCTGCTTTGCCCTCCGCACCCCTGTTGCTGTGCTCTCCTCCGTGGTTCCGAAGCTTCCCCCACCTCCCCCCGTCTCCTCCAGTGAAGGGGCTTCCTAGTGCCAGAGGTTCAGGTCCCGTCCCTATTCTTTTGTCTCTGTTTTTTCTTTTTCCTTATGCCCTACCCAGGTACGTGGAGAGTTTCTTGCATTTTGGGAAGTCTGAGGTCTTCTGCCAGCGTTCAGGTATTCTGTAGGAGTTGTTCCACATGTAGATGTATCTCTGATGTATTTGTGGGGAGGAAGGTGATCTCCACATCTTACTCCTCCGCCATCTTGAACGCCTCCCAAAGCTCCCATTTTTGAGCATCTATGATGGCTCTGCTTACTGTGTTACATTGACTGTTTCATTTACTCTTCCGAGAACCCAAGGGATAGAAACAATTATGATCATCTCAATTTTGTAGATGAGGAGTACGGTGCTCAGTAACTTAGGAAAACCATTCATGGTCCCATAATTAGTAACAGGCAGAATTCGGGCTTGAAGCTAGACCTGTTGTTCCGAAATTCCATGCTCCCAACCATTCTGTGGGCTGGATTATAGGGCCACTATGCCAGCCTCTGAGAATACAGCAGCACAGCACCAACCTCATTGTACCTCGGCTATGTTGTTGCATTCCAAATCTGGTTTGGAATATGCTCAAACTCTCCTCATCCATTCTCATCCAAAATTATGGTAAATAGTATTTGTTTAAATAAAGATGAAAGGTCCTTTGCTGTCAAGTTCTATGTAAAATATCTGACCTTCAGGGGAGGCCAGTTCTCTAGAAGTCGCAGAAGTGAGCAAAGTGAGAAAAAGACAGCAGAGAAGAGAGTGAATGCATTTCCAAATGACCCAGGACAGATCTGCAATATTTCAATAGCAAAAAAGCCCCCAATATTTCTTCTATAAAACAACAGAGCTACTTCTGAGGATTTTGTGAAGATAAAATTTGCCCATCCATACACAGTACTTGGCACAGAGACTAATCCCAAATAAACATCCAATAAATGTTAGTGTAGAATATCTGCTTTCACAAATTTTCAAAGAAGGAAACAGGCAACTCCGTTTCCTATGGAAAGACCTGGGTGTGGGTCCAGCCAGCCTTGGGCAACCCTTCCCCTCTCTGGGCCCCAGTTCTTTCATCTGTAAAATAAGGCAGTTTTGAGCAAGTGGTCAGGTTTTATCTAATGGACAATGTAAATTGTGTAACTGACCATCAAATTTCCCTTTTCCTGCTAACTACATGAATGTTTAACTACACAAACCAAATGTGTGAGCCTACTGTAGCAAACCCAAAGCACATGGAGATAGTTTTTGTATCATTCATATTTTCTCTCCATCTCATATCCCTTTTCCTTTCAAAAAAAATTATTACTGATTTAAAAACATTTTAATACAATGTGTCTCTATAACTTGCATTAAATGTGGTTTTAGAATAAGGTGACACAGTAATGAAAACATGGATTCTGTTTGGGAGGGGGAAATGAGGCTATATATAATTTTGGTTAAAAGTTAAAAGCATAAGTTTCACTACCTTGAGCAAGTTATTTAACCTGCCTTAGTTTCCTCAATTATAAAATGGGGCTAACAGCTATAGTTTCCTCATAGGATGATTTTAAATATTAAATGAGATAATGCACTTGATAAATGTTAGCCATTATTATTAATATTAATATTTATGTTTTCTCTCTCCAGAACCAGTTCTTATGCCCATTTCAGATGCTCCACTATCGGTTTCTATGAAACAGGGTCTGCCGATGGATTTTAAAAGGAGACGTAGATGTCCTGACTTGGGGCTTTTCTAAAAACAAGGCAATGTTGCCACACAGACAACTGCAATGTGTGGCCCACAACTTTGCCAGGGGCGAAGCGATTCTCACCTTGTAGCTGTGGTCCTCTCATTGCTGATGGTGCAGCCTGAGGATGGACGGGAAGGATATCTGAAGGCAGTAGACAGATGGCTCCAAATTTCAATGGCAACGTGTAAGCTTTCGCTTTCGATTATTCATTCAACCCACTTTTACTATTATCTCTATTATTTTACATAATAGATCGCCTGTTATGTACTAGGCACTGAGGATGCAATGGAGAGCAAGACACATCTCTGCTCTGTTAGATTTTATGTTCAAATGGTGGTATTCAGGCAAGTATGCCAACAATTACAACACAGCATAACAAGTGGTAAGGTAGAGGAAGTCCAGGGAGTTATGGGAGCATGGACAGCTGACCCTAACCCAACCCAAACGTGGAGGGGCCATGGAGGAAGCAACAACTGAGTGGATACCAGAAGGATGACTAGAAGGTAGGCACCATTGTAGGGGAAGAGTGTGGAAAGGGTAGGGAAAGGAGGAGAGATCAGTCCAAGCAAAAAAGCCTAGCTTGTGCAAAGGCCAAATGCAAGAGAGAACACAACAAATTTGGGGAACTAAAAGATTCCTCTTAGCTGAAGCACAGCAAGCTTGTTCACAGAAGAAGAGACTGGACAGGTAGACTCCAGATCATGGAGGCCACAGTAAGGAGGTTTGGCTCCATCCTGTGAGAAGTGAGGAGCTAGTGAATGCTTTAAGCATGGTAGGGGCATGTCCTTTGTTTTAACTCATGCAGTATTCCACATGCAGGGGGACCTTGGAGTATATCCAACCTACTTCACTCTACAGATGGGGAAACATAGGTCAAGTGACTTATCTAAGATCACTTAGTTGCAAAACCAGGACCAAAAGGCAAGCCTCTGGATTTCCAAAACAGTGGTTTCAACAAAACCATATTGCTTCCCCTTACAAGCAAATAGAATTCAGGGGCCAGGGAATTATTTTTGCCCAAGATCTAACCAAACATATACATAATTGTCTTTTTTGTTTTTAAGCAACGTGTTCCTGCAAGGTGAAAGACAAGGAAGGAACCACAGGGAGAAATATGTCTTCCAGAAATCTACAGCATCTAAAATAATACGCCGTATAGAATGAAAATCCAATCTCTCATTGTTAGATATTTGTAATCACTGACACCCAAAATCCCAAGGATCACAGCAGAAAATTAAAAATTAAAAAGAAAGAAACCTCACTTCTGTTTTTAAAGCCATCCTCCACAAACACACCCACAGCTTTCTCACATGGCACCAGGGACAGAATGTATATATATATATATATATATGTCATCCTTTCTGAAATAGCAATTTAAATTAGTATGAGTGAGGTAACATCAAACCACAAAGGATCATGAATCCTGAGTGCTAGGGAAATGATGTGAGATCAGGGAGGGCAAAGACTTCCACAAGTTCTTTGCTGAGTGTTGAGTAATGTGGCTCCTCTATAAATAGCCCCTGATGGGAAGAGCTGAGTGATTAACTAGAAATTTGTGCGCCCTTTGGAAATATTTCAGAAAGGTTCTCCTGTAGCAAGACTTTTACCCCTTAACTTTAAAAAGTCTCAAATGCTTTCAAATTATTTACCTTGTGAAGTAGGAAAGGCAACTCTTATTCCCCACATTGTAGATAAGGTGGCACCTCAGGAACAGCGTGGTGAAGTGACTTGCTCAGCGGTCCCAAGATTGGAATTCGGTGCTGCCTGACTTTCACCTGGTTTGAGGGCTCACCAGGCTGCATCTCCATGAGAACCGTTTCTTTGGAGACTTAGAGCAGATAAGTCTTGAGGAGAAAGGTGCCTGTCCTCTCAGTTCTTTCCCGGGCTTTGCCGGTAAATACTTCCTGTCACCATGTATTTGCCTTTTTGTCCATGAGGCAATTAATTCTTCCTGAATGAAGCTGAGGGAGATCCCTGCTTCAAAGAGGGCAGCTTCAGAGATTTGGCCCCAGGGAAGTGAAACGGAGGGTGAGAAGGTAATTTTGAACAGAGGAACAGCATTTGGGATCAGACTCCATTGGTGGAAGCCCCGTCTCCCCAACCCTCAGGTTTATTTTCTATCACTTCACCCTGTTCTTCTTCTTCACAGAACGTCTCTCAGTTGGAACTGGACATTTGCTAGGTACATTTATTCTCCATCTCTCCTAATAGATGATAAGCTCCAAAAGTGCCGGGGCCTGTCTTTTGTACACCAGTACCTACTCAGCTCCTGGCACGGTGCTTGGAACAAAATAGGTGCTCGATAAATATTAGGGAGATAAATGAGCACTTGGAAATAATGTGAGATTAATGAGGTCCGAAAGGAGCCCAAATCTTCAGTCCTCCTACTGCTGCAGGTGTGGTTCCCAGGCCTGAGGGGTCCTGGGGACAAGTTCTCCCTAAGCGGCGCGGCTGGCTCTCCCGGGGCGGGAGCCCGGGTTGCAGGTCCGGGATGCGCCGGCCGCGCAGAGGGGCGCGCCCAGAGACCCTGGCCGCAGCCATTTCCTGCTCTTTGTGTGACAGCCGCAACGGCGAAGGGGCGGGATACCGGGGGCGGAGGAGGAGCCGCGGCGGGTGGAGGGGCGGGGCCGAGGGCGGGGCCCAGCGCGGCCGCAGCGGAGCGGAGCCGGGCACAGCATCCTGCGCCCCGGCGCGGGCCACCGCAGTAGCCTCGGGCCGCTCCCCTAGACCTGCCGCAGACCCAGGTAAGCGGTGCTGGCAGGCCTTGGGGCCGGCGTGGGGACTGGGATGCTGCTGGGGATGGCGACGCGGCCGTAAGAATGCTCGAGGGGCCGGCACCTCTTCTCCCAGCCCCGGGGGTGTGCTCAGCACGGCGGCTGGGCTGGCGCGGCCTGGGGGCCCCCGAAGCCCCCGGAGGCTGGGCCTCCGGCCCGGAACAGCTCCCTGCCCCCTCCGGCCCACCCTGGGCCCCGCGGCGCGTACCCCCTGCGGGAGGCGCCGACGCACGGCGGAGCTGGGGCGCGGCGGCTGTGGCAGCAGCAGCAGGTGCGCGGCCTGGGCCGGAGCCGCCGGCCGGGGAGGAAGCGGCGCTCATCACGAGCATCGGAGACACCTGCAGCGGCCGCGAGCCCGGCGGCGGCGGCGGCGGTCTCCCCGCGCTCAGGTACTGCAGAGCGCCGGCCGGCGCCTCTGCCGCTCCGGCCACCATCGCCTCCCGCAGGGCCAGCAAGAACCGCCTGGGCCCGCCTGGCAGCCGCCTCGGGCACACAGAGCCCTTCAGTGAACGTGAGATGGGTGGGGCGAGGGGCGAAGAGGCGGTGTTTGGGGGTGAGGGCTTTAATGAGAGAGGAGGCACGCCTGACCTGCTTTGAAACCTTCCGGCCTAGCTCGCCCTCCCTCCCGGCTGTCTGGGGGCGGGGGAGGAGGTAGGGGAAAGGAGATGAGTGGGCTGACTCCTGGGGAAAAGGTTGGGTTTTCACGAGCTCTGAACAATCGGGAAGATGCCTACCTGTCAGTAGTAGGCTTCTGCTTTTCAGGGCAGCCCTCCCCCTCCATGGGTGTACACCGTCTAAAAAGGAAAAGAAGGGCGTGCTCTCCGTGTGCCAGTGGGGACGGCGGCGGGAAGCATGGTCCGAGAGGAGTATGGTTGTATTGAGAACCTGGCAGAGAAGGACGCTGGGACTGCCCAGGTGCCCTCCCCAGCCCAGGGAATTTGACCTCTGCTTGCCTAGTTTCCCCAGCACAGCAGAAAGACTCACCAAGGGCTGATGGGCTCTTACAGCCAGGCCAAGAAGGGGACAAGTATCTTTTCTTGCCAGCTCCTGGGCACCCCCTGCCTGTGTCCCCTTTAGGGCAGGGGGTGTCTTACGTTACTTTGGGGCACAGGCCCTGTTGCAAGCCGTTCTGGCAACCATGAGATCACAGATGTTGGAGGGCAAAAATCTAGGTTCACATCCCTGGCAGGATGGTGAAGGCCTTGAAGGTTGTTTTCTCCACCATCAGACCTTCCTTCTCTGTGACCCTCCCTGAGACTGCCCACCTCCAGTTCCATACACTGTCCTGTGCTCCACCATCCCCCCACCCATTCTCCTGTGTCAAAAATTGTTTTCAAGAAAGGAGCCAGTGAACACATTTATCCTCAAGAGCTAAATACACAAGAACTTCCCATTAGACCCAGGAGGTGTTTTAGAAGTCATCTGACCAGAAAGGAAACAGAGGCTTAGAGGCATTTTAATAGGAAACAACGCTTTAAGTGAATAATATTTGATATCTCTAATGGTGGAATTTCAGGCAGTGAGCTGGAAGTGGGAGTGGGGAGCTGGGTAGCAATTTTGGGGAACAGCTTGATGAAATGAAAACATTTAGCAGCTGTCAGCTCTGTTTGCTGGTTGCAGGGGCAGCTTCAGCCCTAAGGGCAAAAATACCATAGGAGGTGTGTGTGTGTGTGTGTGTGTGTGTCTGTGTGTGTGTGTGTGTGTGTGTGTGTGTGTGTGTGTGTGTGTGTGTGTAACTGGTCAGGGGTTACTGTCACTAGAGGGTATTGTGGAGCGCCCAGTGTACACTTGGAGGAGGTGAAACTTTCCTATAGAGAGTTACTTGTTGGCACTGGCTACCATCTGCCAGGGTAGCTCCGAGGCCACAAGGAGAGTGTGTTATTGCTCACAAAGCCAGTCCCTCTGGCTAGCTCTGCAGGCTGAGCCTCTGGCTGGGGGCATTAGCGCTCTGCTCACTAAGCTTCTTTATTATATTTCCTGGCCAGTTCTGACTGGTTCTGCAGGCACCCAAGCCTGCCTTATTCAGTCCCTGCTAGTAACGGAAAAGGAAAAACTCATTTTAGGTATTAGGCCAATAGTAGGGTGTAAAATCCACCAGGATCGGAGAGTTTTACTCCAATCAAATCAGAGGCTGGCCCAGAGAAGACAGTAGGCAAGAATTTAAAAACTGGAAAAGGGTCTCGGGGGAACAGTACATGTCCCCTGTGATATATCACGCCCTCTCGGCCATTCAGTGGGCCTCCGCTGCCGTCATTGATCAGCAAGCCGAATTAGGTGATGAATAGGCAACAAGCTAATTGACATTGGGAACCGCACTCCTGGAAAACAGTGCCGAGCTCCAGTCTCCATGTTTGAGGATCAGCCTACACTCTCAAAGAGGTTTCTTTTGGCCGCTGTTGGCCCCAGGGTTCCACCAAGAGCTGCACAAAATGGCCTTTTATAGCCTCCATGTGGCCACTGTAACAATGAGTCTATTTCTTTACTGGCAAGTATTAATTATTCACTTGTAGTTGATGAAACCAGGCATCAGTCACCTCATTGGAGCCTTTGTAAAAGGCCTTTGGTCTTATTGTTCTGAGGAGCAAAGCTAAGCCTAGGGTCCAGAGGATGGACCCTGCATTAGTAGCGGAGGTGGGGCAAGAGGGTAGAGCATACTGTCACCTGGGGCAGTGACACGGTGTGACCGCAGTGGTGGGGAAGGAGCTGGTACTTAATTGGATGCTCTAGTAAACAAGGGATGCATGCAAATGCTCTGTAGAGTGTCTAGCACATAGTACTATTATATTTATATGTTTATCATTATAATGTATTAATTACATAATCATTAAGAATATGGCTCATGCCACATTATATATTGTGTGTCAATTTAAGAACACAGATCTTTTATTGTTGTCATTGTTGACTCTGCTAAAGGATTCAGTGACCTTAGAAGGCCTCCCACAGTGAAGGTTCCGCCCTGGTCACTCAGCAGACACCTCATTGCTGGTGGCCATGTCCAAGAACAGCACACCTGCGAGTCGGCTGGTGTAAGTCTTCATTGCTGGGGATGAGGAGGGATAGTTTGATCCCTGCTAAGAGGAGTCCCAGTTGCGGGGAGGAGGTGTCATCAACCCCGAGTTCTTACCAACTCTTCTACCTCCAGAGCCTTCCTGGATTTTGCTTTTCCCAGGGGAGTTGGTCTCTGTGACCAAGGAACCCAGCCCCAGGTTGACCTGCAGAAGGTAGCCAAAGAAAGCGTGGTAAGCTGTGGTGTCAGCAAGGGCCTCAGCTGGGAAGTGCTCCTGAGTAGCACACTGAAGGTGGGTACAGCTGCAGTAGGAAGAGAGAAGGGGGAGGGAATATGCCCAGCGGAAGCCCAGAGGTAGTTCTCACATTTCAACACAGATCGGGAAGGACCTCTTCCTCTGTGTACATTCAGCATTTTGCAACCCAACCAAATATGTTGAAGCCATGCTTCGCTTCCCCCTGCGGACAAAGCAGTACTGTGGTCTTTGGACACAAGATTTACTCCTGACTTGCTGTGTGCCTTTAAATCGGCCACTACCTCTCTGACTTTGAAAATTGGGGAACCGAAAGCAGCCTGCGCAGCTTGTTACCTACCTGTTGGCCACAGGAGCCTGTGGATGAGATAATGTTTGTAAACTTCAGGCTGAGAAGAAAAGGCCCTGGAAACAGAGGAGAGAAGGAGGTTCCTGAATGTATGGCTCCTTTGGATGGCTGCCCTCCATTCCTAAAGGAACAATTTATTAATCATATACTGTGTGTCAACTTAAGAAGACAAATCTGTGGTCTCTCTGCACCACTGAGCCAACTGAAAGGGACACTGAAAGGCACTTTGTGATTCACAGATTCTGTCAAGGACCCTGGATGGTCTTGTCTGTACAAAGACACTTCAGAATTCGGTCAGTGCGTGTGGGACGCCTCCCAGAATGCAAAGATGTTGGGTACTGGCTGCCTAGCCATGGCCACTATGCGAAGCACTGTGTGTGATGTGCCTCAAAGGACCACCATTCAAGCCATACTTCTTGGACCCTGGCAACAGAGGCAAAAACAAATTGGGTACAAATTCTTGAAAGAAATTGTTTTGAGAAGGCAGAGGTTGGGTTCAGGCAGAATTTCTTGCAGGGATCATTCTGGCTGAGTGGCATTTTGATAGACTTGCAGCAACTCAGGAACAGTACAAGCAGAGAGGAAAGTAAACGTGACCCGGAGAGCTGCGCGATAAAGACCCAACGATGACTTATCAATAGGTCTTTTGATTTTGTGTTTCCATTATCATTAGGCCATCTTAGGGTAGTGGTTCTCAGACGTTCATCTCTTCGTGGAACAGAGAGACATTTAGTGTGTCCATGGTGTGTGGTCTCTGTCTTCTAAATAAGGCAGGAGATGAGGTCCTCTGCAGAAGTTAAAGGTGGTGGACTGGTTAGGAAAGTGCGGGAGATGTCTGGAGATTTTGAACAGCTGTCTTTGTGGGTGGAATAAGAAATCAAATGGGGATGAATGAGAGCATTGTCTAACTTTACTGAAGGCCCAGCTGAGATCAAAGAGAATCTGCAGGGCTGACCCTCATAGAAGACACTCAGTAACTCAGTGTTAAGTGAAGGGATACCTGAGAATGACTTTCTATTTGTGCTTTTAAATTGTGATGGCTTAAGACCGATTCAGGCAAGGTATGAATGGTGAGACAAGAATTCAAAACTCAGGGTCAGCCATCAACCTCCAAGTATGCTATACCTTCATATGAGAAAGAGAAATGAAGTTCTGTTTTTTATTTTTTGAGGTGGAAACTGTATGACAGGAGAATTTTCTAAATATATCTCTTCAGATTCTTATAGTAATAAGGCTGACTTAGATATGGTACCTTAGGGGACCATGATGTTTAAAATTTTTTTTTTTTTAATCAGAAGACATGCATTTTGGCCATTGGCTCTTGTATTCAACAAATAGTTCATGAAGTGTTAATTAAGCAAGTAATGCCTAGGATGTGCCCAGCTCTGTGCTAGTTGCTATGGGTCAGACCCCCACAAAAGATGACAGTTATCCTTGTCATTTTTGGTGGTGCAAAGAATTAGTAAAATATAAAGCAGTTTATAATGCAATAGGAAATTATGGACTCCAGACTGTGAGTGCTATGGGAATCCAAGAAATGAAGGTTGTGGTGGAGTTTGGCTGGTCAGACCTTCATGGAGGGGGCCTGTCTTGACTTGGGCCTTGACAGTGGTCAAAGGTAGGATAGGAGAAGGGGAGAGGACAGTCCACTAGGGAGCAGAGAGAGTTTGAGCAAAGGCACAAGGCAAGAATGTCCATGGGCAGGTTTATGGCACCGTAAGTACTCTTGCCACAGTGGACAGGTCGTGTTGGGAAGCATAGGCTTGAAGGACGTCCTTTGGATGGAGTGTCCCATTTATAGTCACAGTCATTTGCTTTTGAGTTGGAATGACTCTGAGAGAGGTTCACGTTCAGTGATTCCTAACTAGTTGTTTTGGGGTTTGCTTTTGTTTTTTCCTAAGTACATTTGATGGACAGTAATCTACATACTCAGTACATCACACGCAGCAGCCATTCCCCTCCCCAGCTCTACCCCATTTTCTCCCACTCAAGAAAAGAGATGAACATGCAAACAATGATACCATGGGAGGACTTTGAACCCTCCCTCACACATAATAAAAAGCACCTTGTTTGCAAACCTCACTAGTCAAACTGTTACTGGGACAAGTTGCCGCAATAACCTTCGCAACAGAGGTTTTGCCGTCATGGTTGAGAAGCACTACTAGACCAGCCTTCATATTTTACAGACAGAGAAATTGCCCTTTTAGAGTGAGGGAAAGTGTGGTTTGAGGGTCTATGTCAGTCTTCAGGCTGAGCCACATTTGAGTTGCAACTTCACATCCATGAAGCTGAGGTTTGCATGCCCCGAGCTGGTGGTCGAACTGAAGTCTCGCTCTTTGTTTCCACAGCAGATGGAATGGCTCCCCTTTCTGAGTTTTAGCAGGTGCCTCTGAAAGGCAGCTTCTCTCCCCAGATACAAGTCACGTTGCTGCCCCTCCTGTGGTGCCCTGTCACAGGCCCCAGCGGGAGCAAATCAGCAAGCTGCCTTCTGTGGCATGACCTCCCCTCCCAAGAGGGTGGGATCTGCCGGGTTGGGTTGTCAATGCAAAGGCCTCCTCAACCCTGGCAACACAGGAAGCAGCTGAGTGAAACGGCAAATGGAGTGGCAAGCCCTTTAGCCCCGCCAGGATCTTTTTCTTTGCTGTAAACAAACAGGAGGGTAGGCCTTCTCCAGAGACCCAAGTCGAGGCTGATTTGGACTTCTCTGCTGTGACCTCAGGCCCCCTGTGTGGAGAGAGGCTGCAAGTGAGGGGCCTCTGGGCCTAGGAGCCCCACAGGGAGGGACTTACATAGCAAAGGCTGCCTGAGACAGAGCAGTGGACTGGCCAGCTGTCTGACTGCCAGCAAGGAAGCCTTGAGTTGTTGTCTTTTAAAGTAAATTTTAAATTCTTGATCAAAGCAATACCCGCACATGCTTCAAAGAATCAAATAGTATTGAAAGACTCACCGTGAAAAACAAGCACCCAGTGCCCACCTCCCCCAGAGGCTGCTGCTTTTAACTCACCATTTCTTCCAGTAGTTGCCTCCAGATCTCTAAATGATATGCTTATGCTGCTGTTTCTTGATTTATCTATTCTATGTGTCATCTGTTCACTTCCTGCTGTGATGGATGAAGATTTCGCCTTCTGACACCATCCCCCTCTCTCCCCTGCCCTCATCTCCCAATATAGTAAGAGCTCTGTTTTAACCCAAATCATGTTTAAAGCATCTACCTTATTGAGACGTGTAAGTGATGACCACGAGAGAACCAAGTAATGTCCTTCGATTGTAGTATTTCCTTTCTTACATGGATTTTTGTTTTACTGCAGAATTCTTCCTCCCTCCTTCCCTTCTTTCTAATATTCCTCTTTTTCTTTTGCGGCACTGTCATATCAGTTGTGTCAGGTCCCCTTGTCTTCCCAGGAAGTTGCAGTGTTAGCACAGCTCAGCCCCGAACTAGCCAAGGGACCCTGCCCAAGTCCTCTCGTGTCTCGACCTCAGTGTCCTTATAGTAAAAAGAGAGCTCAGGTAGGAGGCTAGAGACCCATCTTGTCCTCATTCTAAACCTCAAAGCCCATCAGCCCACCTCAGAGATTTGTATGTCTGAGGAGTCTCTCCTCCTGGGTGGGGCAACCCCAGGCGCTGGCAGGTGGCAGTGCCACAGAAACAGGCCGGGGATGGGCCTGCTTCAGGCCCTGCCTCATGGTGGTCCACTCACCCTGCGGTCTAGGGGCTGCTCCCTGGGGTAGTGTGGCTGCGTCTCTTGCTTTTTCTTCCCTGTTCATTTTCATTCAGCACAGTCTCTGAGTGTAGGGGCAACATCATACTCCCCAGACTCCCCTAGCTCCTGCCCCAGCTCCAGCTCTCTTTGCCCCACTCCCGCTTATGTTACATATACGCAAGTTCCCCAAAAGTGGTCATACAAATACTAACATTTTTTGGTAAAAGCTTTATTGAGATATAGTTCACATATTGTACAATTCACCCATTTAAAGCATACAGCTCAGTGACTTTCAGTGTATTCACAGAGTTGTGCAACCATCATCACGATTAATTTCCATAACATTTTCATCACCCCAGAAAGAAACCTCATACCCTTTAGCAACACCACCTAGTTCCCTCAATCTCTACCCTGAGGCTAGGCAATTACTAATCAACCTTATATCTCTATAGATTTGCCTATTTTGGGCATTTCCTTTAAAAGGTATGTTATGCTTCTTTCACTTAATATAATTTATTATTTCCAGAGTTCATCTACATTGTAACATGTATCCATAATTCATTCCTTTTTGTGGCTGAGTCACATTCCATGGTATGGATATACCATATTTTATTCATCTGTTCATCCGTTGATGGATATTTGAGTTGTTTCCCCTTTTTGTCTATTACAAATAATGCTACTGTGAGCATTCATGTACAAGTTTTTTTGTGAATATATATTTTTAGTTTTCTTAGGAATATACCTAGGAGTGGAATTGCTGGGTCTTATGGTAACTCTGTGTTTAAAAACGTGAGGAGGGGGCTTCCCTGGTGGCGCAGTGGTTGAGAGTCTGCCTGCCGATGCAGGGGACACGGGTTCGTGCCCTGGTCCGGGAAGATCCCACATGCCGTGGAGCGGCTAGGCCGGTGAGCCATGGCCTCTGAGCCTGCGCGTCCGGAGCCTGTGCTCTGCAACGGGAGAGGTCACAACGGTGAGAGGCCCGCGTACCACAAAAAAAAAAAAAAAAAAAAACGTGAGGAGGGACTTCCCTGGTGGCACAGTGGTTAGGAATCAGCTTGCCAGTGCCGGGGACACGGGTTCGATCTCTGGTCCAGGAAGATCCCACATGCCGCAGAGCAACTAAGCCCATGCGCCGTAACTACTGAGCCTGTGCTCTAGAGCCTGCGAGCCACAACTACTGAGCCTGTGTGCCACACCTACTGAAACCCATGTGCCTAGAGCCTGTGCTCCACAACAAGAGAAGCTACTGCAATGAGAAGCCCGTGCACTGCAACGAAGAGTAGCCCCCACTCGCTGCAACTAGAGAAAGCCTGAGTGCAGCCACGAAGACCCAAGGCAGCCAAAAATAAATAAAATTAAAAAAACATTTTTTTTAAACGTGAGGAACTGCCGTACTGTTTATCAAAGTGGCTGTACTATTTTACATTCCTACCAGCAATGAATGGGGGTTCCAATTTCACACCCTCACCAACACTTGTACTTACCTGTCTTTTTGCTTATAGCCATTTTAATAGATGTGAAGTAATATCTCATTGTGATTTTGATTTGCATTTCCCTAATAACTAGGAATAATAATCATCTTTTAATGTGATTATCGGCCATTTGTATATCTTCTTTGGAGAAAAGTCTGTTCAGATCCTTTGCCTATTTTTAAAATTGGGTTTTCTTTTTATTATTGAATTTTAAGAGTTCTTTATATATTCTCCATGTTTAGCAGATATATGATTTCCAAATATTTTCTCCCATTCTGTGGATTGTCTTTTCACTTTTTTTTTTTTTTGGCCATACTGCACAGCTTGTGGGATCTTAGCTCCCCAACCTGGGATCGAACCTGGTCCCCAGCAGTGAAAGCGCTAAGTCCTAACCACTGGACCTCCAGGGAATTCCCTCTTTTCACTTTTTTGATGATGTCTCTTGAAGTACAAAAGTTTTAAATTTAATTTTGATGATGTGTAGTTTTATCTATTTTTTATTTCATTGTTTGTGCTTTTGGTGTCATTACATATTCCAAAGTCACAAGTGTTTACTCCTGTGTTTTTCTCCTAAGAATTTTATAGTTTTAGGTATTACATTTAGGTCTTTGATCCATTTTGAGTTAATTCGTTATGTGGTGTGAGGTAGAGGTCAAACTTCATTCTTTTGCATGTGGATGTCCAGCTGTCCCAAAACCATTTGTTGAAAAGAGTTTTTTTTCCCCATTGAATTGTCTTGGCAACCTTGTCAAAAAATCAGTTGACCATAAATGTTATCTTTGGATTCTCAATTCTGTTCCATTGATCTATATTTCTGTCCTTATGCCAGCACCACACTGTTTGATTACTATAGCTCTGTAGTAAATTTTTACATCAAGAACTGTGCATCGTCCAGTTTTGTTCTTTTTCAAGATTGTTTTGGCTATTCTAGGTGGGTCCCTTGAATTTCCATATGAATTTTAGGATCAGTTTGTCAATTTCTGCACAGAAGCCAGCTGGCATTTGAATAGGGATTACGTTGGATTTATATCAGTTTGGGAAGCGTTGCCATTTTAACAGTGTAAGTCTTCCAATCTATGAAAATGGGATATCTTTTCATTTATTTGGGTTGTTTTTCATTTTTTCAACAGTCTTCTACAGTTTTCAGAGTATACATTTTACAATTCTTTTTGCTATATTTATTCCTAAGTATTGTATTATTTTTGACGCTATGGTATATAGAGCTGCTTTCCTAATTTCATTTTTATATTGAGCATTGCTAATGAATAGAGATAGAATTGATTTTCCTTATATTCTTATATCCTGCAACTTTGCTGGACATGTTTATTCATTCTAATAGTTTTCTAGTGGATATTTTTGGATTTTCTACATACAAGGTCATATCATCTTCAAATAGAGATAATTTTACTTCTTCCTTTCTAATGTGGACATCATTTATTTCATTGCCTTTCCTAATTCTGATATCCTGGCTAGAGCCTCCAGCACAATGTTGAATAGAAATGGAGAGAGTGGAGCTCTTCGTCTTCTTCCTAATCCTGGGGGAAAGCATTTAATCTTTCGTCATTAAGTCTGATGTTGGCTGTAGCTGTTTTTGTAGCTGCCCTTTATCAGGTTGAGAAAGTTACCTTCTGTTCCTAGTTGGTTGAGTGCTTTTATTATGAAGGAGTGTGAGTTTTGTAAAATGCTTTTTCTGTATGTGTTGAGATGATCCTGTGGGATTTGTCGTTTATTGCATTGATATGGCTTATCACATTCATTGATTTTTGGATGTTAATGTTAAACCAGTCTTACATTCCAGGGTGAATTTCACTTGGTCTTGGTGTATAATCCTTTTATGTGTTGCTGGATTTAGATTTTGTTGGGGGGACTAACATTTATGTTGCACTTTCTACCTACCAACTACTATTTTTACATGGGATAACTCAGTTTTCAAAGCATATGAGGTAGGAACTATTATTATTCTTCATATCAAAATGAAGCACGTGAGGCTCAGAAACATTATGCCGTCTTCCCAAGGTCACACAGCCAGGTAGCGGCAGAGTCAGGACTCTAGTTCACTACCACACTAAACCACCTCTAGTGAGCATGTCAATGGTGGACGTGAGATGATTTTCACATGACACTCAGACCTGTGTTTGTTTTCATTGTTTTTCATTTTTTGTAGTTTCCCTCTGCTTCTCTATTAGTGATTATGATATAAAGCTTTCTTCTAAAATATATTTATAAAGTGGAAACAAAAAGTCTATTTAGAAAAAATACTAAGTAAATAATTGTACAGGCAGTTTATGGATGTGACTGCATATGCTGTATTGATTTAAATTATGTTATTAATAATGAAGGAGATGGGAAACTAGAAATGAGGACATGCTAAGTCACCTCTTTTCTCCCGTGTTGTTGGGGAATTCAGGTATGTTCATGCATTCTTTCATCCATCTAGTACTTCCCCGGTGCCTCATCTTTCCTTGGCACCCTACTAAGGTCTCCAGGGTTTTCAGTGATGGGTAAGAAATGGTCTCTGGCTTCAGGGAGCTTGCACATGCACGCGTCGTTCTGCTCTGGTTCGGGGGCAACATATATTTTATTTCGTGGGCAAACTCAGAGTGAGTGCTAGTGGCCACTTGGAGTTTTGTATTTCACAAGAAGGATTCTGAGGCTACCCGTGGGCTCATTGAGAAATAGAGACGTTATCAATGAGCAGCATTTGCCTTGGTATGGGAAGAGGAAGTAGCAGTACTTTGGAATTTTTTCCTTGCTCAGTCAAATGCTGCTCCAAATGTTTTTTTTGAGGGGGACAGTCTAAGCCTCCCTTATATTTATTTTTATATATTTATTTACTTATATATTTTTTATTTGCAGATATAAATATACATATGCATTTTTTTTAAACTTTATTTTTATTTATTTGTTTTAGTTGCTTTCTAGCTGGAGAGATTTACAGACAAGGAGAATATTTCTTGGGCTCTCATGAAACCCAAAGGTGACAGTTACCTAATCTTTATGGCTTGACAGAGTCTTACTCTTCAGAGGAAGGAAAAGGCAGCCAAGTTGGAAAAAAAAAGAAAGTAAAGTGCTTGGTACCTTTCAAAAAGGTACAAAAGTGGTGCAGTCTAGAAGAAAGGGCTTAGAATTGGGAGTCGAGATATCCCATTTCTGCCCTAACTCAGTCACTAGTAGTGACCATGTGACCGTGAATGAACGTTTTCATTTCTTAGCAACAGTGTGTCCTCCCTAGAAAAACAGCAAAAATAACACCTGTCCCCTCGAACCTGCAAGGGTGTTATGATTGAGGAAATCAAAGTGAAAGATCTGTAGAGTTAAGAATTAAAGTAATATTTCTGATGCCTTGCTTTTGTGTAGGAGAGTTGTTGCAATGTTTAATTCATCCATTCGCTCTCTTAAAAAGAGGCCATCCGACTAGCTAATATTTCCCGAGTGCTTGCTGTGTGCCTGCTATTGGGCTGAGCATTTCACGTGCTGTAATATTATATAATCCTCATAATAAATCACTGAGGGCAGGGACTATTATTAATCATCGCCCTTTTACAGATAAGGAAAGGGAGGCTCAGAGAGGTTAAGGAACATACTTATGGTTATGCAGCTAGGAAGTAACAGATGGCGGATATGAACACAGAACTCGAGCTTACCCACCATACTTAGCCTAGTTTTCCATGTCATTAAACCTTCTGACTTTTTTCGTTTTTTCTTCCAGAAAGGCAGTCAGAAAATAACAATGCAGATCTTTTGCTTAGAGAATAGCAACCTGCATTCCCAAAGCCAGGCTCCCTTAGTGCCCATCCTGCATCTGTGAGGCCCCTTGCTTCTTGTTCAGGATCTGTCAGTCATCTCGGTGGAGGGGTGGAGGGGTGGAGGGGTGGAGGGGGTCGGGCACGGGGCCTACAGGACCTTCTCAGAAGCAGATTGCCCGATAGCCCGGTGTTATTACTACCCGGTGAAACCAGGCCCCTGAGTTTCCGTTTGTTATGAAGATGCTGAATTTAAATCTGCCATGAATGCCCCACATTGCAGGTTGCAGCTGTGTCTGGTAAATGGTGCTCCCAGAACAGTGTTAGTTTTTTTAATATTTTATTAATTTCTCTTGCAAAGTGACAAAATGACCCTGTGGTCATAGACTCAATATTAAGAATTCTTCTCCTTTGGAAGATTGCATAACAGGCAGGGCATTTGCGCTGGAAAAGAAGTACTTCTTTTCATGTATACCTCTGATAAAATTTCCGGAATGTTTTTTCTTTCTGACTGATGTGGAGTTGGCAGTGACTTCTAGCACTTGGGCTAAAAATGTCTGATTTCCTTCTCCCTTAGGCAGTGAATGATCTACAAAGAAACAGAGAAATCCATTAGAGAAGCTGTATTTGTAATGGAAATAAAGACTCCTAATTTATTGGCTCTGTCGGTCGGTCGTTCACTTATTGATTCTGATCAAGGGAAGGACGGGAGTATTATTGTGTTAAAGGGGAAAATCTTAAGGGTTATTCTGGTAAATGAGTATTTTAGAATCTGAGAAGCTTAGAAGAAACCCAGGTTATAGGAGGAAGGAGAAGGTAAAGATCATAAGTAGGAGTCAGGGAAGATGAAGGAAGGGAAGACAGATTAGAACTGGGATTGTATACATTGAGCTGGGAGTTTTTATGGAACATTTCTGACATATTTAAAATTGGAGGGACTTCCCTGGAGGTTCAGTGGTTAAGACTCCGAGCGAGCTTCCATTGCAGGGGGCCCAGGTTCAAGCCCTGGTCAGGGAACTAAGATCCCACATGCTGCGTGGCGTGGCCAAAGATAAAAGTAACATAAAATTGGATAAAAAATTATCATAAATCTCTGTGTGTAAGCATCACACAGGATTGATTTTTTTTTTTTTTTTTTTTTTTTTTTTTTGCGGTACGCGGGCCTCTCACTGTTGTGGCCTCTCCCGTTGCGGATCACAGGCTCCGGACGCGCAGGCTCAGCGGCCATAGCTCACGGGCCCAGCCGCTCCGCGGCACGTGGGATCCTCCCGGACCGGGGCACGAACCCGTGTCCCCTGCATCAGCAGGCGGACTCTCAACCCCTGCGCCACCAGGGAAGCCCAACAGTTATTAACTTTGGCTGATTTTGTCTCATTTATTTCTCACTCTTCCCCCATCTAATATGATTTGGAAGCAAACCCCTGTATCCTTTTATCCATATTTTAGTAGGTATTTGTCGAAGATAAGGACTATTTTAAAATATAACCTCAATATTGTTGTCACATCTAAAAAATAGTAACAGTTTCCTTAATATTGTCAAATATTGAGTCAGTAACTAGCCAGAGAAATTTTCCTGTTTTCTCATATATGTTACAATTTCATCTTTATGGTGGTTTGTTTGAAATAAGATCCAAATGAAGTAAAACCATGTGATAGTCTAAGTCTCTTATCATCTATAACTTCCCCCTCCATCTCTTTTTTTTTTCCCTTGCACTTTATTTTTTAAAGATACTCAGCCATTTGTCCAGCAGACTTTCCCATAGATTGTATTTTACTGAGTACCTCACCGTGGTGTGTTTTAACATGTTCTGTCCTCTATATTTCCTGTCAGATTGTATCAAAGCCTTGATTAGATTCAGATATTTTGTTTTGAGTTCAGCACTCTGTAAGGTGATGGTGTGTTTTTCCAACAGGAGGCACATAATATCTGGTTGTCCCTCATGTAGTGATGTTAGCAGCAGTTGGTGATCAGTGCCTACATCCATTTGTTCACTAGGAGTTGGAAGCTAGGGATATTTTAATTCTGTGAATATTTCTGGGGGAAAAAAAGAAATACCTTTATAAAGAGAAGCATCTCTCTCTCCTGCAATTCATTTATCCAGTTGTACAGTTGGTATAGGAAAGACTGGTTCAATGTTTGCTTCTTTCCTTTTATTTATTGATTTTCAACGTAAAAGTTGGTTCACAGGCATCCTCCAGTAGTAACAAAGGCATAAAACCAAGTTTTTGTTAAGTGTCTTTACGATCTCATGGATTCACATATATTTGATATTGTTTCAAGTCCCTTGAGTTGTGCTAACTGGTGCTCAGATCACCCCATCTTTGGCCAATGGAGGCTGCCTCAATTTGGCCCCTGGGTCCCTTTGACACAGCCCTGGTAGTCATAGATAAATAGTTGCTTCTAGGCCTTGGTTTTTTTTTTTTTTAATTTTATTTATTTATTTTTAACATCTTTATTGGAGTATAATTGCTTTACAGTGGTGTGTTAGTTTCTGCTCTATAACAAAGTGAATCAGCTATACACATACACACGTTCCCATATCTCTTCCCTCTTGTGTCTCCCTCCTTCCTCCAGGCCTTTCAAACCTAGGTTCCAAGCCCAGCTCCAGCACTTGCCAGCCCTTGACCTTGTAAAGTGACCTAAATTCTGAGCTTCTGTTTGCTCATCTGTAAAATGGGAATAATCATAGTACTTACCTTTATAAGGTTGATGCAAGATTAAAATAGCTGAGTGCTTGGCACAGTGACACAGAGTAATGGCTTTAAAATGTTAGGTTTATTATTATTTGAATTAATGAAGAGAATTATTAGGGCTTTGGAGCTTACAGATCATTATGCCCTGGACAGTCATTAACCCTTCCTGCAAAATGGGCTTAACATTAATGTACTAAAGAAGACAATCTTTTCTGTGGATTGGCAAATGGTTTTGCTGTAGAACTGAATGCCACACTTAGAATTCAGGGCAGAGAAGAGAGCAGAGGAAGCAGCATAGGTGTGGAGAGGGCCTGAAACCACCTCTGTGAGGCCAGGCACCTGCAGAGGGCAGAGGAGGCAGTCACCTCTGAGCCCCCGCCGCCCCCCCACCCCGTGCCCTCATTGGATGTGGCCTTCACCGTTGCCATAGCGTGTGACAGGGAGGTGAGTTGAAAACTCAGTGAAGTGTGAAGCGGTAGTCAGCAGCTCAGCCCCATCTGCCCTCCCAGCCAGGCCTAAAGGAGACACAGGGGCAGCCTGCGTGGGGTGCACTCTGCAACTGTGTCAGCCCTTCACAGCCTGGGCCCAGCTCTGCTGTCGCTGGTCCTTTTCTGCCCTGGCCTCTGACACCACATTTCCTAATGAGTGAGGCAAATTCTCTGACACTCTGAGACTCCAGCCCTGAAGCAGGTCTCAGGCTTCCCTGGGATTAGGGATGGGGAGCGAGGGAGGGCGCTCTCCGGAGCACAGGCAGCCTTCTCCGTGTTTCCTCATTCGAATATGCTAAAGGGTTAGAAGTTGCTGCACTCCTTATTATTATGTTATTAACCTTTTTTTAAAACTCAGTTTTCAGATTTTTGTTCACCTAGTCTACTATTTGTTTTGTTTTGCTGTTTTTTGCTTCATTTATTTCTGCTTTTGTAATTAGTAATCCCTGCATTCTCATTTTTGGGGGTTGATTTTTATCCTTTTTTAGGTTTTTGAGTGGAAAATTCAGTTCATTTAATTCTGCTTTCTTATTTCCTATGAAATGCATTCAGTTCTAAATATTTTACAATTTCTATTTGAATTCCTCTTCAGCTATGAATAACCTAGCAGTATGTTTTTTACAAATTTTCATAAATACGGAGTTTTTTCTTTGCTATAATTTACATTATTGATTTCTAAGTTTATTGCACTGTAGTCAGTGAATGTGACTTCTAGAAGGTCATATTTAGGGGAACTTGTGAGAACTTGTTTTATGCTCTAAATCATGATGTTTTTTAATTAATGTTTCACGTATGCTTTAAAAAATGAGTATTCTGTTTGCTGAGTGCTGAGTTCTTAAAATAGCAGTTAGCTCCTGTTAGGTAGGTGCTGTTTAGAACCTCTTCAGCTTCACTGCCTGGCAAAGTTCTCATCACACCCGCTGTAGTCTGCCAGGGCCTGAGACACAAAAATGTCCATTTTGGGCTGATTTGTTTGGTGTGGCTCACAAAACATACCATATGTCCAGGCCAAGGAAGACAGTGGCTCTAATGTTTTTGCAAATAAGGTTAAGTTTGCTGGAGTCTGAATTCTTTGACTCCCAGCTTAATTTCACACTCTGGTTTCAAGCTGATAATCCTTGGCTCTCTCAGTCATGGATGTTTGTGTTATGCAATAATTTAAGAGTGGAACTGATAAATATCTTCTTGAATAACAAAAACTGGAGGCTGACTTTGGCCCGTGTTCTAGCGTCAAGCATAATTTGAGGTCCTTTGCTCCTGGTCACTGTGGTTGTATGAGTGTCAACATAACTTCTCTGAGCCTTGTTTTTCCATCAGTTATGTGGATATGAGACCACTTGCCATCAGAGGGTTGTGGTGAGGCTCAGTCAAGGCAATAGACATAAAAAAGTACTTCGTAAACTGTACAGAGATCCTCAGATATCAGGCACGGGTTGAGGGCACCACGGGAAGAAGTAGCAAGTGGAAGCGGTCTCGGTGCGTGTTTCTTAACTCCCCGGGTTCTCTGGAAGGAGCCTGGACAGGGTGAGCTTGGGAGAAGTGTTTGAAGGCCCCTGAAACTCTCCGTTTCTTTCTCTTCCATCCCCCCCAGTGCGGACAACAGAAACTGCCGCCATGACCACCCACGTCACCCTGGAAGATGCCCTGTCCAACGTGGACCTGCTGGAAGAGCTGCCCCTCCCTGACCAGCAGCCATGCATCGAACCCCCGCCTTCCTCCATCATGTACCAGGTTAAGTCCTCCCAGAGCACCAGGGCCAGATGGTGGGGGGTGGGATCAGGAATTCTGGGGATCCCCTGAGAGGGTTTGCCCTGAAGGCAGAGGGAAGTGGGATGCCTGCATCTAGAAGGTGAAGGGTCGTCAGCTGATGGAGTCCCTGCTGCGCTGGTGGAGCTGAGTGTAAGCAATAGATAAGCTAGTAAATGTACACCAGGGCTGTTTCTCTTCCCTCGGGGAAGGCTTGTTGATCCGTTCTGACCCCAAATACCTTCCCGGCTGTTCTTGCTGCAGCACCAACCAAGGTTTTGGCAGCTCTGACCTCATGAATTAAATATCGCAATTTAGAAACCCCTAGAGCCTGCCTGGGTAATTACTTTTCCTTCATGTATGTGACAAGAGGTCTTCAACTCCCCACAGCCGATAATGGCTCCGGGAAGCCAGTCACAGTTGTTTGCTTTTGCCTGAGAGGCAAGCTTGTGACAAACTGTGATCGGATTGCTCAAAACCGAGATCCCACCTGGGCGTGGTGGGAAGGGCATCCGTGCAGCAGTAGTCATCCTTGCAAATAGACCCTGTCTGGGTGTGCTGGGCAAGTATACCATGTTATGAAAGAATTAGTTAGTTGGAAATTTTTAGCTTTTTAGCTGTATTTGACCTTTTGAAAGTTCTTGGACTGCTAAATGAAACCAAATATAAACGCATAGTCTATTTTAAATTTCATTCAATGGCTAGATTTATTATGCACATGCCTGAAGGTTCAGCTTATCCACTTGGTTTATTCACATTTTCTAACCCAGATTAAATTTTAATTATGTAAATATCTTTTTTATTAATAGCAATGCAGCAAAGTATTTATAACAAATAAAAATTTTCCTGTAACTGTGTCTATATATATACACATATATATACCCCCACACCTTTTTACCACGTATATGTATAATTTTTTTTTTTTTTTAACCAAAAGAGAATGATACTGTATTATGTTGCTCTATGATCTGGCTTTTTTAACTTAAAATTTATTATGGGTATTTTTCCTGACAATACTGCTATGCTACCACACTGTATTTAACCACCACATAGTACTTATAAGATGAGCCCATTGTATGGATATACTATTATTTATTTAGCTTTTTGCTGTTAATGGATATTTGGATGGCTTCCAGTATTTTTATTAAAAAAAATACTGCAGCTATTTTTCTTGTACAGATGTATCTGCACCCTCAGGCAAGTATTTTTGCAACTGCTGGATCAAAGCAGTGTACCTCTTCACCTTTTGTTTTAATATCTTCATCTTTCAAAAATTTTTTTATACAATTTTTAAAGTTATTACAAAATATTGGCTACATTCCCAGTGTTGTACAGTACAACCTTGAGCCTACTTTACATCCACTAGTTTGTACCTCCCTTTGCCCACCACTGGTAACCGCTAGTTTTTCCTCTATATCTGTGAGTCTGCTTCTTTCTAAAAAAAAAAAAACAAAAAACACGTCTTCACTTTTAAGAGCTATTTAGGCTTGTATGGTTTAAGCCTTTACTTCCGAGGCTCCCTGGGTAAACCTGATGACCCATGGGAAGCAGATGCAGGCCCTGGCTGTAGCCAGCTCCTGCCCAGTGGGATTCAGGGTGGGATTTCTTGGCGGAAGATGAGAGGGTGATGTGGGGATAGATTTCCACAGAGAACTCGGGCATTTGTTGGCAGCAGTTTATTCCCTGGACACCCAGCCACCTTGAACCTGTTTTCCAACCACCAAGTATTCCTGTTCTCTAATTCCTGCAGGCTAACTTTGACACAAACTTCGAGGACAGGAATGCGTTTGTCACAGGCATTGCAAGGTACATTGAGCAGGCTACAGTCCACTCCAGCATGGTAAGTCTCTGTGACCTTCAGGGACAGACGTGCCCCCTGCTGGTGGGGGCGGGGCTGTGGGCAGCTTCTCTCGCCAGGGGCATGTGCTCAGCTGTTCCAAGAACACTCTGCCTCAGATCCATCTCCTCAAGCCCATCCTCATGCCCCACCCATCCCCTCTCAGCGCCTGGAGGCACACTGTTCCTATCTTCCAGCCTTGCAGATCCTGCTCACCTTTGGGGCGGAACTCTATTCCCACTGTTCACTTCCCTGAGCTTCTCTAGCTTTGGGAGTTAACAGTTGATTAGATCCTGCCTTTTTTTATGCTTTATAGATAGATTACTGGCTGTGTGGAATTTTGGCCCTTGACCAAAGCACAAAGTTTCTCAGAAAAGGTTTGAAGTAACACATTACTGGTGGCCTAAATCATTCACACAGAGGGACCCGTTGTTTGATGGGTCTTTGTCTGACCCATCTGTGAGGGTACCCTTCCTTCTTGGGCTTTCATTGATTTCATCCTCATGCATCGCTGACATTTAAAGAATTCCAAATTTCTCATTCACAGGTTCTGCCTGTGGCTCAGTGGACCTTTCTCACTATATCAGCGATAGCCTAAAGCCTGTCTCACCACACCCTGCCCATTCATTCAGTAAATGTTGTGTACCTGGTACCTGGAGAGACCCTGCTAAATGCTGGAGAGGGGGATATGCAAGGACAGATAGGGCTGGTCTTGGTTCTCAATGAGTCAAGTAGAAATAGACAGGCTTACCATTTATTGAACATTTTATGTGCAGATATTTTAAATGCATTGTCTTAATTAATCCTCACCTCAACCCTTTGAAGAAAGTTCTATTACAATACTCATTTTATGGGTGGGGGAAACTGAGGTCCAGAAAAGTTAAAGTTAAAGTTACTCAGGGTCCTGCCACTGACAAATGGCAGAGCTAAACCCAAATCTGTTTGACTACAAAACCTGTGCTCTAGATGGCTCTTTGCAAACAAATAAAAATATACAAAGTTAAAGGTAAAAGGCATGGTGAAAGTTCAAAGTCTTTAAGGGGCCCTGAGAGGCTCAGAGAAAGATGGATGAAGGAAGTGGGTTTTGAGTAGAGGCTTGTATACTGTACATACACACACACATTATAACCACATATTTTATATATATATATATACACACACACACACACACACACACATATATATAATATATGGTTATTATATATACATAATATATATGTAATATATATATATATATACCATATATAAATGGTACTTTAAACTATATGTTTTTCTTATACGTGGTATCATTGGAACCTTATAATAGCCCTGTGACTTGCAAAGAGATCATTATTCCCATTTTAGGGATGAGAAAACTGAGACCTAGAGAAGTTAATAAGCAGGTTGCTCATGATCCCACAATCAGTAAATCACAGGGTTGAACCTAGAATCCAGGACTTAAGATTCCCAGCCCTGATCTCTTCCCACTGACCTCTGCTGTCCCACACAATTAGAGTTTTATCTGTCAGGGATGAGATGGAGAGCATCTGGCTGGTGGAGGCAGCATGAGGAAAGGCACAGAGGCAAAAGGCACAGAGACTGCCTGGGTTTGGACTGTGAAGTACATATAGGGAAATTCTTGGTGGTATTTATCAAAAATTAGATAAGGGGCAGTGCATAGAGGCTGTCTTCGTTTGATAGAGCTGCCATAACAAAATACCACAGACTGGGTGGCTTAAATAACAAATTTATTTTCTCCCAGTTCTGGAGACAGAAGTCCAATATCAAGGTGGCAGCAGGGTTGCTTTCTCCTGAGGCCACTCCGTGGCTCACAGACGGCCGCCTTCTGGCGACGTCCTCACATGGTCTTTCGTCTGTGCAGGCACGTGTAAGGTGTCTCTCTGTGTGTCCAAATTCTGTCAGATTGGATGAGGGTCCTTAATGGCCTCCTGTTAACTTAATCATCTCTTTAAAGGCCCTGTCTCCAAATATAGTCACATTCTGAGGTCCTGAGGTTAGGACTTCAACATATGAATTTCGCGGGGGGACACAAGTCAGCCCATAATAGAGGGCTTTACTTCATTTAATCAAAAATCAGTAGCAATGGGAATTTTTCATTGATGGGAGAAATGTGAACAGAAATACACGTGAGGAATAAGTTTCATTTGTCAGTTTTGGGCAGAACAAGTGGTAAGGAGGCATGAGTGAGGCGATAGCTAAAGTTATCTACACTGGAGGCGTCAAGGGCCGGATGAGGGCAATGGTGTGAGGGATGGCTAAGGGGACATGGATACGAGAGGCGCTGGAGGTTGACTCCACCTGGCTTCACAGTGTGCTGGGTGCTGGGGCCCATGGGAGTGACAACGATGCTGACTGAGGTTTCCTGGAAATACCAGGTCAGGGACACCAATAGGGAAGTCAGAGGAAGGGCCGGTTTGGAGGCAGATTGTATTCGTTTTCTGTGGCTGCTGGAACAGAAGATTATCACAGATTCGGTGACCTAAAACAACACAAAGTTATCTGCTTACCGTGTTTTGGGTCAGAAGCCTGGCATGGGATCTTACAGGGTTAAAATCAAGGTGTGGGCAGGCCTGCATTCGTTTCTGAAGGCTCTAGAGGAGAATCTGTTGCCTTGTTTTTCCAGCTTCTAGAGGCTGCCCGCATTCCTTGACTCAGCCCCCTTGCATCCAGCAGTCACACCACTCCAATCTCTGCTTCCATCCTCACGACTCCTGGTCTGACTCTCTCACCTCCCTCTCACTTATTAGGACCCTTGCCATTACACTGGGTCCACCAGATACCCCAGGATGACCTCCCCATCTCAAGGCTGCTCACTTAATAACATCTGCAAAGTCCCTTTTGCTGTGTAAGGTATTGTTTTCACAGGTTCTGGGGATTAGGATGCAGACATCTTTCTGGGGCCACTGTTCTACCAACACAGGGATAGTGTTGATTTGGTTTTAGGCAGGGTCTCAAATAGGGTGTACCGATGATGTTCGTGGATAATGCCAAAACTTCACTTCCTCAACAATTTCCTCCTTGTACCTTGCTAAATCTTTCTGTAGAGTAGTTTTATCAGCAGCAAGAGGCTTCAGTAGATGTTCATCTTCTTGTATTTCTCCTGCCCACTTTGGGGCAAGGTGAATTTCTCAAAAGGCAGGATAGCCAGAGAAAAGAGGAGTAATTGACCACTGTGTAATTGACCACCTATGAGGAACAGTCAAGGGTTCTTTGCTGGGGGGTGAGATGGGGGCTGAGTGTCCAAATAAGTGCTGAGAGGTACAGTCTGTCACTATCTGAAATTTGATCTGAACTCACATTGGGTTTAAATCCTGGACTTACAGAATCTTATCAAGGTAAAGGACTTGAGAGATCCTTAGTCCTATAGCTGTCAACCTAGGCTGCACGTTGGAATCACCTGGAGAGCATTAATAAACACTTATGCCTGGGCCTCTCCCCCAGAGATAATGATTTCGTTCCAGTGGAGCCCAGCCTGGGCATCAGGCATTTTCAAAGTTGACCAGGTGACTAACGTGCAGCCAGGACTCAGAACCAGTGATTTAGGCCAACTCTTTGCCTCTAAATGAGAAAACCATGACATTGTGCAGGTAAAAGTTGGGTCCAAGCAGAGCCAGGACCAGACCTCAAGTTTCCTGAAGCTCCATCCAACACACCATCCTGACCTCTACATTCCAGGCATGATTATACAACAAATCTGACTGATGGTCAGCTGAACTGTCCACAAGGCAGAGTCCACATCATTCTTGTTCACTGGCCTGTTTTCAGCACGTAGCACCAAGCCAGGGACCCGTGAGCGCTCAGTGAAAGGTTCACTGGATGAGTGAATGGGAATATACCTGCCAGTGGGCAGTTTAGTGCTGATAAGTAGACACATGTTCCCTATGCATTACTGTCACTTCCCTTTTCTGACACGTGTTCTGAAGCAACGGCAGCAGGAGACCCACAGGCTTGATTCTTGGTTCTCTGTGGTCTCAAGCACAACATGTTACTGATTTAAAGAGTTCTGTAAATTAAGAATTGAAAGTGTGACTCGTCAGTGACATTTGCTGTTGAAAACAAAACTTTAAAAAGTAATAAGCTCCAAATTAAATCTGATCTTGTGCTAGGAAGACATTATGAAATAGATACGATGTGTGGGATAAAAGATAAATCAGTAAAGGTTCATTTTTGTATCTATACAAACATTCACAAAAGAGATGGTCTAGTAATACTCTTTTTATTGTATTTTTTGAGACGTCCTTCATATAATAAAAGTCACCACTTAAAGTGTACAATTCAGTGTTTTAATAGTAGATTCACAGTGTTATACAATTATCACTACTATCTAATTTCCATCACCACAAAAAGAAACCCCCAAACCTTTAGCAGTCCCTCCCAATTCTGCTCTCCCCCAACCGCTAATCTACTTTCTGTTTCTATGGATTTGTCTACTCTGAACAGTTCATCTAAATGGATCATATAATAGGTGGCCTTTTGTGTCTGGTTTCTTTCACTTAGCATAATGTTTTCAAAGTTTGTCCATGTTGTAGCATGGATCAGTACTTCATTCCTTTTTACAGAAGAGTACTATTCCATTGCATGGCTATACCACATTTTATTTATCCATTCACCCGTTGGGTTGTTTCTGTTTTTTTGACTATTAGAATAATGTTGCCGTGAACAAGTGTGGAAGTTTCTGTGAGCACATATGCTTTCATTTCTCTTGGATACATACCTCAGAGCAGAATTGCTGGGTTATATGGTAACTGTGTGTTTAACTTTTTGAGGAGCTGCCAGACTGTCTTTTCCCTAGTAATACTCTTAACTCCCTTTACAGATTACCTAGTGTGTATGTATGTTTGTACTGTATTTAATTCTCATAAAATTCTCTGAGGTTGTTATTTACAACATTATTATTAAACAGATGACTAAATGGAGAATTTTAGGTTAAGTGACTTCCTGAAGGCCAAAGGGCTAAGTGATGAAGCTGGGATTTCAGCCCAGATATTTGGACACTGAGATTAGGGCTCTTTCCAGTGAAGCACTTACTAGGTGAGGTGAGTCATCAGATTTGTTTTTCGTGCTGTTGTTAGTTTTGCCATCTGCTCTGTATTATTTTTAAAAATCTTAATCTTAACCGTCTTCCTGCTTATGAAATAGTAAAGTGGGCTCTTATAAAAGAGCAGACACTGTAGTACCGTGCGATGTGAAAAGCGAAAGCCCCTGTTTATCCATCCCCACAGAGAGCTTGCTATTCATAGTTGTGGTATGTATTCCACCAAAATATTTTTCCATACACAATAATATACTTTCATAATTATTACTCTGTGTTTTTTAACCTATCTGCTGTACAAACTGTTTTGCTTATTTTCTTGCTAACTGTTTATCTGGGACAGCTTTTGCTGTTGGAGCTAGTGGATCTGCCCCTCCTTTCTGAGGTAGCCATCTGTCTTTGAAAAGTGTGTCCTGCTTGTAGAGCCCTTGAGTGTCTGATGGGGATAATTTAGGCCATTGCTTCTCAAACTTATTGTGCACCTGGGAGTGTGAGTCCCCTGGGAATTTTATTGAAATGCAGATTCAGATTCCATAGGCCCAGGGAGGGGCCTGAGACTCTGCATTTCTAATAAGCCCCACCCCCACCCCCACCCCACCGGGTGATGCTGACACTGCTGGTCCATAGACCACACTGTGAGTTGCGACGACTGGGAGTGGGGGGCTGTTGAAAAGTCTTGTGGCGCCGGAGCAGTTTCTCCCTGCTGAGCATGTTGTGCTTTTCAGAATGAAATGCTGGAGGAAGGGCACGAGTACGCGGTCATGCTATACACCTGGCGCAGCTGTTCCCGGGCCATCCCCCAGGTGAGACAGTCCTGCCCCTTCAGGGGGTGCCTCCACCCTGCACCCCACCCCCGTCCAGATTACTGACCTTCTCCAGGGCCTCTTACCCAAGGGGGTGCGCTGAAAACATTCGGAGAGCATCCCGTAAAACTGACACCAGCTTTTAAAAATTGCTCAGTATTATTTTCCTTTGAAAGCAGTATATGCTAACTGTACAGCACCCAAACCGCTGCAGAAAGGTAGAAAGTAAAAAGCAAGACATCCTCACCCCTCCCTCCACCACCCAAATCCCCCACCTCCCACCAAAGCATAGTCACTGTGGACGCTTTGCTGCATAGTCATCTGGCTCTCTTTCCTCAAACATCATGAATATTTCTGTGATTATTATTTTGTAAATTATTGTCATTTACAAAAGTGTGTAGTTTCCTATTTATACGGTTCTGCCGCTTGAATTTTTTACACTGTATTCTTTTTTTTTTTTTTTTTTTTTTTTTTGCGGTACGCGGGCCTCTCACTGTTGTGGCCTCTTCCGTTGCGGAGCACAGGCTCCGGACGCGCAGGCTCGGCGGCCATGGCTCATGGGCCCAGCCGGTCCGCAGCACGTGGGATCTTCCCGGACCGGGGCACGAACCTGCGTCCCCTGCATCGGCAGGTGGACTCTCAACCACTGTGCCACCAGGGAAGCCCTACACAGTATTGTTTATCACTGACATTTTTCATGTTGACACACACAGATATTATTTTTACCATTATCATAGTTATCATATTATTCTTAGGTCCCACTGTAACCAAATCAACAGGCCACAGGTGTGTAAACAGAAACCATTCCTCTACCTTGCTCCCAATCCTAACCCCAAGAGCTCACTACTTATTAACAGCTTGGTTTTCGCACCCTTTCAGATTCTCTATACCTGTATTATATATGGATACACAAACACACACACTGTTTTGTGTTTTGTTGAATAAAAATGGGATTAAATTACCCTTCCTGTCCTGCAGCTGTTTCCAGCCATCAGTTTATGGTAGCAATCTTCCCACCTCAGGTCAGAGATGTATCTCATTGCCCCTAACAGTTTCATGATGATAGTGTATGAATGCATCATACTTCATCCATTTAATCATCGACTTCTGGATGTTTAGCTAGGCGCTTCCATTTTAAGAATTTCTATACAACAGTGTGAAGAATGTCCTTGTGTTCACTACCCTTTGCTCACTGTCCAGTTTCAGTGACCTGTTAGCAGCCTTGGGTGTGCAGGCTGTGAACACATCTGCCACGGGATTCTGATGTGCTGAAAACCACTGGGCAGAGAAAACGGGCTTCTTAATGGGCCCAAGTATGGCCAGGGGACTTTGTCCCAAGTGCATCCAGAGCCATGGACAGAACGCTTTTCTCTGCTTAGGATCAGGCAGCGGCCCCCACATAGGAGTAGGGGGTACTGGGGTAGGAGTGGGGCAAAGGCGGCAGGAGGGAGACTGTGCGGCTCAACGTAGTCGTGTGTACAGCTCATGGGCGGGGCACAGAACAGACTGAAGGGGAGGAGGGTTCTGTTCTGGGGACCAGCTGGTTTCTTTCTTGCAGCCAGTGTCTGGGGAGCAGTTCTGCCCCCATCAGAATGTCAGACAGGGCTACCCCAGCCTCCTCTCACTAGGTAACCATACCACTGATCATCCTAAATGAGGTGCATTCAACAGTGAAAACGGGCCCTGTTAATAAGACAGCAGGTGTGAACCAGGACCACCTGGGCAAACCAGGGTGTGCGAAACCCCCTGTCTCCCCACAGGTGAAATGCAACGAGCAGCCCAACCGAGTGGAGATCTATGAGAAGACAGTGGAGGTGCTGGAGCCGGAGGTCACTAAGCTCATGAAGTTCATGTACTTTCAGGTGAGGGGTCAGGGTGGGTCTGGACCAGGACACCTGAGTAGGTCCCCACGCTTCTAGACACTGGTACTGGATTTCTGTGCCATGTTATTTATTCATTCGGCAAACACTTTGTAGTGCCCCTGACCCACCCTGGGGTGAGCAAGACAGACAAGCCTCTCCCTCCATATAATTCACATTCTAGTGGACAGACGAATGGGTTCTGGGTGGGAGGAGAGACTGACAATTAACAATACACAACAGAACAAGTGCTGTGAATAAAATACAATTAAAGAACCTCTGGCATGGAGGGTATCTTCGACATGGATGCAGCTTTAGGGATGGCCTCCACGGAGGTGGTGTTTGAACTGAGATCTGTATGATGTGAAAGAGGCTGGCAGGTGATGATCCAGGGGCAGAGGGTTTCAGGCAGAAGGAACTGCAAAGGCAAAGGCCCTGAAGCCTCAAGGAGCGTGACATGTTTAAGAAATGGAACGAAGCCAGGGAGGCTGCATAGTGAGCAGGGTAGGCAGGGACCTACTCATACAGGGCACTGCAGGCCAGGGGAAGAACACCTGGATTTTCTTCAAGCACCACGGGAAGCCGCTGGAGATTTCCGGTGACGTGATCTGATCGAGGTGTTCTGGCTGCTCTGTGGTTGATGGATGGGAAGTGGGGGGCAGCACAGGTGTCAGGGGCAGGAGGGCAGAAGGGTGGCAGCAGGGAGACCCGTTGGGAAGCCAAGAAGAATGAGCATTTAAGGGAGGAAAAGAGAAAAGACAGCCAAAGCCTCCTCTGAATGAAAGGTAAGAGGGCAAGCTGGTTATTATGCTTATTTGGAAGCCATTCAGGAATGCAGGCTGATGGCTTTAAGACCACCCTCTGCCCTGGTGGGAGTCCTGCCACACACTCTGTGCCCTCCACGTGTATTTATGAGCCTCATAAGTAGGCCTGCGAGCACTGGCCCAGGGTCTGCCCTGTGCCCTGCTCTGTGCTGGCCTTCTGGGGGAGGGAGATGGGAACATCTGGGGAAGGTGGAGAGAGAGCCTCGAAGGCAGAGAAGCCCAGGGTTCTGTCGCATTCTGACTGTGTTCTGTTAGTTATTTCAGACCTCTGACAACTTCCGTTTTCTTACCTTGGAAAGAATGCCTATTTCACAGGTTTTCTCTAGGGATAAATAAGGTCTGCTTGTAAAGTGCCCTGTTTGTAGAGCCCTCATTACAGAGCAGGTTTAACAAAGGGCAGCTGCTGTTATTAGCATCATGCACCTGCTCTCGAGGAACCTAAAATCTCTTCGGGAAGGCAGGTTCAAGAGAGAACAGCTACCCCAAAACTAAGTATGTGCTAAACTGAGGGCCTCCTGACAGGAGGTATTTAGAGAAGGGAGGAGCTGAGACAATCTAGAGCTGTGCTGTCCAGTAGCCCCATACGGCTATCTACATGAATTAAAGTTAAATAAAATTTAAAATGCAGATCCTCCATTGCACTCGCCTTTTCAAGTATTCAGTATCCACATATGATGAGTGGCTGTTGTATTGGACAGAGCAGGTATGGAACATGTCCATCATCCCAGAAAGCTGTGTTAGACTCTGGAAGGAGAAAGCGTGGCTTGATCTGGTCTTTGAAGGCCTCCCTTTCTCCTTTCCTTGCTTTGTTTTTCTCCATAGCACCTATCACATTCTAATAGAGAGAATTTGTTTCTTTTGTTTTCTGTCAGCCATCACTAGAATATAAGCTCCTTCTGGTAGAGACTTTTTCTTCCGTTTTGTTCCCTGCTTTACACCAGGGCCGAGAGTGGTGCCTGGCACGTGGAAGATGCTCAGTAAACACCCGTTTGTTGGATGAATGAACCTCTTTCTCTGAGCATCCTTCTCACTCTCCATCTCTGCCCCCTTATTGTCTGGTGCCTGCACGGTCCTAGGTCTTGGGATACACACATGAACAAGACAGTGTTTTTCTAGCAAGGGCGTGGTGAATGAATTCATTGGTTTGACTCACTTGGGGGCAGGTTCTGGGCTTCCCTCTAGAAATCAGCTTAGTATTTCAGCACACCTCTGAGAAAGACCTCTGGGCAGATTTGCCTTTCTCTAAATGTCCAGGCTCTGACTAGGGCCCCAGGGGAGGCTCGACCTCACCAGAGAGTGCAGTGAGGCACCCCACCAGGCCGCCGCATCCTGACCTGCTGCCCCTCTGCGTGCAGCGCAAGGCCATCGAACGCTTCTGCAGTGAGGTGAAACGGCTGTGCCACGCTGAGCGGAGGAAAGACTTTGTCTCCGAGGCCTACCTCCTGACCCTGGGCAAGTTCATCAACATGTTCGCAGTCTTGGACGAGCTGAAGAACATGAAGTGCAGCGTCAAGAACGATCACTCTGCCTACAAGAGGTCAGGGCCCCTCCCCCTCCCCCATCTTCCTGGGCCGCTGGCCAGTGGCCAGTGGGAGGAAGAGGACAGAGCCCTTCTAAGAGTCTTCTTCTCGGAACCAAGCTAGCCAGTCCACAGACACAGTGGGGTTGGGGGCCTGCCTCTGTTTCTGCAGGTTAAGGAATAAGGTGCAGAGCTGAGTTTTGGAGAACTGGGTCTTGGCAGGGTTTTCTGTCTCAAGGTGGAATCAAATCCTCATTTGCCCCACCTGTGGAGCAGCAGCATTTTCTGTGTCCCATGCAGTCTGAGATTATATTGTGATTAATATAATCATCAAATGGTCACAGGAGTCATTCTCTGCAAGAATCAGAAAGCTAGTTCAAACTGCTTATGTAGAAGAGGAAACTGCGTTGGCTCCCAGAACAGAAAAGTCCTGGTCAGCTTGATCCAGGTACTTAGGTAATATTGTTGGTCTGGTTCCCTCTACCTCTCAGCTCAGCTTTCCTCAGTATCAGCTTCATTCTCAGGCAGGCTCATGCCCTGCGTGGCCTCCAGCAGCTGTAAGCGTCCCACCAGCCAATGTAGCGACCCCAGCTCCTAAGGACGGAAAGAATGCTCCTCCTTGCAAATACTTTTGCAGAAGCCCCAAGGAGGATTGTCATTGCTCCAGCTTGGGTCATGTGCTGATCCCTCCATCAGACGCTGTACTATGTATGTGTGTGTTGGGGCGGTGCTGATGGGAGGGGTGCTCGTCCTTGGGGTCAGTTGGAGGTCAGTGTCAGCTCACAAGAAAGAAGGACTGAGGGAGGTGGAGGGGTCCGTCCTCTCCAGAAATTTGGATACAGCCACGCAAAAGTGGGGGAGGGCAGGTGAAAGCAGCCAATATACTTTGTGTTGGTTGAGGCTCAGATATGCTCCAACCTGTCTGTACACATCTCTTGGGAAGGATTTTCTGTGTCACTGCTGAGGAGGGCCCCCCTCCGCAGCCACATCCTCCCAGGGCTCCATGGTAACTGGAGAAAACAGACAACATACCTCACTGTTTTATCCTCCTGAGTGAATTGAAACCTGGGAGTACCCAGAAGACAGAGCCCCATTCAGAAATGGCAATTTTACAAAGATTCCATAGGCAGCTAGCTCATGGTACAGTATCTTCCCCACAAATTCTCCCCAGATATGGCCAACTACTTCCATCATGGTCACAGCCGACATGCTCTGTGGACCGGCTAGGGTCACGAGCAAGACAGGTGTCTTGTCTGTGTTCCATGGTCCATCGTGACACAGGCTGCATCACCTCCACCTCCAGGTCAGGCTAGAGAAGTCCCAGTGCTGTGGTTTTCTCCCTTTAAGTCCCGCTGTGTTCCCCACACCCATCATCCCTTCACCTGTAATCCCGTCAGGTTAAATAGACTTTGGTTTTCCATACAACGTTTAGAAACATTGAGGTTTTCCTACAAATAACATAATACGCAATGAAAACAAAACATCCTGCTGCCTGCGATTCTTCTCCGTGACTTACCGTGCAGTTTCACTGGAGGTCACTGTGAGGCACAGGGATGCCCGTTTCGCTCTGTCCTACCACAAGCTGGTTGACGGGATGCTAGCTGCCCTTAAACTTTCCTGGTCCTTGAGCTTCAGTGCGTTCTTGCCTCCTAATTTCAGATACCCTTATTACAAGGGTGCAGACACCTCCTAATGAAATGACTCCAGAACACGCTCTCCTTTGATGTTAGAGTCACTTGTGATGTTCAGAGCCCCTTAACCTCAGGGACAGTGTATCCGGGTTAGCTGAGAAATGGGGCCCATGAGGCCCGGCTGAGGCTGGCTGTGCTTGAGCGTCTCTCTCTGCAACACCCCGTCCCAGGGCGGCGCAGTTCCTGAGGAAGATGGCGGACCCCCAGTCTATCCAGGAGTCACAGAACCTGTCCATGTTCCTGGCCAACCACAACAGGATCACCCAGGTGATGGCAAACCCATGTTAGTCCTGGCCTGGCATCCCGTGACGCAGGCCAGGGCCTGGAGGTTGGGGCGGGGGGCCCACGAGCAGAGGAGCTCTGTCCAGATCATCCGTCCCCTTTGCCCTCCTCAGGCTTTAAGCTGCAGACTTAAGTCTCCCCTCCCAACCACAGATGGCCCTTTCACCCTCTCCGGAGTTTGTTCTCTGAAAACCTTCTAGCCAGTGTTCTGCCTCTGCATCGGTGTAGATTGAGAGCTTGGGTTCTGGAGTTAGACCGCCTTGTTTTCTCATCCTAGACGCTCCACTGACCCACTGTGAGGCCTCGGGCAAGGTCTAAGCCTCAGTTTCCTCGACTGTAAAATGGGGCTGTTGTTTTGCCACTCATAGGACAGTGGTGAGAAATAAATTAGATACTACATAAAAAGCCCTTAACGTGTAGAGCCTGATAGACAGCAAGGACATAAAAAGGTGTAGTCATAGTTGCTGCCGCCGCTTTGCCAGGGTATTCCCATGCAGCTGTGGCTCTCACGCTCTGCCTGACTTAAAATAACCTGTCTTGTGCATCGTCAATTCAACCTAAACAGGCACCAGCAGGAATGTCAGCAGGACCCAGGCCTGAACTTGAGAGGGGCCTTCAATCTTCAAAGGGTTTCCGGGCTAAAATCTTTCTCAGGGCTTCACTGGGCCTTCCCTGCTCTGTGTTACCTGCAGAAGGCTCCTCAGTGTTGAGGCTTCAGGTTTTTTCCCGGGGACCCAGCCCCACGCCTGAGCCCCATGCACACCCTGCCGTGGGTCAGTGTGTCCCTTTGGAGACAAGGGGCCTGGGGTGGAGACCTCAGGCCTTCTTGTACAGGAAATGTCTTTGTACTGCTGTGTTCTGCCAGGAGGGAGACACCTGCTGGCCCAGCTCTCCTCCACTGGGCTTGGTCTTCCCACCATCATCTGAGAAGACGTCTTGGGCTCAGTCCACACTGTCAAAACTAAGCTGAGATTACCACGGGCCTAGCTGAACTGCTTTCAGCTCAGCACTTTAAAGCACAATAAAGCACGTTCTAACCATCAGAACTGCCGGGAAATACAACGGAAGGCCCCAAGGGGAGCAGGTCCCTGCCATGGGGGATGTGCAGGAGCTCTGACCAACCACTGTGGGCACGTTGAGGAGAGGCTGCAGGCTCCCCTCCACCTGGGGCAGTCAGTGAGGCCGGGCACTGTCCTAGGGCCCAGCGGTGGCCCATCCTGGGTGGTGTGTGTGTGAGGGTGCAGGACAGTGGCTAACCGGGTGGGGGGGGCACTGCTGTTTAGTGTCTCCACCAGCAACTGGAAGTGATCCCAGGCTATGAGGAGCTGCTGGCCGACATTGTCAACATCTGCGTGGATTACTACGAGAACAAGATGTATCTGACCCCCAGTGAGAAGCACATGCTCCTCAAGGTACAGCTCCCTCGTCACACACCCCAGGGCCTGGGCTTGCCCTGTCACCTCCTTCTTATTTAAAATCATTTGTTTTTAATATTTCTTTCTTCTTACTTAAGCATTGATACAGATCTTACTGCATATAGTGTTTTGTAACCTGTTATTTGCCTTGAATATGTCATATACACCTTTCCAGACATCATTAAGGCTCTTTCTACAATGTGATTTCTTTTCTTTTCTTTTCTTTTTTTTTTTCTTTCCGTACGGGGGCCTCTCACTGCTGTGGCCTCTCCCGTTGCGGAGCACAGGCTCCGGACGTGCAGACTCAGCGGCCATGGCTCATGGGCCCAGCCGCTCCGCGGCATGTGGGATCTTCCCGGACCAGGGCACGAACCTGCGTCCCCTGCATCGGCAGGCGGACTCTCAACCACTGCGCCACCAGGGAAGCCAGTACAATGTGATTTTTTAATGGCTGCCAAGTATTCCATTGTATGGGGACATTGTTATTTAACAGATCCCCTGTGGTTGGATATTTGTTTGCTAAACTGCATTGAAACTCTGTAGAACACCTTCGTGTCCATACTCTTGTTAAGCCAGACATCCTGGAGGAAAAAACTGCCAACTCAAGGGGAAGGCAGAATCTTCAAACTTTTGCTGTATTTTGCCAAATGGGTCACATTTGTTTCATCAGTTTACAAGTTTCATTTTTTAATTGCCAAGTAATTTTTATTGTAGAAAATCTGGACTATACAGAAAAGCATTAAAAAATTGAATCTCTTACAATCTTTCCATCCAGAGATAACACTTTTAGCATTTTGATGTATATCTTTCTCATTTTTTCTGTGCTGATATATTTTCATATGTATGTAATTTACATATGCAATTTACATAAATTTTGTGCACGTGTAATTTTTATCCCACTTCATTAAATGCATTTGGAAGATTATGCAGCCCTTAAATAATGTTATATGGATGAGCTTTAATTTCTTTAGCCATTATTCTATCGTTAGCTGCTTAGATTATTTCTAATTTCCCTCTGACAACAATAGCCTGGAAATGAATAATCTTCTCCATATTCATATGCATCACCCCTTTTGATTCGTTCTTCCCCAGAACCTCCCCTTTCAAAATTCCGATGCTGGTTTGACTTTTTTTTCCTCTCCATGTCGCCTCCTGCTATTTCAAGAATCCCAGCCCTGTTGGTGTTCCCTTCTTAACATTTCCATAACATCTCAAAGAAGCTTGCAGGACAGTGTGGCTTTATGTCTTGTTCACTCTGGCTTGCTCTGCACAGTCAGAAATCCAGAGAAGTCACCCAGAGCTCAGCAGTCTCTCTCACCCCCAGTGCTATGCCTGGGCAATTACCATAGCTCTGCCCAGAATTGCTGCTTCCACTAAGTAGGTTGCTAAACCCCAGTCCACCAAGCATCCTTAGATGCTGCCATCAGATTCTCAGGCCCTTCTTTTCTCTTGCCTGCTTTTAATCCTCCCACGTCTCAGCTTCCCAACCTTCTTCCCTCTCAATTCTCTGCCTCCTCAACCTGGACTCCTGCACTGCTCGTCTCTGCAGTTTGTTAGTGAACTCAGATGCCACCAGGGAGCGCCTTCTACCTTAAATGGAAAAGTCTGGTGCACACCCTGCGGAACTGCAAAATGCAAACGCCCATCCTCTAGTCCACTCCCTTAGGTGTCAGACGCGACTTATCCCCAGTCACATAGCAACTGTGTGCTGAGGGAAGCTGCTTTCAACCTAGCTATTCAGGCCTCCTCAGGCTTGCTGTACATTTGACAAAAAGAGCAAAAGAAGCCAGCATTCAGGAAAGTATTGTATGGACTGGAATATCAAGAATCAGCCTGTCGACCTGCTTTTAGGGCACTGTCAGGCAAAAATGTGGTCTTTTTGTTAATGAAGTCACCAGTGAGATTCCTTGGGAATCTTTGTTGTAGTTTCCTTGGAGAAAGGGGTGAATAGTTTCACATCCGTTTACCATCTAGTGAGTATTCGTCAAGTGCCTGCGATGTGCTGGGGCCCAGGGATGCAGCAACAGCACCACTCAGTCCTTCCTCTCAAGAAGGATCTAAGTGCCTACATGTTGTTGTCAGATCCCGGTTCAGATCCTGTCTCTGCAGCTTACTAGCTGTGTGACCTTGGCAAGCTGTCTAACCTCTCTGTGTCTCCAATTCCTCGTCCGTAGAATAAGGTTATTGTGTAGAACTTGACTCATAAGATTGTTGTGAGAATGAAGGATGACGCCTGCTAAATCCCAAAGCACAGACTCTGGCCATGGGGGAGGACTCAAGAAGTGGCCGCCGTGATAATATATGAAAGGGTCCTCTGCATTTCTTCACAGAAATCAAATTTCTGGTTGAAAGTAGACCTATGGGTCTCTTCCCCCCCAACCTTTTTTTTTTTTGAAGACACATGGGTTTTTGTCACACAGTGTGTCACTACAGGGGATGTGAACACAGACACAGATCTGCTTTTTTTGGTTTTTTGAAACTTTTCCAGTGGATGTGACTGGCTTCTGGCTCTGCCTCTTCTCACTCTAGGTCATGGGTTTTGGTCTCTACCTGATGGATGGAAATGTCAGTAACATTTACAAACTGGATGCCAAGAAGAGGATCAACCTCAGCAAAATCGATAAGTTCTTTAAGGTCAGCACCTGGGGCTGGGGTTGGGCAGGGGGCCAAGGGGTGGTCTCTCTGGGGAAAGGAATGAAATGAACCAGCAAGTAGTGGGGCTTGTGGACTGAACTGTAGCTTTAAAGACCCCAAGAGGAGGCGAATAGAGTGTTAGGGCCTCCAGCTGCCCTGGGTGGAGGAAGCTACACTATAGAAGGCATGTGCCTGAGTCTCAGGATTCAGCTGGGATTCGGCCGGGAGGCCTTGTGATTCTTTCCGCATACTGCTGTTTCCCTTTTCTGAAATCCCTTGCCCTCTAAAGAAAGAGGTGCGTCCCAGAAGACAGAGCCCGCCTTAATTTTCAGTATATATCAGAGCCCACAGAAGCAGGATGAATAAAGACTGGATTTTACATTGATTCACATTCGCAAACGCACAGCCTCTCCTGGCCCACCAGAGGCCCCTCACTCCCCGTGCCTCTGGGCAGAATGCCTCATCAGCGTCCAGCCCACACTCAGTCCATCCCAGTGCCTCAGAGATTTGATCTTCTGCCCCAAATCTTTAACAATAAAACCTTGTGGTTTGCCTTTGAGGTTTTCGCAAAGGGGTTTTCTCCTTTGGAAGTGAATTCCATGATGTCGGTGTATTCTAGCATCAGGCATTTCAGGCCTGGAGTGGAGCCTCTGAGGTCAGACACGGGAAAACCAGGCTTCAGTTAAAAGTGGAATCCCTCAAAGGTGTGGCCAAGCCTGCGTCCCACCGACTCTTGGAGGTTAAGAGGGAAATAAGTCACCAAAAGGCATCCTGTGGCTGGGCTTGGCTTCTTTTTGAAGCTGAAACTTTTACTTTTCTCTGGAACTGCCCGTAGTGAAAACAGAGCTCATCTTGGGAGAACTGGCCAAATCTGCCTCTGCCTTAAATCCGCATGAATGAGATGGGGGTGGAGTGGAAGACCACAATCTCGCCTCACAAAGACCTGGGTTTTAGTCTCGCTCTGCCATTTCATAGCTGGGTGACTTTGGGAAAGTCACAGAACTTCTCTGAAACTGAGTTCCCTGGCTCGAAAAACAGTAATGCTAAGGGTACCTACTTTATAGGGTTCCCTTGAGGATTCAGTGGGATCACATAGGTCAGTCAAAGCCCTGGGTTATAATCCCAGCTCTTTAGCTTCTAGGAGTGATTGAAAACAGTCACTTCAGCTGTCAAAGCTTCAGTTTATCCATCTGTTAAATGGGAATGATACTAGTACTGACCTCACCCAGTTATTCTGTGGATTGAAATACTGTTTTCTGATTTGCTTAATAGACTATTTTTTAGAGCAGTTTTAGGTTCACAGCAAAATTGAGCAGAATGAACAGGGATTTCCCGTATACCCCCTGCCTCCACTCATACACAACCTCCCCCATTGTCCAAACTCCCTAGCAGAGGGGTACATTTGTTATAGTCCATGAACCTACATTGTTGGCACATCACTATCACCCAAAGTCCGTGGTTTGCAGTAGGGGTAACTCTTGGCATTGTGCATTCTGTAAGTTTTGACAAATGTATAAAGATCTATATCCACCATTATGGTATCATACAGAATAGTTTCACTGCCCTAGAAACCCTCTGGTTTTGAAGGGCTTGGCACAGCGCCTAGTGCCTAAGAAGCAGACAGAAAATACCAGCCTCCTCGCCATTACTCCTGGTCTTCGGATGGGAATCGTCTGCCATTTGGTGTTAGGTGTTAAAGGTTTCAATCACTTCACGTTGTGGAGTTTCTCAAGAAGGTCATGCCCAGCCAGTGGCATCTGGGCACCCACTCGCAGAGCTCAAAGCAGCGAGGATCCTCGAATCCAAGGAAAATTAGAGCAGAAAAGACCCTGCCATGGGAGGCAGACCATCTGGTCCTCATTCTTCATCTGTTCTGCCTGCTGGGTAACCTTAGACAAGTCACTTTGCCTCTCTGGGCTCAGTTGCTGGAACATAGGGATGGTTGGAGGCACGGGAGGACCTCTACTCTGGCTGGGGCTCTTTGTGGTTCCAGGGTCACATAGTAGCATCTTTGGAAGCAGAAACTGGGGGTCATCCCAGAGGCACACACGGAGGCCTGTCTCCCCCGGCGGAAGGCAGCCACCTGGCCCCTCCCTCCGTGTCTCACGCACTGTATTTGCTTCCTTTGCAGCAGCTGCAGGTGGTGCCCCTTTTCGGCGACATGCAGATAGAGCTGGCCAGATACATTAAGACCAGTGCTCACTATGAAGAGAACAAGTCCAAGTGAGTGCCTGCCGTAATGTCTCTCGGCTCCCCCGAGGATGCCCAGCCCGGGCAGGGGGCCGAGGGGCCACTTCAGCCCCTCCCCCCTCCCCAGAGCCCTGGGCAGGTGGATTCTGTCCAATCACTGGCGCCTGGCCGAGGGGAGCAGTGGATGGTGCTCTGAGCCCTTTTGCACCTGCCCTTTGCTGCCAGGGTTCAAAAGTGCTCAGAGCACAGCCCCGCCCCTCCTCTGTTCCCGTGGTGGCCCACACCGCCTGCAGGGGAACGGCAGGAGTCCTCCTTCCCCTGCGAAGGGGGAGGAGTGACCGGCCCTCAGTGGTCAGGCAGAGCGAGATGGCCTTGTTCTTCATCACACTGGTTCTCTCTTCAGGTTTTGTGTCCATGCAGTAAGTATGCCGTGGAGGGTATTGTTCCAACGGTTCCAACTGTGAAGCGGGTTGACGACCTCTCCTTATGTTGTTTTATAAACCACCACTCTAGGTGATCTGAGCTAAGATCTGGGGTGTCAGCGCCTCATGGAAGTTGGGGGACATTCGGCTACAGTCTTGGCCACCCCTTTGATCTCTGACCTTGTTAAGGAGGTTTCTGCCTGCATTTCCATACAGAGTGGGGCCGACCATCCTTTAGTCAAGGGTGAGGGTATTAGGGCCTTAAAAGTATGTAAATGGAGTGTCCTTGAACTCCACCAGCTTTGAGCCACAGCAGGTGAGTCTTGCCAGGGAAAGCCGGTTTAAGTCTTTTCATAACCCGGTGGCTGCTGGTGTATGAGGAGGTCTTTCAGGAAAAGCATGGAGTCCCGAATGCTGAACTCATTTCTTCACTTTTCCCTGCGTGAATTCTCGGCCACCTGAGGTTGGTTGGGAGTGGTGATGTGACCAGGATGGTGGTCAGAGGTTCAAGTGATGGTGTCCCCATCCCTACACAAGGACCTCAAAAGGAAAGTCATGCCAAAGTACAGGCATGAGGAAGTCTGTCACCATTCTGAGTATTCTCTGGAGCGCCCTTTCAGAGCTCCTTTTGAAATAGTAAATTCTCTCTACAACGCATATCTGCTTTGTTTGGTGTCCATGCTAATCTGTCCACTGGGTCACCCGGCACCGGATGGCAGAGGACAGTGAACAGGGTTGTCTTGTTTTCTCTTGGGGAAGGAGAGTGAAGATTCTTATTCATTCATTTCCTCCCCAATTTAGGATGTTCTCCCAAAGATCTCTTTCAAAAAAGTTGAGGAAAGAGTTGAGAAAGAAGAGAGGAAGGGGGAGAAGATGAGAAAGAGAGACTTTCAGAATGGCTGTGGTTTTCCTCTCCATAGAGAGCTTCCGTGTTGCCAGCTCGCTGTTGGAAAAAGAGACACAATCCCTTTAGTTTTCCCCAGTCCCGCCCATAGGCCCCCTCCAACGACAGCTTCAACCACAGGACGTAGTGCTGCCGGGGTCAGTAGATAGGTTTGGGAGGTTGCCCACCTTGCTTTTTCTTTGCTTGGATTCCAGTCCTTTGCAGCCCTAGAGAGGCTGCAAGTCCCTCCCCGCTCACGTGACTGGTAAGTACTGTGGACACCCGTTATCTGGAAAAGCCTGCGATTGGGTCTTAGGGGAGGCCAGCCCCAAGCAGGAGGAGAAAAGGCTGTTCCGTTCAGCCTGCAGTCCCCACAGCGGGATTTAGCAGGCACTCTTGCTGGTAGCTGGGACACCTCTTGGTCCACCCAGGGGAGCCGGCCACGTTGGCCAAGCACCAGGAGCAGCTAGTGAATGGAAGGAGCCTGCCCCACCCAGGTGCCTAAGGCCAGGACCCACTCTGACCCCCCTGATTTTCTACCCAGGTGGACGTGCACCCAGAGCAGCATCAGCCCCCAGTACAATATCTGCGAGCAGATGGTTCAGATCCGGGATGACCACATCCGCTTTATCTCCGAACTCGCTCGCTACAGCAACAGTGAGGTGAGTTCGCTCTGGCTGCTGGGATGGAGGCCCGTGTGGGCCCAGGGTGGGGAGGGGTGAGGACCGGCCAGAAGAGAGGTGAAATCATGGAGAGCGGAGGAGTAAGGGAATACACACTGGTGGCATGGATTTTAGAGCCAGATGGAACTGGGTGTGATTCTGGTTCTGCTGCTGACCTTCACAAGTTATTCAATGTCCCTGAGCCTCAGTTTCCTCATCTGCAAAATGGAGCTAATAGTATCTGGAAAGGTTCATTGAGAGGATTAAACAATATGATGCATGGAAAATGCATTGTGCCTAGCAACTAGGAACAGCCCAGTAATCGTTAGTCTGTGCATGATCTAAACCAGCTCCACCCTGGATGGCAAGAGAAACAAAGTTCTGAACAATCATGGTGATAACACCATCTAAATATTTTTAAACTACAATTATAAATAATCATTGTAATAGGCCAGAAAATACAGTTAGCAGCAAAATAAGGTCATAAAAATCTCCTGTGATGATCCCACTAATTACATTTTTACTGGCACTGGATTTTTCTTTTCTTCCTTTTTTTTTTTGTAGGGAAGCATGATCGGTGCACAAACCTTAGGAAAAATACAGATAGGCAGAAGGAGGGAAAATCAGTCATGTAAAATCCTTCCACCCAGAACCAACTATGATTAACATTTGGATGTATATATCCTTCTGGATCTCTTTCTGTATAAATCCTTCTAATGAATATATATGTTGGTTTAATAAATATAGGTCTCCAAATTTGAATTCCCTTATTACCTGGAGCTCCTGGAAGACTCTGCACTACCACGCATGTGCCCACTGGCTCCACCATGTGGCCGATGGCCATAGTTACGCTTTCCAAAACCCAAACTAGGGAAATGTCTTTGATCCAAGGGCATCGTATTTGAAATGAGAACAGCCAGATAAATGCAGGTGGTGTGGTCATTAGATGAGTGGCCCACATTCTCAAGAGGGCTTCTGGTGGACATGGACCAGGGTCAAGCCCAAACCTTTGACTTTCTTAACTGTATGTGACAATGAACTGAATATAAGCTATGGGAATAATTTAAGTGCTGGGGACCCCTTCATTCCTTGTCCAGTTTTGGTATGATCTAAGAATGAGTCTGGCTCAAAGATATTTTTAGAATTGTACAGTTTATACATGTGTATGTACAGACCACTCTCAGTATTCACAGCAGTTATATTCTGTAAAGTGGCCGTCAACACTAAATCAGCAAGTACTGAACCATCACTCTTTGAGAAAATACAGGGGTAGGTTCCTGTGAGCTTCCGATCACAGTGTTTCCATCAGCTGGTTTTTAATATATAACCTTATTTTACATGCGCTTCTGCTTGAAGACGCCTTATGTAATATATATTGTTGATTTGTTAGCATTAAATCACAGCCAACAGCACTATAATTCATGCCTGAGCAAAGCTTATCTAAAATACATATTTTCTCCATAATGCCCATCACAGCCTCCTTTCTCATAGGGGCATAGATAGACCATCAGCCCTGTGCTTGGGGGCCATTTAAAATAATGAAATCACCATTAAAAAGTATAAGAATGAGGAAAATGGGGCACTAAATAGACCAGGAACGGGACACTTGTGTACAGTAGGAGCCGAAACAAGAGAGCAGAGAGTTGCCTTGTTCAGCCTCAGCTGGGAACATGACTCAAATTTTTTCCCACTCTGCACACGTCTGAATCTGACCATGAAAGCACTGCAAGGATTGATCTTGAGGTTACAGATAAATTTTAGTGAATAGGGAAATTCACAGATACAGAATCCACAAATAATGAGGACTGGCTCTATATGTATATCTATACACATACACATACACATATATACACATATATCTATGCATACACACAGTATACATACATACAGTATTTCACGGTGGAATATTACATGTTCAGATAGATGTTTATCTTCACCAGTGCTTTTCAGTCCGTGAGTCATTTCTAATTGAGTTGTGAAATCAATTTAGTTGCTTTCTAATTAGCATTTTGTTATGAAATGGAATAAAAAATCAGAGGAAATCTCAAGTATTGAGCATAAAGTTGTTTCGTGAAAACTGTTCATGCCTATATTGAATACCTCTAAGTAGGTACGTGTTCCTGAGTTAGTAGACAGTATGCACTTCCTACTGTATATCGCAGACCCAAAAGTCTGAAAGGTGCTGTGCTGCAGTCAACCAGGGTCGTTGTGAGTGGGCGCCTGGCGTCACACCACCTGAATTTGAACCCTCAGTCTATTACAAGGCATGTGGCCTTTAGGAAGGCACTTGTCTGAGCCTCAGTTTATCTGTCAAGGGGTATAATAATAGCACCTCCCTTGCAGTGTTCTTGGGGGAATCAGTGAAATAAGGTAGAAAAGTGCCAGGTGCGTCGACAGTGAGGGTGACAGCTGATGTTCCCCAGGTGGTGACGGGCTCCGGGCTGGACAGCCAGAAGTCGGACGAGGAGTACCGCGAACTCTTTGACCTGGCCCTGCGGGGCCTGCAGCTTTTGTCCAAGTGGAGCGCCCACGTCATGGAGGTGGTAGGTGTCGCAGGGCAGAGGGTCTGCCCCTTCCCGGCCCCCTCCATCCTGAACTCTGTTCACTTGGAATCTGTCTGCCCCTGCCTCTCTCTGGCACTCTATTTTTTAAACAGCTTTATCAAGATATAATTCACACACCACACCATTCACCCATTTAAAACGTAAATTTGTTAATTTTTAGTATATTGCCAGTGCCGGGCAGCCGCAGTCAAATTTAGACCATTTTCATCACCTCAAGAAGAACCCGGTACAATCACCCCTATTCCCTATCCCTGCAGCCCTAAGCAGTCTCCTTCTGTCTCTGTGGAGTTCCCTATTTTGGCTGTTTCCTATAAGTAGAATCGTATCATATGTGGTTTTTGTGTCTGGCTTCTTTTACTTCACATGTTCAAGGTCCCTCCATTGTAGCACAGATCAGTACTGCATTGCCTTTTATGACTGAGTGATAGTCCGTTGTGTGGACTCACCCAATTTGGTTGATTCATTCACCTGCTGTTGGATGCATGGGTCTCTTCTCTCACCCCAGTACTCCTGGAAGCTCGTTCACCCCACGGACAAGTTCTGCAACAAGGACTGCCCGGGCACAGCCGAGGAGTATGAGCGAGCCACCCGCTACAACTACACCAGTGAGGAGAAGTTTGCCTTCGTCGAGGTGGGTGCTGACTCCCTGCGTCTCCTCGCCCCCCACCCCCGAGGCTGCTCCGTGTCAGCAGCCATAGGGCTTCCTGGAGGGGTGCTGGGCCGGGCGGCAGCCATGGGCCTCCTGTGCATGCACTTCCCTGCCCCCTCCTCCCACCCGAATTCATCTCTGCCCCAAGTTGTTCTTTCAGAAGCGGTGAGAAATGCATTCTGTTCTTAGAATCCCAAAGAAAGAGGCACTCCATTAGACCAAACAGCAGGGACAAAACACGTGGCCAAAAGAGATATAACAAATGCCCAGACTGAGGAGTGGTTGGAGAACTTCAGATCGAAACTAAGATGAGATAGAATGCTGACCAGTCAGGATAGTAAAGATCTAGTAGATTGGTGATGTCTGTTGCTGGTTGAAGTGGGATGTAGACCTTCTCAGATACTTTGAGTGGCCAGTCCACATTTTACAGGCTTTCTGTGAGGGCAAGCTGATCATCTGTATTCGGATTTTTAACGGGCATACCGTTTGGCACATATATATCTCAGGGAAATAAGCCAACTGTGCCGAGACATATATAACAGACATTTATTGCCGTATTGTTTATAATGCCAAAATATGTGAAACAACTGAAGTGTCCTTCAGTATGGACCAGGTAAAATAAATAAAGGTACAGCTATATCATTGAATACTATGCAGCCACTAAAATGGATGTACTGACGTGAAAAGATATACACCGTATATTGTTAAGTTAAAAAAGAAACAGGTTAAAGGGCAGCATGTAAAATGATGCCATTTCTACCAAAATTAATATACTTTTGCACATTTGCTCAAAATGGAAGGACATAAGTGTATATGTTTATATATACCAAACCATTAACAGTAGTAATTTCTAAAGGGAGGATTCTACTTCCTGCTTTATAACCTTCTGATTTGGTTTTTTTGTTTGTCTGATTACAAAAAGATATGTGTGTGAGGGTGACGGAGCTCATTCTTGCTGGGTTATGAGTGACAGCTTCCTCTTTCATGACTCTCTGAAGCCTAGAAGTCAGAGACTTGGATGCTGCCCCCGGACCCTTCATCTCTCTGAGCCTCAGCCTCTTTATCTATAAGATGGAGCCGATTATCTTTACCCACTTCCATCCCAGCATTATTGTTGAAAATCAAAGAGTCATTACCAGAGATAATGATGTAGATGAGCAGTGAAGGCTATAAAGCGTCATACACATTAGGGGTTAGAGTTGCTCTTTAGCTGATCTCCAGGCTGTACTTTAAAGAACTGAGGCTCAGTGGGGTCATTTCAGGCAGGTACGTGTTCCTGAGTTAGTAGACAGTATACAATTCCTACTGTAAATCACAGACCCAAAAGTCTGAAAAGTGCTGTGCTGCAGTCAACCAGGGTCGTTGTGAGTGGGCCCCGGGCGTTACACCACCTGAATTTGAACCCTCAGTCTATTACAAGGCATGTGGCCTTTAGGAAGGCACTTGTCTGAGCCTCAGTTTATCTGTCAAGGGGTATAATAATAGCACCTCCCTTGCAGTGTTCTTGGGGGAATCAGTGAAATAAGGTAGAAAAGCGCCAGGTGCGTCGACAGTGAGGGTGACAGCTGATGTTCCCCAGGTGGTGACGGGCTCCAGGCTGCACAGCCAGAAGTTGGATGAGGAGTACCACGAGTTTAAAATGTAAATTCATTAATTTTTAGTATATTGCCAGTGCTGGGCAGCTGCAGTCAAATTTAGAACATTTTCATCACCTCAAGAAGAACCCGGTACAATCACCCCTATTCCCTATCCCTGCAGCCCTAAGCAGTCTCCTTCTGTCTCTATGGAGTTCCCTATTTTGGCTGTTTCCTATAAGTAGAATCGTATCATATGTGGGTTTTGTGTCTGGCTTCTTTTACTTCATGTTTTCAAGGTCCCTCCATTGTAGCACAAATCAGTACTGCATTCCCTTTTTTTTTTTTTTTTTTTTGCGGTACGCGGGCCTCTCACTGCTGTGGCCTTTCCCGTTGCAGAGCACAGGCTCCGGACACCCAGGCTTAGTGGCCATGGCTCACAGGCCCAGCCGCTCTGCGGCATGTGGGATCTTCCCGGACCGGGGCACGAACCCACGTCCCCTGCATCGGCAGGCGGACTCCCAACCACTGCACCACCAGGGAAGCCTGCATTCCCTTTTATGACTGAGTGATAGTCCGTTGCATGGACTTACCCCATTTGGTTGATGTGTTCACTCACTGATGGTCGTGTGGGTCTCTCCTCTCTCCCCAGACAGATTGTAATCTCACTTGGCATTGAGCTGAGTGGTCCTGACCTCCTGGCACTTCCACTGCAAACAGTCAGCCTGGAAGACAGTTGCCCAGTCATCACTGGGCGAGAAAGTCCTCCTCAAGCCTATTTATATAAAATTAGACTTTCAGTCAAAGAGGACATACAACTTTGTAAAACTGTTTATACCTTTCTTTCTTTAATAAAAGCAATGCGTAGGCACCATAGGTAGTTTAGGAAATGCTCCTCTCAACCCCACTCCTACACTCACCTTCCCACAGTCTCAGAAAATCATCCAGCTACAACCACCAGTGGCATTTTCTGTATTTCCTTCTAGTCCTTACTTTACATTGAGAGTTTTTATAGTTTTTATTTTGTTAGTAAACCATGTAAAAATAAATTTAAGAAAAGTAATTCTGGGGGGGGCGGTGGTGGTGGTGGGATGAATTGGGAAATTGGGATTGACATATATACACTAATATGTATAAAATAGATAAGTAATAAGAACCTGCTGTATAAAAATAATTAAATTAAATTTTAAAGAAAGAAAGAAAAGTAATTTTACGTGGCATTAAACAACACTAAAACAAGGCAAAAATATTACAGTAACCTGCACCACCTCACTCCTCCCTGAGTCCCAAAATAGGAAACATCTTTTCACCTTGTCAAGCTATTTCTTCTGGTATTTATCTCTGTACTTCCACTAACAGCCTGATGGGGCTGTTCCCTGGTTTTTCAATTCATGGCATTTTCTATTGATTTCGTACTTTGGGAGAAAACAGTTTAGTTCTTTCATCTCTACCTCCCATTTCCACCCCCAATACACCCAATTCCTTTCTCCCATCTTCCCAAAGGGGCAAGTTAACACTTTTTGGTTAAATTAACGGTTGCTCTACATTACTATAACTGAGTAACTGTTCATTGCTGAGTCATGTGGTCTAAGATGAATACATCTCTTTTCTGGCACAGCTTTTGCCTTTTTGTTTGATAAGTTTTCTATGATCCAATAAAAAAGGAGCCCTCAAACATACCAATGTAAAACTTCCTACAAAAGAGCTAATCACAGTCATTATTTTATGAATTTTATTACTCTTTTTTTTCTTGGAGCCATTCCCGCTGAAGCCCCTTTTCCTTCTCTCCAATCTGAACTGATTTGTCTCTAGATCTGTTGTTCAGTTACTGATCTGAGATATCTCATCATCATTACCCTGGGATTCCCTTTGTCCCTCTCCTGTATTGGACCCCAGGGCTGACTCTCTCTTTATATTGGTGGAGTATATCCTCCAAAGCTTTCTAAGAAAGGGATTATGGAGGAAAATATTTCTGAGATCTTGAATATCTGAAAATGTTTTACTTCTAAACTCACTCATAGTGAGTGGCTAGAGAGTTTTAAATTGTAAATAATTTTTTCCCAGAATTTTGAAGGTATTATTCCATTGTTCTCTAGCTTTTAGTGTTGCTGCTGAAAAGTTGGATTCTAGTCTAATCCCTGTTTCCTTGTTATTTTTTCCTCTGTATAATTTTTTAATAATCGCATTATTGAGATATAATTTATAAATAAACAAATTCACCCTTTAAAGTGTACACTTATTTTTAGTATATTCAGAGCTGTGAAACCATTACCACTGCCTAATTTTATAACATTTTTGTTATCCCCCAAAAAAAACCCATACCCATTAGTGGTCATTTGCCATTCATCCCTTTCCCCACCAGCCTCTGGCAACCACTAATCTACTTTCTGTCTGCATAGTTTTGCCTCTTCTGGAGATTATATTTAAATGGAGCCATATAATATGTGATCCTTTGTGACTGGCTTCTTTCACTTAGCATGATGTTTTCAGGGTTCATCCATGTTCTAGTATATATCAGTACTTCATTCCTTTATGATTGAATAATATTCCATTGTATGAATATATCGTATTTGTTTATATATTCACAAATTTGGGTTGTTTCAACTTTTTGGCTATCATGAATATGCTGATATGTGCATTCATGTACAAGTATTTGTGTGGAAATATGTTTCATTCTCTTGTGTATATACCTAGAAGCAGAATTACTGGGTCACGTGGTAACCCTACGTTTAAAAATTTGAGGAACTGTAAAAACTGTTTTCCAAAGCAGCTGCACCATTTTACATTTTCACCAGCAGTGTGCGAGAGTTGCAATTTCTTCATATCCTTGTCATCACTTATGGTCTTTTTTATTTTAGCCATCCTAGTTGTGAAGTAGTTTCTCATGGTGGTTTTGACTTGCATATCCCTAATAACTAATGATATTGAGCACCTTTTCATGTGCTTATTGGCCGTCTGCATAGCTTCTTTGGAGAAATGTCTGTTCAGATTCTTTGCCCATTTTATTTTAGGTTATTTGTCTTTCTATTTTTGAAGTATAAGAGTTTTTATATATTCTGTATCAGAAAAAGCTAATTAATTTGCCATGGTTACCAGGAAAATAGGGACTGTTTTCTAAAATGCAGACAAATTTATGAGCCAAAATGAAAAAGAGGAAAAAATTTTATTATGCATCTTGTTTCCCAGAACTGGTATATTTAAAAATATATCAATATTCAAACACCAAAAGAAAGAGTTTTTATATATTCTGGATACAAGTCCCTTATCAGACATATAATTTGAAAAAATTTTCCTCCATTCCATGGATTGTCTTTTTACTTTCTATATGGTATCCTTTGAAGCACAAAAGTTTTCAATTTTGATGAAGATCCTTTTATTTTTCCTTTTGTCACTTGTGCTTTTGGTGTCATATCTAAGAAACCATTGCCTAATCCAAGTTCTCAAAGATTTACTCCTATGTTTTCTTCTGAGATTTTTATAGTTTCAATTCTTACATTTAGATCTTTGGTCATTTTGAGTTAATTTTTGTATATGGTGTGAGTAGGGGTCCAACTTCATTCTTTTGCATGCAGATGTCCAGTTGTCCCAGCACCAGTTGTTGGAAAGCGTATTCTTTCTCCATTGAATTGCCTTGGTACTCTTGTCAAAAATCAATTGACTCTAAATGTAAGGGTTTATTTCTGGGCTTTCAGATCTCTTTCATTGATCTATATGTCTTTCTATATGCCAATACCATACCATTTTGATTACTGTAACTTTGTAGTAAGTTTTGAAATTAGGAAATGTGAGTCTAACTTTATTCTTTCATTTTCATCTGTAGAATCTTACAGTCTCATCTCTTTATCACAGTTTTTCTGAAGTTTCACTGTAAGGCATCATGATAAGGGCCTTTTGCATTCATTGTTTGGGACACTAAATAGGCCATTGCAGTGTGGAAATACAAGTTCTGTAGATCTGGGAAATTTTCTTGAATTTTAATTTTGATAATTTCCTCCTCTCTGTTTTCTCTGTTCTGTCTTTCTAGGTTTTCTATCTATCAGATGTTGGATGCCCAGGAGTTAGTGTCTAATTTTCCTATCTTTTCTGTCTTATTGCATATCACTTATTTTTGTTTTGCTTTATGGGATATTTCCTTAATTTCAGTTTTCAACTCTGTTAGTATTTTTTATTTTGCCTATAATATTTTAAATGTCCAAAAGCTCCATCTTGTTCTCTGAATGTTTCTTTTTTTTTTAATCGCACCCAACTCTTGTGTCATGAATGTGCTCTCTCCACGAGAATATTATTGTTTTTTTCAATGAGCTTTACTAAGGTATAATTTACGTTTGGTAAGCTGCATCCATTTAAAGTGTATAATTCACAAAGTTTTGACAGTTGTATATATACCTGTGAAACCAAAAACACAAGATGCAGAACATTTTCGTCTCCCTTTAAGACTTCATATGCCATTTGCAATCCATCCTTCCCTCCATCCTTGGCCCTAAACAATCACATTTTTTGTCACCATAGATTTGTTTTCATTTTCTAGAATTTTATTTAAGTGGAATCATATAGTATGTATTTTGTGCGTGTGGCTTTTTCACTCAGCATAATAATTTTGAGATTCATCCACATTGTTTCTTGTATCAATAGTTTGTTTCGTTTCATTGCTGAGTATTTTTCCATTGCGTGGCTATTCTACAATTTGTGTATCTATTCAATTGTTGATAAATATTGGGCCATTTCCAGCTTTTGGCCAATGTAAGCAAAGTTGCTTTAAATATTTGAGTATAAGCGTTTGTGTAGACATAGGTTTTTATTTCTCTTGGAATGGTCATATTGGAGGTGTATGTTTAACTTTTTAAGAAACTGCCAAACAGTTTTCCAAAGCGGGTGTACCGTTTTATATTCCCACCAGTTATATATGAGGGTTCTGTCGCACACACCCTCACAGTGCTTGTGCTGTCAGTCTTATTAATCTTAGCCATTCTAATGGATATTTAGTACATCTCACTGAGGTTTCAGTTTGCATTTCCCTGAAGATTAATGATATTGAGCATCTTTTCATGTGCTTATTGGCTATTCATACATCTTCCTTTGTGAAGTGTTGTCTGTTGAAATCTTTTGCCCATTTTTTACAATTAGCTTTCCATCTTCTTACTATTAAATTGTGAGAATCTTTATATATTCTAGATACAAGTCCTTATTCACAAATACGTTGCAAATATTTTTTCTAATCGGTGACTTTGTCTTTTCATTTTTTTGGGCACCTGTTTTTAATTTTGAGGAAGTTCAACTTATTTATTATTCTGTGGTTTGTGATTTTTTGTGTTCTAGCTAAGAAATCTCTGCCTAGCCCAAAGTTGCAAAGATTTTCCCTTAGGTCTAACAGATCTGCATACTCTTCTGTGTTTGGAGTTATTCTGAAAAATCTTCATTATTTTGTCCTTCCTTTGTCCCTTATTTCCTGGTTTCATTGCCAGCCAGGATCCCAGATTCTTTTATGAATTAACATTCCTTTAGAGCTTCTCTCTCATTATTTCTGCACTATAAAGGTTCTCTTCGGCAAAACCATTAGACTGTTGGTTCTAGTGAAAATTCTTACCTTCTGAACTATTCTCACTATTTCTCCTGCCTCGAATGTTCTATTTCTTCATTTACAGTTTGGAGGAACATAAAGGCTTAGCATCTAAGCTCATTCATTCATTTACTCATTGCTTTTCAAGAAAAATCTCTTGAGGGCCCACCAGGGCCCTGGGCCCCAGGGATGGAGCCTACACAGCATGCCAGGCCTCACCCCTGCAGTGCTTACAGTCTGGTGCAGAGGGAGGAAATCGACCATGTCATGAGGGGTGTGACAAGTGTGGCAGTTGTCAGGAGGCTGATTTGACAAGGCTTTCCCCTCTGAACTCCTTTTTTTTTTTTAACATCTTTATTGGAGTATAATTGCTTTACAATGGTGTGTTAGTTTCTGCTTTATAACAGAGTGAATCAGCTATACATATACTTATATCCCCATATCTCCTCCCTCTTACATCTCCCTCCCACCCTCCCTATCCCACCCCTCTAGGTGGTCACAAAACACCGAGCTGATCTCCCTCCCCTCTGAATTCTGAGCTAATCTAGAAGTTAGCACTTGAGGCTGATGGGGGCCAAAGGATCAGGTTTGGTAAAGCTGGACCAGAGAATGTGACTTCACTCAAGGCCACACCAGGCTTCCTATTCCTCCCGCATCCCATGAAACTTCCCACTGGGAAACAGGCAAAGCAGCTGCATAAATATACACCTCCCATCCTCGGGATGGGGAGGGGTGATTACCGCAAGGACAAGACAGGCACCCAGACGAGAGGATACACCCCACAGGCAGACAGATCCCAAGTGAGCACCAAGGTCAAAGTGACGCTACACGCATCCTAGTTACCTGTCTCCCCACCTCTGCGGACAGATAAGTGAGTTAAGGGGCTAGGGAGGAGGTAAATAGAAGGGCAGAAGCCTTTCCCCACAAGACTTCTATAGGAATCCTATTTTATGGACTCAAGCAGCAACTGGCCAAATCACTTCAAAAGCAAGGATTGTAAAGATTCTATAGAAAGAAGTTCTATTTGATATTGTCTGTGGGTACATGGGATGTGGAGAGACCTCTCAAAGTCAGAGTGCTACTCAAAACATGGTCCATGGACCAGCTGCCAGTCGTCACCAGTCAGCGGCAAGATGGGGGCCGGTGCCAGAATGAAAATCAGCTGATGGTGAGGCACACGCGCAGCATGTGGCTGACATCTTTGCTCTGTAGCAGCGCTTCCTTGATGAGGGAGGCGGAGTGCTGATTTCTCTTTTGGCACACGTTTCCACCCAGCCGTGAACTGACACTCTGAGTAGCACTCGCTGGCCTCGTGCTTCAGGATGTCTCCTCCAGCACCCCCCCGGAGATGTGGTGAGGGTACCGGGCAGACGGGTATGCCAAGGCACGGTGAGCCTGACCTCGATCTGTGCCTGGCCAGGTGATCGCCATGATCAAAGGCCTGCAGGTGCTCATGGGCAGGATGGAGAGCGTCTTCAACCAGGCCATCAGGAACACCATCTACGCAGCCCTGCAGGACTTTGCCCAGGTGACCCTGCGTGAACCCCTCAGGCAGGCAGTGCGGAAGAAGAAGAATGTCCTCATCAGGTGGGTCTTCAGATGGCCTTTTCCAGGGGGCCACATCCAAAATCGGGGGTGCTGGGTGCAGGCCACAGAGGACGTTCCCAGATCAGTCAGCTTCCAGGGAAGTGTCTGAACACAAACGGACCTTCCAGTGAGTTCCAGCAAGTCCTATGAGGCCCTTTCAGGAGATTGGACGTTTGGGATGAATTAAGCCTCCATCTCTGGGTTTGGAGCCCATATCCACCACTGTCTAGCTGTGTGAACTTAGTCATGTTACTTACCTTCTCTACACCTCAGTTTCCCTCATTTGTAAACTGTGGATGATGATGGTACCTACTCCCTAGGCTGTTGGGATGATGAAATGAGATAATCTGTGTATAGACCTAAGCACACAGCAGCATGGAGTAAGTGTGCCACAGATATAAGCTATTATTCAAGTTTTAAATATACAGAGATTTAAATGGACTAATGAAACTGTCCTATAAGCAAAAAGAAAACTAGCCATCCTTCATTCAGGTTCTCTCCCACTGTGTGGCCTCAGAGCTGAGTTCTCAGACAGCCAGTGGGCCTCAGAATCACCGGGGCACTTGTAAAATGCAGACCTCTGGGCTGCACCTCCAATCTGTTAAGCCAGCATCCCTGGGGCCCTGGAGTGAGCATGTTTCACAAGCATGCCGGGAGTTCTAAGGCACATGGTCCTGGAACACCATGGCCTCTAGAAACAGGCTTGCAGTGCCTCTTCCCAGCTGGTCTGAATCCAGGTTCTTCCTTCCCCAGTGTCCTACAGGCAATTCGGAAAACCATCTGTGACTGGGAGGGAGGCCGAGAGCCCCCCAATGACCCGTGCTTGAGAGGGGAGAAGGACCCCAAAGGTGGATTTGACATCAAGGTGCCCCGCCGTGCCGTGGGGCCCTCCAGCACACAGGTAAGCGGCTCCAGGCACAGGCCAGCTCTGCTGACTCAGAGGCCAGCCAGGCTATGGTAGGTCATCCTGGCTGGACCATGGGGCAGTGGGGCTGGGGGTCCTCAGGCAGGAGGGGCAGGGTCAAGCGGCTGCTCTAGTCTTATTCTGCCATCTTGTTTTGATATAAGAGGGAGGACCACTGACTTAAGATTCAGGAGACCTGGATTCTAGTCCTAGATACCTGTGTGACCTCGGGCACGTTACACAGATCTCTTTGTGCCTCAGTTGTCTAATCTGGCAAATGGGGGTAATACCAGGACCGGCTGTCCTAGCCCTGTGAAGTACAGGTTCCAAAGTATAGGAGAAGTTTAAAGTGAAATCTGTATGCATCTATCCTGTCCCTGGTTAATGAGCGCTGACCCCGGCTTCCCCTGTAGTGATGTCCTAGCTTGGGAATTCCTAAGTTCTGCCTCTGACTTGCTGCGGGATCTTGGGCAAGTGCCTTGACCTCTCTGAGCTCTGGTTATCTTCTCTGTTAAATGAAAACTTTGGATGAGATCACGTTACTGACAAAACACCGCTTTTGTTATTCCCCGTACCCCCCGCCACCAACATCACAAGTATCCAAAGCCCTCAACCACTTAGAGAAAGTCTAATAATCAGAGATATTCAGAGTTGCCAACCGGAGCTTTTTCAACAACGAGAGGTTGTCTGTGGCTTATCCAAAGTAGTCGGTAGAATTACAGAAAAAAAAGTAAAGAACCTAGGCATCTCAGTTAAATTCTTGCCCCCTACTTAAGGATAAATAGTTTCTGGTAGGCTTTTTGAGCTATTGAGAAAAAGCATATGGACCCATTATAGCTTTTAAAGGTCTTACAGGCCCCCAAAGCCCCAGGCTGGGAACTCCTGCTTCACATGACCTTTAAACCTCTCTCATCTCTGAAATCCTGATTCCTTGAATCATCTGAGATGAGCCATCTGAGGCCCACCCCGGACGCTTCTCACTGTATGTGTGTCTGTGTCTGGGCACGGGGTGGGGGCAAGGAGGCAGCACCCGGGAGAGCTGGGTTCTCAGCACTGGCATCGTAGCTTCCCTTGGCCCGCAGCTCACAGACCCCTTTGCACTTTTCTTGCCTGCTCGAGAGACATGGAACTTCTCAAGGAAGCTTGTACAGACAGTTCTGTGTCATGCCAAGGGCCAGAGACCTTTCCAGTCCAGAATGGCTTGGAGGGGCTGAGCAGGGCTTCTGGGTGTTGCTTCCAGGCGAGGCAAAAGAGAAACAGGAAAGGAGGAGGTCGCAAAAGGGGGCCAACAGGCAGAGAATGAGAGAGGGGTGCGGGGCAGGGAGGGAGAACGGAGCATTTATAAAGATAATATGAGAAGGAGTGTCACCAACAGTTAGGCCCCCCGACACCCCCAAGTCATGTTAGGGTGGCACAGACACACTTGATAGACTCCTAGACAGTCAGCTTGGAAGAGCCCTTAGAGACAAACTAGTCGCAAACTAGTTCCTCCCCCTATTTTGCAGATGGGGAAACTGAGGTCCAGAGAGGGGAAGTGACTTGTCCAAGTCACAAGGTGAGTTTAGATGGAGGTGGGACGAGAACCAGGTCTCCTGACTCCCACCCTGGGGCTCTGTTAGGGCCTTGGGAGCACAGTAGACATGGCATCTGGCAGAGCTGGGAGGTTACTGTTCTGGTGAATTAAATGCTTTGTTTAGTAAAAGTAGGTGGGGAAAACGTTTCCCCTCTTAGGGATGAAATGGTTTTTCAAATCGTTAGAATTTGGTACCAATCAGTCGACACCCGCACAGACTGGATTGAAGACTCCTCTCTTGGAGGCCTCCAAAGGCCGTCATTAGAGCAGTGCCTCTCGAGTCTTAGGGATGGTCAGCCGTGCCCACCGACAGGGTTGCAGAGGGTGGGCTGCCTGATAAACCAGCAGCCCCGTAGTTCCTTCACCACAAAGGAAAGTGCTGTGCCAGGGATGGCGTGCCACTCCTTTCTGTGGCCGTGCTGCCCAGCCCAGGCCAGGCGCGTGGTGGGTGTGGTCCTAGAGAAGATCAGAGGCGGCCAGCATGGACGTGGTGGCAGAGGGAGGTTGGAGCATCTCAGAGGTGGTCGGCAGATGGCCTCTAGCAGTCGTGGCGGCTTTCCCACCGTATACAATACCTCTTGCTTTTCTCTCTCTCTCTCTCTCTTCTCTCTCTCCCTCTTCCCTGTCTCTCCTGCCCTCCCATTCCCTCCTCCTCTCTCCTATCTATGTCTTAGGCCTGCCAGTGGTCCCCGCGGGCTTTGTTTCACCCCACTGGTGGCACACAGGGCCGAAGAGGCTGCCGATCCCTGGTATAACACCGCCTGGCTGGGTTGGTTGGGTACCCTTCTCCAGGAGGCAGCAGGAATGGACTAGCCTGGCTGTTCACGGCCGCTTCCAGCCCTAAGATTCAAAGACACATGATGTGGAAAGATGTAGATTAGCACTTGCGCCCTTTGCACTTAAGGCTCTCTGTAAGCAGGAGTTAATTGTCTAGTAGGCCTCCTGTGTAAGTACCGATCTTCACCTGCTATCCACCCAGCATTTCGGCAAGCTGTACCATGCAGCTGATACCTGCAGAGGCGCTGTCCCTCGGTCTTGAGGGTCGGAAACCTGAGGTGGTGGGGGGCTTGCTCTGATCCTACCCCATTTCACAGTTCCTTGGAATGTCAGAGCTGAAAGGGACTGGTTGGAGAAAGCATCTGGTGCAACCTCCTCACGTTAGCAGATAAGAAAACTGAGGCCCAGAGTGGGACTTTGTTGCCCAAGGTCACACAGAAAGTCAGGGGCGTACCTAGCCTTGAACCCCATTCTTTTGACTCTGAGTTCAGTGCTCTACCCCTGGTGCCACCGTGGCTGTCCAGTAAAGCAGGGAGCGACTCCAGGGTGACATGGAATGAGGTTCTCCTCTGATGCCCACGGCCTGGGCCAAGCAGAGCAGGCAGGACCCTGGGCCTTGAAAGACCTGGTATTACCAGGTCCTCCCACCCGGGAGGCCGCCGGCCCCAGGCAGAACATCCTGCCAGGCTGGCCAGTCTCCCTCTTGAAGGTTACACATTCCAAATTTACTTCTCCAACCCTAAACTGGTGCTTCCTTAAGACAGTGCTTTTTAAGGGCAGATATCTTCAGAAAAAAAGAATAGAAACACAGCACAAAGCAACCTTTTCCCCTGGATGGAAGGCCAGCCCCTGACCTTCCCATCTTCCTTTCTTTTTCAAGCTGTACATGGTGCGGACCATGCTTGAATCGCTCATCGCAGACAAAAGTGGCTCCAAGAAGACCCTGCGGAGCAGCCTGGATGGACCCATCGTCCTCGCCATAGAGGACTTCCACAAGCAGTCCTTCTTCTTCACCCACCTGCTCAACATCAGTGGTGAGCCACCCTGTCGGGGGCAGGGGGAGGGCTCCTAGGGACTAGAGCGTCTAAGGCTGTCGGGCCAGAAGTTGCAAAGAGACGTGATCGTCTACCCAAAGGGGCACATTTTGCCACCAAAGAAAAAAGGCACACTTTCCAGTAGACTCTGGGAAAGGCCAGGCTCAGTCCAGCTATTCTGACTCAGCTAAATCTGGTAGATATTCGTAGCTAATTTGTTATGAAGTTCCCAGTAAAGCGGGATCACAAACAGGTGACACCCTCAGACACACGCAGGGACCAGGTCAGCCTTTTGTTTTTAAGCAGCAGCGCTGAGCTGATTAGTGCCCGTTGCTCCTAGCAAAGGAGGCTCCCGGACTGCACCTGGATCCCAAGTCCCCTGCTCCACCTCTCCTGTTGGTGGGATGCATGTGCACGTGGGACAGGGGTGGGGAGTGGAGGGAGAGCAGCATCCCAGGGTCCTGGGAGGGGCGATGTGTCTGTTGGTATTGAAAAGAGTGATCTTAAACAGCCCAAACTTCTCCATAGGGAGCAGCCTAGGAAGGGTCTTCAAGACCTCTGTAAGGGACCCATAATTATCACAAGCAAGGGTCATGGCTGCAGTCCAGTTAAAAGCGGGCACCCGTGGATCTGTCTTGACACTTACAGCAAGCACACTTTGACACTTAGCTAGCATGTTTTCAGGATGGCTTTGTAAGGACACGATGGAAATTGTAGGGGCATCTAAAGCTCTAAAACATCACTGCCCCCCGACACACACACACACACACACACACACACACACACACACACACACACACACACACACACACACACACACACACACACACACACTGCTGGGTGAACAAACATTGTCTTCTTTTTTTTTTTTTTTTTTGGCCACACTGCACAGCTTGCGGGATCTTAGTTCTCTGACCAGGGATTGAACCCACGCCCTTGGCAATGAAAGCATGGGATCCTAACCACTGGACCACCAGGGAATTCCCCAAACACTGTCTTCTAAATAGACGTTAGGCTGGCCTTCAGGTACAGGAGAGCAGGGTCTACTGATCGAATCATTTTCGTCAGTACCTGCTCTGTACCTAGCACAACGAAAGAAGAATAAAAGTTTAAAAAAACCCAGTAAGAGCTAAGATCTTCAGGTGCTTCTGATGTGTAACCCAAGGCTCTCTCCCTTATGCTTCCAGAAGCCCTGCAGCAGTGTTGCGACCTCTCCCAGCTCTGGTTCCGAGAATTCTTCCTGGAGTTAACCATGGGCCGGCGAATCCAGTTCCCTATTGAGATGTCCATGCCCTGGATTCTAACAGACCATATCCTGGAAACCAAAGAACCTTCCATGATGGAGTAAGAGGCAGGGTTGGGCCAGCAAGGAGGTTCCCGAGGTGCAGGTGGAAGGCAGTTCGCCAGCCAGCGAGCCCTGTTCTTTCCAGAACTTTTCAGATGAGGCAGTGTGCCCCACCCAGGATCAAATCACCACCAGATGTGACTCAGCCTTGCAGAAAGGTTCAGAAATCTACCAGCCCAGCTGCCCTTCCCAGGCTCATAACAGCCACGCTGGGAAAATTATCATCTCTGGGGATAGGGAAGCTAATGGCCTTAACGGCCACCAGATTTCTTTTAGTCCCAGACTGATTTTTTTCAGGCCTTGCATTTATTAACATCATGGACTTTGCTTTCTGTGGGCAGACAGTAAAGTAAGTCATTCCTAAGTGGAGGCTGGAAACATCCTAGACCCTGAAAGGGTCTCTTTTTCCTAACTCTGAATTTGTTCACCCAGCTGTTCATATTTCCTAAGCAAGTTTAAATCTGCCTGCCTTAAGAGAGATCATTAGTGAGCTACTGGCCGTTGTTTTTCCCTCTTCAGATACGTCCTCTACCCTTTGGATCTGTACAACGACAGCGCCTACTATGCTCTGACTAAGTTTAAAAAGCAGTTCCTGTACGATGAGATCGAAGCTGAGGCAAGTGATTGTTTCTCCTTTTGTTCTTCTAATCGTGTTCCAAGAGTCTGGACTCTTCAGGTCTCTAGCTGGGCACAAAGTGGGGTGTCTTAGTCCATTTGGGCTGCTGTAATGAGATACCACAGACTGCGGGGCCTATAAACAACAGGAATGTATTTCTCACAGTTCTGGAGGCTAGAAGTCTGAGGTCAGGGTGCCAACCTGGTCAGGGGAGGGCCCTCTTCTGGGTCCCAGACTTCTTGCCATGTCCTTATATGGTGGACGGGGCCAGGGAGCTCTTTGGGTCTCTTTTATAAGAGCACTGATCCCATTCACGAAGGCTCCATCCTCGTGACCTCATCACCTCCCAAAGGCCCCACCTCCTAATTCCATCACCTTTGGGGGTTAGGATTTCAACACATGAATTTTGGGGGGCCACAAACATTCAGACCATAGCATGGGAGATCAGTGACTTGCTTTGGACACTGACCTTTATAAACATCATTATCATGAAAAGGGACCTAGAACAGATGTTAGTCTTTCTTTTTCAGATGTTCAGGGATGGCAAACTTTAGAACTGCATGGGTAAAATTAATTTCTAATGGGTCTTTTACAGTTGGATTAATTGGCTAATAATAATAACAGTAATGCTACCTATCAATTATTGTATGTTTACCATTTGCCAGGTATAGTACTAAGCACTTTATGGACATTTTAAATAGTCTTTACAGTAATTTAAGAAGTGTATGCTACTGTCTATTTTACAGATAATAAATCTTAGAGTGTTCAAGTATCATTACCTCCACATCACACAGCTTATAGAGTCTCATTCTAGTACTGGTAGGATGGAAATAGCCATCCTGTCACCTATGAAGCTGTTGAATGGTCGCTCAAGGGCTTTATTTCTGAAATCGTCAGGAAAGGCTGGGATATGCTGCAGTTACAGACAACCACACGTTCTTAGTAGCTTGGGGCCAAAAGTTCATTTCTCCATTGCATGTTGGCTGGAGGCTCTGTTGTATGTAGTCTTTAATCTGGGACCCATCTGTGATATTCACTAGTTGCCATGGCAGGGGGATGTGTCAGGGTGAATCATACTCTGATACTTAAAGCTTCCACCTGGAAGTGACACATGTCATTGGTCAAAGCAAGTCTCATGACAGTGCCTCCTTTCAAAGAGGAGCGAGGAAGTACAGTCCTACCACGGGCCAGCAAGGACCAGAAATGGGATCAGCAGGGCTAAGGACTATGAAATATCTCAATTGTGTCATCTGGAAATTGGAATGAGAGTCTCTGCTCCACCTAAGTACATGGGATTATATAAATGTAGAATGAGGCCAATTGTCACACAAATACAAGGCATTCTTATTTATAAAGGAAAGATGTAAGTGTCTTAGGACAAGCATTACCACCAAATTAGTTTGAAAGTTTATGTATTTCAAAGAAAATCTAGTACAGATGCTGCTTTCTTTCTAAATCTTCCAGTTGCTATGGGAGTTGAAAACCTTGATGGACCCCAATGCAAATCTATCCTGTTTGTCTCCTGAGCAGTACACAAACTTGGAAAGAAAGATTCCAGTAGACAAGTTAATTGGTTGCATCGCAGCTTGGACAGGTCCATTTTCCAATAAGATTTTAGATAGTCATGTTCTCCAACAGGTTGAAAACAAAAAATCTAGAGTGTCATATGTCCAAGTGACATTTTAAAAATAAATGTAGGGGCTTCCCTGGTGGCACAGTGGTTGAGAGTCCGCCTGCCGATGCAGGGGACACAGGTTCGTGCCCCGGTCTGGGAAGATCCCACATGCCGCGGAACGGCTGGGCCCGTGAGCCATGGCCTCTGAGCCTGCGCGTCGCAGCCTGTGCTCCGCAACGGGAGAGGCCACAACAGTGAGAGGCCCGCGTACCACCAAAAAAAAAAAAAAAAAAAGTAAAGAAAGCACACACATAAGCCCTGGATAACACTGGAGGCCATGGAGCAGAAGTATAGATTGAGACTCCGAGCTCATGGCCTGCCCCCCTTTCTCTTTCCATCTTCAGACTCTGTTCTGAACCAGGAAGGGCCTATGTGTGGATACCCAAGCTTTATCTTCCTCCTGTGCCCCAAAACGATGGCCCCTTGGCCAACCCCAGGCCCTAGGGGTACACACACCTGCAGTGCAGTGCACCCTCAGGGAGGAACCCAGGGAAAAGAGCACACAGGGCCTGGAAGGGACTTGGGCTATTTGGGCAAGAATATTCAAAGCTGGTTATAGAAGGGGGGCATGAGTTGGGCACCCCACCCTGGATCCTACGGGTCCTTTGCCTGAAGGAGGCCCCTTAGGGATCCTTGAAGCTCAGACTCCAGGGCAGAGGCCTTGGTTACGTGCGTGTGAGGACAACACTGTACACAACACTGTTTTTATGTTCAGAATAACATTTAGTGTGTTAAATAAAAGATATGAAAGCTCTTTGAATAAAGAGTTAACCTTATGGAACTGGGAGTTTGGTGCAAAAAGGATTGAAGATTAATCACCTAAATACAGTCTATTTCCTTTGAAGTTATACTGTTACCCTGCTACTATCAGAGCCCATCTCTTTATCACCCCACGTTTGGCCGTTCCCTGCTCTTGCCATCATTGGAGAATTTGCTTTCGATCCTCTATGTCTGCTGTGAACTTTCCTCTCACCTCAGCATCACATTCGTACACTGACATGTTGAAACACTGAAAAGGCAAGACGGTCTCTTATTCATTAAAAACCAAAGATTTTTAAGCAAACTGGTTTAAAAAGGTTTTTAAGTTTTTAATGACCATCAACTTCTTCATTTGCAAAGCAAGGTAAAGTAAAATAAAAGGAAAAGACAAGAAATTCTATCGGGAGAGATGAGGGGACTGATATATGTAATTACAGGATGTGAAGCCCTATCTGTGGCGTTCCCCCTGGGCAGGCACCTTGTAACAGCCAGGAGGGGACCAGTGGGGACAGTGGTTCCTCAACGGCTTTTTGAATTTTGCTTTCTTTGTGCCTGGTTGAGGACCTTGAGAGCAAGAGACCAGACTTCCCAAACTTAGTTGGCCACAGAATCTTCTTTTTTTTTCCTGCAAAGCATCTTGCTTCACCTCACACTTCAGGCAGTCCTGCACCACTGCCCCCTTCAGTTGCTGAAATTTCTCTAATAAAGCCGGACGGACGCCATTGACATTTCCTGCTTCTTCTTCACCAGGTGAACCTGTGTTTTGATCAGTTTGTCTACAAGCTGGCGGACCAGATCTTTGCTTACTACAAAGCAATGGCTGGCAGGTATGAGAGCCCCAGGGCTATGTGCAGCAAAGCTTCCTAAGATTGCCACCTGGAAGGCAAGGTTCTCTGTTGCAAAACCTCCCTTCTCCTTTAGGACCTAAGGAAATCTGAGTGATTCCGTGGGCCTGGATTTGGTGCTAGAATGTAGGAGGAAGGAAAATAGGCAGATGTGGTGCTAGATCTCATGGAGCTTACAGTCTAGTGAGGAAAACAGACATTAATAAAAACTACCGAATGCACAGTGTCAAGGGAGGTTCCTACGAAGGACAAGCTAATGGGAATATATGACAGTTAAACCTGAACTAGTCTTTGGGATGGGTAACTGGAAGGGCTGTCCCGAGAAAGTAACCTTTGAGTTCACATCTGAAGCTGATAGGACTTGATTAAGTAAAACTGGGTGAAGAGTAGGGCTAGAAATTGCAGGCAAAACAAACTACTTGTGCAGAGTCCCTGTGGCTGAAGCATAAGGTGAAGAGCATGCCTCCTCCTACTTTGTAGGGCTGTTGAGAGGATTAATGTGAATTAGGACACGTAAATGTCTCATTCACGGACCACGGCGTGGGCAGGCTGCATGGTAAAGCTGGGCAGGTAGGCAGGGCCCAGGTCTTGCGGCCTTGTAGGCATGTGTCCTAGGAGTGGAACCACGGGATAGTTTCCACAGTATGACAGTGACCCAGTTTGATTTTTATTTTTAGAAGTTTGATCTTTTAAAAACATTAAACTGTAGAGAACGGATTGGAGGTGAGCAAGAATGGGAGTATGAAGGCCAGACAGAAGGCCAAGGAAGAGGAGAGGTCTGGGCATGCCAAGTTTTACAGGCTTATTGGTATTGTCAGTATGGGTTGATTTAGACCACTGAGAATTCCTGGGTTTGAGGAACCCATAATAGTACTGGTCAAAAAAACCCTGCCTACGTAGATAGATAGATAGATAGATAGATAGATAGATAGAGATAGAGATATTTCCCTTTTTATTGGAAATCCAAATGTACCAACCAGTAATTTCAAGGATTGTTACCTTTTTTCCCTACAATAAAAATTTGCTTTGTTTTGCTTTCAACAACTTGAGTTGTTCTGATGGAGTTCAGACAGGAGGTGGTATACAGATGCACAAGTGTCTGTTAACACAGAATGTGCATTAAATGAAGTGAATGGTGCTTAAGGATGTAAACTATAGAAAGCATATGCATAGGGTTTCAGGGAAAGCGCAGAGAACACAGCCTTTCACAAAGGAGTCACTTCACAAGTGTCTGGATTGAATTGCATGGGGTTCTAACAGTGAGCTGGGCTTCCAGCTTCTCTAAGATAATTTTCAAATATGCTGGTCCATTGTCTGTGTAAACAAACTCAGACTTGTCAAACCCTGGGTCCTCTATATATTTAATTTACAAAATATCCTTATCTGAAATAGGAATCTTAATCTGTATCCCTCCTTATAAGATCAGTGGTTTGTCAAAGATACGGGAAGTTGGGGGAGATTGCGAGAAGTTGGGAGAGTCAGAGAGCACAGGAGGGACAGAGTGATCTAGATCATTGCTGTCCATCAGAAATATAATGCAATCACAAATGTTGGGTCACAGATGTAATTGTAAATGTTTTAGTAGCCATATTTTAAAAATTAATTTAATACTATATTTTATATAATCCATTATATCTAAAATATTATAATTTCAACATGTAACCAATAAAAAGTTATTAAGGAAATAGTTTCCAATGTTTTTTTCCTAAGTCTTCAACATCTAGTGTGTATTTTATACTAATAGCGCATCTCAGCTTGGACCCGCCACGTTTCAGGTGCTTAGTAGGCTCACCTGGTGGGTGGCTGATGTATTGGACAGTGTAGATTTAGATGATGTCACTTTCCTGCTTAAAAACTTTCCGTGGCTTCAATTACATCTAGAAAACATCTGACCTCCTTACTGTGGCTTATATCGTCCCACATGGTCTGGCCCCTAGACTAACTTTATAAATTCATTTTTGCACCATACTCTCCAGCACACCTGCCCCTTATCTACACTGACCATTTTTCCTTTTTCTCAACGTACCAAGCTAATCGTGCCTGAAAGATTCTTCCCCCAGATCTTTCCATTTTTAGCATTTAGGTCTCTGTCCAACAGAACCTCTTTAGAGAGGCTTTCCCTGACCTCCTAACACCAAATGATCCTGTTTTATTATTTTCAGAGCACTTATTACTCTGCAATCCATGGCTCAGTGTAAAAGATCATAATAGAACATCTAATTCATAGGATTGTTGTGAGATTCAAAATGACTCTCTGCATGTACTTGTATGCCTGGTGAACAGTAAATACCATGCAGGTATTTACTTCTCTGAAATTATTTTATTCCTCTGCCTATTTATTTAGTATCAGTCTCTCTTTACTAGAACGTAAGCTCCATAAGGACAAGAGCTTTGTATCCTCGGTACCTAGAATGTTTCCTGGGATATACTAAGGAGGGACTCAATTGCTTTTATGGTGAATGAATAAAAGCAAGAAAGCGTCTCAACTTCTGTGTTGCCTGTCTTTAACGCAGAAATTCTATTTCACATATTGAGCTTTTTGGGCTGAAAAAAATTAGAAGAACTTTGCTCTAGACCAGAAAAAAAATATTTAAAAAATATGAGATAGCCCTTCATGAGTAGATTCTGTCGTTTGAAATACACATGGCTGGGTGATTGATCACCATTCACCGTCATGTTTACTGGCCTTATTTCACTTTTATCCCTTCCAGTGTCCTGTTGGATAAACGTTTTAGGGCTGAATGTAAGAATTATGGAGTCATCATTCCATACCCACCATCCAACCGCTACGAAACGCTGTTGAAGCAGAGACACGTCCAGGTATGGTGACAGAGGTGGAATGGGCAGGAGAGAGGAACTGTGACGTTAGCCTAGAGATTGGAAATCTGGACTGCTTACCATCTTCCCTGGGTATTGCCCCGCGTGGGCTGCTGACCATGGATATAACACCTCCTCAGAATCTTACAGTCAAGAGGCATTGGGCTTCCTTTGGTTCAAGTTCTAGGCTTCTCAGCCCAGCTGCCATTCACCTCTGATGAGTAGCGGCCACCTTTGTCCTCCCATCATAAGCTGCAGCCCACCTCCTTCAGTCGGGACTAATGTTCAGAAATGGGTAAATCTACCCCTGAACAGGGCCCATTATGGTTTGTTTTTATGGAGTTAGTCTCTGTTAACATTTGACCCCAGATGTAGAGGAAATTCTGCCAGGAACTAGAAACATATCCCTGCTTAAAGATGTTCACGTGAGCCTGGCAGACAAAAATAAGAGATACTCCAGCAGACCTTGCATCCTACTCCTAAGCCCTGCTGTCAGCCACACAGTGTTGAAATGGCCTTCATGCTGTGACCTCTGTGTGCTTATCCTGTGGTTCATGTGTTTGTGGAGAAGACTTGGGTGAAGGGAAGCAGGGCTGAGACTGAGAAGATGCCCTGGATAAAGAGAAGAGGATTTACCCTGGAAGCCCTGGATATTCCCATTGCTCTGAGAAATCTAAGAGAAATGGAGAATCATAAGAGGAAAAAAACATTTTCACCTCTGCCAACAGTAAGGGCTCAAAGAGAGTTTTTCCTTCAGCCTCTCAGAAGATTACAGCTATCAGTTACCAGTGCAGCTAGAATTAGTCACAGGACATTAATCTTGAGGGCTCTGTGTGTGCTATAAGGAGCCTTAGTCAGTTGGTGGAAAATCTCTCCCAAAAGGGAAGCAGAAAAAAATTAAAAAGTTGAGAATAATCCTTGGGCACCTAGCAAAGTGCAGTGCACACAACAGGTACTCAATAAATGTTTATTGCTATCTATGTAGCATCTGCAGTAATGCCCACGTATACCCCAGTGGAAATTATCCTAAGCTATATTTTCCAGCCTGTAGTCAGCCTTTCTCCTCATGCTTTTAAATTCATCCCCATAAAGGTACACAGTAGGCCCTTGCTGGGGGGACTGCTACTCCCTGGTGACTCTGAACTGGGGCACAGGACGGATACAGGAAGAACTTCAAGGGTAGATTCAGGATGTCAGCAATGCATGGGGTACCAGAGTGTGTCCTGAGCCTCTTCCTACAGTCTGAATGCATCGTATTTTTCCTCAAGTTTTTTTTTTTAATATATCTTTATTGGAGTATAATTGCTTCACAATACTGTGTTAGTTCCTGTTGCACAACGAGGCAAATCAGCCATATGCATACACATGTCCCCATATCCCCTCCCTCCCACCCTCCCTATCCCACCCCTCTAGGTCATTGCAAAGCACCGAGCCAATCACCGTGTGCTATGCTGCTGCTTCCCACTAGCCAACTGTATTACATTCAGTAGTGTATATATGTCCATGCTACTCTCACTTCACCCCAGCTTCACCCTCCCACCCCATGTCCTCAAGTCAATTTTCTGTGTCTACCTCTTTATTCCTGCCCTGCAAGTAGGTTCATCAGTACCTTTTTTTTTTTTTTTTAGATTCCATATAAATGTGTTAGCATACAGTATTTGTTTTTCTCTTTCTGACTTACTTCACTCTGTATGACAGACTCTAGGTCCATCCACCTCACTACAAATAACTCAGTTTCGTTTCTTTTTATGGCTGAGTAATATTATATTGTATATATGTGCCACATCTTCTTTATCCATTCATCTGTCAATAGACATTTAGGTTGGTTCCATGTCCTGGCTGTTGTAAATAGTGCTGCCATGAACATCGTGGTACATGTCTCTATTTAAATTATGGTTTTCCCGGGTATATGCCCAGTAGTGGGATTGCTGGGTCATATGGCAGTTCTATTTTTAGTTTTTTAAGGAACCACCATACAGTTTTCCATAGTGGTTGTATCAATATACATTCCCACCAACTGTGCAGGAGGGTTCCCTTTTCACCACACTCTTGCCAGCATTTATTGGTTCTGGATTTTTTAATAAAGACCATTCTGACCTGCGTGAAGTGATACCTCATTGTAGTTTTGACTTGCATTTCTCTAATGATTAGTGATGTTGAGCATCCTTTCATGTATTTGTTGGCAATCTGTATATCTTCTTTGGAGAAATGTCTATTTAGGTCTTCTGCCCATTTTTGGATTGGGTTGTTTGTTTTTTTGATATTGAGCTGCATGAGCTGCCTGTATATTTTAGAGATTAATCCTTTCTCAGTTGCTTCGTTTGCAAATATTTTCTCCCATTCTGAGGGTTGTCTTTTTGTCTTGTTTATGGTTTCCTTTGCTGTGCAAAAGCTTTTTAAGTTTCATTAGGTCCCATTTGTTTATTTTTGTTTTTATTTCCATTTCTCTAGTAGTGGGTCAAAAAGGATCTTGCTGTGATGTATGTCATCTAATGTTCTGCCTATGTTTTCCTCGGAGAGTTTTATAGTGTCTGGCCTTACACCAAGGCCTTTAATCCATTTTGAGTTTATTTTTTGTATGGTGTTAGGGTGTGTTCTAATTTCATTCTTTTACATGTAGCTGTCCAGTTTTCCGAGCACCACTTATTGAAGAGGCTGTCTTTTCTCCATTGTATATTCTCGCCTTCTGTATCAAAGATAACGTGACCATATGTGTGTGGGTTTATCTCTGGGCTTTCTATCCTGTTCCATTGATCTATACTTCTGTTTTTGTGCCAGTACCATACTGTCTTGATTACTGTAGCTTGGTAGTATAGTCTGAAGTCAGGGAGCCTGATTCCTCCAGCTCTGTTTTTCTTTCTCAAGATTGCTTTGGCTATTCAGGGTCTTTGTGTTTCCATACAAACTGTGAAATTTTTTGTTCTAGTTCTGTGAAAAATGCCAGTGGTAGTTTGATAGGGATTGCATTGAATCTGTAGATTGCTTTGGGTATACAGTGATTTTCACAATGTTGATTCTTCCAATTGAAGAACATGGTATATCTTTCCATCTGTTTGTAGCATCTTTAATTTCTTTCATCAGTGTCTTATAGTTTTCTGCATACAGGTTTTTTGTCCCCTTAGGTACGTTTATTCCTAGGTATTTTGTTCTTTTGGTTGCAATGGTAAATGGGAGTGTTTCCTTATTTCTCTTTCTGATTTTTCATCATCAGTGTATAGGAATGCAAGAGATTTGTGTGCATTAATTTTGTATCCTTCTGCTTTACCAAATTCATTGATTAGCTCTAGTAGTTTTCTGGTAGCATCTTTGGGATTCTCTAAGTATGGTTTCATGTCATCTGCAAACAGTGACAGTTTTACTTCTTCTTTTCCGATTTGGATTCCTTTCTTTTTTTTCTCTGATTGCTAAAACTTCCAAAACTATGTTGAATAGTAGTGTTGAAAGTGGGCAACCTTGTCTTATTCCTGATCTTAGTGGAAATGGTTTCAGTTTTTCACCATTGAGAACGATGTTGGCTGTGGGTTTGTCATATATGGCCTTTATTGTGTTGAGGTAAGTTCCCTCTATGGCTACTTTCTGGAGGGTTTTTATCATAAATGGGTGTTGAATTTTGTTGAAAGCTTTTTCTGCATCTATTGAGATGATCATATGGTTTTTATCCTTCAGTTTGTTAATATGGTGTATCACATTGATTGATTTGCATATATTGAAGAATCCTTGCATTCCTGGGATAAACCCCACTTGATCATGGTGTATGATCCTTTTAATGTGCTTTGGATTTTGTTTGCTAGTATTTTGTCGAGGATCTTTGCATCTATGTTCATCAGTGATATTGGTCTGTAGTTTTCTTTTTTTGTGACATCTTTGTCTGCTTTTGGTATCAGGGTGATGGTGGCCTCATAGAATAAGTTTGGGAGTGTTCCTCCCTCTGCTATATTTTGGAAGAGTTTGAGAAGGATAGGTGTTAGCTCTTCTCTAAATGTTTGATAGAATTCACCTGTGAATCCATCTGGTCCTGGGCTTTTGTTTTTGGAAGATTTTTAATCACAGTTTCAACTTCAGTGCTTGTGATTGGTCTGTTTATATTTTCTGTTTCTTCCTGATTCATTCTCAGGAGGTTGTGCTTTTCTAAGAATTTGTCCATTTCTTCCAGGTTGTCCATTTTATTGGCATAGTTGCTTGTGGTAATCCCTCAGGATCCTTTGTATTTCTGCAGTGTCAGTTGTTACTTCTCCTTTTTCATTTCTGATTCTATTGATCTGAATCTTCTCCCTTTTTTTCTTGATGAGTCTGGCTATTGGTTTATCAATTTTGTTTATCTTCTCAAAGAACCAGCTTTTAGTTTTATTGATCTTAGCTATTGTTTCCTTCATTTCTTTTTCATTTATTTCTGATCTGATCTTTATGATCTCTTTCCTTCTGCTAACTTTGGGGTTTTTTGTTCTTCTTTCTCTAATTGCTTTAGTTGTAAGGTTAGGTTGTTTATTTGAGATGTTTCCTGTTTCTTGAGGTAGGATTGTATTGCTATAAACTTCCCTCTTAGAACTGATTTTGCTGCATCCCATAGGTTTTGGGTCGTTGTGTTTAGATTGTCATTTCTTTCTAGGTATTTTTTGATTTCCTCTTTGATTTCTTCAGTGATATCTTGGTTATTAAGTAGTGTATTGTTTAGCCTCCATGTGTTTGTATTTTTCCACAGATTTTTTTCTGTAATTGATATTTAGTCTCATAGCATTGTGGTCGGAAGAGATACTTGATATGATTTCAATTTTCTTAAATCTACCAAGGCTTGATTTGTGACCCAAGATACAATTTATCCTGGAGAATGTTGCATGAGCACTTGAGAAGAAAGTGTATTCTGTTGTTTTGGATGGAATGTCCTTTAAATATCTATTAAGTCCATCTTGTTTAATGTGTCATTTAAAGCTTGTGTTTCCTTATTTATTTTCATTTTAGATGATCTGCCCATTGGTGAAAGTGGGGTGTTAACGTCCCCTACTATGATTGTGTTACTGTCGATTTCCCCTTTTATGGCTGTTAGCATTTGCCTTATGTATTGAGGTGCTCCTATGTTGGGTGCATAAATATTTACAATTGTTATACCTTCTTCTTGGATTGATCCCTTGATCATTATGTAGTGTCCTTTGTCTCTTGTAATAGTCTTTATTTTAAAGTCTGTTTTGTCAGATATGAGAATTGCTACTCCAGCTTTCTTTTGATTTCCATTTGCATGGAATATCTGTTTCCATCCCCTCACTTTTAGTCTCTGTGTGTCCCTAGGTCTGAAGTGGGTCTCTTGTAGACAGCATATATATGGGTCTTGTTTTTGTATCCATTCAGCCAGTCTATGTCTTTTGGTTGGAGCATTTAATCCATTCACATTTAAGATGATTATCAATATGTATGCTCCTATTACCATTTTCTTAACTGTTTTGGGTTTTTTATTGTAGGTGTTTTCCTTCTCTTGTGTTTTCTGCCTAGAGAAGTTCCTTTAGCGTTTGTTGTAAAGCTGGTTTGGTGGCCCAGCACCACTTTTTGAAGAGGCTGTCTTTTCTCCATTGTATGTTCTTGCCTCCTTTGTTGTAAATTAGGTGCCCCTATGTGTGTGGGTTTATCTCTGGGCATTTTATCTTGTAGCATTGATCTAATTTTCTGTTTTTGTACCAGTACCTACTGTCTTGATTACTGTAGCTTTGTGGTACTGTTTGAAGTTGGGAGCCTGATTCCTCCAACTCCGTTTTTCTTTCTCAAGATTTCTTTGGCTATTTGGGGTCTTTTGTGTTTCCATATCAATTGTAAATTTTTTTGTTCTAATTCTGTGAAGAATGCCATTGGTAGTTTGATAGGGATTGCATTGAATCTGTAGATTGCCTTGGGTAGTCTAATCATTTTCACCATATTGATTCTTCCAATCCAAGAACATGGTATATTTCTCCATCTGTTTATGTCATCTTTGATTTGTTTCATCACTGTTTTATAGTTTTCTGAGTACATGTCTTTCGCCTCCTGAGGCAGGTTTATTCCTAGGTATTTTACTCTTTTTGTTGCAGTGGTAAATGGGAATGTTTCCTTAATTTCTCTTTCTGATTTTTCATTGTTGGTCTATAGGAATGCCAGAGATTTGTGTGCATTAATTTTGTATCCTGCAACCTTACCAAATTCGTTGATTAGCACTAGTAGTTTTCTGGTGGCATCTTTAGGATTTTCTGTGTATAGTATCATGTCATCGGCAAACAGTGACAGTTTTACTTCTTCTTTTCCAATTTGGATTCCTTTTATTTCTTTTTCTTCTCTGACTGCTCAAAACTATATTGAATAAGGGTGGTGAGAGTGGATATCCTTGTCTTGTTCCTGATCTTAGTGGAAATGCTTTCAGTTTTTCACCATTGAGTATGATGCTTGCTGTGGGTTTGTCATATATGGCCTTTATTATGTTGAGGTACGTTCCCTCTATGCCCATTTTCTGGAGAGTTTTTATCATAAATGGGTGTTGAATTTTGTCAAAAGCTTTTTCTGCATCTATTGAGGTGATCATATGTTTTTTATTCCTTAATTTGTTAATGAGGTGTATCACATTGATTTGCGTATATTGACGAATCCTTGCATCCCTGGGATAAATCCCAGTTGATCATGGTGTATGAGCCTTTTAATGTGCTGTTGGATTCTGTTTGCTGGTATTTTGTTCAGGATTTTGACATCTGTGTTTATCAAAGAATAACACAGTAAACACACAGATATACTTTGTACCCAGATTCATGATTATTCATGTTTTAACCACATTTGATTCACTTTCTTTTTCTCATATATGTGTTTTTTCTCTCTCATAAATATAGTAAGTGTGGTTTAAATATACGTTTATAGTATATATAATTTAAAAAACATATTTATATATAAATATTAGGTTGACCAAAATGTTTGTAACATCCTATGGAAAAATACCAAATGAAGTTTTTGGCCAACACACTATAATAAAATATATATTTTAATATACATACTTTTTTCTTAGACGGTTGAGAGTAAGTTGGAGACATATGACACTTTACCGCTGATACCTCAGCGTGTATCTCCTAAGAACAAGGACATTCTTTCATCATCCAAATAGAATTATCATACTCAGGAAGTTTAATAATACTATTTTCTTCATAGAGTCCCTATTTGTCCTGGCCATGTTGTTTATAGTTTTAGTACAATTTCCTATCAATGCATTGCATTTAGTTGTCATGTGCCTGTGCAAACAAACCATAAGTAACCTTGTATCTCTCCCTCTGTCTCTCTCTCTTCTATGCAGCTGTTGGGTAGATCAATTGACTTGAACAGACTCATTACCCAGCGCATCTCTGCCGCCATGTATAAATCCTTGGACCAGGCCATCAGCCGCTTTGAGAGTGAGGACCTGACCTCCATCGTGGTAAGAGATGGGGGCCCTTGTGAGTTCTGCTCTGGGACTCCTCAGACTAGCAGCCTCATTGGGAGTTGTTGTTAGCCTGGTACTGAGCTAGTTACAGAGAAGCAATGGGTCTCTTTCTCATCTGAATGAGACGGAAAAAAAAAAAAGATTTAAAAAGAATAAGAATAATCTTACCTTCCTGGTTGCCTAGAGAATGGGAGTGGAGGGGGCGTCTTGAGCTCTCTAGAGATGGCCAGCCCTGGGGCACAGCTGCTTGTCCTTTAGGATCCTGCAGCTCTGTAAAGTAGCTGGGTGGTCCTAACAAACCAGGGAAGGTTACACAGCAGCGTCAGCTTCGTGGGTGTGCAGTAGTATAGAGCCCAGAGGCTCTTCACTGGTTTAATGCTCTGCTGTCACCATCTTGGAATTCTTAATCATTTTCTAGCAAGGGTCCCCACATTTTCATTTTGTGCTGGGACGTGCAAATTATATAGTTGTTCTTGACGCACAAGCATGGGACAGGCCTGCTACCTTCTTTTATTAATCAGCAATTTGAACTACTCTCTGCCAGTTCTTTCCAAGAATTAGAATAACTTGATTGATCAGTCTTTCAGTGAATCAAAGGAAGCTTTTAACGCTTCAAAAGCAGATGAGTAGAAGGAATGAGAGAAGTAGAAAATCACCATTAGAACACCACAGTAGTAATGGTTGCAGGCAGGATCCAGTAACAGATGCTAAAATTAGCGGGCAGAACTTTGCGAAGAGTATTTTATGATTCTTCTTATTATGAGGTTTCTAGAATAGTGAGGTTTATAGAGACAGAAAGTACAGTGGTGTTTGCCAGGAATAGGGAGTTAGTGCTTAATGGGTACAGAGGTTCAGTTGGGGAGATTAAGAAGTGCTGGAGGTGGATGGTAGTGATGGTGGCACAACAATATGAATGTATCTAACCCTAATTTAAAAAGGGTTAAAATGGTAAATTTTATGTTATCTGTATTTCACCAAAGTTTTAAAATTACTCAGATTACTCAAAAATTTTAAAAATACTTAGAGAAGAAAAAGCATTCTTACATAGTCTCGAATTATCTCCTTCAAGATATTTATTAATTGCAAAGGGAAGAATACTAATTTTACAATGGGGAAATCTAGCAGACACCATCTTTTTTTTTCTTTTTTTGCAGAATACTTGTTATTATATTTATGTTTTCTCTTTTTTTTTTAACATCTTTATTGGAGTATAATTGCTTTACAATGTTGTGTTAGTTTCTGCTGTATAACAAAGTGAATCAGCTATAGGTATACATATATCCCCATATCCCCTCCCTCTTGCGTCTCCCTCCCACCCTCCCTATCCCACCCCTCTAGGTGGTCACAAAGCACCGAGCTGATCTCCCTATGCTATGCGGCTGCTTCCCACTAGCTAGCTATTTTACATTTGGTAGCGTATGTATGTCCATGCCACTCTCTCACTTCGTCCCAGCTTACCCCTCCCCCTCCCCGTGTCCTTAAGTCCACTCTCTACGTCTGTGTCTTTATTCCTGTTCTGCCCCTAGGTTCTTCAGAACTTTTTTTCTTTTTTTTTTTTTAGATTCCATATATGTGTGTTAGCCTACGGTATTTGTTTTTCTCTTTCTGACTTACTTCACTCTGTATGACAGACTCTAGGTCCATCCACCTCACTACAAATAACTCAATTTCATTTCTTTTTATGGCTGAGTAATATTCCATTGTATATATATGCCACCTCTTCTTTATCCATTCATAGCAGACACCATCTTAACCAAGCATGAAAGGTTAATATCACCAGAAATAAGGTATATTCATGTATCCCCTGATATGTATGCATAATGCAAAATGCATAATCTCAATCTAATCATGAGAATATATCAGATAAACCCAAATCACATGGCATTCAAAAATGAACAATACAGGCTTCCCTGGTGGCGCAGTGGTTGAGAGTCCGCCTGCCGATGCAGGGGACACGGGTTTGTGCCCCGGTCCGGGAAGATCCCACATGCCGCAGAGCGGCTAGGCCCGTGAGCCGTGGCCACTGAGCCTGCGCGTCTGGAGCCTGTGCTCCTCGATGGGAGAGGCCACGACAGTGAGAGGCCCGCGTACCGCATAAAAGAAAAAAAAAAGAATGAACAATGCTTTTCAAAAGCATCCAGATCATAAAAGACAAAGAGATACTGAAATCTGTTAGAGATTGGAAAAGGCTAAGGAGACATGACAACTCAGTGCAATGTGGGATTCTGGATTGAACCGTAAAATGGAAAAAGAAAAATGGTGAAATTTGAATAAGGTCTGTCATTTAGTTCATAGAATTGTACCAATGTTAGTTTCCTACTTTAGGTAACTTATGTAAGAGGTTAACATTGGAGAAACTGGGTCAGGAATATGCAGGAAGTCTGCAGTTTTCACAGCTTTTCTGTAAGTCAGAAATTATTTCAAAATAAAAAGGGTTTTTTTTTTTTTTTTAATGGACAAAGTGGTTTTTTAAAAAGGAACTGGGACTTCCCTGGTGGTGCAGTGGTTAAGAATCCACCTGCCAATGCAGGGGACATGGGTTCGATCCCTGTTCCAGGAAGATCCCACATGCCACGGAGCAACTAAGCCTGTGCGCCGCAACTACTGAAGCCCTCATGCCTAGTAACAAGAGAAGCCACCGCAACAAGAGAAGCCACCGCAATGGGAAGCCTGTGCACCACAGCAAAATGTAGCCCCCCTACTCACCCCAACTAGAAAATGCCCGTGCAGCAACAAAGACCCAATGCAGCCAAAAAAAAAGTTTAAAATAAATTAAATAAAAGAAGAAAGAAAGAAAGAAAAAGGGACTAAGAACTAGGACTCTAGCATCAGAAAGACCTTGGGGTCCCAGTCCTGGCCCTGCCACTTAACTAGCTGGGTGATCTTGGGTGAGTTGCTTATCTTACACTGCAAGCCTGTAGTACAATGGAGGAAATATTAGAATCCACCTCATAGACTTGTCGAAAGGGTGAAATGAGATACTGCCAGGAAAGAGCTTTGCATAGTTCCTTGCCCTTAATGAAAATAGCTTATGAAAAAAGAGAGGAACATAGAAATTTTGAGCTACAAATGAGGTGCTCTCAGGGTAGATTCTCAGAAGCATTTCCAAGAGAACTTGACCCAACTGCCCACCAAAGTACTGGGTCACTGACTTTGAGAGACTATGATATAGCACAAGTTCTTCTGGGAGATCTACTTTAAGAAATATTTTTCTTTGCCAAATGTTATCAGTGGTTATCTCCAAGAGGTGGGATTTTTGTTTTTATCTTCTTTGTTTATCGGTATCTTCTAGTTTTCCAGTAATGAATGAGCATATCTTATGGAAAAACTGGTTTTGGGTTGTGTGTGGGTATCTATGGCCTCTTCCCAGCCCTTAAAAGGCACTGAATGTTCTTTTAGCTGTGAACAAAATCAGAACAAACAGTGAAAGCCTGTGTTTGTCAAGTGAGGGCAGCATCCCCCAGGAGAGTGGCCACTTCCCCTGAAGCCCATGAAGAGGAGAGCCCAAGGATGCTCTCTCCTGTAGGGTCAGGAGGCCCCCACTGCCTTGGCTGAGAAGCCTTCTGCCTCTTCTGAGAAACAAAGCAAGGGATATGCTCCCCTCAGCCCTTCCCTCCACCTTAGAAGCTCCGTCCTGAGGTAGGGGAGGGGGTGGCTTGATGCGCAGTTGGGAGGGTTGCAGAGATTTCATCGGTCGGTGGCCCTAATCATACGCAGCTGAGCAAGTAGATTCTCGGAGGGATCTGATGCCAAAGTTGAGAGCTGGCAGCCTGCAGGCTGTGTTTTGTTTAGGCTGTGAAGCATATTTGAAATTTGGAGGCAACACTTAACACTTGGAAGAATTCGAATAAAACTGCAGAAGCTCTGGCAACCTCAGACCAGCCTTCCCAGATAGCAGCAATTGCCTAGAAATGACTAGACTTTCCCATCGGCTGGGCTGGGCTCTCCTGGGTTTGCTGCAGGCCCTGTGGCACGATTCATTCATGGGATGACCTACCAGGCCTTGCTGTGCCTGAGTTTGAGACCCCTATTCTCCTGGCCCGCCTGGACCACAGAGCTGGTTTAACGGCCAAGTGCGGCTGACACTCAAGTTTTCCGGTTCCCGTGGAAAAGCCCTTTCCACTACTTCACAGAAGTTGCCCGTTTGGATGTTTTGTTTCCCCAGTGCTGCTTCTCTGTGTTGCCCCCCAGTAAACCGGCTTTAGTATAGAGAGCTGACATCCTCTCAGAAGGCACCTGGACCACCCCTGTGGCCTTCTAAACCTCTGTGCCTTGATGCACTGAGCCCTGCATCCCTCAGGCAAGTGCCCTCTTCTGATTGAAAGGCTGGAAGTACACGGCTGATGCAAAACACAGTTTGCATTACATAATAAAACTCCTGGGGCATGGTGGAAGACGTGGACCTACATTTCCAGCACCCCCATATCAGTGGAGTTGAGCACTCTCTTTCAGTCTCTGATGCATATCTGTGAGACCGTTAAAATCACAGAACATTGGAACAGAAATTGTTCAATCCCAGTTTCTCATCTGTAGCTCTCCTCATGGTAACAGGGCACCTCCATGTGCTAAGGGACTCAGTGATCTTAGAAATAAAATCATGCACATTCATTGCCTTTATTTATTTACTTACTTACTTACTTTTACGTACTTACTTACCCACCCTAAGTGAATAGGAACAAAAATACCATCCAGCTAGCTAGGCCCCAAGAGATGGAAGCAGACAGCTGATTCTGTATTTCCACCCTTCATTTACTTCAAGGTGCACAGTGACTGGAAACTTATTCTTCCAGCTACCATTCCAGAATTGCAATCCAGATTTTGGCCTTCTTTCAAGAGACGGCAAGATCTGCCATCACTAAACCCCATTCTGACGTAGTAACACATAATCAGATGGCGTGAAGTAGCCGCTCCACCTTTATCTGGCAGCGGCTCTCCAATTGCCACGGACAGCTCAGCCTGGGGCTCCCTCCTCCCCCTGCTTGTCTCACTTACCTGCAGCCAGTTAAGGTTGCTTTGATACAGTATTTTGCCCCCGATTTACAGCCACAGAATCTAAGTTTCAGAGAGACGAAGCTCCAAGATTGGAAGCGTGGTCTGGGCCTCCCACACTCTGGACCCCAACCAGAGTCAGACGGTTCTTGTGGCTGATGAGAATAAAATTGAATCTCTGGTGTGAGGCCACCTCCTATGACTGTAGACACCTGGGCTCCAAGGCCCAGCTCTTACAGCTGGCCCTCTGACCATCCCACCTCCTGGCCACACTCTGGGGAACTGCCTTTGCCGACGTTCTTTTAGCTTTTATGTTGTAAGGCCATCTTTACTTTTCAAAGGGCTTTCTCAGTCATTGCCTCTTTATTCCAGACAGCTGTGTCACAGGGGCCAAACACACGTGACTTGGTCTTAAGACCTGGGATCACATCCTAAGCCCTGTTCTGTTTTCACTCTATGACTCTGAGCGAGTTACTTCACCCTCTGAGCCTCGGTTTTCCCCCCTATGAAATAGGGGCAGTCATACCCATCTCAAAAGATGGCTTAACCACTACAGTATAGGAGTGTCCTAGAGCATCACAGAGATGCTTTCTGCACAGGACTGTGCTTTGATTCTCTCTGATAGCAATACAGCAAGGAACTAAAGCCAGCCCAAAGGATTTTATCCTTTTTACTTCCTAGCAAGTGCAGTGACCTGCTCTGTCCAGATATTATCCACTCTGCTCCTGTTCTCTGCCTGAAGGTTGGATTTCAAATGACCAGGGCCCACAGCTCATGCACGTCCTTCGTCCATAGCTTGCAGCCAAACCTCTGCCAACATGTGTAACCAAACCCTGTGTGACTGAGGGGCACAGGAGGAGTCCAGATGAGGGAATGTTCTGCCCCCAGCTGTTTTTAAAATTTCTATAGTATACAACCGTTAAGAATGTGAACTTTGGAGCCCAGCTTCCTGGGTTTGAAGCCAAGTTACTGCACTTCTTAAAGCCTAGTTCCTATATGTATACAGTAAGAACAGCCATCATGCTGACCTTATAGGGGGTTTTGAGCATGAAGTGAGTTAAAACATGTAAAGTGCTTAGAATACTGCTTGGCATGTATTAGCCTGAACCATAAAAAATTACTAACATTGATGGTGTTTGACCTAAAAAACAGTAGTTTCACATGGTCCAACCTAATTGTAAGTACTTAGTAGATGGTAACTCTTGATTGCTTTCCGCAGCGTGGAGATAGCCTCTGGTGATGGATGGATGTTCACAACTTTCTTTTACTTTACTTGCAACTCAGAGGGACAAGCTTTCTCCTTACTAACCTAGAAACTGGAGAGCAAGTAGTCATGCTTTTCTACCCAGGAGGCTGCAGGCAAGGGATTTGCACATGGTCTGTGGTCCCCTTCTGTGGGCAGGCACGCAGCCTCCCTGGGCATGGTCTGGTACTTCCTTCACTCAGAAGAAGGGAACGTCGCATACTACTGTAAGCAGTGCTAGTCCCATGCTGGCTGTTATAAAGTTGTCTGAGGGGCCCTCACCTGCATGAAAGGCACCTGTCAGATAATGGTGTCTGCGTGCAAGGCGCGTGTGTGAGTCCTCAGCAGCCGCGGGCTCTCTCTCTGGGCAGGAGCTGGAGTGGCTGCTGGAGATCAATCGGCTCACCCACCGGCTGCTGTGTAAGCACATGACCCTGGACAGCTTCGATGCCATGTTCCGGGAGGCCAATCACAACGTGTCTGCCCCCTACGGCCGCATCACCCTGCACGTCTTCTGGGAGCTGAACTTCGACTTCCTCCCCAACTACTGCTACAATGGGTCCACCAACCGGTAAGGGAGTCTCTGTGCAAAGCAGAGTGGGGGTGGCCGTAGAAGCAGCCAGCTGTCTCCTCCAGACAAGCCCTGTCAGTGTCATCAGGGCCTGGCTCGCGGCCAGCGTAGAATAAGTATGTGCCGGAGTCACGGAAGGGTCTGGGAGGAATCCACACACTTAGCAAGATGGGCTTCCAGTTCTCTAAAGATTTGGGACTTTCAATCCTCTTGTGCAGAGATCTGCACACTCCAGCCCACGAGGCACCTCTAGTTGCCAGCTCTTTTTGTTCAGCCTGTGAGCTAAGAACGGTATTGATATTTTGAGACGGCTAGGGAAAAAATCCAAAGAATTATAACTTGGTGACAAGTAGAAATTTGAAATTCACGAAGTTTTACTGGAACTCTGGCATCCGTGCTCACTCATTTACGGTTTATGAGCTTGTTTATGGGTGCTTCTATGCTACAGCAGAGTTGAGTAGTTGTGACAGAGACCATCTGGCTGGCAAAGCGGAACATATTCGCTATCTGGGCCTTTAAAGAAAGAGTTTGCAGCACTCTGCTCTTGAGGAAACCAAACTGAGGGTGGAGGGTCCAAGCCCTGGAGAAGGCTGTTTCCAGGCCCACCCTGTTCTCGACTTTCTTGACCACTGTCTGAGCAGCTGCAAGCCCAGAGTTGAGCCTGTGAACCTGGATTACAGTGTTCCCATCTATGAAAAGGAGACAGTTAAACGGGAGTCTGTCAGAAGTACCTGTATAGGCCACGGCCTAAGAAACAGTGTGGGTGTGCCTGATCAGGGAGGGCTCCCGCTATATCAAGTCCCGTGAAGAATAATATTGGGACCCAGTTAACTCCTGCCCCATCTCTTTTCTTCTACTAGTTTTGTCCGAACTGCCATTCCTTTCACCCAAGAACCGCAAAGAGATAAACCCGCCAACGTCCAGCCTTATTACCTCTATGGGTCCAAGGTGAGTGGTCTTGCCTGTGTCCTACTTCTAAGAGGACTAGTGAGCAAAAGCAGGTAGAAGAGTGTTCCCCAAATCAGAAAAGCAAGAAGCATGGAGATACAGAGGCAGCAGTGAAATCCAGGCAGAAACAACTGCAAGTATATTCATCTTTATTTGTTCACAACTAGCAGGGGTGAGGGTGAGCGCAGACCTGGTGGGGCTGGATTCTGGGCAGGAACAGTCTGGGGAGGACTTTATGAGGCAAGCAGGGAAATAGGCCTGTGGGTCTCCTTGTCTCGGCGTCCCATCGCCTCCTGTTCTCGGTTGATTCATTGTGGTATCATCCTGCGATTCTGGGATTTTGTGCTCCGTGAAGATGAGGGATTTGCAGATAGGAAGCAGTTGGGAAGGTGGAGCTTTGAAGGAAATCCCAGATGGCCGGAGTTAGCGCTGAGGGGTCTCCTCCTGTCTCTTTGCTGCTTTGTTCACAGTGCCAGTCCTGACACTAACAAAGCTTCCCAGGTGGTGCCTGTTCTGAACTTTCAGTCCTTTGCCATTCGTTAAACAGACATTCCTTAAGCCCCCACTGTAGGCCAGGTGCTGGGCAGGTTCTCCATGCTGGGGATTTAGCAGAGGTTGAAACAGATGCATCTCCCCCCTCCTCCAGCTCCATTTCCACACCCGGGGTGGGCACTGGGGGACACCCTTCACAAAGTCTTACCATCACCGTGACATATGTAGGAGATCGTTTCTTACCCTGCGGGTTTGTGTGGGAGAACGCTACAGAAAGGGTGCAATAGCTCAACAACGGCAAAAAAGCCAAGATTTTTTTGTGTGTGATGCATGAAAAATGGCCACCTTTGACCCCATTTTCACAAAGTAAGCACAGAGGGACTTATTAGAAGAAGTGACTGGATAAATATAGCATGGTTAGAAAAGGTGCTTCTCTAGGCCGGGAGCCCTAGATTGGGAAGTGTGAGGAACCAAGATGAGTGCCCTTCACTTGGGGCTGAATGTGGGGCTTAGAAAGTCTTAGGATGATGCTGAGAGAGTACAGGTGTCTTCTCCAGAGCAGCCAGTCTGGTCAAGGCAACTCTCTCAAATCAGGGAACCCTTACAGACAGCACTGTAGACAGTCACAGTCATGGCATGAATTAACAGTCACTCACAAAGTAACTCCCTTTGCAATACTCTTTCAAACCTTGCTGATTATACCAAGGAGCAAGTCTTATGTTGGTGCTAATATGTCTTTAATACCTTTCCAACGACTGCTAATCTCCCTTTTTTTTTTTTTTTTTTTTTTTTGCGGTACGCGGGCCTCTCACTGTTGTGGCCTCTCCCGTTGCGGAGCACAGGCTCCGGATGCGCAGGCCCAGCGGCCATGGCTCACGGGCCCAGCCGCTCCACAGCACGTGGGATCCTCCCGGACCAGGGCATGAACCCGTATCCCCTGCATCAGCAGGTGGACTCTCAACCACTGCGCCACCAGGGAAGCCCTAATCTCCCTTTAGATCAGAGATGAGAGAGCAGGCCCTGAGCTCAGAGTCCTTAGTAGGCAATAGTATCCAAGTCAAATTTAGTATTGTTTTGTTTTCATTCTATTTATTATGTATCTTCCCTTCTATTTATAGCAGGAGGGTGCTGGTTTTTCATTTGGGGAGTAGCATAAGCCTATGTTTTAAAATAAGTTTAAAAACTGAGTCAATTTAAAGAAAAGGTATTGTTAATAATCGTAAAGATAGTCTGTGGTTTAAAAAAAGGTGAAGATGGGGTACAAAATGGTGTGCGATTGGCTGAAAGTTGGAAAACACTCTAGAGCAAGGCTTCTTACATCTTTCCAAAATAATCCCCCTCAACAGCAGAGGAGACTGGACGTTTGCCTCAGCTGACTGAAAGCATAACTCAAGAGCCCATCTTCAACTCAAAAATTTCCTGGAAGTTTTGCATTTTATTTAAGTCATGCAGATTTCACTTTCTATACCATAATATATTCATGTTTGTTTTAATATTGAAATAATGCTTTTAATTCCTAACTGAGACACCCTACCCTAAATGGACACTCCTAAGAGGTGCCATGTTCCTCCCTTTGCACACCAGGGGGTTATATGTTTTCCAGCTAGAGAAGCTTTGCCAAAGGGCATTCATCCAACCAGGTGGTCCATGTGTCAGAGCTCTGACATTTGAGGGGAGGTGAATGGGTAGTCTACAGATGCGTTTTTACCAGAGACCTGCTGCGTGGAGGGCTTTAAGCTACCTGATGTGGGCTGCCTCCCCTCCACCTCTCACTCCCCAAAATGAGGCAGTGCGGCAGGATGAACACCGCCCTCCCTCTTCAGGGCAGCCACGTCGGGGGCATCCTGTTCGGCCTCTGCGACTGCGGCTTCTGGTTCCGCGTCAGATCCGGAGTTCTTGCGTGGCACTTCCACCAGGGGGAGCCCCTGCAGGTCTTCCTCCCCCTGACCCAGACCCGGGGCCTCCTCTGGCCATCTCACCAGGCCATTGGCTTCCTCCATGAGGCCGGCTCTGTAGGACCATCGAGGCTCATGGCAACGGATACACCAGAACTGGAGGCAGATGAAAGCTAAGACTGCTATGAAGCAGGCCAGCAGAATGGCCATCAGCACCCAAAGGGAGATCTGGGGGTCCACCAGGGAACTTCCCGCAGCCAGTGGACTCTTATCCAGGGTGTGGAACATGGTGCAGTAGTGCCTGTAGGGGAAGAGGATCTTCTTGCAGCTGATGCACAGGAAGTAGAGAGTGGAAGGGGTGAGGTGTTCCAGCACCACGGAGCTGATTGTTCGAGGCACCTTCTCCTCGTGGTGGAAGCTGTAGCGAAGATAGCCAGAGAAGATGCTGTTCCAATTGGGCCTATACATAATATGGTAATAGTCCTCCAGGCAGGGCTCCGAGGACGACCAGGAAATGATGGCTCCCGTATAAGAAACGTTCCCAACCTCGATGTTCATCTCGATTCTGAAACCAGAATCAAAGTGAAGAGTGTCATCTCCTCATTTAAGTGTTTATTTATGATAGTCATAGCCACCATTCATTGAGCATTCGAGATGGGGACTAATATTGACCCCGATTTACAGACAAAGAGATGGAGGCCAAGAGGTGACAGTGCTCAGCTAGGCATAGCCGAGGAACGGCAGAACCACAGTTCAAATCAGGGCTGTCTCATGCCAAAGCTGGGGGCCGTCAGGCCCAAAAGAGATGCACGCACATCCCCCAGCCTCATCCTGCCGCGGCTCAGAGTCTTTAAATACAACACTGTTCCCAAACCTTAAAAAAAGAAGGGGAAAAAAGGCAGTGAAAGGACAAGTCAGCACAGCCTCAGAGTCCCCACGTGAGTCCCCACGGGTCTGTGACCTCCAGGTCAGGCAGTTGTTTCACCTAAAATTTCCCTCTGGAGCTCCTGTTTCTGCCCCAAGTGCTGTGAGCTCATTCATCTAGAACATTCTGGACACTGTGTTTTTAGCCTCCAAGTGCTGTTGCCCGTAGCCAGAGGAGATTTGCATCATCACTCAGCGGCAGCTGATTTCTCCCCAAAGCCTCTGCTCATGTTTTGTCCGTTCGTTAGCTTTTTTCAAAGCTGAACTACCCAGAAAATTAGTTTCACAGGTCAAGATAATCAGCTCCGAATACCAGCATCACTGCTGCTGTTTGATACTGCTGGTCCTGTGACTGTTAATGATGGTAATAACCAGCAATAGCGAGCAGTTGCTATGTCACAGGTCACTAGAAGCTCAACATATAAGAGTAAATATCCTTTGTTCATCACACCCTCTGAACTAGATTCCCATTCTACAGATGAGCAATCTGAGAGGAGCAATCAGCTAACAGGTACAAGACCCAAAGCCACGTAACCACTGGATTTACAAAGACAAGGCTGCCGGTTTAGTCGTAGAAGGTTATTGCAAAATGAGGCGCTGGTACCAAGACTGTGTTGCCGTTTTTCCTGACATGTGAAATGAGCCCTCTTCAGATTGCCAGCCCCCTCGCTTTGCTAAAAGTGCGCCATCTTCAAGCTTTTTCGTTTCTTTTTAATTCTATGTGTTTGAGAGATATTGTTCTCCTCTACTGAATGTCCCCTGAGCCAAAATTCAGAAACAGCCATAGTCAACCTGTGTATGTTCACGGATAGATCTCACCCAGCTCAGTTCTCTGCCCCTCCTCTCTCACACGAAATGCAGAAGGTTTCATTTCAGATTGCAATGACAGAGTAAAAAACAGTCGATCAGATTTTAACCTGAATTGGACATTAAGCCACACGGATTGCGATTACGAGCTGCTTTCTCTCCTCCCTGCTTCCCTCCAACCACCTGTGTTCGTGCCCGTGCTCCTAGAGGAAGTGAGCTGCAGGAAGATGCCCAGCAGTGAATGATTTTTCAGGCCTTGTTTTTCTTCTCTATGGATGACAATGAACTAAAATGCTCAGGAAGGGGAGTTCCTTTCCTTTTGGCTAGAAATTTTCTCCCAGAAAAATGGGGGATGAAAGGGACAAGGCAGGTGTGCTGAGATCCCTCCAGCGAGAGTCTTTGCAGAGACACTGAGTATCTGCGCTCCCTCCATGGGTCTCCTTCTCATACGCACCCGTCCACCCCGCCACACCCCTATAAATAGGGACCACAATGAAAAGAGCTTAATTCATTACTTACGATACAGAGGCAATAGCCCTCATAAACCCTTCCATCAGGAGTGATCAGGAATGCTGTTTCTTGTCATGAACCTCTTCTGTTTGCCTCACATCTGTGCTGTCTGTCTTTGCAGACTGAGTTTTCTACAGCAGACATTTTGAAGAGCTTTCTGTCAAGATGCAGCATTCACAGCTTTTACGACTAAATGTCTCCCATTATTTATTTTTCTTCCACTGCTTCTGTTTTTAAATCCCCCCTATTTTTAGCTGTTCGTATTACCATTGCCTGGCCCTCCTCCAAGCAGTGTGAAAGGAAAAGCCATTTCCATTTCCAAGAAGAGCCATTTGTGTCCCTTACCTGATGCTCACAGTGGATCCGGTTAGAACGCAGCCCTCAGAGGCAGAGTGGACCAAAGCTGAAGGATGTTGCCTTCTCCCTCCTCTGCTCTGGGCTCTACTTGATGTCTCTCTCACCACTGTGTGAGTAATTCCACTGTCGCCCCCAACGCTCACATTATTCATTTCTTCAGATCAGTATCATTCACCATGGCAACCAGCAGGCATCTGTACGCACGATGTTTCAGGGACCAGTCTGGAAAGGCTTTTGCCCAGTGAGAGGAGCTCTCATTCCTTGGGCCAGAAAAAAGAGGCAAACAGTCCCCTGCACACTGATCCTCAGAGTGGTACTAATTCTTCAAAGTCTCCTAAATTGTGTCTCTAATAAGCTGGTTATCATTTTTTTCCCCATCTAGACCTTCTTTGGACAATGGTTGCAAATGCAAAGCTGCCGTTCTTGTTTTCCCACAAGTAAAACAGTAATTACATCCTCATCCCCTCCCACCCCACTGCCACCGCACCTCCTTACCCACCTCTACACCCTCTTCTTTCTTTATTCTTGCCTCCTGTGGCATTACCTAGTTGTATGCCATTGGTCAAGACACTTCTATTCTCTGGGCCTCAGTTCCATCATCTGTAAAGCTGATCGCTTGGGCTAGATCAGGATGTCAGGTAGGAAACATGAGTGCTACCCCCCTGGCCAGGCCTGAACCCATGTGAGGCTTGCTGAACCGCCAGGACACTCGTACTGAGTTGGTCTGAGCATTCCCCAGCCCTACCCCTCACCAAATTCAGGTCCACCCAGAACCTCAGAATGTGACCTTAGTTGGAGGTAGGGATTTTGTGAATTTAATTAGGTAAGGATCTGGAAATGTTATCATCCTGGATTTAGGGGGAGCCCTAAATCCAATGACTGGTGTCTTTATAAGAGAAAGGAGAGGGAGGTTCATACACAGAGAGATGCAAAGGGTAAAAGCCATGTGAAGACAGAAGCAGAGATTGGAGTGATGCTGCCATAAGCCAAGGACTGCCAGGGACCTGCAGGAGCTGGAAGATGCAAGGAAGGATTCTCTCCTAGAGCCTTTGGAGGGAGCGTGGCCCTTCCAGCACCTTGATTTCAGGCCTCCAGACCTGTGAGAGATTCGAATGTTTGAAGCCACCATGTTTGTGGTAATTTGTTACAGCAGCCCTAGCTCCGATGGATTTAGACCTGAATCATACAACACAAATTAGGCATTTTTAAAAGTCATCTTTTTTCTTCTTGGTTCTTGGCCAAAGTATCCAAGTGGACCCAGGAAGGTCTCCTTTTGATTCACATCAGTGATAATCAAAAAGTTATAAAGAGTTGCCCGGTGAGTCACAGACCCTCCTGGGCCAAGGGTCTCTGTAAGGGCGTGGGGTCTTGGAATGCCCGGTGTCCCTCAATTAGACACTTGCTCTGTGCTTCCCTCCCGTGGCATTCAGTTTTCCCAGGGGTCTGTCTAGAATCTGCTGTAATGCATGCTAATGGCGACTCCCTGCAGAGCATGAAAGCGTCCTCTCCACAGAAAGGCCAATGCAGTAGTTTGCAGATGCCTTTTGAAAAGGTTATTTTGAGGGGAATAAAAATACCAGCGTTAGGGGGCCTGTGGAGTGACGAGATGGAGTTCAAGCCTTTGCCGCTGAAAACAAGAATTTATTTTTAATGCTCCTGGATGCCATTTTTCACCCTGAGCTTTTTATTTGAGAAGTTGAGACACTTGGAGGATGTAAGGCCTAGAAGTCCTCTTGGTTCGCAGCTCCGGAGAGAAGGGATGTCTTTCCTCAGGCCGGGTGACTGATTAGTGGCAGAGCCAGGAGTGGAACCCAGATCCCTGCCTCCAAGTCCAGGGCTTATCCTGCTCCTTTGGGCCATCACCATTCCCCAGCAGCACCCAGAGAAGCCAGTGAGCCCTTGTGGATGAGACGGATCATCTGGGGACATTTGGCTCAGGAGATCGCACCCCAGCCAGGCTCACTGTCTTCACCTTCAGGCAGGACCCTTCTGCAGTCACCTGAGTGGCAGCCTCTTCAGCTGTCAGGCCAGGTGGTCCCTGGTTGGTTTACACCAGTAGTAGATCATTGCCAGAGGAAACCAGCCAAGAGCGGGATCCCTGCTCCCTCCCTGAAGGTGGCAGTGAAGGGACAGTGAGAGAGCATACCTTGGTCCCAAAGCTGATTGGCACCCAGGGGCTGAAGTCCCCAGGCTAGGTTCAAATCCTGACTCTGTGGACACATTTTCTGACTTTCCTAGGCCTTGGTTAACTCTTTCGTAAAAGGCAAATATCAATACTACCCACCTGATAATGTTGTAGCAGTGAGACGAACCCATCTCTGTAGTGCTGAGCTTAGGAATAGTAGCCATTGTTATTAAGAAGAAAATGTCCGTGGGTCAGAGCCATTTCCTGAGTTGGTCATAGCTTCATCCAGAGGCTGTAATGGACAGGGTTTGCGCTCTGCATGATGCTTCCTTCCTTTTCTCTCCCCTTAAAACAGCTTTACTTTTTTTTTAATGTACACGCTCGTTGTACATGAAGAGTATCAGAAAGTTCAAAGACAGCAGTCAAAATCCTATGACTCAGAAATAACCACTGAGAACATTTGAGTGCACGAGAAAATGTGTTTTCTCATTTTACCCATGGGGAGCTCTTTGAGGTAGGCCGTCTTATCACCATTGTACAAAGGGAGAAACTGAGGCTCAGAGGGATTAAGTAACTTGACCAGTATCACAAAGCTAGGCTGTGGCAGAGCAGGGCCCTACGCTGAGGTCTGTCGGTCCAGAGCCCAAGCTCCTAGCCAGCCTCCTTGATGCACTGCCGTGCTGCTGGGTCGACCTTCAGGCATAGGTGGTCAGCAGCAGCTCTTGGCCTTGTGGTTGACTTGTCAGAGAGCTAGAGGCAGGACTTCGCAATTTGGTGGGTTCCAGGGTGATAGGAACAGGCAAGAATTAAAAGACCTCAGAGGAAACACCCAGCCACCCGAAGGTAGCCAGCAGAAGCAGTGAAAACATCAACTACCTTTGGAGAAATTCAGTCAGCTAGTGTTTCCTCTTCCGGAGTTTGGAGTCCAAGTACCCCTGCCTAAGAACTCTGTCACTTAGGGTTAATATTAAATGTAAAAAGCCTTTAGCAACTGGTCTACTAACTGAAATTAGTATATGAGTGGAAACTTTAAAAATATCTCTAAGTAATTAACTTGTAGAGAGTCTATCATAAAACAGCCTTGCAAGTGATACAGATTGTGGCACAAATCATTCCTTAAATTTTACCAATAACTTCCCAGTAATGTTTTGGTCTTTAGAGATTGTGGGTTTGGTCTTTTGTTTAGTGTCATCATCGGTATCTAAACATTGCCCTAGTATGAGCCTTGATTCGACCTCAGGGGTATTCATCATACACACCAGCACTTCCCTGGTGTCCAGTGGTTAAGACTCTGCACTTCCAATGCAAGGGGCATGGGTTCAATCCCTGGTCAGGGAACTAAGATCCCACACATCATGGTGCAGCCAGGAAAAAACCCCAAAACACACACACACACACACACACACACACACACACACACACACACACACACACACACACACACACACACACACACGCGCGCACACACACACACACACACACACTGTTTCGCCTTTAAAAAAATGTGCATCAGTGTCACACGTTACTAATATGCTCCAATTCCTGAATCAGGATGATTTCTTGAGATCTCATAAAGGTATCTATTTTGTGCAGGATCGATTTAACCGAGCTTGATTTTAAGTGAGACATCCTAAACAGGGTACATAATTAGTTTCGAAAGGCAGACATTGATTGTAGCCTGAGTCAGCTAGCAGGATTGGTTCAGTATAAGAGATTTGTAGCAAGTGTCCAATGTCTGAAGTCATGTCGCATTCCTGTTTTTCTTTGCCAAACCTCAGAAAATGCCCCGGCTCCCACATTCCCACATTTTCTCAATAGGGCCCAGCCTCCTATTGAGCCAGCAGGTCAGATGGGTGCCCTGCGTGGGTGTGTGTGCATGTACTTTCCAGCATGTGTATGTGTTTCCTCCTGCATGGGTGTGGTGTGTTTTTGGTGGGGGGAGTTGGGAATAAGGGGAGCTTGCTCACGTAGAAGGAGGATTTGAATTCTGCTCATTTCATGCTGGTCCTTGGGCCATCACCTGAGGCCTGAATGGTCCAGACCAGAATCCAAGACTGATGGAGGAATGTCAACAAGAGGCCTCCTATGTGCATTGAGCGGGTCTGTAAGGGGGATTTTTTTTTTAAGCCCTGTGTGTGATACAACAATTCCACAATTCTTCTTCTCTGCCTAGAACTGGGGAGAGCTGCTGAACAGTTTCCACCTACCCAAATATATTTTTATTTGTGCTTGCCAGGAAGTGCTAAGGGAGACTTATATTAGAAACTCCTTGGGTGGGAGTGGGGGTTAAGAAGACCGCTAAGAAAGATGAGCGCCCGGAGGACCACACTGGAGTTTGCACTTCAGAGGGGAGTTAATAACACACTGTTCCAACCCTCTGTTCCAGGCAGGTCTCCCTTCTAACACCCCTATGTCATGTGTCTCCATCCTTACCCAGCACAGTCTGTTGTTGGACAGCTCCTATTTTTATGAAGTTCTAAATATTGAGCAAAATCTGCATTTTTGGGTATGTTCCGTCAGCTGGTCTCAGCTCTGCCCTCTGTCACATCACTGTGTAGGATACACCGTGTTGTATGAAATTGTACCCCACAGATGTACTGTCCACATTCAGGGGATCATGACTGTAGCCAAAGCTGCTGGGGGAAATTTGACCAGGAAGCTGTTATTTTCATAGTCTTTACTTACCAAATTACCAAAACGAAGGAATATGAAGGGCTGTTATTTCAGTGGGTGCTTCCAGCGTGCCAAGCACCATGCCAAGTGCTGTATGTATGTCATCTCATTTAAACCTCCAACAACCCTACAGGAGTTGGTATTATTATCTTTACTTAGGGAAGACCAAGGCTAAGAGAGTTTAAGTAATTTGCTCATCTAGCTAGTAAATTGATGGAACTGGAATTTGAAATCAGGTGTACCCACCCCAGTAAATAACTCTGGACTCAGACAAAGCAAGAAAATAAGTCAGAGAATCACACAGGGGGAAAAAAGTAGCTGATTGCTTTTCGTCCCCTCCAGGGATATCCATTGAAAGCTGCCTGCTGCTCAAAAGTTCCTTTCACAGGATATTTGAAAGAAGACTGAACATGCCCAGAGCTTTACTGGGTTCAGAGGAGAGGCTGCAGCACCTGGTGTGGGTGGGGAATGAGGAGGCAGCTCTCTTGGGGGAACGAGTCCATGAGGGGCCCCTTGGGCTGTGAGCACAGCCCAGTCATCCTTCTTACATGCCTGCGCAGGCTTAAGCTGCAGCCCTCTTTTGGATGAAACTCAAATCATGTTTTTTTATCTTTGAAAGCAAATGTTGGGAAGTAAATTAGGCTATGATATAGCCCAGTGGGCTTTTTAATTTACTTTTGTTATTGATGTATAATCGTAAGCAATAAAATGCACTGTCCTAGTTCAGACTGCTATAACAAGAATACAGTAACTAGGTGGCTTAAACAGCAATGATCTCTCACAGTTCTAGAGGGTGGGAAGTCCAGGATCAAGGTGCCAGCAGATCCAGTGTCTGCTGAGAGCCTACTTCCTGGTTTGCAGACAGCCTTCTTCTCATCGTATCCCACGTGATGGAGAAAAGAGAGACGTAGAGTTCTCTCATGTGTCTTCCTACAAGGGCACTAATCCCATTGATGAGTACTCCACCCTCATGACTTAATTACCTCCCAAAGGTCCCACCTCCTAATACCATCACAATAGGGGGTTAAGATTTCAACATAAGAATTTGGGAGGGACACAACCATTCAGTCAATAACATGCACAGATCTTAAGTGTACATATACTTTCATGAATTTTGAAAAATGTATACATGTGTGTAGTCAAGAACCCAGTCAACATGTAGGGCATTTCCATCATCTAGAAAGTTCTCTCATGCCCCTTTCTAGTCACTCTCCTTCCCCGACCAGAGGTAAGCCATGGTGTATCTGGTGTTTGTTTTATACCCGCCTCATACTTGGAGAGGAAACAGGAGACTACAGAGTGGGCCTTTGATTACAGGGCCAGAACTAAAATGCATTCACTTGGGAGGGTGAGCACCTTGTACCACGTGTGCCCTAGCGCCACCTCACTCACCTCTCCCTGGTCCCAGCCGTGTTTGGCAGGGTAGCCTGTTACAGAGACAGTAAAATGGTTGGCTCCATACACAGAAAATTACATGGGCTGGCCCCATGGTTGACTAAATCAAACTCAACAATTCATATACTCCAGGATTTGCTGACCATCAACTCAGTGAACATCATGCTTGTAATCAGTTATATTTTCCCTCCTTACATAAACCACTGCTGCCCCATACCATTTAGAAATCTTTAGTAACTACCTGCAAGGGATCCCTCCCCCCCAGGCTCAGGCAAAGTTTTGCTGTGACAGCACACCAGTGCTGAGTGCAGAAGGCTGCTTTCTCACATTCCAGGCCTCCCCATATATAGGCATTAGCTTACCAAGAGAACTGTTATTCAACCTGCTGGATGAGTGGGTGTTCTGATTCCTCACGAATTCTTGTTGTTAGTGGGCACTCTAATTGTGTTCCTCGTGTATCCTCATTATTCAAGGGTACTATAATTGTGATGCTTGTTTCGTAAAGTTTAGAATAATTCGTGTAGAGTAAAACGTACTTAATGCAAAACCTAGACTGAACGTAATTAAATCTTCCCTTGATGGCTCCAGAGTTGAGAATCTTGCAGAACTCCAAAAGCATCATTACAGTTCCTATTTAATTCATGTAGGATTTCTAACTAGCCAGCTTATAGAGAATTTCGGCTAATAGAATATCAGATGTGGTCTTTCCATATTTGCATGTTCTGTGTACAAGATTTTTACAATTCCTGATAGGAAAACTATACTCAGAACTAAGGTTAAAAGTGAAGTTTTTTCTTAAAAAAAAAAGGTTATGGTTTACGTAATAATTCAGCTTCCAAAGTTCACCATTGTAGGTAGAGGTTAAGAACATGGCCTTTGGAATCACAGCCACCTGGGTTCAGATCAGGGCTCCGTTACCTATGAACTGTGTGACCTTGCGCAAGCTACTTACCACCCTGAGCCTCAGTTCCCTCATCTGTGAATTAGGGCCAAGAATTGTGTGGATCACGGATCACATACATTGGTTGTGTGGATTAAATGAAAATGCACTTGGAGGGCGTCATGAAGCCTGGCGTGAGGTGCTCCGTAAGTGGCAGCATTTCAAAACGAAGTCAGTGATAACCTTAGTGCATCACCAGCTAGGTGAGACCAATTCAGAGCCCTTTATTTTGGCCCTGTATTCTCAGACAGAAAGATCTTAAAGAGATTCCACTCATTCAGCGATGGTGTCTCATGGGGTCCAGAGGACAATGAGGGTGGCCCCCAACCAGCACCCAATCAGAGCAACTCTGCTTCTGTCTGTCTCGTACTTGTTTCCGTGGCATCTTTTTTGTTTTAATCGCTAATCGAAAAGCTACAGAACCACTGTTGTAATCCAACCCCCTTAGTTCGCAGATGAAGAAACTGAGGCTCAAAAAGCCAGTGTGATTTTCCCATGCACTCAGCAGGGGTCTCCTGCCTCCCAGCCCTCTTGGTCCCCAAGACGCCTCCCTGTGATAGGTGGAGGTGCCTCAGAGTGGAAAGAAGGCAATGTTGAAGCAGCTGTTGAGTTCTTACATGGTCTTTCCAGCCAGTTCCTAGTACTGAAAATGCCCTAGAGAAAGGAAGTCATTTGTTTCACCCTCATCCCATAGCTCAATTGTGAAAGTCCTGGTTTGTGTGTGGACGGTTGTGGGTAGCATGAGCCCTATTAAAAACATATTTACCTGGAGGCCTTTTCTCCTCTTCTGTTAGGGAACTGCTGCCCCATCTGATGACCTTCGCTGGATCCTGTGGTCACTGACCACCATTCTCTATGAGCAGCTTGCAAAATGTATTCATAGGGGTCCCCAGTGAGAGAACAAGGATATCAAGTTTCTATCCTTTCTATGATTGAAACACCTCCTGCCAGGACTCACAGAATGTCCATTCAGTTCTCTGCCACTGACTTGGCCACATCCTCTGTTTTCCAGCCTCTCAACATTGCCTACAGCCACATCTACAGCTCCTATAGGAACTTCGTGGGACCCCCTCATTTCAAGACCATCTGCAGACTCCTGGGTTACCAGGGCATTGCTGTGGTCATGGAGGAACTGCTGAAGATCGTCAAGAGCTTGGTAAGGAAGGGGGCCTGGGACGGGCCATTAGGGTTGAGAGGAATGAGGCTTGCTTTCACTTTTTACCTGGCCTGGAAAATCAAGTCACAGGCTCTTCAGCTCTGTCTAGAGGAATCACCCAAGGAATCCTTTGCCCTTATCCCCTGATTCCTCTTACCTATCACTCTGTGACATTTCAGTGCATCTTCTGACCTGTGGCTTTGCCTCTCCTTTTCTGACGCTGAGCTCACTCCCAGTACTTACTAACTGAACTCAGCAATCTTGATTTTGACTTGAAGGCCTACTAATGACTGCTCATACCTATCTCCTGTGCTGCATTATCTAATTTGAGCTTGACAAATCCATGACACATGTGCTGCCATTTTCCCTCCCATGCCCATGGCAGACATCTCTAATAAAGCACCACGCTTCTCCCCCTTGGAATTTCTTGATGACTGGTGCTACCAATACTCCGCTGGCCTCGAGGGAATTCCATAGACCTTTGCCACCATTCTATGCCCACCCCAAGTATGGCCATCTGAACCTTCATTTCATTCCCCAGGACACTGCTGCAGCAAGGCTGAAACATTTCAACAAATTTTCTTAAAATTTTGAGATGACAAAAGAGAAACAGATTAATGCATATCCATGTCAGGAATAGCAAACAGGATTCACCTCTTAACTCCAGTCCTCTGGTAGCAGCTGTGTATAACCAGGGGTTGTTCCAGGTTGTGAAGCTAAATTTAAGAAGGAAGATGTGGTAATTGATTAACGATGTCTGCCTGGGACACAGGAGGGATGAATGTGCCATGAATTTTCCATGCTTAAATTAGATATTGTCTCAGTCTTCATAGCTCCCTGGCCCCATTTCATTTTAGATCTTAGTTTGGATCTCATGTAAGTACTCCAACCCCAGAAGGGACCCCATGCCTAGAAATTGCCCTCCTTGAAGTCTATAAGCCCAAGGTAACACTGAGAGCATTCCCTTTTCTGTCTTACAAAGGCCCATGTTTCCTTACAAAGGGCAAGGAGGCTGCCCCCCACCTTTGGGAGAGAGCCTGCCTCTCCTCTGAGGGAGCAGTGCCCTGCTGTCTTAGGCAGCTCGGGCTGCTGTGACAAATATACCATTTGGCTTCATCCACAAATGTTTATTGTCCACAGTTCTGGAGGCTGGAAGTCCAAGATCACAGTGGCAACATGTGAGGACCATCCTTCTACTTCACAGCCAGCTGCCTTCTCCTGTGTCCTCACATGGCAGAGCGAGAGAGATGTCTCTCTCTCCCCTCTCTTCTTATAAGGGCATTAATCCCATCATGGGGACTCCACCCTCATGACCTAATTACTTCCCAAAGGCCCCATCTCCAAATACCATCACACTGGGGATTAGGGTTTCAACATATGAATTGGGGGGGAATACAAATATGCAGTCCATAGCACTTACCCACGGGTCTCAACAGAACCTCCATATGCCCCAGTAGCCCAGCGTTCAGCCCCAAGATACACGTATGCAGCAGCGGTGGATTATTTCACTCATCTTGTCCTCTTCTTTTGTCAGCTCCAAGGGACCATTCTCCAATATGTGAAAACACTGATCGAGGTCATGCCCAAGATATGCCGCCTGCCCCGGCATGAGTACGGCTCCCCAGGTTGGTGACCAGGGGAACCAGGGGCCGGGTGCGGTGATAGGAAAATAGTCCAGACCCGTCCCACTGTGGAAGGAGAGTCTGGCCATCTACCTTGAAGTATTTGCTTCTCTAACATGGCAGCAAGCTGTCAGAGCACTGGGTTTGCACCCTACCTCTGCCACTGAATCACCTTGGACCATTTTTAATCCCCCTGAGTAATAGTATCATCTTCCATCAGTGAAAGTAAATGATGCCCACTGGGCCTGCTTCACAGCACTGCCCGGAAGCTGGAAGAGGTCCACAAATGAGAGAACAGTTAAATCATGAATAGCGAGGTATAGCTGTAAAGGTCTTCCTTAGCTCAGCACGTCTACATTCCTTCCTCCATATGTGTCTATTTGAAAGAGGCCGGTGCCCCAGGTGTGGCATAAAGTGACATTTCTAAGGTAAGTCAGGAAATAGGAGTTTTTGCCACTCCACCTCTGCGCAGAGAAATAAGTCTTTCCTTGCCTAATAGTGAAAGCACGTGGACTGAATTTAGGGCCTGAGGGGTGGGGAAAGGTGAAGACTATGAGTTTGGCCCCAGGGGTTTTTTCTGAATACCAAGATGTCCGGCCCTGGGTCAGTGTGAATCAGAGTAGGAAAGCGCTGGGGCCGAAAGCTCTAGTTTTCGTTCCTAGTTTTCGTTCCTAGCTGCGCCACTTAGCTGTGTGAGTGTGGACGCGCCACTTACCCTCTCTGAGCCGCATTTGAAAATGGGGGTAACTATGCCTAGTCCGTGGTATTGTTATGAGTATTACGTGAGATCCTGCAGATAGTGATTAGCATGAACCTCCAGCTGACCATCGCCCTGCATCTCCCAGGGATCCTGGAGTTCTTCCACCACCAGCTGAAGGACATCATCGAGTACGCAGAGCTCAAAACCGACGTGTTCCAGAGTCTGAGGGAGGTGGGAAACGCCATCCTGTTCTGCCTGCTTATCGAGCAAGCTCTGGTGAGTCCTGAACCCCGAGGGACTGGCATGTCTTGAGGATGGAAGGGACCCCCCCCCCTCCGCCGCCTCAACAGATGCCCGAGGCCTCTCTAGCGCACCCCGCCCAGGAGCCCTGCAGCTTAGTTCTGTGCTCTTCCAGGGCGGGCACACGCTCCTCTCCATTCCATTCAGACCACTCCGACCATTCGGACACTGAGGGGAAGCAGGCCCTGGAGTCAGACAGGCCTGGGTTCCATCCCAGACCCCCTCCGATAGCGGCAGGGCCTCAGCAGTCCTTCGGAGCCTGGGTTTTCCATTCACTCCCTAGACACATGGTTAACTCCTGGCTGCCACAGTCTGGGCACTGCACTGGGGGATGCAGTGGTAGCTGGCCCCACCTCGTGTCCTGGATGGTGGAGGGCAGACCTGCACTGAACAACTGTTTACACAGAAACAATGTGTTTACTGTCACAGCGAGTGCTGCGAGGGATGAGTGCCAGGTCCGGTCCGCTGGGAACCTAAAACCTGGTGTGGTCTTGAGGGTGAGGGAGGACTTCTCTGAGGAGATGACCTGGAAAATGACCAGGAATTGGCCTGGTGGAGAACTAGAGACAGCTGTTTCAGGCTAAGGGAAGGGCATGTAGTGTTGTCTCCTTTTGTTGTGATGGAAGACAGTGATTCTACCCTGCAGCGCAGTTTAAAGGCTGAAAGGAGATAAGGCATGTAAAGTGAGTACAGTAAGAACCACATAATTGGTCAGAGTTAGCGTAATGGGCAAAAGCACGAGTCCCTGTGCTTCCACCTCTCAGGACCACACGGAACCAGCGCACTCTCTTCCACCGGGCCAGCCCTCATGGCTTATTCACAGAGGCTGCGTTCTCCACACACTCCCAGCGCTCTCCACTTTGCTCTGGTCCCATGAGGCGTCCACAGGTGGGCCCAGCCCTCCAGGCACGGGGTGACTGGTACAGCCGGCGCAGTGGAAGGTAATGCAGAGGGGTGTTGCTTGATCCTCAGGACGCAGCAGGAGCATCTTTCAGCATCCATTCCTGCGTTCCTCTGTCCGCACACACATTCAGCAAAAGGGTATTGAGAGCCTGCTCGTTGCCAGGTGCAGTCCTAAGTGGTGCGTAAATGGCTATGAATGAGAGAGACAAATTATTACCGTTTTTCTTCTGGAGAGGGTGGCGACTGAAGCAGTAAACAACCAGAGATGTGAATGCAGATGGTACGTGCTGTGAAAGAATAAACAGAGAAACAGGACAGATAGAGAGTCACAGGTGCCAGGAAGGCTGTGTTGTTTTTGGAGAGGATGGAGCTTGAGGTCTTTCAGAAATGGAGAGAACCCTGGAGTGAGCTGGAGTGAAGAGGTAATGTCGCCCAGGTGGGGGCTGAGGTGAGAGAGGTGGATGGCCTCAGTCCTGGGCCGTGTGGGCCCCGCGGGAAACCTTAGGATGCTGTGAGATGGAGAGTGGGGGGGTCTGATTTACTTTCTTAAAGGCCCTTTACCTGTTGGGAGAAGCAGCAGCTGGAAGGTAAGTGAAGGGCAAGGCTATTTGTAGCTGTTCTGTCCAGGGGTCGTCTTGGAGGCAGGAGGCACAGGGAGAAGGGCAGGAGAAGGAAGGAATTCGGAAGGAGGTGGAACAAAGGTAGAGAGAGGTGGGAAGGAAGCAGTAAGAGCAAGATCTTAGAATAAGAGTCCAAGAGGATTCCTGCCTCGAACCGAGTGAGCTCTGCAGCCAGGGATGTGGACCAGCTGCTCTCTCAGACCCTTCCCACCTGACGGTCTCTGAAACACAGCCTGATTTGCTTTTCTTCTGTGGGGAGTAATAGCCTCTCTGTGCCCCTTTAGATGGACTCTCGAGACAGCTAAGTGTTCCTCTTCCCGCTAACTGGTTTTTAACATGGTTCAGTGGGCCTGGTTGCTATGGCAACGTAGCCAGTCAGAAGTCACAGGGATAAGATACATAGGCGAGGGCTTCCCTGGTGGCACAGTGGTTGAGAGTCCACCTGCCGACGCAGGGGACACGGGTTCATGCCCCGGTCCGGGAAGATCCCACATGCCGTGGAGTGGCTGGGCCCGTGAGCCATGGCCGCTGAGCCTGTGCGTCCGGAGCCTGTGCTCCGCAACGGGAGAGGCCACAACAGTGAGAGGCCCACGTACCGCAAAAAAAAAAAAAAAAAAAAGGATACATAGGGGAAAACGCTCAAGGCCACAGGAAGAGGAGCACCAAGAGACGTGGAGGTGGGGCAGGGCGGGTCCCTGAGGCCTCACTTCCTAGTGTCTCTCGTCAGCGCCTCCTTTCATGCGGAGCATCAGTTAGCTTCCCCTGTATAGACCCCAAGAGGCAGACTGTGGATGAGGCTATAAGGAAAGGAAAATTCTGTCTCAGGGATCCCTGCCTAGGTGGTCAGTTGCATATACCGCGGAGGACAACAGGACACTCACATCAAAGACCTTCATAGCTGAGAGAGACTCCAACAGTATATGTGTCCCAACCCCCTCTATGCATAAGTGAGGAAGTGGAGAACCAGAGAGGGCGCAACTTGCCTGAGGTCACACAGCACATCAGCAGCAGAGGTGAAAGAACAAAAGCGAAGGTTTCTGGTACTGATCCCAGTCCTTGGGGGGATGGGGGTGGGGAGGGGACAAAGAGAGAATCAGGGCTCCCCAAAGCTGTGCGCTCTGCTTTCTACTTAGACATCTGGGGAAATCCCCAAGCTAAGACAGTGCTTTCCAAGATTAGAATGAGGCAGGAGCTTTTTAATTTATGAAGCTGGAATTAAATATTCAAATGACATATTGATTGTTCTCATTAAATAGGAGGACTAATAAAAAACGATAGGAAGAGGGGAGGGAGGGAGGAAGGAGATACTCTTAATATATGTCTGTAGAGGAAGGGCGATTTAAACTGGAACATCTGTGCTCTGGAGGACTGTGTAACAGTCAATGAAAGTGGCTTTGCACATACAACATAGAAAATGGTGAAAGACATAATACTGAGTGGAAAAAAAGTGAGTTCCAACACAAGGCTCACATTATGATGCCATAAAGTAAAATAAACAAAATAAAGCTCACAAAATAACCCTGCATTGGAAAAAAAATCTAGGAAAATCATCCCAAATAATTCAGTCATTTTTCTCTAGGTATCAGGGAGGGAGCTAGGATTAGAGGTCAACAGGAACTTTTGCCTTATCTGGAATGTCGAATTTTTTACAAGGGAAATAAATTCATGATTGATTATCATTGAACTAAAAATTAATTTAAAAAATATGAGTAGTATATCATAGTTTCAGAAAAACTGGAAGGACTCTGAAAAGTACAAAGTAAGAAGCCTTTTGCCCACTCGTGTTGTCTTTTTCTAATGTTTGCAGGGTTCTGTCCTGTTGTGGGTTCCGTATCAGTATATATGCTACAAATACCTTCTCTTACTCTGTGGCTTGCTTTTTTTTTTTAACAGATTATTAATGTATCATTGATTTGTGGATGGTGGATGGAGAGAATATAAATTGAAAAGATTGATTGTCTGGACAAAGATATATTTTCTTCTTTAAGTTCGGTGTTTATAAAAAATTCAGGGTGCAATAGCAGTACAGAAGAACATGTATATCCCTATGGGATGGGTTGTTTGTTTGCTTGGTGTTTTTAATGAAGGTCTAACAAGCGTACAGTAATACAGTTGACCCTTGAACAACATGGGGGTTAGAGGTACCTACCCTCTGCATAGCTGAAAATCTGTGTGTAACTTTACAGTCGGCCCTCCATATCTGCAGTTCCATATCCATGGTTCCAATCTGCAGATTCAACCAGCCACGGGTCTTGCAGTACCGCAGTATTTACTATTGAAAAATATCCATGAATAAGTGGACCCACACAGTTCAAACCCATGTGTTCAAGGGTCGACTGCGTATGCAGTATGCAGTATTCTCACTACATAGACTAGTTAAATCATCCATCTTACTGTGGATGTATGTTTGGATTGTTTACAGCTTGATACCATTATGAATAAAGATACTATGAATGTTCTTACACATTTCTTTTGGTGGATGTATGCTCTCATTTTTATTGGGTAAATACCTAGTAGTGGAGTGGTTGGATCAATGTGTAGACATATGTTTAGCTTCAGTGGATACTACCAAACAGCTATACGAGGTGGTTGTACCAGTATATACTCCCCTTCAGCAATGCATGAGAGTATTTTTTCTTCACACGCTCATGACCGGTTGGATTTGTCTGTCTTTTCAGTCGTAGCCGTTCTGGTGGATATGTTGCGATATCTCACTCTGGTTTTGATTTCCCTGATGGCTAATAATGCTGAGCCTCTTTCCATGTGGCATTCCCCTTTGGACAGCCTCTCTTGTGAAATGTTGTTCAGTATTTTTGCCTATTTATTACTGAGTTATCTTTTCCTTATTGATTGGTAGACATGATTTATATATTATAGATACATGTATTACAAATATATTTCTGTGGCATGTCTTCTGATGAGCAGAAGTTCTTCAGGTTTATTGTATTTACCTTTTCTTTTTCCTGTATGATTGATGCTCTTGTGACTTGTTCAAACAAGTGTCCCCTACTCTTAGGTCATGAAGATATGTTATCTTCTCAGAGTTTTAGAGTTCAGCCTTTCCAGGCGTAACAGACCTTTAAGTCTATTACTCACCTGGAATTGATGTTTGTGTTGAGTGAGAGGTAGAAATTCAGTTTCATTACTTTCCAAGTTGTCTCCACACGTCTGATTGAAAAGCCCTCTTTCTCCCCACTGTGCACAGTGGTAGTGCTGTGTCTGTCATTTATCAAGTGTCCACAAAGGGCTGGTCATGGCAGGCTTTTAATAGATACTTGTTGAATCGAATCTGAAATGGACCATATTTGTTAGGTATCTATTTATAAGTCTGTTGTGTTTTCAAAGGAAATTCTGTTCCTAATGACTAGAATTTCCTCTAGTATCTTTTACCCTGAGAAATCATAAGGAAACTATTCCACAATCACCAGGTTTTTGTTCAAATTTTGTGTGGTTTTCGAGCCATCAGCCCATTGTTTGTTATGCCAACTCACACCAGGAGAGGGCCCTATTCTTTCATGGGAGCGAGGGAGGGCCTGAGTCCCTGTGGAGACAGCCCTTCAGTCTGCAGAGCCTCCCACGCAGGGCTTGAGAGTGTTCCCTGCCTTTGGGCCTGTTGTTTATTTATTTTCTCCTCCGTATAGCAGAGTGAGCCATGGTTATAGTGGTCGGTCATGAGAGAATTACTTATCTTTACAGGACGTGAGGACAGTTCAGGCCCAAACTCACAGAACTGAATGCTGGTCAGATTTGGGAGAGCTATCGGAGGCCATCCAGGGCAGGTGTCTCTACATCACCACCACTGACATTTGGGGCCAGATACTCCGTAGTGGGGGTGGGGGGGGATGTCGTGCGCGTGGCAAGGTGCTGAGCAGCATCTCTGGGCTCTGCCCCATAGATACCAGTAGTACCTCCCCAGTTATTGATAGCCAGAAATGTCTCCAGATATTGCCTAATAAAAACCTCCCCCGTTGAGTACCACTGATCTGATGCAGTCCCAGTTCCACATTTACCAGATAGGAAACTGAGTCCCGCAGAGGGAGATAACCTTCTCAGAGCTACAGCTACTCAGCTAGTACAGGAGTTGAGACAAGAACCCAAGATCCTCACGGTTCACGTACTCAGGGCCAGAGAGCTGCTCTCCTGAGCTTTGCAGATTGCTCTGTTGGCTTTTGTTTCTATTTTTGTTTTAGTTCCAGCTCCATGTCTGACCCCTCTATCTCCTGCTTCCACTTTATAGTCCCTTTTCTTTCATTTTGCTTTTCTTATTGCATCACTGAAATAAATTCTTCGCTAGAAGACAGGGAGGTGCAGAAAGAAGAAAACAAAAAGCACAGTGCCGCACCAAGATAACCACTGTTCACATTCCAGTGTGTTTACGTTCCAACATATTAATTTTCCACGTATACATACATATGTGTGTGTGTGTGTGTGTGTGTGTGTGTGTGTTTTACTTTGTTTAGTTGGAAAAGTAACATTCACCAAGCTGAGAAGAATGATTACCTCTGTGGGGTCTGAGGGAGACAGGGACAGACAGGGGTTAGGAATCTTCTACTTTTACTCTGCACTCTCAATTATTGTTTGAATTTAGTGCAGTAAACCTTTATTGCTTTTTTTCCCTTGAGAGGAAATACTCCCACGCTGAACAAATGTTCAGGCTCCCTGATGCATGGGAAGTTAAAGCAAAAGCCCACCCTCTACCACCCACCTCAGACTGTCACTCCATATTCCACCTATACTTGATCCAGGGTTATTTTGCTCCTCACCCTGAGAAAAGATGCCCCCAGTTACGCAGAACACGAATTCTGTCCCCACACCCAGGCACCATCAAGTGGCTCCCCTCCGCCTGACTGTATGAGTGGTTCCTCCAGCCCAAACCCAGAACACAGTGTTTTTCTCAACTGGAGACGAGCCAGGATTTGTGGGAAGGAGGCATCTTGACTCCCAGTAATACCTTTCCTTTCCGTGGCTTTACAGTTTTTAAATATATTTACATCCTTTCAGACCTGTCATAATCTGGGAAACACACCTGTTAGGTTCATCAGATTCCTGGCAAAAATGGTCTGTCAGTAAGAGTCTTTGGTTCTTCAGACATGACTGAGACCCCCCAACAGGCCAGGCAGTGTGTGGGACTCCGGGGCTCACCGATCACTGGACACCATCACTTCCCGGACGGCACTGTTCACCGTCTACACCCTCTGTCTTTCAATATGGAGGGCTAGCCCTCTAGGGGGTGGGCAGGATGATCTCAGGGCCTTTAACTATTGACTTACTAAAAAAACAGGAAATAAATTCAGCCCTCTTGTTTATTAACACAGCGCTCAACAGTGACAGCTGTCTAGAGTTGATCGAATAAATACGTGCTAGTTGAGGTGTTTGCTCAAATTTTACTAATGAAAGTGTGTGGTCAAAAAAGTTTGGAGAGTGACCAGCCTATTTCAGAACAACTGAGTGAAAAGTGGCATCAAACAAGCACTGATCTGTGGAACACAGAGGAGGGGTGGGGGTGATAGGAAAGATTTCCCAGGTGAGGGCCCCTTTTGCATCCTCAGCCCCAAATACAGAGCTCATTAATTATAGTCTCAATGAATGGGGGCAGGAACATGTCATCTCTATCCTAGATGATGAGTAGAGACATGCCTGTTGGTCCTCTAAAATCTTCAAGATACCGCCATTCAATGGGCAACAGAGGCGGTCAGTCACCTTCGTCCAAAGCCACCTCTGTCCTTGGAATATGCTATGCTGATGTCATTAACCTTGCCGGTAGTTGCCACAAAATCAGGGCCTTGGTTACTCACTTCTGTATTGATGACTTTTCTATGACGAGACCCCAGTGGACAGAATGCCTAGAAGCTGAGGGTTCGGGGGTCGTTTGGTACAGTTTGCTCTACTAAGTGTTACAGATCTTCAAACACCCAGGAGGTAGTGTAATGGTCTCGTTAAAATCACTCAAACTCCTAAAATATCCTGATGTCTGAGCCCCATCCCACTCCAAGGAAAACAAAATTTTCGCCAGTGGGGCCCTGGCTGAAATGCCTAAAAGCTCCACACTTGACTGTAATGTGCAGCCAGGGTGGAGAACCCCTGTTCTAGAAGGCGTCTTCTTAACGAGTATTGCCAAAGCTTAGTCGTTGACGTGTTGTCGTCACAGTTCTTGCCATATCTGCAGACCACTGGTCCTATTTGTATTTAAAGTAACTTTTTACCTTAAACTTATTTTAAAAGGAAACTTCATATCACTTCCATTTAAAACACAATATTCTCTTGCTGTCATTAGAAAGCAACCAGAATAATAAATTCCATGAAAACAAAACACGATGATATAATTCCAGTTGCTGTGTGCCTAGGCCCTGAGCTTGAGGCCTGCACACTCTCTCTGTCTATTAAAAACAGAGATCAGCAAATGTTACAGAAGCAGTAAGACATGCTGGTTCCAAGTGGAGACTTTCTCATTAAACTTGTGAGAAAGATTAATAGGAAACTGAAAAGGAAAAAACGTTCTCGCTGTGACTCACTATTATGAAATTCCATTGCACTGTACCCGCATTTCCCACCCTTTGGAAAATGCCCACCTTGGTTGACATAGACATGCATTTGAGGGAAGGAAAAGCTACTTTCGAGGTCAGTTTCTTGGCTGTAGATCTTTCCTAGTTGACCAGACATGATTCTGATCCAGAATAATAATTCATTTTCCCCTTGACAATTCGGGGGGTGGAGGTGAGACATAGTAAGTAATATATAGCGTTATTCAAGTGAGGCACAGATCGGTGGGGAAAGACCACACACACACCACACACACACACACACACACACCACACACACACCACACACACACACACACACACACCACACACACACACACACACACACACACACACACACACACACACACACACACACACACACACACACACACACACACACACACACACACACACACACACACACACACACACACACACACACACACACACACACACACACACACACACACACACACACACACACTGAACCAGATGAAATTAAAGTGCTGATTTATTCAGCCAGGGCTACAGAGAGCTCCTGGAAGTGAGGGGCCCACGGAGCAGGACCACATGCAGCATGCCTCGGGTGAACTTTCCACTGCACCTGGAGTCCCCACTGAGGGGCTGGAAGCTGCAGCTCGTACCTTCTGTGCACAGGAGGGTCGTGGTGGGTGTGGGAAGCCTCAATTCATGGCTGTTCCACACGCCCTGTATCCTTGGGGCTTAACATCAGTACGCAGGAAACACTGACATCTATGTACATCCATATAAGGGAATGTTTAGACCGCTGGGCTCTCTGGTCAGGCCCTGTCCCCCGCCACCCCCTTCCTGCGGGAAAGCCAGGGTGGGGATTCCTGTGGGGTGCCCCACCTCTAGTTTTCCAGCTCATTTCTCCACGCTCACTCGACAAAGACAAGAAAAAAAAAAAGAAGTGTTAGTGTTATTGTCTTTGTTGCCTCAAGACTCAGAATGTTATTTAAGAAAATACTGTTTTTGAGAATGGTTTGATGATTCCCCTTAGGAAATCAGCTAAAACTGGTATGTAGTCATTCACCCAGAAACAGAGCCTAAAGGTAGGGTCTAATGCTGTTCTACAGGAATCTGACACGCGTAGGATCACACCGACCCTGTTTTTTTAAATATGTATCCTGAATCTATCTGTTAACCAAGAGAAGTCAAATGCCCAGTTAGCCCCCTAGAGTGAGTGAGTTGGGAACATGAAGTTTTGTGGTATTTCATGGAAATCCCTAATAGTTCATCAGTTTTAAATTAAGTAAGATAGAAAAAGAAAATTTTAAGACTGAAAGCAATACAAAAATAAAATACTCATCCCTTGAATTTTTACGTGGGTTCCTTACAATACAGTATTTTTGCATCCTGACTTCAAAAATCTCTTCATTTTTACCTGCTCTGTTGACAGAGAGCAATTTTAGCTCTTACTAATCCTCTAACGACTAGTACTCTCAGAATCGTAATATGTTAGGGGTTGTCCTAAGCCATAGTAATAGTAAATGGCACTTGGTAAGTGTAGCAATTGTCACTCATTAGCTTCTCCCAGGGAGGACCCTGTACTGAAGCAGGAACACACAGAGGTTCCCAAAGGAGGGAATCACTGGAATACTTTTTTGGTAGAGAAATTGCTTCGTCTTCACACTTTAGAAAACTCATCGTGGTTGGATCCTAGATCCCCCAAAAAAGGCTATGAAAGAAACAGCTTAAGAGCAACCAGGAAATGTTAGTATTATATGATATCAAGAACTTTTTAATATAGGTGATCATAACATTGAGGTTACGTAGGAGGATGTCCTTGTTTTCAGGAATTGCATGCTGAAGTATTTAAGGCTGAGTGATGCAATGGCTTCAACTTACTTTCAGATGATTCAGTAAATCAGAGAGAGTCAAAGCAGATATGGCAAAATGTTCACTGGGACTCTACATCAAGAGTACTGTTCTTTCAAATATTTTGTACGTCTAACATTTTTCATCACACAAACTTGAGGGGTGTGTGAAGGAAACTGAATCATGGAATCTGGAAAGCTAAGATGAAAAAGGGTCACATGATGTATAAAGAGGAAGAAAAGTTATGAGGGCTTTTGTTTTTTTTCAGCTACTTGCGCTAGTTGGTGGGATTTACTCTTGGTAACATATGCCCCAGAGCTACTTCTGACCTCATTTTTTTTTTTTTTTTTTTTTTTTTTTGCGGTACGCGGGCCTCTCACTGTTGTGGCCTCTCCCGTTGCGGAGCACAGGCTCCGGACACGCAGGCTCAGCGGCTATGGCTCATGGGCCCAGCCGCTCCGCGGCATGTGGGATCTTCCCGGACTGGGGCACGAACCCGTGTCCCCTGCATCAGCAGGTGGACTCTCAACCAGTGCACCACCAGGGAAGCCCTGACCTCATTTTTGTAATTTATAGAGGCATCTGCTAGTGCTGAACTCAGCCACGACTCTCGTGCTGCCCATCTGTTTTATTTGTGAGCAGGAAATAGCAGTTCAAGATCACAGAAAACCAAAGCTGGGGAAGCTGGCCAGCCCAAATTAGAAGGAGGCCACTCGGGTTTCTGAGCACTGCTGGGAGAGCACGCAGGACACCACTGTCGGCTGCCCTCCTCCCAGGGGCCCGTGGTAGGGAGACTTTCCCTCTGCTTCTAGGTCTTTGAGAGAAAAGAAAACAGTAATGCCTTCTCCCTGTGCTCAACTTAAGAGACATGTTTCCATCGAGCTTCTCTGAGGGTCACTGCCTTTCCATTCTTGCTCTGGGTGGAATTTACTAGTAGGTAAAGCATTAGGGGATAAAAGACAGCTGATTTGCCCATGTAGCAGCAAAAAGGATCTTCATACCATTGTGAATCAGATCATGCAACTCTCCAGCTTAAAACTGACAGGTGGCTTCTCAGTGTACTTAAAAATCTTTTCTTTTAATTTATTTCATTCAAGTATAGTTGATGTATAATGTTTTGTTAATTTCTGCTGTCATTGTACTTAAAATTCTAACTCCCAGCTTTGGCCTGTGAGGCCCAGATTATTCAGCTGTACCTTCTCCTCCGACTTCATCTCTTATTAGCACTCTCTCCCTGGCTGCACGGTCCAACCACATCAAGCACACGGCCGACTTTGAAGGTCAGGCTAGAGATAAGGAATCCGCGGTACCCTGAAGATCTGCACCAGGACCAAGGCTGAATCTTACTATCCTTGGCTTCTACCCTATTGCTTGCTCACATTTACCCCCTTGGCATTATAATTCAAGGGGCACCAAGAGCACCCCCAAAACAAAAGCATCTCTTCTGCTTTCTATCACAGTACATGAAATTCTCCTATTAGAGACTTAATTTGTTGATTTGAAATATTATCTGATCTTTAGAAGCCCCGCTAAAATACAAAGTCTGCTGAGACTGTTTGGGAGAAAGATAATGCTGTGCAAGCCAGTTCATTGGTGGGTATTCATTTATCAAATAATTGTGTTTTTTTTAATTTTTATTTATTTTATTTATTTATATTTGGCTGCATTGGGTCTTCATTGCTGCGTGCGGGCTTTCTCTAGTTGTGGCGAGTGGGAAGCTACTCTCCATTGTGGTGCACAGTCTTCTCATTGCGGTGGCTTCTCATTGCGGAGCACGGGCTCTAGGCGCGCGGGCTTCAGTAGTTATGGCTCACGGGCTCAGTAGTTGTGGCTCACGGACTCTAGAGCGCAGGCTCAGTAGTTGTGGTGCAAGGGCTTAGTTGCTGCGCGGCACGTGGGATCCTCCCGGACCAGGGCTGGAACCCATGTCCCCTGCAGTAGCAGGCAGATTCTTAACCACTGCACCACCAGGGAAGTCCGTCAAATAGTTTTGAGGAGTAGGAAGATCACTCAGGAAAAGGTGTGGGGGAACTAAAAGACCTCCAGGCAAAAACAAAAACAAACCAAAGGAGAACACTGAAGTAGAAACTCTGTACTGTGCTTGGTGAGATGTTGATAGTATACACTAAGTGATAGAAATAGATTACAGAAGAATAATATTTTATATTCCATTCTTATTTAAAATATATGCTTAAATGTTTTATGCATGGAAAAACCTGGCAGGATAAACCCCAAAAGGTTATCAGTGATGACCCCTGGATGATGGGGTTATACATTTTTCCTTTTATAAACAAAAATGTATCTGCATCTTCTATTTTTTCAAAAATAGCCAGAAAGAAAGGGGCTAGAGTGACAGTTTTAAAAATATATCTAACACATTGCACAGTGACTGTATTTAACAGCACTATATTATATACTTGAAAGATGCTAAGAGAGTAAATCTTAAATGTTCTCACCGCAACGATAAGAACAAAGATGGCAGTTGTGTGAGGTGAAGAATGTATCAACTAACCTATCGCGGCAGTCATTTAGCAGTATGTACGGGTATCAATCATCACATCATACACCTTAAACTTAGGCAATATTATATGTCAATGATCTCAGTATATCTGGGAAAAAAAGCTGTGTCCACTAAATTAATAGTTTTTCAAAGGATAGTCTTTTCCTAGAGGGTGAATTAAGTATTGGGTGCATTTCCAGAAGAAAATGACAAATGTCAAGTCAAATAACACATGTAAAGTGATTAAAATGTTAGATTAAAATGTTGTTGTTGTTGATGGACCTTAGAAGCAGCCACTGCCTCTTGGTCATGGTTGGTACGTGAGATGACCCCGGGGCCATCATTAGCACATATGTTGCCTTCAGGCAAATCATCCTTTCTCAAGATCTTCCACCTCCTTCTTTTGATTATTTTCATAATATATTGATGTTTTTATGGAACAAAATACATCTGCTGGAAAATCATTATAAACAATCGATCTCTGATGTCTACGATATGTTTGGCACCCCCTAGGATGGGATACCCTTGAACAATACACTATCTGCATAAACCATTCACAGCAGCCCTGGGTGATACTTTTTTGTCATCTCTGCTAGAGATTCCCCCCCCCAAAAATAAATCCTTATCTCCCCCCAGAAAATAAATCCTTATCTCCCAAAAAAGAAGAGTGGTCTGAGACCCCTGGAGACTGCTTCATTGTCCTGACATTCTAGCACTGGAGTTTGTCCTACTTTGGTATCTGGGAGGCAACTAAAGTACCCACTTCCTCTTGGTCAGATGTACAGTCCATATAGCAAGGCAATATAGCAAGGCAATATGGCAAGACATAGGACGCTAACGAGGTATTATTAACCAGTCAGCTGTTTCCATTTCAGGGCAGTAAGATGAAGGAAGACTGTGGGTCTTTGTTCCAATTAAAACTCAGACTTAATTCCATGTTTTTCCCAGTCCATGAATTTGCTAATTTCACATTCCAGTGATTTGCAATGAACATAGTTCCCTGGGGCCTTTGCTGTTGCATTGGCCGTATGGCAGGCCCAGCCTCTCCCTCCCAACACCCAGCATTTGAGGTGTGCAGTCCAGTGGTTCTGAAAAGGTGTTCTGGGTGGCACAGTCCGCTGGGCTTCATGACGAGTAAGGGGAACTCAGATGATGAGGACATCTTCCACCCAGCAGGTTCCAACTGGTCACCTAGAGTTTTTAAATCAGCATTCCCAACTTGAGACTTGGTACAGGCACACGGAAGTCCTCGTGCTTTTGTCCCTCTCAAGAAAGACCTATGTCCATTCAGCAGAGCAGGATGAAAGAACAGGGTAAGGTTGGTTTTAGAAAAGATGATTGTCCTATAGCCCCAGTGCAGGTCAGCCAGACCTAGATCAGCAAGAGAATTCTGAGAGGTCTCAGCTACAGTTTATCACACGTTTCTTTATTAGATAAGTATTACCGTATACCCTGCCTATATCCAAAAGAATATGCAGTGCCTCATACTTAAAGAAATTGTTTTGCTGAGTCTAGGGACGATGACACAGAATAAGACCAAAAAGGCATGAAGAGGCAGAGGGGAAGGCCAGGGTGTGTTACATCAGGCTCCCTCAGCCCAATTTCAGGTTGATTCCCAGGTACTCTCCTGGAAAGGGTATATCTTTGGACTCAGAAATCCTGGATTCAGGTCTTACCTCCGTGCTTGACAGCTATGAGCCTCTGGGGAAATGATTGAATCCCTGAGCCTTAGTTTCTACAGCCCCAAAATGCTGGGGCTAGGTCCCTACTTCCCAGAGCCTTTGTGTGAAATGAGGTTACCAGAGGCCCCTCCCTCCTCTTCCCACAGCCCAGCAAGGATGCTTTGACTCGCCTTCCCTGGAAGTCGCCTAAAGCTGAGGGGTCTGACTGCCTGCAGCCCCGTCAGCCCACCCCTCCGTTAGTCGCCCGCTGAGCAAATGATTTCCTGCTCTCTACACACCAGCCATCTCATCTCCAATCTTATCTTCCCTCTGTCTGTGATTGCACATTTCCTGCCCATCCTCCCAGGCCCATCTCAGGGCCATCGGTACCTCATTCCCCCCAGTTCTCATGTTCAGCACACACTTTATCGAATGCCTGTTCTCTGCAAGACACCTGGTGTTATTTCTCCCTCCTACAAGTCTCTAGAGCCCTTGGTTGCAGACTTCTTTTGCACCTAGTGATTCCGTTTATTTCCCAGTCACAGGTATCTTTAACCCTCTTCCCCTACTATATTATAAACTTCATTAAAATCTAGTTTTTCCAGTCTTATCTGTCATCATGTTTCCTGCAGCATCCAGGCCCCACTCCAGTCAGAAAACAGTAAGCACTCAGTGGATGTTTGGTGAGCTGAGGGAAGGAAGGAAGAGGGAGCATCAAGTGCATAGGGGTAGCATTCTGCCTCACACCTGGCTGGAAAGGTGGCCTGCCACCCCCGTTCAGGTGTGTATGGGTAGACATGGACGTGCCCAGAATTTATCAGTCTCCCCTTCATCTCAGGTACCACTTTGCACCTTGTCTTTTTTTGGTCTCATAGAGTCAGAGGAATTGAAATATCTGGAAAGGTCTGGTCACCTGGAGAAGCACCTACTCACATCTACCCTTGCACTTGTGTATTCCTTTTTCCTGGAGTCAGTTTCCATCCTCGTGCTGACGATTCCCAAGTTCAGATCCACTCTGTGGACCCTGGGGGGCCCTAGGCCTTATGTCTCGTTGCCTTTTAGACATCTTCTCTTGAATGTCCACAGAAATTCACCTTGCCAGGATCTGATCTCAGCTTCCTCCTGCCTGCAAACTCACTGTGTCTTCTGACCCTGTGAACAGCTCAGCATGGGTGTCCTTTCCCTCCCTCTGCTGTCATATCCAGTGTGTAGTTGGGTCTTTGATATCTGCTCCCAGCTCTCTGTCTCCTTTGCCACTGCTTCAGGCCCTGCGAACTCTCGCTTGGCCTATTCCAACACCCCTTTTGCCCTCCCCCGGTGCTTTCTCTCTTGTAGCCAAAAGGTGAAACTGCAGGTGTGATCATGCCACTTCCCTAATTAAAACCATCAGGATAGCGTCCAAACACCTGCGCAAGGCTTGCAAGATCCTGCTATTGCCTCCTGTTCACGCCTCCTTCCTCACCTCATGCCACCTTCCCTCAGCACTGAAAGCTTCAGTCTTATTCAGCTGTCACCCACTCACCCACTGTGGTCCCTCCTGCTTTCACAGGTGCTGTTCACCCTCACCTGTCCAACACTTAGCCCTTGTTCAGGTCTCAGCTTAGCATTTCCTTCTCCAGAAAGTCTTCCCTATCATTCTCCCCAAAAGTCTGGATTGATTACCCCTATTATATATTTCTGTAGTACCCCAATTGTAACACTTAACTAGAACTACCCATTTTGCCTGTTTTCCTCCTCATCTTGGTAAGGACCATGCATTAGGTCTGCCTCACTTACTGCTGTATCTCCAGCACCTTGCAGAGAGACTTGGTATAACAGATGCGTACTGTTTGCTGAATGAATAAATGAATGGCTTAATTTCTGCTCCGGCTATATCCTAGTCAGAATGAAAGTGTTGAGAATTTGGGACGTCCTTGTTTGGTCTCTACATAGTATTATACCCACGTTCTCTATATTCCTCTTATTGGCCTTTCATAGCAGGTAAAATGCAGGTCCTGAGTATGGCTAGTCCCTCCAAAAAGACTCTTGATCAGTGTTTGCATGGGATGAAGCACCCTGGGCTGGGGCTGGATTAGAGAGCTCAACCGGCTTGGTGAGGGACCTGAATGAATAAGGGCTCTGATCAGTTTTTTAAAAGAAAACTACTGTAGACTGAAGGGTCTTGGAAGAGTCCTAGAAGGTGAATCTCGAATGGGGCTTTGCAGGATGGACAAGAATGATGTGGTTTGGAGGGTTGAGGAAGAAGGAATTTATAGGGATAGGTTGACCACATGAGCGGTCTGGTTATTTACCTTGCAATCACACCAGTAGAACTTCAAAAATTAGTTGCTTGTGAAGAAATTGTCTACACAAATTCAGGATAGAAATTACCTCTGGAGTTTGGGGAGCAGAGGTTTCAGTAATTGCCTGTTTTTCAGCTAGAAGATGGCACAAGACTCTTTTCTTTCTTCTTCAAACTGCATATGTATGTCACAGTTTTTCAGTTTAAAGAATGTTAGTTGATAGGACCAAAAGCCTAGTAAATAAAGCAACAAATGATGTGATCCTATCAGACAGGAGTGAGGCTAAAACGTTTCGCATGTAGTGAGATTTTAAAGTAATTTCCTCCTGTCTCTATTTTTAATAAGTGAATGTGTTTTTCATAAAGTGTATATATAATGGGGGCGGGGGGTATATTTCAAGCTTCCCAAGGCTTTGGCTGCATAGGTGACTATGGGAAAGCAGTGGGTGTGGAAGTGAGGTGGCCCTGGGTCTCGGTGTCAGCCCTGCTGCTTCCTTATCACTGTGTGGACCTGGTTGGGACACTCCATCTCTCCAAGAGTCTCAGCGTCCTCACAGGTAGGATGGGAATTGTAAGACCTATGTCACAGGGTGCTCAGAGCTGTGAAGCAGGCAACGGGTACAAAGCACCTGGCACAGAGTCTAGGGGAGGGACCCTTACCGACCATTTAATCCAGCCTCTTCATTTTGTTTCATTTAAACTGTTCTTAATTGCACACGATAAATCAAATAGTACAGATGAGCTTATGGTGAAAAAGATCATTCTTGCCTCCGCTGGGCGTCTCCCCGCCTGCATCTCAATCCCCAGGGCAACCTGCTTTAATCCTTTCTGTTTCTAGTTCTTTTAGTTGTTATCTCCCTAACGCTTCGTAATGAGGCTAACCTCTATTTCTTCATGAGCAACTTTAAACAATACTTATTTTCTCCCTAGTTGGAAAGATAAGACTTTTAGCTCATTTACATCTGTTCCCTCTCCTCCTCTCAGTATTTGATTATGTTACGTTCTATTACTTCTGTTGTTTTCCCTTGTAATCAGAGATAATCTGCTTACACCTCTGTTGCTTCTTTCAGTAACATTATTTAGTATTTTGACTCGAAATTAACAGTCCTAGTTTCCACTCCTAGACTTTTACCTCCGACCTCCCGTCAGCTGCCCTTTTACCTTTATACTGGCACAGCTGTATTTTTTGTAACATTTGTATTTTGTTCTGCGTCTGTGATTTGTTCCTTAAGTGTAGCCTAAAAAAAAAAGAGAGAAAAGACAACAGTATTTTTCATGTTATTAATCCTATGCAAATATTGTTCCTTGCTGGGCCAAGTGTCATGACCAAGGATTTTGTTTTCTTCCCTCTGATTCCAGCATCAAGACCCCAAAAGCTCCTTACTTTATTTGTTTTGTTTTTGTTTTTGTTTTTGCGGTACGCGGGCCTCTCACCGTTGTGGCCTCTCCCGTTGCGGAGCACAGGCTCCGGACGCGCAGGCTCAGCGGCCATGGCTCACGGGCGCAGCCGCTCCGCGGCATGTGGGATCTTCCCGGACCGGGGCACGAACCCGTGTCCCCTGCATCGGCAGGCGGACTCTCAACCACTGCGCCACCAGGGAAGCCCAAAAGCTCCTTACTTTAAAGTTAAGAAGAATTACTTTCAGATTTTTTTCCCAGATTAATTTTTTGAAGTAATAGATATTTAATATAGAAAATGTAGTAAATACATACAAGTAGGAAAAAACAGGAAGGAAGAGAGAGAGGAATAGAAAATGAAAAGACACCTGAAAATCCAGCTTTATGGAGTATTTACTAGAAATACTTCACATAGTGTTCATACAGGGTAATCAGTACATTGAAGAGAAAATACTTCCTTTAGTGATAAGGGGAAACATCTATGCCTACATAAGAAAACCGAAAATAGGAAGGATTCTGTCCTAAGTCTAAATTCCCTTATGTGCCACAGACTTTCAACTTTTATTCCACATACTTATTGAGCATTTGCTATCTGCCAGGCACTGTGCTTACTCTTGCGAGTAAAATATGGTCAAAAATAATCATTGTCCCTGCCTTCCTGAAGGTTACATTCCAGTAGGGAGAGGTAGATATTAATCAAATAGTCACATGTGGGCATGTATAATACAAATTGAGTTCAGATGCTGAAAGGAAAAGAGCTTGGTTCTTTGAGGACATATAACAAAGGAGCCGCATGGACAGGGAGGTATTGCAGTGGTCCAGGAAGTCTCCCTGGAAGGAATGATGCTTGAATTGAGATCTGAAAGAAGAGTGGGAGGACTTCCCTAGTGGTGCAGTGGTTAAGAATCCGCCTGCTAATGCAGGGGACATGGGTTCAAGCCCTGGTCCAGGAAGATCCCACATGCCATGGAGCAACTAAGCCCGTGCGCTACAACTACTGAAGCCCGCGTGCCACAATTACTGAAGCCTGTGCACCTAAAGCCCGTGCTCCGCAACAAGAGAATCCACTGCAATGAGAAGACCGCACACCACAATAAAGAGTAGCCCCCGCTCTCCACAACTAGAGAGAAGCCCGCGTGCAGCAACGAAGACTCAATGCAGTCAAAAATAAATAAATTAATTTCAAAAAAAAGTGGGAATTTACTAAGCAGAGGAGGCGGGGTGGGAGAGATAGGTTAGGGAACATTCCAGAGAGAAGGCAGAAATTCAGTGATGAATATGCAGACAGTGAATTCAAGTAACAGAAAGCTGTTGTGGCTGGAGCAGAAAGAGCTGACAGGGAGTGGGGAAGAAACCCGCTCTAGGTGGCCTTCACAGTTTAGGGGCTGGGTGGGTTCCTAGCAGAGTGGAAGGCCAGATGCCATCCTTTAGGATAGAGGTTGGATGAGAAGGTGGTGTGCATTAGCCTGAGTGCCCACAGAGAAGTCTGTTCAGATCCCTGACACAGGCTTTTGTGTGCTCTGAACTGGACATTTTTATCAGTCGCCATGGCCTCAGCTCATGAATGCCAAACAAGCACCTTCCACAAAAGGCGTTGCAGGGTATGTAGCCACCTCATCATGCAAATGGCCACATAGCTCATCCTTGGGGACCTTCCAGGCAAATGCTTTCCCACCTCTATGAGGAAACCACATCCTTCTCTTTCTTCACCTTCAGTAACAAATGGCATTACAAGGTAGAGAATACACAGGAAGCATGACAACAGGAAGCACCCCCAAAGAACCTCTGGTCCTGCAGGTTGCAAACTCGAGTGGGAGGCGCAGGGTGCAGAGGGGGGCTAAATGGAACACTCCTGTCTCCCCCAAGGAAATCTGAAGTGGAAGCTCATCATGTAAAATGAATAAAGCAACAACATTGGTCTTGTTGTAGGGGGCCCAAAACCTTCTTCCCCTTTCTCCATCCCCTAAGGTGGCTTCTAAGGTCAGTTTTATTAACAAAATAGAAAGTTGATATTCATGCAAGGGGGCAACTTTCCTAGTAAGAAGACATTTCTAGGTGCAACTGAAAATTTTGGAAGAAAAGTAAACAAGAAAGATAAGAAAACTTGGCAGTAGGGCTATGTGTACCAATCCTCTTCTTGGAATACTTGCGTAATTCCTCATTGCACTTAAATTCCAGACTTCATACCATACTATGAGACCTCGCATGATCTGGTCCCTCCCTTCTGTTAGGAACTAAGACTGTACTATGACTACCTGCGTCACTATACTCCAGCTTACTCTCTGTCTCAGCACCACTGCACTCACCTCCTATCTACATGGCTGGCTCCTTCTTTATTCCGTTCTCTACTTAAATATCTACTCCCTCAAAAAGGTTTCCCCTAACCACGCTCTCTGAAGTAGTCCCTTCCCCACTCCCAGTCACTCTAGCCTGGTACCCTATTGTGTCTTACCGCTATCTGAAATTTTCTGGTGTGTTTTACTTGTTTTTATCTCTCTCAACTACAATGTAATTTACGTGAGTACAGCGATCTCATTCAACATCATATCTGCAAAGCCTAGAACAATACCTGGTACTCAGTAAATGTTTGTTGGATGAATGGATGTAATAGTATTCTCATATATGGAGGATAGTCATGTGGATAAAAAAATTCATTTATTCATCTAAGAAACGTGAGATAACAAATATTCATTCATTAATAAATAATTATTGAGAGACTATCATGTCCTAGGCACTGGGGATAAAAGGTAAAAATAGAGGCGGCATCCCTACCCTTAAGGAGCTCATAGTGTTGTGGTCAATGTGGAGAAATGTGGAGAGGATCCAAGACATGAGGACTTACTGGTCATGGGACGTGAGGAAGAGAGACGAAAAATGAACCCCGGGTTTTAGACTTGGGCAGGTGAGGAGATTATTGTGCCATTCTGGGAGCAAAGGAACCTCAGATAAGAAGGGGAGAAGAAGGTCAGCTTTAGAAATGTGGAGCTGTGGAATATCCCGTGGAAATATCCAGTAAGGAGGTAGATATCCAAGTCTTGAGCTTGAAAGAGAAGCCTGGCTGGAAATACAGAGCTGGTGAATCAAAGGCAGTGCTTGTAGACATGGGAGTAGGTGAGACAAAGTAGGTAAAATGAAGTGAGGAGAAAAAAAGAAAGAGGGACCTTGGAGAAAACCAACATTCAAAGGGTGGTTAGAAGCCAAACCTACAAAAGAATCTAAAAAGGAGAAATCAAAGTAATGGAAACCACAGAACTCAGTGTCAGAGTAACTGAGGGAAGACAGTGCCTAATACATTAGAGATGCCATAGTACGAGGACTGAAAGGTATCCATTGAACTTGGTGACAGAGCAGCCTTCAGTAATCTTTGTCATAGCCATTGGCATGGCGTGTTATAGCTGGGCGTGATATTTTTGTTTGCTGTGAAGGGAAGTGAAGACTGGGAAACGGAGAGAGAGGTAGAAAGCTCTTGTGAGGTGCTCGGCCCTGAAAGGAGGAGAAAGATGGAAGGGTAGCTGAAGCATCTGGCTAGAAAAACACATTCAGTAATACTCTGAACAAGGATCTTGAATGGAAACTACTGGGAGGCTGCCTTGGTTTAAAACTTTGTAACCATTAGAATTGTTCAAAAATGGGTTGGGCTGCCTCCAGAAGTACTGAGCTCTTGATTACTAGAGGTATCGAAGAATAGCCTAAATGTTACAGTATATTAACAAAGAGTAAGGTGTTCAATCAGTAGTCTAGGCTTCCACCATAAGAAACTGGAGAAAGAAAAGCAAATTAAACCCAAAGCAATCAGAAGAATGGACATAATAAAGATAAGAACAGAAATCAGCAACATTGAAAGCAGCAACACTATAGGGAAATATAAATGAAACTAAAAGCTGATTCTTTGGGGAAAAAATCGATAAAATTCATAAACCTCTAGCCAGACCAAGAAAAAAAAAAGAGAAGACACAAATTACCAGTATCAGGTATGAAATAGGGATATCACTATAGATCTCACAGACATCACAAGGATAATAAAGGCATACTACAAGCAACCCTAAGCCCATAAATTAAATTTAGATGAAAGGAATCAAGTCTTTGAGTCACAGAAAACCCCAAAACTCACTTAAAAAAAAATCGATAACGTGAACAGTACTATATGTGCTAAAGAAATTGTATACCTAGTTAAAAAAAAAAAAAGACTTCCAACGAAGAAAACTCCAGATACAGCTGGTTTCACTTGTGAATTCTACCAAAAATTTAAGGAAGAAATAATAACAATTCCAGAAAATAGAAATTCCAGAAAATAGAATACCAAAAATTTAAGGAAGAAATAATAACAATTCCAGAAAATAGAAAAAATAGAACTCTTTACAACTTATGAGGTCGGCATTACCCCCTAATACCAACACCGACGACACTTGAAAACTCCAAATCAGTGTCTCTAATGTATATAGAGTAAAAATCCCCAAAAAAATATTAGCAAATAAAATCCACCAATACAGAAGAAGGATAATGCATCACAACCAAGTGAAGTTTACCCCAAGAATGCAAGGCTGGTTCATCATTCAAAAATCAATCCATATAGGGACTTCCCTGGTGGTGCAGTGATTAAGAATCCACCTGCCAATGCAGGGGACACAGGTTCGAGCCCTGGTCCGGGAAGATCCCACATGCCGCGGAGCAACTAAGCCTGTGTGCCACACTACTGAGCCAGTGCACCAGAACTACTGAAGCCCGCGTGCCTAGAGCCTGTGTTGCACAACAAGAGAAGCCACGGCAATGAGAATCCTGCACACCACAATGAAGAGTAGCCCCTGCTCGCCGCAACTAGAGCAAGCCCACGTGCAGCAATGAAGACCCAACGCAGCCAAAAATAAATTCAAAAAAAAAATCAATCCATGTAATTCACCATATTAATGAATGAAGAGTAGCCTGAATAATCAATAGGCAAGTTTTCAGATTATATGATGAATCAAAGGATCTAAGCTTAGACATAGCAGTAAAGACCAAGTTACTTAATTTACTGGTTTGGGGAGGAACAGATTAATTAAGAAAGTGAGGAAATTTCCCCTCTGGCTAAGAAACTGAGAATGACAGTCAGATCAAGCAGGTCTCTCTGGAGAGTTCAGTTGTCTTCCTTCTGTCATCCTCACTTCAAAGACTGAGGGAGTTTAGGGGTTTCTTTCTTGAGCAGCTGGCCTGCTGGATTTCCAGGATGGCCATGTTCTACCCATGCCTGGTTAAGAAAGCCAAGGGCCCTCACAATCCTGATTTTCTCAAGATTCTTTAGAAGCCAAGAGTATCAGAGTTGAATGAAGGCTGGATCTTACCTAATCCAGATCCCCACACAGTTTAAAGAAGAAAAACCAAGACCCGTGGAGGGTGGCTCGTGTAGGTCCCCTTCCCCGTCACTGAAATCCAGTGATCATGAGCTGGTCCTGGTACAGTAAGCCCATTTGACCATATCTTCCAGGCCTGTCCTCCCCCAAACTTTCTCCTCCAGGCTTTGTAGTACACGTTTGCTTTTAGCCTTTACTTTTATGCATAAAGAGTCCCCATCAAAACCTGTCTGGGTCCTAGTCCCTCTTCCCTCACCAGTTGGAGTCTGGGGTGGAGAAAAGCAACCAGACCCAGGCCTTCACACAGAGGCATCCTGTATGACTGGATTGGAGGATTGGTCTAGCTACCTGCTTTGAGCCCATAGGCCTCACAGCCAGCCAGATGAACATAGTCTGGGTCCATCATCTCTATTTGATCCCACTGCCACTTTGAATTCTTTCAACAAATTCCTTATAAGATTGTAATGAAAATGTACTGCACACTCATTATGTCCAGGGTCTGTGCTATGAGGCTATACGTTCTCTCACTTCATCCTCACAGTAACCCATTAAAATAGGTACTGTTCTCATCCTCATTTTGCAGATAAATGAATAGGCTCAGAGAGGTTAAGCAACGTGCTTAAGATCCCACAGCTAGTTAAGTAGAAGTGTTAGGATTTGAACCCAGGTCTGGCTGACTCCAGTGTTCAAGCTTTTAGTAATGAAAATTCTTTCTGGTTTAAAATAAAAGTGGTTTTCTCTTTCTTTCCCTCCTTCTCTATTTTCAGTCTCAGGAGGAAGTCTGTGATTTGCTCCATGCTGCACCCTTCCAAAACATCTTGCCTAGAGTCTATATCAAAGGTAAGAAACCACTGACAGCAGCTAAATGGCCAGTCTGAATTTGCACCTCATGCTCACTTAATCCCAATAAACTCAGATGTGCGGTCAGAAATGGAGAAGGTGAGAGCTTTGGACAGCTATTGGGCAGTCACAGAATTGGAAATAATGCTCCAGGCCTTGGTCCTTCTAGAACATCCCTAGTAAGTTGCTGTCTAGCTTGGTTGGTCTAAATCCTTCAAGTGATGGGGAACTCACCACCCCATGAGGTAGATGATTCCACTGCTGGGCACAGATAATAGAACATTTTCCTTGTAGTGAGTCCTGATCACACTTGCCAGAACCAGGGAAAACAGTTCTACACGCTCCATCCAAGTGTTAGAATACAAATACGTCACCAGGTCCTCTGAGAGCTCTCCCTTCCCCATTTCCCCCGGTGTGCCCTGAATCTCATTTTCTGCCTACTGTTCCTTTTGCAGAGGGGGAGCGTTTGGAGGTCCGGATGAAACGCCTGGAAGCCAAGTATGCGCCACTTCACCTGGTCCCTCTGATAGAGCGGCTGGGGACCCCTCAGGTACGATCCTCCTGTCACGGACTCGGAGAACCAAAAGGAACTTTAGAGGGAGAGAGAGCATTTGGTCCAACCTCCTCATTGTACAGATGGGGAAACTGAGGCCCAGAGAGAGAAACAGAAAGTCTAACAGCACACAGCCTGTTAGTGGCAAGGGCAGGTCTCGAATGAGTTTTGTTGACTCTCAGGCCTGCACCCAGTATCATCTATCCTGCCAAGAAAGAAGGAAGTCAGACAAGTATCTGTCACTCCCCGTTAGGTATTAAGAATTCTGCTGAGTTATCTCTCAGAATTAGAACCGTATGCCCTGTGAACCGGCAGTTCATCTCTGGGTATCTTTGCTAAAAAAAAAACTCTTACAGGAACACAAGATGTTTACCACGGCATTGTTTGTTAAAGCAAAAAACTGGAAACAACCTAAATGTCAATCAGTAGAGTGTTGACTAAATAAAATGTGGTAAAATCATTCAAATGATGAATACCTGCTACATAATAATGAAAAGAAAAAAATCAGATCTAGATGCATCAGTGTGGACAGGCCATAAACACATGGTTAGGTGAATAAAGCAAGTTGCACTACAGGTCATGGAGTGTGATGCTATTTGTATTTTTTTAAACACATATCAAAAAACCATATTAAGTAAAACTTTTCCTAGGGAATGAAAAACACCCAGTTCATAATGGTGGCAACCTCTGAAGAAAGATGAAAGGGACAGAGATGGGTGGGGAGATCAAAGAAGGCAGCTTTATCTGTAATGTTCTAATATTTTTGACGGTGAATGAGCTCAGGTGTTAAATCTGTAATTAAAACTCATTTTTACAAACCTGAACATGGAGATGAGTAAAACAGGACCCCTGCCTTTGGAGAACTCACAAACCGTGCAGGCAGTCAGGAAAGAAGACACTTTGGAGGGGGAAAGGGATGAAACAAACAGCATGTGCTGTCTCCTTTCAAGTTGATTCAAGTTGAATCAAGCATTTGGTGGTGGGGCAGGGCACGGATCAGGGTAGGAATTCAGGAAGAAGAGAAAACAGGGCACTGCAGCGAGACAAGCCAGTATGGCTTGTTCCGTTTCACAAAACCCAAAACCGACTGTTGAAAAGGTTTAGAATTCAGATCCGCTCTTGGACTAGCATCCCTAAGGTCCTCTCTCCTATCATCACAAAAGCTCATGAATCAGAATTCTCATCCTCCGCAGAGGGCGGAAGGCGGCCTCTTCTCTCGAAAAACGTGGCAAGTGTTGGAGCCCATGACAGGGCCCCGTCTGCCCAGGTGTCACACTGATGAGCAGCCCCAGCCACACCCCCTGCAGGCCACCCACCTCCTACTGAAAACAGTGACTAAACATTTAGTGACATTTGGGTTCTTTAGTCACCACAGAGAGAATGTAGATACTGTGAAATATGCACATTTTCTTTTTTGGCCTTCCGGGGCTGAACACAGGAGATCCTCTAAAGATTGCCTTCTAGGGAGAAATCCCCCAAGCCAGCGACATATAAATGTGTCTGCTCCACTGTTGGTGTCATCCTACAAGAATCTGGCCTCTCACACCCAGGCTTCGGCATGTGTTTCCACTTAGAAGTCTGTGAATTCCTTCCCTGTTCTGCTGAACACTATTTCCTTGGGACTGATAGAAATCTCAATTTGTCAAATGCTGATGTTTAACAAACAAAAGCCTAGACATTCTGCCGGAGAGGAAATGCCAGTTTTATAAGTCTCCCAGCCCTTAAGAAATAGTCCAAAACTTAGTCCTCCTGTAGACCAGAGAAACATTTTTAAAATATGAACGTCCAAGCTTGCTGGGGTTCAGGGAACTCACATAACTTCTAGGTCGGTGACAGGGAAATTCTGCTACATGTTTAATGTTGGGAGAGTTTAACTGTATTGCATTGCTTGTATTTGTTTCTAGGAAAAATTGAGGTGACCTGGTTTGTTGCCCAGTGCTATCATGAATTAATGTTCTGTCAGGGAGTTGAAGGACTCCTCTTTCCAGCTTTACCCCTGAATTGTTGCATAATCTAGTGCTAGACATTTAATATCTTGGTCTTTGTTTTCCCATCTATAAAATGGGCGAATAGCTGTTTTGTCTTTTTAGCTGAGCTGCCTTTCACAATCACTGTGATAAACAAATAAGTAAAAAGCTTCTAAAAAACAGAAAGGAAAGAGCGAGCATGGAGATATTTTTCTCCAAAGTAACCTAAATGTAATCAAAGTACTCCATGCAGAAATATGTTTCCACATGATTTCACAGACGCTTTTTCTATACCCTTGTTAACTCAGAAAAGAATGGCAGGAAGAGAGAGAAAAAAATTCCCCACTGAGTGGAACAGAAATGGCTAAAATTTATGTTAAACATACACACATAGTGTGTATATATATATATATATATATATATATGAAACACAAAGTCACAGATTGAGGGTATATGCAACAAACAATCTTTAGTGCACTTTTTCAGATTAGAAGGACACTCATATCAAAAGAAAAAAAAGGGCTTCCCTGGTGGCGCGGTGGTTAAGAATACGCCTGCCAGTGCAGGGGACACGGGTTTGAGCCCTGGTCCAGGAAGATCCCATATGCCATGGAGCAACTAAGCCCGCGTGCCGCAACTACTGACGCAGCGCTCTAGAGCCCGCAAGCCACAACTACTGAGTCCGTGTGCCACAGCTACTGAAGCCTGAGTGCCTAGAGCCCGTGCTCTGCAACAAGAGAAGCCACTGCAATGAGAAGCCCACGCACCGCAACGAAGAGTAGCCCCCGCTCACCGCAACTAGAGAAAGCCCACGTGCAGCAACGAAGACCCAGTGCAGCCAAAAATAAATAAATAATTAATTAAAAGCAAAAAGAAAGAAAAAAGGGCATGAAAGAAAACTCACAGCCTAAGAAATATAAATGCCAACAAACAGGAGAAAAAGTGTTCCGCTTTACCAGTGATCAATGAAACGTGAAAGAGAAGGATATAGCTCTTCATTTCGCAAGTTGGCTAAGAACTTTTCTTCATGATAATGAAGTAACTGCTAAAGGCACAAGGAACAGACTTGACACAGACAGGTGTACAGTGGTTCAGCTTTTCTTGGGACTAATTTGTCACTATGTAACAAAAGCCTTTTAAAACTGCTTATACTCTTTGACTGAACAGTTCTAGGATTTTATCCTAAGAAGATAACCAGAGAGAAGCTCAAAAAGTGTAATATATAAGGATAATTACTTACGAGTTGTCTATAATGATGAAAACTTGCGAGCAATTTAAAATAACCAACAGGAATAGAGAACTAAATAAATGACGTATGTCAATGGCCATTTTATGTAGCCATTAAAAAACCATATTACTGAATATACTAAAGGAAATTTATTTTTAGTACCAGTATCTTAAGAGAAAAAAGCAATGTAGATAGTGTGACCCAAACTGTGTTAAAATAGATACATATACACGCTCACATACATAAACACAAATAAATCATACGTAAGTATTTTAAGAAAGCTCATCTGTGGGTGATGGGATTTATGGGAGATTTTTATTTTCTTATAACATTTTTACAATTTTTTTTCCAGATTTTACTCTTGTAGCTCATAGGAAAACCCATAAAGGTAAACAGTTTTTCAGGAAAGGGGCAAAGCCCCTAACCACCCTAACCATTTCAGTCAAGGCCCTTTGGTTGGCTCTGGTTGGGGGGGGTCATTAGAGTTCAGAATCTGTCTGCAGGTTTATAAACCCTGTTGCTAATTCTTTAGGTCCTCCCACAGTTGTCAGGCCCTGAGGACTGATACAGACTAACTAAATGCACAGGTTAACTAGTAAGCCAGAACTCTCTGTATTAATTTCTGAAGGAGAATAATCATGGCTCGAGAACAAACGTGGGTTCTTTATTTACTGAGCATCTTCGCTGTACCAGGCACTCTCTAAAGTGGAGAGCCCTGTCAGGGTCCAGATACTACCACAGGGAGTTGCCTGGTGAGAACAGAGTCAAGCACTGGGGTCAGGGTTTTTGAAAAGAAGTGTTTCTAGCTAACTGTGGCAGCTTCTCTGCGCTGGAGCGATCTTTCTCTGCCACCAGAATCAAGATGAGTCACCGTGAATCAGGGTTCCCTCTTGTGTTCGAAACACAGGTCGGAAGCTCTTCTTCCCCAACTCACGGTTTTCGTCCTAGACTTCTTTCAGTTTATAGCTGTCATGACAGCTACACTCCTGACCCACATTCCTAAAGGGCTCCAGCGCTGGTGTTTCCTGATTTACTTCCCTTCATGGATTAATTTAATTGAGGCTGCCCTCTTTCTAGGGGCTGTAGGGTGTGGGGAGCGTGCAGGGAGCCGGCAGGCAGACTCCACCCAGCCACACTGTACACTGAGCTCTCGGGCGGGCCCGCCCTCTGGGGAACTGATCCCAGGAGTGCCCTGTGGACCTCTCTGTCTCTGAAGCCGGCCCTCTTAAGCTTTGTCCCTAAATTTGGAGATTGTACTTTGACCTTAGATGTTAATATCTGTTATCTTTGCACATGGCTTTGAGACCTCTACCCCTAGATATTTTCTGCTCCTGCAGACGGTAATGTGTTTCGAATTACTAGTCTAGCTGGCTGATTATTAGAGATGTAGTAACCAGATGCCATATGAGAAGCCAGTTTAAATTATTAAGGAAGATTGTTAACAGTGGTCAGAGAACTTCTAACGGGAGGAATAATCTGTAAAATCAGCGACAAATTTTTAAGAGTAACATATGCTTATTGTAGCACATTCAACTGTACAGAAGTATTTATAGTAAAAAGTGAAAACCCCACCTGCTTCTCCAAGCCCATCTGTTCCCACAACTGATGTTAATCCTTCTAGAATGTTTTACACTCTCACCCCCCCACACACATACATGCGTACAGTTTTGTGTGTCTGTCTGTGGGATTGTGTTACTGATGTCTTTTAATAGGATTGTAGTATACGTCCTCTTCTGCAACTTGCTCTATTCACTTAACGATTTAATCCACAGCTCTAGACTACTAGGATTCAAATCCCAACGTTTCCACTCACTGACTGCCTCTCTGAACCTCAGTTTCTTCTTCAATAAAATGGGGATAATAATGGCATCTTCTTCATGGGGTTTATGTAAGGAGTAAATAAGGTAAGTACTTAACGAATGCATAGAACAGGGCCTGGTGTATTACACACACAGTGAGTGTGTGCTAGTAGTAGTAACAGTACAGTAGTAGCAATAGTGCTAGTAGTAGCATCATCTCAGTCTTTTCAAAGGCTACCTAGCATTTCATTATATGGGTGGATTGAAATTTTTTTATACTATTCCTCTAGCAATGGCTCCTCGATTTTACACCCCAAGACTTCCCCCTGCGATTGAACTCAGGTTTATAAAGTTAGTGCCCTGCTCTGGGCAAGACCGCAGTTCTGGTGAATGAATTACAGATGCAGCCGGCTCTGGGGTTTGGGAATATCGGGTGAGAGGTAGAAAATGGGGTCTGAGATGTGACTGGCAGGTGTATGTACTCTCCCATTCCCAGCAAATCGCCATCGCTCGGGAGGGCGACCTCCTGACCAAGGAGCGGCTGTGCTGCGGCCTGTCCATGTTCGAGGTCATCCTGACCCGCATCCGGAGCTACCTGCAGGACCCCATCTGGCGGGGCCCCCCGCCCACCAACGGCGTCATGCACGTCGACGAGTGCGTGGAGTTCCACCGGCTGTGGAGTGCCATGCAGTTCGTCTACTGCATCCCCGTGGGGACCAACGAGTTCACAGCTGAGTGAGTAGCCCCAGGGAAGGTGGGGTTGCCCCCCCAACCTGCTCATCCCCCACCCGAAGAGCCATCGGGCAGCCAGAGCTCAGCCAGAAAGGAGGGCAGGGGCGGGGTTGTCCAACAACGGTTTGTTGAGCACGTGCTGTATGTCGGTCAGGGTTCTAGGTGCCGGACATGCATCTGTGCAGAGCAAAAGTAGACAGTTCCTGGTATGTGGGGTTGACAGGGCCAAGAGAAGACTAGAAAATAGATATAAGGTGCATCGAGTGAGGTCCCTTGGCAGCGAGGGCAGGAAGGACAACAGATGCCCATGAAGAGAGACAAGTGGATTATAGGAATTTAATTCACAGACGACAGCTGAGCTGGAACACTGCTTAGGATTCAGCTCTTAGAGGGGAGAAGGGGACCCCACAGGGAAAGCTCCAAGTGGTTGAAGACAGACATGGAGTGTGTGCACATCGGGGCCTTGGACCTCTCAGGGCCTGTCTTCACGGGACTAGAAGCTGGGCCTATGGAAGGGGCGGGGGGGGGGGAGCTCTGGCGAGGGCTTGGTATTAAGATCTCACCGCTCACCCCAGCAGAGCTCCAGGAGTCGTAGAACAGAGATGGTTTGAAACCACCCTTCCCCTCCCAGGTGTTCCTCTGGTTCCTTTCCAGAGCCAAGACAGAGCTTCATCAGAATTCTAACTGGCTACATAAATCTCAAAGGCTGGTTGGATTTTTTTTCTTGCAAATTTGTCTTCTTCAAAGCTGATTTTTCTTACATTAGTGGGGCGACAGACTGACACCTCTTTATGGCTAGCAGGGCTTATAATATAACCACAGTCCCAGGAACAAATGAGTCCACACTCACAGCTTCCCTTGTACCCATTCTACAGATTAAGAGAATTGGCCCAGAGGTGAGCCAGCTCACTAGCTGTACTGCTGGTCCAAGATGAGGGTCCCTTCCCCCTCTGCCTCCTGCTTCTCACTCCAGCTGCTTCCTCTCCCACTCCCAGGCAGTGTTTCGGAGATGGCCTGAACTGGGCTGGCTGCTCCATCATCGTCCTGCTGGGCCAGCAGCGTCGCTTCGACCTGTTCGACTTCTGTTACCACCTGCTGAAAGTACAGAGGCAGGACGGGAAGGATGAAATCATTAAGAATGTGGTAAGCAGCTCGTGGCTGGGTCCTGGGAGTGGGGGCCGGGCCTGACCAGCAGGCCTTTCATCAGCAGAGGAGGGTGAGCTGCTTACGGAGGCCAGCTCCCCACACCGCAGCAGGTAGGTACAGAGATTCAGCAGCTGGTGACCTTCTCGTAAGAAGCCGTGAGTCGCTGGCTCGTAACCCACTGGGATGAATCACATCACCCCGCAGGGCAGGGCCAGCCTCCAGACCTGAAACACACCTTCCCTGTGCCAGTCAGACTCTGCTAATGCTGCTTCGTCATCTGCACAAACTCTGACTCAACACGAAAGTTGTGCAGCCACGGGGATGGGGTGAGCGCCGCTGTCGTGTGTCGGGCAGGCAAGGCTGCTGCGGGAGCATCAAGAAGGGCTGTCTAAAGCAGGCTGAGGGGCTGGGCAGGGGCCTCAGAAGGCTCCCCCTAGAGGCGATGCTTGGGCAAAGTCCAGAATGACCAGCTGCAAATAGCCAGGCAGAAAATGGGGTGCAGGATGGGGAGAATGTTCTAGGCAGAGGGAACAGCTAGAGCAAAGGCACAGAGGCATGAAGATGTATGGCTGGAACAGAGGGTGGGTCTGCAGGACCTGCTGAGAGGAGAAAGAGGCAGGAGCCACCTCAAAGGTTTTTTGTTTGCTTTGAGGTAGAACATACGTAACATAAAATTTGCTGTTTTAGCTATCTTTAACTGTTTACTGCATTAAATTCACTCACCTTGTTACGCAACCATCACCACCTCCATCTTCAGAACTTTTCATCTTCCCCAGCTGAAACTCTGTGCCTAGGAAACAGTAACTCGCCATTCTCCCTCCCCTCAGCCTCTGGTAACCACCCTTCCACCTTCTTTCTCTGTGAGTTTGACTGCTCTAGAGGTACTTCGTATAAGTGGAATTCTCACTCAGCATAATGTGTTCAAGGCTCACCCTGTTGTAGCATGTCAGTATTTCCTTCCTTTAAAGGCTGAATAATATTCCGTTGTACGTATACACCGCATTTTGTTTATCCATTCATCTGTCGATGGACGCTTGAGTTGCTCCCGCATTTTGGCTGTTGTGAATCGTGCTGCTGTGATCATGAGTGTACAAATAACTGTTCAAGACCCTGCTTTCATTGCTTTGGGGTATATACCTAAAATTGGAATTGCTGGATCATGTGGTAATTCTGATTTTAATGTTTTGAGGACCACCATACTGTTTTCCATAGTGACCACACCATTTTACATTCCCACCAGCAATGCACAGGAGTTCCAGTTTCTCTATATCTTCCCCAGCACTTGTTATTTTCTGTGTATCTTTGGAAATAGCCATTTTAATGTGTGTGAAGTGGTATCTCATTGTGGTTTTGATTCACATTTCCTTAGCAATTAGTGATATTAGCATCTTTTCATGTGCTTATTGGCTATGTGTTTATCTTCTTTGGAGGAATGTCTATTCAAGTGTTTTGCTCACTTTTTAGTTGGGTCATTTGGCTTGTTTTTTTTGTTTGTTTGTTTGTTTTGCTGTTATTTAATTGCGGGTGTTCTTTCTATATTCTGGATATTAATCCCTTATCAGATATATGATTTGAAAATGTTTTCCTTCATTCTTTGGGTCACCTTTTCACTCTGTTGATAGTGTCCTTTAATGCAAATAAGTTTTTAATTTTGATGTATTCCAATTTATTATTTATTACCTGTGCTTTGGTGTCATATCCAAGAAATCATTGCCAAACTCAATGTCGTAACGCTTTTCCTGTTTTCTTCTAAGAGTTTTATAGTTTTCACTCTCATGTTTAGGTCTTTAATCCATTTTGAGCTAATGTTTTGTATATGGTGTAAAGTAAGAATCCAACAACTTCTGTGTGTGGATATCCAGTTTTCCCAGCACCGTCTATTGAAGAGACCATTCTTGTTCCATTGAATGTTGTGGGCACCCTTGTCAGAAATCATTTGACCATATATGAAAGGGTTTATATCTGGGCTGTCTGTTTCATTGGTCCATATGTCTGTCTTCATGCTAGAACCACATGTTTTGATTACTACAGCTTTGTGGTAAGTTTTGAAACTCAAAGCGTTTTATGGTCAAGTTCACATTTCACTGTCAAGCTCTGGGCACCCATAGAAGGCCTTTAAGCAAGAGAGTGGCATGATCATTGAAGCATCAGGACCCTGGACCCCACCCTCAACTGAATTCTTCCCTTTCTCTTGATTTCTCTGTCCCCTCCTCCCATCCCTAACCTGCACGTCCCTGTCCTTCTACAGCCCCTGAAGAAGATGGCAGACAGGATCAGGAAGTACCAGATCTTGAACAATGAGGTTTTTGCCATCCTGAATAAGTACATGAAGTCCGTGGAGACGGACAGTTCCACTGTGGAGCATGTGCGCTGCTTCCAACCACCCATCCACCAGTCCCTGGCCACCACCTGCTAGGCGGAAGGTCCTGCAAACCCTCGACCTGGAGGAGAAGCAGGAGAGAGAAAGCCACAACCAGCCTGCAACAGGGTCTGACTGGACAGTGTCTGGGGTGGACCTGGAAGGAAACAAGAACCTCCCCAAACACATCTGCACCTCCTGAGGGCTGGGCCTGTGCATGCTCTCCCACAACATCTCCATGGTGGTTTCTCCATAGTGTAAATGGAAAAAAAAAGAAAAGAAAAGAAAAGAAACAGGGCAGTGTATGCTTTTTTCTTTTTTACTTTTTTTTCCCTCAGCTGTGTTAAGAGCCCTAGTTTTACCCTTTCTCCATCTCGTGGTCCCCTACATCTGTGGTTGCTTCCCAAGACCTCCTCCTCAGATGGAGACCTCCAGCCCAATGCCCACGTGCCACCCCAGGACTGAAGTCTTAGAGATGGAGAAAAGAGTGTGGTGATGCCCCAAGATGTCAGCCTGTCCATGCTTCCACTTCCTAGCATCTTCACCTCCTCTGGCTCCCTCCCTCCACTTCCCAAGATGGCATCTTCTTCTGCTCTGGACGCCAGGGATTCTACCACCAAGAATACTCCTGGACCAGGCGCTGAGAGCCATGGTGAATGGGAGACGAGGTTCCTGGTATTGGTACCATGGTAGATGGTGTTGTGGTGTTGCCTTTGACCTTCCATGGACTCCCAAAACCACATTCTGACTCCCCTCTGAGGGCACTCCTAGAGAGAATTCAGAAATGCATTCACAACTGGAATGGGTGAGTAGAATTGGGGTAAGAAGATGGTCAGAACAGCTATGTAGAAGCAGTATTTAAGAACACAGCCAGGGATTCCATAGTCCAAAACAGAAAGCTATTAGACCACCTCATCAGCTTGATGGTGAGAGGGTCCTTTATTCATTGAGCAAATGCTTAGTGAGCACCAAGTTGCACAGGGTAATGGACACTGGGGCTACAGCTTTGAACAGGCCAGGCATGCACTGCCCACAGCATTAGCCAGCGACCAAATTAGGGGCCACTTCTTGGCACAGAATCTCTCATCAAGGAAAACTGTCACAAGAAAGAAAATATTAAAGGGTTATTTTAATAGAAGCCAGAAACATCTTGGGGTCAAGGAGGTAAGGAATATAAATAATACTTGTCAACGAGCTTTTAATACCAAAATATACCCCAAAGAGGAATCCTGTTCTAGTGAATCAGGACTTTTGTTGTCCTAGAAGCTGAAAGATTCCGGAGACATTTTATCTTTGGCTGTCAACTTCCTTGATGTTTCTTAACTTAGATTTTGAGGTATGGGGTATATCTCAAAGGGACGTGTCTACTTCCTTTTCCCTGAACCAAAATTCCCTGCAGAATCTCCTACCAAGCATGGGGAGACTGTTTAGAAGGATGGAAGCCTTTGGGAAGTGAATTTCTCATTGCAGAGCACCTCATCATCAAAGGGAATCTGTGACCCTGAGCTTGTAAGAACATATGAAGTGAGACATTGGATATTTCTCCCCCGGCCCAGGAAGGAAAAGAAAGAGAGAAAATAGAACAGTAATGATCTCCTCCCTCAGGGCAGATGAATGGATATGGTTGCCATTAACCAGATGGCCCACTTCAACCCCATGGCAAGAGCAAAGAAGTGTCCATAGCAAGAGATTTGTGTTACCCACTCATGCTCACCAGGGAGGAGAGAGGTGGGGCTCGCCAAAATATGATCCAAAGGCCACATACATCAGGACCTCCTAAGATTAGCACGTTTAATGCAGATTCCTGGGCCCCATCTCACACCCATTGATTCTACAGCTCTGGGAGCAGGGTCAAGAAATCTGCACTTGCCACAAGCTGGATTGTTCTGTTGCACATGAAAGTCTGAGGACCACTGCTGTAGAGGCCCCCTGCACTGCTACCCTTGGGCTTTGAGCTCCCTCTGAGCCATGAAAGAAAATATTTGCTGGGAAGGAAAGTGAGTCAGGGTGGAAGCTGTCAGATCCTCCTGTCTGGAGCTGCCACTTCCTATTCTGATTTCTCATTTTTTTCTTCTTGATGACCATAGATGTATCCCAAAGGCAAAAGTGAGGCATTACACGACATGGGAGAACCACCAGGTAAAACTCACCTTCAAAACCCACATAAAATTTCTAAGCTCCAGAGCCTTCCGAGTCTTCACTCCTGTCTGGGAACAGTAGCTGGCTCACTCTTTCAGATTAAGTCTGGCTATTAAGTCCTGGAGATCATTCTAAATCCTTGACCATTGCTTTGCGGAGATTTGGATCACCGGTTGGATGAGATTGCTATTTCAACAGTCCACCCCTCCCACCCTGCATCCATAGCCCTGAATTTGACCCTCTAGGTAGAATCCTATTATCCTCAAGAGATTTGATCCCAGTAAATTGAGGTCTTCACCTTTAGGAGAGACGGTTCATTTCCCTGGCTCACCAGCAGCATTGATTTACGAACACCGAAAGGGTTTAATAATTCTTTCCTTCCTGGTGTTACTGCCCACCCCCACTTTTGATTTTTTGTGTATCTAAGAACCAGGAAAAATAAAAACTTAGGTTTTAAAAGGTTAAAAAAAATTCTGTTTCAGAAACTGTCAAATGTACCATATTTGTATTAAGAGTTGTTGGGGATTTTTGTACAATGAATTTACATTTATTTATGGTGACTTATATTTACGCTTGTGATCAAATAATGATGTTAAATTCTTAAATCATATTTGCTATGCAGCTGAAGATGATATTTTGCTTTGTATTTTGGGGTACCTGTGTTGAGTTGATAAACATTTCCATCTCCATTAAAACTGCTTCCAAACTAGTGAAATGAGCATCTTGTCTTGATTCTGGGTCATATTCTAGTCGTCGTTGATCTGTGGAAGGCCACATGAAAACTGATGACTAAGGATACGACCTGAAAGAGAATGGAGGAAGATAAAGATAAAGAAGACAAAGCACATTGCGCCCTAAACTAATGGCTTGTTTTCCTTTCTCACTGGGGGAATTAAATCTTTACAAATTGACTTGCACTGGGCAAGATATCGGAAATGGTTCCTGAGCCTAGGGGATTCATAGTCTGACAGTGTAACTCTACAAACTATATCCCTAGTTTTGTTTTGGGGGGTTTTTTTGTTGTTGTTTGTTTTTTATTTTTTTAATTGAAGTGTAGTTGATTTACAATGTGTTAGTTTTAGGTGTACAGCAAAGTGATTCAGTTACACATATATATCCTTTTTCAGATTCTTTTCCATTATAGAGTGTTACAAGGTATTGAATATAGTTCCCTGTGCTATACAGGTGTTTGTTATTTTTCTGTTTTATATATGGTAGTGTGTATCTGTTAATCCCAAACTCCTAATTTATTCCTTCCTCCCTCCCCACATTGGTAATCATAAATTTGTTTTCTATGTCTATGTTTTGTAAATAAGTTCATTTGTATCTTTTTTTTAGATTTCACATATAAGTGAAATCATATGATATTTGTCTTTCTCTGTCTGACTTCACTTAGTATGAAAATATCTTGGTTCATCCATGTTGCTGCAAATTGCACTATTTCGTTCTTTTTATGGTTGAGTAATATTCCATTTTGTGGGGGTGGTGCGGAGGGTGGTGAGCGTAAGGTTGGCCAAAAAGTTCATTCGGGTTTTTCCATCAGATCATGTGAAAAACCCAAACGAACTTTTTGGCCAACCCAATATATATACACACACATATATAATATCTTTTTTATCCATTCATCTGTTGATGGACATTTAGGTTGCTTCCGTGTCTTGGCGATTATAAATAGTGCTGCTGTGAACATTGGGGTGCATGTGTCTTTTCGAATTAGAGTTTTTGTCTTTTCCGGATATATGCCCAGAAGTGGGGTTGCTGGATCATATGGTAACTCTATTTTTAGTTTTTTAAGGAAACTCCATACTGTTTTCCTTATTGGCTGCACCAATTTACATTTCCACCAACAGCATAAGAGGGTTGCCTTCTCTCCACATCCTTGCCAACATGTTATTTGTGTTCTTTTTGATGATAACCATTCTGACAGGTGTGAGGTGATAGCTCATTGTGGCTTTGATTTGCATTTCCCTGATGATTAGCGATATTGAGCATCTCTTCATGTGCCTGTTGGCCATCTGCATGTCCTCTTTCGAAAAATGTCTGTTCAGTTCTTCTGCCCATTTTTTAATTGGGTTGTTTGTTTTTTTGATGTTGAGTTGTATGAGCTGTTTAGGTATGTTGGATATTAACCCGTTATCAGTCGTATCATTTGCAAATATCTTCTCCCATTCAGTACATTGTCTTTTTGTTTTGTCGATGATTTCCTTTGCTGTGCAGAAGCTTATAAGTTTAATTAGGTCCCATTTGTCTACTTTTGGTTTTGTTTCCTTTGCTTTAGGAGACGGAGCCAAAAAAAATATTGCTGCAGTTTATGTCAAAGAGTGTTCTGCCTGTGTTTTCCTCTAGCAGTTTATTGGTCTTACATTTGGGTCTTTAATCCATTTTGAGTTTATGTCTGTATATGGTGTTAGAGAATGTTCTAACTTCATCGTTTTACCTGTAGCTGTCCGGTTTTCCCAGCACCACTTACTGAAGAAACTGTCTTTTCTCCATTGTATATTCTTGCCTCCTTTGTCATAGATGAATTGACCATAAGTGCATAGGTTTATTTCTGGGCTTTCTATCCTGTTCCATATATATCATTTATCAATATATCCCTACTTCTAAGAGGAAGCATGGGAACTAATATTTAATGAGGCCTAATGTGTGTGGGCACCATGCTAAATCCCATTCATCCATCCATTCCTTTGAATCAACCACCATCACTTTTTGTGTTATATCCCACCTTTGACAAAGGGGCTATACAGTGTGTTTATTTTCACACAGTTACTAAGTGAAAGCTGGAATATGAACCCAGTTCCAAAGGATGGGCTTTTGCTGTTACACTATAGTAAATTGATCAGCCGGTCTGGACCCCAAAACTAGACTTAGGAATTTGATTACTGGACTTCTGGGGGGCTTTGGGTCAGTAAGATTGAGCTAAGCCTGGTATTAGGAGAGACCAGCATAGTGGCAAGGAAGTTCCCAGGCTGAAGGCACCTGGAGACCTCTCACACTCATTGGAAAGGATGGCAGTAGAAGATCACTAGAAGGATATGTTTAAGACCAGCACCAGTGCTTGGAGCCTCCTGTGTTACACAGCGCCTGCTTTCCTGAAGACTGCCAACAGAGATGAGTTCTAGGGCATTAGTGGCCCCCACTGCTGCAGCCTGGGAAGCCCTCAAATCTCTTGGGGCCTCAGGTTCCTCATCTTCAAGGTGGACAAAATAATCCAAGGTCCCTTCAAGCTCTGGTTTCCCAATTCTAGGTCATTTCCTACTGGTGTACCTTGAGGAGGCTGACTACTTCACAAGCTCAAAATCTTTCTCAGCCATGTGTCACCACCTCAAAGGGTTCTCATCATTAGGGCTGGTATATTTGATCTAGTGCCATTGAGCACTGTGAGTCTGGAGAAATGCACAGTGAAAAGAAGATTCCACGTTCAAATAAACTGGGGGAATGCATTTTGCTCTCTCCCCTCTTGAAGGTCAGCAGTGCTGTGACGTCCTGCAGAGCTTAATCAGCCTGGATTAACACCACGTCTCCCAGATGGCTATGACCTGGGACACTCCTTTCTCTGCACCACTAATAATTCCCTCATGAAACATTCTTTGAAAACTCTTGGACTGAGGATGTGGAAATCCATGTTAAGATAGTTTTTTAAATTCCCACAGGAGAAGAACCACTTACACATGGGCAGTCCTGACCCTTGGGCACAATTAGGGAAAGCAGGGACTTGGCAAAGTACTGAAGGAATTCAGGTGGAAAGAGGAAGCATTTTCAGACGGGAGAGCATAGGGTAGCTGAGTGGATTCGCTTGCTAGGGTTGCCATAACGAAATACCACAGACCAGGTGGCTGAAACAACAGAAATTTATTTTCTTACCATTCTGGAGGCTAGAAGTCCAAGATCAAGGTGTCAGCAGGGTTAGTCTCTTCTAAGATCTCTCTCCTTGGCTTACAGATGGCTGTCTTCTCCCTGTGTCTTTACATGGTCTTTCCTCTGTGTCTGTGTCATAATTTCCTAAGGACACCAGTTACATTGAATTGGGGCCCATTTATATGACCTCCTTTTACCTTAATTTCCTCATTAAAGACTCTATCTCCAAATAGAATCCCATTCTGAGGTACTGGGATTTAGGGCTTCAACATATGAGTTGAGTTGGGAGAGAAATGGAGAAGAGAATAGATCTGGGAAAGGTGCTGTGTCTGGGGCCCTGGACTGTTTGAAGGCTGGGATGCCATTGCTTGAGAAAAACTTCTTGAATGCTCACTATTTTCAGGCCTCCACATAGACGCTTGTAGGAAGAGAAAAGACGGCTAGCCTACGATTTGTCTTTTTTTTTTTAATAAATTTATGTATTTATTTATTTTTGGCTGCGTTGGGTCTTCGTTGCTGTGCACAGGCTTTCTTTTAGTTGCGGCGATCAAGGGCTACTCTTTGCTGTGGTGCACGGGCTTCGCATTGCGGTGGCTTCTCTTGTTGCGGAGCATGGGCTCTCCGCGCATGGGCTTCAGTAGTTGTGGCTCGCGGGCTCAAGAGTGCAGGCTCAGTAGTTGTGGCGCATGGGCTTAGTTGCTCTGCGGCATGTGGGATCTACCCAGGCCAGGGCTCAAACCCGTGTCGCCTGTGTTGGCAGGCGGATTCTTAACCACTGCGCCACCAGGGAAGTCCCCGAATTGGCATTTTTAGCTGAAAACCCATGAACGTTTTTTTGTGCCTCATCCAGCACATAGTTTGAATTTGTGACTAGGAAACTTGGTTACAACTGTGTCTCTAATGTCAGTTTTGGGGGGAACAAAAAAGGTCGTGTACAATATTTTATGGAGCTGTTCAGAGATAGAACATTTGATGAAACACATATCAGATTTTTCATTAAAACCGCTTTTACACACTCGATGAAATTGCTGACAAAATACTGTTAAAGTAATTAGATTTAGTTTAGACAAGGTAAAAAAAAATGCACTAAAAGAGTTCAGTAAGATCACGGAAGTCCTCAAAGAGTGAGCTGTGGTCCTGGGGGGAAATAAAATTAACTTTGAATTTACAGTCACTATACACTCACTGTGAACTATTGCTTACTATTATTAACATCACAAAAAATCAAGGGCATCTAAATTTGTCTAAGAGGGTCAAAACATATTTTTATAAATTTTAGAGAAACTGGCTTTCCCAAATGAAAATGCATGTGAAATATGCAACAGGAATGGCCTTCCAATGAAATATAAAGATACACAAACAATGAAAGAAAAATATTTTGCATGACTAGGAAGAAGATGATTCACATACAAATAATTCCAAACTAACCTGTTTACAAACTACTTTTTGGCCACTATAGGTCAAAGTATCGTTTTGATTGAGGGAGGTCGGAACAAACTGAGCCATGTACTGCTTTTAGGAAGGTTTTCTCATAATATTCCAGAATTGAAAGATTTGAAAGAACAATTCAGGAAATACTGTACCCTCTAGATACTGCTTTAAAAGGCAATGAAAACTGTAATGTAAGGGATTATTTATATAATAAATTTATTTAATAAAATGCGAATGTTGTGTAATATTTTCTGTAATAATAATTATACATGACCCTAAGAGTAGTTGAATGTGTATAAAATGCATAGTTCGTTTTCTGAATCTAAGTGTTGCTTTAAAAACCTTATTGATAATTTCAGGTGCTACCCCTTATCAGAACAGAATTTCTTCATATTGAAATCAATTTAAAAACTCTGAGTTTTAATGACTCAAAGAAGGTTGTCTAATTTGACATTACTGACAATAGAATACAAATTATATAAAAATCTTGATGATAGAGAGTAGATTTTAAGTGTTCTTACCACACCCACCCCCCCCAAAAAAGGTAACTATGTGAGGTAATGGATGTGTTAATTAACTTGACTGTGATGATCATTTCACAGTACATTCATATATCAAAACATTTTGTACACCTTGAATATGTAAAATTTTATTTTCAGTTGTACCTCAATAAAGGCAGGAGCAGAGGGAATCTTTTTTTTTAATTGAAGTATAGTTGATTAACAATATTATATTAGTTTCAGGTTTACAGCATAGTGATTCAGTATTTTTACATTATACTCCATTAAAAGTTGTTACAAGTTAATGGCTGTAATTCCCTGTGCTATACAATATATCCTTGTTGCTTATCTATTTTATACATAGTACTTTATATGTCTTAATCCCATACCCTATTTTGCCCTTCCTTGCTTCCTTCTCCCCATTGGTAACTACCGTTTTTTTGGTTTTTTTTTCTGTATCTGTGAGTCTCTTTCTGTTTCGCTATATACATTTGTTTGTTTTCATTACTAGATTCCACATATAAGTGATATCATACAGTGCTTTCTCTGTCTGACTTACTTCACTAAGCATAATATTCTGTAGGTCTATCCATGTTGCTGGAAATGGCAGAATTTCATTCTTTTTTATGGCTGAGTAGTGGTCCATTGTATGTATGTACCACATCTTTATCCATTCATCTGTTGATGGACACTTGTGTTCCTTCCATATCTTGGCTATTGTAAATAGTGCTGCTGTGAACATTGGGGTGCATGTATCTTTTCGAATTAGTGTTTTCATTTTTTTCTGGTTATATACCCAGAAATGGAATTGCTGGTAGTTCTATTTTCAGTTTTTTGAGGAACCTGCGTAACTGTTTGCTGTAGTGGCTGCACCAATGTACATTCCCACCTACAATGTACAAGGGTTCCCTTTTCTCCACATCCTCACCAGCATTTGTTATTTGTAGACTTTTTGATGATAGCCATTCTGACAGGTGTGAGGTGATATCTCACTGTGGTTTTGATTTGCATTTCTCCAATAATTATTGATGTTGAGCATCTTTTAATGTGCCTGTTAGTCACCTGTTACGTCTTCTTTGGAAACATGTCTATTCAGGTCTTCTGCTCATTTTTTGATTGGGTTGTTTGTTTGTTTATATTGAGTTGTATGAGCTGTTTATATATTTTGGATATTAACCCCTTGTCGGTCATATTGTTTGCACGTATTTTCTCTGTTCCATAGGTTGTATTTTCGTTTTTTCGACAGTTTTATGTGCTATACAAAAGCTTTTAAGTTTAATTAGGCCCCATTTATTTATTTTTGGTTTTGTTTCTTTTGCCTTAGGAGGCTGATCCAAAAAGATACTGCTACAACTTATGTCAAAGAGTGTTCTGCCTATGTTCTCTTCTAGGAGGTTTTATGGTTTCAGGTCTTAAATATATATATTTAGGTCTTTAATCCATTTTGAGTTTATTTTTGTATATGGTGTGAGGAAATGTTCTAATCTCACTGTTTTACATGGAATTGTCCAGTTTTCCCAGCACCACTTATTAAAGAGACTGTCTTTTCTCCATTGTGTATTCTTACCTCCTTTGTTTAGATTAATTGACCATAGGTGCATGGGTGTGGGAATCTTGATTATAAAACCGTAATAATGTTAAAATGAAGGCAAGAAAAATAAATTTTATAGAATAAATACATACTAACTTATGAATTATATATCTCTTTATTTTAGCCAAGCAAATACCACTGCCCCAAGAGCAGAACACCCAGAAATACACAATGGTAATTAAATTCAGTCATCTTTGGAATTTTTTCCAACTTGTAGTCCATATAAAACCCATGACTTTATATATACCTTATTTTGTGTTATAAAAGTGTGTTTTGTCTTTAGGAAGACAGACTGTATTTCATAACAGTTTAATAGTGTGATTTAGAACCCTTACTTATTTAAAGACATCTGGTATGTGGTACTTTTGCCCCTGACCCTGCAGACGTTGGGAGGGGGCTGCTCAGATCCTGCCTTCAATTCTCCTAAAGTGAATAAGCCAGAGGTGGGAAGGGACAAAGACACACTTCCCTCTGGGTGAGAGAAGAGTAACCAGCCCCCAAAGCCAGTCCCCACTTCCCCATCTGGTTTGATTTACTCTGATTTCCTCAGTCTGTGCTCCCCTCTCAGCCTGTTCCCCACGTTCCCAGATGCTGCTCGTCTGGGCAGCCCGGAGCTTCCGGCAGAATGGGGAAGGCAGAGGGTTTCCCTGGGAAAATATGCTGTGAGATGCTATCAGAGCTAAAAATATACGGTCCCTAAGCTCCACCCTCATTAGTTAGAATAAAACCCAGGGATTTCTGCCTTCTGGTGTTTCAGACCAACAGGAAAGGGGGAAATCAAAGAGCCCCTGGTTGGGGCATTTCTTAGACACTTCTGGCAAGGAGCCCAGCCCTGAGCTGCTGAAAGCTCGCTGGACTCATCGGGGCTGCAGTGGGGAAGGGACTGATCTCCGGGGTTCAGCCCATCCGCAGCTGCCATGTAGTCTCCTTTAATTTGCTCCCCCTGTCATCAACATTCCCATCCTATACTGAAAGATCCAGGCTCAGAAAGCAGTACAGGTTAAACAGCCACACCAAGGGCTCTTTTCAGTTCATCCTGGGGTCCCAGGCCCCTTGTCCCTTCCGAGATGCTCACACCTGCCCCTGTCTGCCAGGAATGCGCCCCTACCTCACCTCCACCTCCCCACCTTCACAGACTCAGGCCTTCCATCATCCTTCAAGCTTCACTTAAAACACCCTTCCTCCTGGAAACCTAGGTCGCAGTTGGCTCTGTTCAAATACTCTCTGTGCATTCTCTACTTGACCTTCTTGCCGTTTATCAGAATTATAATTCAACGTTCATTGTGTGACTATTTCATGAATACAGTCCATGACTATAGAGATTGCATCTGTCTTGCTCACCCACCATAGAGCCTGTGCCTTACACAGCAGGTAACACACCGAAAGTGTTCCATCTGTGTCTGCTGATGGCATCAATCTCCCTGTCTCCTCGAATAAGTTTGCCATGTAATTGGTGTCAAGTTAGCCTGCCTTAAAACAGCAGCTGTCATAAAAGAGAAGAGAATAAAGGACTAATTGTCAGGCGTTGACTGCGGCCATGATGGTTGTACTATATAGGGTGGTAGGGAGGCCTGGAGTTGGGATAGAGGCAGGAGGGACTGGGGCAAACTCCAGAATGGAGCAGAGTAAGGGATGGGCGTGAAGTCTGGAGGCAGGCATGGAGGCAGAGCCTGCTGGGATAGTTCATGGTGGTGTTCGTTTTCTCTCTCTTGGGATCCTCCTTAGCCAAGAAAGGGGGCAAAAAGGAGTAACTGATTAAAAGCTGGGTTCTTGAAAACCCAGCTCTGCCAGGAACTAGCAAATTCTTAATCTCTCTTCATGTCAGGTTCCTTATGGATAAGAGTAATAGTAGGGATAATACCTATTTCTGCTGTTACTGCAATAATCAAATGACAGTATGCATGCGTTACCTTAGCACAGGGTTTGGGGGAATCAAGCACCTTCCTACTCTCGGTGCAAATGAAAGAGGGTATATAGCCCTGTGTTATTGCTGCTTTAAAAAACTACCATGAATTTAGTGGCTTACAGCAGCACAGATTTATTCTTACAGTTATGGACATCAGAACACCAAAGTCATCCGATTTAATCACTAGGCTAAAATCAAGGTGTCACAATTTCCTTGAGTCATTGTGAGGGCTGGAAATGTTCTATATTCTTATGAGGAGGGCAGTTACAAGGGCGTATACATGTGTAAAATTACATCGATCTTCACATCATTTTAACATTTGTGCACTATTCTTTATGAAGTCTTGCCTCAGTAAAAATGTACATTTAGGGCTTCCCTGGTGGCGCAGTGGTTGAGAGTCCGCCTGCCGATGCAGGGGACACGGGTTCGTGCCCCGGTCCGGGAAGATCCCACATGCTGCGGAGTGGCTGGGCCTGTGAGCTGTGGCCGCTGAGCCTGCTCATCCAGAGCCTGTGCTCCGTAACGGGAGAGGCCACAACAGTGAGAGGCCCGCGTACTGCAAAAAAAAAAAAAAAAAAAAAAAAAAAAAAGTACATTTAAAAATTTAGGATTTTTTTTGTGTGGCCAAAAGCCAAGAATTGTTAACCTGAGTCCCCCTGAAATTCAGTGCACAGTGGTGTGTGTATGTAGGTGTGTGCATCTTTCTGTGTCAAGCGTTGCACAATTTGTGTTAGGTTCTTAAAGCAATGTGGGGCCCCTAAAAAGTTAAAAATTACCAGTGAAGCCTTTCCCTAAAATGGGGACCACTGGCTCATGGCTCTGCTGGGGTTTGACTCAAGGTCAGACCACTCTGTACAGACCAGGCATTCTGGAAATGCAGGATGGAATTGGAGAGGCATAAATATATTTATTAGACCTATCACAAAACAAACAGTGACATTTTTCTTTGGGCAGCAAAAAGCAGATAATTATCTCCAGTAGATTTTTAGCTCCATTTTAAAAAGGCTGCAGCCAATCCAGAGTTGGACAGCTCTGTCCCCACTCCTTCCCCCCACTGCCTCGCGTCCCCATCTCCATCAGGGCGGAGGTCCTCCAAGGTGGAATGGCGGCTTGGCCCCCTGCCCCACCTGACAAGCCATGAGGAAACCTTAACCCACGCTCTGGATTCCTTTGGAACCTCTCTTCCAGGCCCAGCTTGCAAACCAGAATTTCCAGTGTGACTGTGTTGGCAGTAAGTTAATTAAGCAGCCCACAAGGACCGGGTGCTCCCCGCAGTGGATGTATCCAAAGGGGCAGGGCAAGGCATCTGGTCCTCTGCCTCTCTCCGTGGTAAGAGGCAAATGGGAGGGGTGTAGCTCAGAGAACGGAGGCCAGCAATGAGAGTAAAAGCCCCTTGGGGTGGGAATGCAGAAACTGAATGTTTTGAGTGCTTAGTGGATGAGTGCCAGGCTCTGTGCTATGTAAAGACTTTACATAAAAGAATGGACTCTGATCCTGACAGCCTAGGGGTGAATCCCAACTCAGTCACTTTGTAGCTGTGTGGCCCCAGGGCCAGTCGCTTACTCAGTCTGTGTGCTTAGACCCTCCTCTGTAATATGGGTGTTACAGGAGTATCTACCCTAAACTTTTCCACATAGCTTCTAGGCTGGCTCCCGCCTGGCCCTCTGACTTTTTCCCCTTTTTTTGATTGAGATACAATCCACTTACCATAGTTTATCCTTTCCAGTGTACAATTCAGTGGTTTTTCTTATGTTCACAAAGTTGTACAACAGTCGCCTATATCTAATTCCAAAACATTTACATCATCCCAAAAAAGAAACCCCATACACATTGGCAGTCACTCTCTACTCCCCCTCTGCCCCCAGCCCTGGAAGCCATTAATCTACTTTGCGTCTCTATGGATTGACCTTTTCTGGACCTTTCATATAAATGGAATCATGGAATATGTGGCCTTTAGTGTGTGACCTCTTGCATAATGTTTTCAGGATTCATGCATGTTGTACCAGGAGGTATCAGGCCCTCATTCCTTTTTATGGCCAAATAATATTCCACTGAATGGATGTACCACACCTTGTTTATCCATTTATCAGTTGATGAACATTTAGGGTCTTTCCACTTTGGGGCTATTGTGAATAATGCTGCTGTGAACATTTGTGTACAAGTTTTTACGTGCACGTATGTTTTCACTTCTCTTGGGTATGTGCTAGGAGTGAATGATTTTATCCTGTCTCACTCTCCTGCTCCTTGTCAAAAGGGCCTTCCTTCAATCCCTCAAACAAACCAAGCTTGCTTGTACCTCAGGGCCTTTGTATTAGCTATCCCCTCTGTCTGGAAGGCTCTCCCCCCAGATAGTCCCATGATTCACTCCTTGTCAGTCACATCTCACTTTAAACATCACCACCTCAGTAAGCCCTTCCCAGACCATTTTATCAGTCATTCCCTGCCTCTTACCCTATTTCATTTTCTTTGTACCTATTATTACATTCTGATTTAATACTTTTAAATTTATTTGCATATTTGTAGGACATCTATCGTTTCTAGAAGGTAAGCTCCAGGAAGAGTAGGATCTTGTCCACCATGACACTAGCTATCCCCGGTTGCTTGAACAGTGCCTGACATGCAGTAAGCATCTATTAAACATTAGTGATCGGGCTTCCCTGGTGGCGTGGTGGTTGAGAATCTGCCTGCTAATGCAGGGGACACGGGTTAGAGCCGTGGTCTGGGAAGATCCCACATGCTGCGGAGCAACTAGGCCCGTGAGCCACAACTCCTGCGCCTGCGCATCTGGAGCCTGTGCTCCGCAACAAGAGAGGCCGCGATAGTGAGAGGCCCGCACACCGCGATGAAGAGTGGCCCCCGCTTGCCCCAACTAGAGAAAGCCCTCGCACAGAAACGAAGACCCAACACAGCAAAAAAAATTAATTAATTAATTAATAAACTCCTACCCCCAACATCTTCTTTAAAAAAAAAAAACCATTAGTGATCATTACTTGGTCCCTCAGAGCAAAGTTAGGCAGTAGGTCCTACTATTATCCTCATGTTACAAATGAAGAAACTGAGACTCAGAGAAGTTAAGTGACTTGGCCAAACTCCTACAAGTAGGAAGTCCAGAGCCTGGGTCTGATGCCAGGACTGTCTGGATCAAAGCCGGTGCCTCTTGTATGAAGCTTACTGCTTACTCCAGCTCCTGAGTCACAGACTGACTGTTCCAAGACTTTCTCTGAGCTTAGACAAGAGGGCAGGGAGACAGACATGTGGACACTGTCTGGTCTGGCGGCATCAAGAGGCCTGGCCCCAGGGGCAGGTGGTAGGAACACCCCTCTCCTTTGGCTGGAGCTTTGGCTGGAGAAAGGGCTCCTCAGAGCCACCAACCAATCCCTGCCCCCCACCCCCTGCAGCAGGCTCTCTCAAGGAGCAGACCTCACCTGCAGTGCCATCGTCATTCGGGTGAACTTCGTTTTGCACAAACTCCAGCAGGGACAGTGGTAATTAACTAACCTCTTAATGCCAGGTGCCGTTCCATGTATTAACTCACTGACACCCCCAATTAGCCTGATGAGATATATGCCATATTGTCCCCATATCATCAAGGCCCAAGGAGTTTAGTAACCTGCTCGAGAACACCTGGCTAGAGAATGGTAGAGCAGGATAGAAGCCCAGCCTGTCCAACTCCAGGTTCCTGCTTTTAACCATGACTCCGTCCTGCATCTCAGTGGTGAGTTTGAGAATAAGGCTTCATTTACAAAAGAATCCACCACCAGGTAGCTGTGTGACCCTAGACAACCCATGCAAGCTCTCTGCCCCTTAGTTGTATTATCCGCATAAACAGACAAGAATCAGCTTCTTTCCCAAGTGTGTTCCTTAGAACCAGATGTTAATAGTATTATGTGGGTTCTGTGTGGGTGAGGGGTGGATTCCATGATCAGTGGAATTTGGAACACGGGGTTGAACCAAGTTAAGCAGAATACTTTATAGCAGGACTTCTCAGGGACTTTAATATGCTAATAAGCAATTTGCATCTCTAAGAGGCAGTTTGAGGATGTAGCATTTCCCAAACTTTTTTGAACACAGAACAATGTAGAGAAGTGTTTCATGGCATACAATTTGGGAAACGCTCATTAGAGATGCTTATTTAAAGGAAAAAGGCAGTTTTTCCTGAGATCAGAGAGAATTCTCTTCCCTTTCCTTACTTTCATTTTCTGGGAAGAGAGGAACGTGTAGACATTCATGGACCCCCTTCCGGCCTGTAGGGGACCTTTGGGGCATTTAGTGTGGAGACAGGAAAGGAAACACATTTACTAAGCCAGTTCTGTGACTGTGACCTAGGTTCTCTTTCATGATTCTCAAAACAGCCCTTTGGGGCAGGTTTAATTTAAGAAGGTGGTATACTGCAGGTGAAAATGCTGTCTTGGAGTCAAACAAAAATGGGTTTGGTTTGCATCTTAGCTCTGCCATTTGATAGTTGGAACTATGTGAACTTGTGCAAGCCCCCTAACTTCTCTGTGCCTCAGTTTCCATATGTACAAAATGGATAATATGACACCTACTTCAAAAGGGTATTGTGAGGGTTTGCTGATATAATACCTAAGAAGCACTTGCATAGAGCAAGTATTCAGTAAGAGGTAACTTTATTATTATCATTATCTTGATCATTATCTCTATTTTACAGATAAGACAACCCAGGCCCAGGAAAGGTAATCACTTGCCTAAGGCCACACAGCTACCGTGTGTGGCTGAGGTGAGACCCATACACCACCCCAAGCCTACTCTTCCTCTCCAGGATCCCCAAAGGAGGCTGAGCTAGTTCCAAGCTTGAAAGTAAAATGCCTCTCCCACCTCACACTGCTCATTGCATGCCACTTCGGAGTGTGTGGGCACTGCCCCTGAGACCCAGAGGGTCCACTTACATAGCAGTGTTCAGACCCACTTGGCAGCATCATGCCTGTGTTCCAGGGCACTGACAGCTGGCCCTGGAGAACTGACAAGGTCCTGAGCCCACGGGCATCCCTCCCCAGCAGGGAGACAGCATGGAGGCTGAGGCACAAGTTTCTAGGCTCTTTCCCTGAATCAATGAAAGAAGCTCCTTTTTAAAGAGGTTTATGTGTTGTCCTTTGACGTAACTTTGGAAAAAAGGTTTTGATGCCTACCCCCCCCCACCATCAAATAGAAAAAATATCATTAAAAATCCTTCATTTTCACAGCACATAGTGAGGAAACTGAGACCTATGTGAGAAAGACCTGCCTCAGGTCCAGAGTGTTAGTGATAGAATGGGGCCCACAACTCACATGGCCTGACTCTCTTTTTTTTTTTTTTTTTGACTGCGTGTTGGGTCTTCATTGCTGTGTGCGGGCTTTCTCTAGTTGCGGAGAGTGGGGGCTCCTCTTCGTTGAGGTGCACGGGCTTCTCATTGCAGTGGCTTCTCTTGTTGTGGAGCACCAGCTTTAGGCGTGTGGGCTTCAGTAGTTGTGCCACGTGGGCTCAGTAGTTGTGGCTCACGGACTTAATTGCTCCACGGCATGTGGGATCTTCCTGGACCAGGGCTCGAACCCATGTCCCCTGCATTTGCAGGCTGATTCTTAACCACTGCACCACCAGGGAAGTCAGGCCTGACTCTTTTTAATACCAGCCTCTCAGACATCAGAGTCCAAGATGGGCTTATTTTTTAAAATCCAAAAGGGAAAACAGCCTAAATTTGTCCTCCATTTTTTAGTTGACTCTTCCCATCTTAGGATCAGTCTTCCCTCTGGCCGTGAAGCTCACTGTGCCCCCTCCCTGTTCCTACATACCAGATGCTGCAGATCCAAAGAGGTGTAGAGGACCAGCATCCCCACGGTCCCCCACCCTGCGGCTGCTGAGCAGCGAGAGGCAGGAACGAGGATGAGACTGCATCAGTGCTTTGAGGACCCGCTCAAGTCCCAGCTTAGCCACTTCTTATCTGAGTGACCTTGAGCAAGTCACCAGACTTGTCAGAGTCACTGTCATCAGTTGTAAAACTAGGATAGCTTCATGTACCTCATGAGATTGCTGTAAGGATTAGAGGTTCATACGCACAAAGAACCTGCAGCACAGAAGTTGTGCAGCAAGTAAGAGTTCATATCAGTATTATTATTTTAACTCCAGCTGGTTTTAGATAAGATCTGAAGTTCTTTTCCATACACAAAGTGCCTTACGCTCTCTGCACACCCACACCAAGGCCAAGCAGTGCTGCCCTTCCACATACATTCCTCATTGAGCTCTGCTCTCCGTTGTAATGTGAAACTCCTTCCACCTGTAGGCAGATATTCTGATGGAGGATCCCATAAACACGGTATGATCAGCTTGAGAAGAGCGGTCAAAAAATGGCCCCAGAATCAGGCTGCTGAATTTCATCATGGTCCCACTATTTAATTGCAGACTAGTTACTTAACCTTCCTGAGCCTCAGTTTTCTCATCTCTGAAATAGGAGTCATAGCAGTACCTAACTCATAGGCTTACTGTGAGGAGTAAATGGGATAATGTGTGTAAAATTCTCAGTGCACTGGCTCAGCCTTAAAAAGTGACCAAAAACTAATACCTCTTATTATTTGCCCTAAGGTCGCCCCTTTCTGCCTAGAAAGAAAGCATAGTAGTAGATAAAAGTGCTGGATTGGGATTCCAGTGACTTTGAGTGAAGTACTGATTCTGCCACAAATTAGCAGAGTGATGTTGGGCATGAACTCACCCCTGTCTGTGCCTCAGTTTCCCCATCTGCCAACTAAGAGGGTTGGATTCCTTGAGCCCTTCCAGCTCTAACTCTGAAGGATGGCTGATGAGAAGATCGTATGGCCGCTCCATGTAGTTTCTGGATGGTCCCAGTCTTCCCAGCTACCCCATACAGAGGAGGATGAGGAGCAGGTCTGGGAAGAAGACCCTGGCCTCCTCAAACCAGTGCCTTGGTTAAGAGCACTACTCTGGGGATGCTCAAGCCCAGCTTGGAATTCTGTCCCTACCACTGTGTGTGACCTTGGTAAAGTCACTTCACTTCTCTGAACCTCAGTTCCTTCATCTATAAAATGGGACTTAAAATGGTACCCAGAGTAAGGGATTGTAATGACCAGGTGAGCTAATGCCTGCAAAGTTCTTAGCATACAGAGGAAGGACTCAGTGTGCTGTTTTAATAATCATGATTGATGCCAGTTGCATGTAGACCTCATCTCTGGGCACGGTGCTCTTCTTAGGGCCAGTCTGAGTGCACTTGTGTCCATTCCAAGCATTATTTCTTAACGCTGTTTATGAGCATAAGACAGTAAAGTTCTTTTTGAGGACAGCAGCCATCCTGGGGAACCACATGGAAGAGAAGAGTAGGCCGGCCTCTGCATACTGACCGTCTAGATTCCCATGATCCCAGGTTGGCTTGAAGGAGGAGAGAGTCCTCTGTCCTTCCCCTCCCTGCCCAGAAGACCAGCTCTCTAGGACTGGAAAGGACCATAAGCTACATCTTTTTCAGCCCTTTTACCTGGTGTAGGATGCCAGGAGAAGTGGCCTACCCAAGTCTCATGGGATGTTTCTAGACTTGGGATTCTAAGTAGTTTGTGTGGTATTGAAGAGAGTGTCTGCATTTGATTCTTGGCTTCTCACGGAACAGGCTGTGTCCTCACTGGACTGGAAAAGGGGATAATAATAAACCTTTGCTTTCTAGGGTTGTTGCAAAGATTAAACAAGCATGCATATAATATATAGCAAGCCCTCTATAAATAGGTTTCCTATTACTCATGTCTCTACTCTATATTCCTCCCCCAGTGCTTTTCGGCCATACCACCCTGGAAACACCCAGTGCACTGATTTTGGGATTTCTTTTCAGCTGTGAAGGTGTGTGAGAGTAGTAGCATTGGTCTGGAGTACCAGTCTGGAAACCTGATTGGAACCCTGACTCTGCCTCTCTGTTGCTCTGTGACCCGCCACTGGTCATCTTCCCTCTCTGGCCCTCAGTCTCTTCCTCTATAAGAGCACTGTCCAATATAAATAGAATGTGAGCCAGTCTATATGTAGTTGTAAGTTGTTCAGCAGCCACTTTATAAAAAGTAAAAAGAAGTAGAGAAAATTAATTTTAATAATATATTTTACTTAACCCAGTGTATCCAAGAAATAATCACGTCAACATGTAATCAAAACTAGAAAATTACTTAATGAGATTTTTACGGCTTTTTTCTTATTAAGGTTTCAAATCTGGATGATTCTTGATCTGGGGTGATTTGGGCAATTGTCTGGGATGTTTTTGGTCATCACACCCAAGACGGGTAGAGGATGGGAGGTAGAGGTATGTGTGTACTATCGGCATCTAGAGGGCGGAGACCAGGGATGATGCTAAACATCCTGCAGTGCACAGGAAAGCCCCCCACAGAGGATTATCCGGCCCCAAATGTTAACAGTGCCTATTTTACACATACGGCACAGTTCAGATTCGCCACTTTCCAAGTTCTCAGTAGCCACATGGAGCTGGTGGCTACCATATTGGACAGTGCAGCTCTAGAACATAAAACATTTGGACATGCACTTAAAAGCCAAATTTTTAGGAATTTGGGTTTTGGTAAATTTGTTTTCCTGCTCATCCCTGAATAAGTGACCAAATGAGATGTGGCTGGTTCACCCGTCCCTGGCTGGCTAAGGACAGATCCCATCTGTCTCTGGCTAGTTAGACTCTTCCAAAGCTATCCGCCCTCCCCTGGGAGACTGAGCCCGGGGTGGACAGTGAACCCTGTTGTTCTTTTCTGGGGAGACAATGCTGCAGGCCCTGCTGCCTACCTGACAGGGCTTTTGTGGCTCAGGGAGAAAAGGGCTTTGTCAGGACAGCAGCCGAGGAGCCTGCAGTTCAATGGGGCCCTTTATGTCTGCACTCCCGGGATGCTGGGATGCTCGATGCCAGCCCTGGGGAGGCCCCGCCCCCTCCTAGAACAAATGGGGACCCTGAGGCCCAGAGAAGGTGTAGAAGGCCCTCCAGTAGATCCCAGTTCCCTCCACCTCAGCCCACTGCCCTGAAACATGAAATCCACCTAACTCTGAAAAGCCCTGTCTCAAGTCACAGGGTGAACTCAGTATTGTCCTTAACCTGGGCAAAGAGGCCCCTGCCCCCTACCCTGAACTTTAGCAGCTCCACAGATCACAAACACATACACAGTTAATGTATTAAAGTCTCCCAAGATCCAGGCCCATCTCTGGCACAAGGCAACTATAACCGAACATCTTCTCTTGTGACTTAAAAAGCCCAGGCCAAAGCAAAGCGCTCCATCTCTCTCATCCTATGTCCTTGGAACAAAAGCGATGGAGTTTGAATGCAGTGAGAGTTTGAGGGTCGTACCTTGGCCAGCCTCAGAGATGGACACTCTTCTATAGCACAAGTGGGATCTGAGCAGCAGAAATGCTTAGGTAAGAGAAAAGACAAACTAAATTCCTTGTCAGGCCCTCCCTCCCTGGTGGCATGGATACATTCATTTTTCTCTAATGAAGTATCATTTCCCGGTAGGGCCAGTCTCCAGTTTCTGGCTCCTTTGTGTCTTGAAAGAACTCATGCTGGTCTTGGAAGTATTCACGTCCCTTCGAACTCTGGTGCCACATCCCTCCAAGGTTAGGGACAGGCCTGGGTGTTAGGGGTAAAGTACATGAACTTGGATCTGGTATGTGGGCAAGACCTGTGGCTTCCCTTTCCTTTCTAACCTCTGCCCTACCCACCCCGCCCTGGACCCCATGGTGGTACACAGACACACAGACACACACACAGACACACACAGACACACACACACACAGACACACACACACACACAGACACACACACACACACACACACACACACACACACGAGCAGGAAAGGCTGTCTTATTTGACAGATAAGGAAACTGATCCTTCTGGAGAGAAGGTGACTTTTTAAAGTCATTCAGCAAGTTAAGGGAAGCCACATGCTGCGAGGACCCTCCCTTTGAGGCCCAGCTAAAGGCCACCAGCAGAGGGTGGAGGGTGGTGGCTTGGGAGACAGGGTGAGGATATAGCAGCTCTGTTTACTCCTGGCGCCCTCAGTTATTGGCTATGGGACCTTGTGGGGATGGGGCGGGGGTAGTTTATCAGTATTTAAAATATGGCTTTTTCTATTCCTATACAAAATGTTATTAGGGGAAGCTGGTGACAGGTATATGGGAACTCTGTGAAATATTTTTGTAACTCTTCTGTAAGTTCAAAATTACTTCATAATCAAAAAAATTTTAATACCGTTTTCCCTCATCTGTACCATGGAGATTAGCACCTGCCTCACAGAAGGCTTAAATGAGATAATGCCTGTAAGCCTTTAGTACAGTATCTGTCCCCGAGTGAAGACTCAGTAAATAACCACTTTTAAAAGCTACTTGCTCCAGAAGGCCAGTGACCTCTCGGCACCCACCACTACTTTCTTGGCAGTCCTCACTGCTTGGGAGCAGAGTTATTTCAGCCTAAAATGCCAGGCTTGGTGTGGTTGCTGGGAGCATGCATTTCATCTTGGCTCTTCTGCTTCCTAGCTAGGACCCCGGGGCAAGTTACTAGATCACTCTGTGCCTCAGTTTCCTTTCTATGAATCATAAAGCTACAAGTAAGTTTGTCATGAGGTTTAAATGAACTGGGAGTTTTCAGCACTAACAGCTGTGCCTGGCCTATAGCAAGCAATACACAAGTGTTTTTAAGGTCCAGCTCAGTGTTTCTCGAACTTGTTTTACTAGCACCCACAGTAACAAATGTACTTTCCATCACCACCATTTTTTTTTTTTTTTTTTTTTTGCAGTACGTGGGCCTCTCACTGTTGTAGCCTCTCCCGTTGCGGAGCACAGGCTCCGGACATGCAGGCTCAGCGGCCATGGCTCACGGGCCCAGCCGCTCCGCGGCACGTGGGATCCTCCCGGACCGGGGCACGAACCCGTGTCCCCTGCATCAGCAGGCGGACTCTCAACCACTGCGCCACCAGGGAAGCCCCACCACCATTTTTCTTTTTGATGTTGATTTGGAAAACACCAGTCTCTAGATAGTTGATCCCATTTTGTTTCCCCTATTAATAATATATAAGGTTCTTGGGGGACAGGGAATATGTTTGATTCATTTTGGTCTCCAGTTACTTCATTTCCTTCTTTCATTCAATTTACCAAGCTTGTATCACCCATTCATTCCATATTTATGTATCGCCCTTTATTGAGCACCTACTATGTGCCTGTTGCATATTAGTGCCCCAGTGCAGATCAGACCTACGTTAAATTAATAAATAAGGCAGGGAGGTAGGAAGCCAGGAAGGCAGGCAGGAAGGGAAAAAAACCCAATGTCCTGGATGCCCATGGCCCGAGAGAGCCCCAACTGGCAGCAGTTTCCCCCTTTTAGTCCCCACGTTCCCACTTCTACCTCAGCCAGAAAAATTGAACCCTCTCCAGCCACCCTGGAGCCCATCAGCTGTCTAGGTGATGGTCCGGCGTCTCGAGGAGAGGCGGCGCCCGGGGACCCGCCCCCTCGCCTCCTGCCTGGGGCGAGGTGGTGACGCCCGCTCCGGGATCCAGGCAGCCTACGCGCCCCCGGAGGGCATGCGCCCCTCCGCGGGCAACTCGAGCACAGGGCCCCAGGCCCACGGAGTTGCCCAAGAGGCCGGGCGGCTCCTCCCCGGGGACCCTCCCCTTCTGGGGCGCGTCATTCTCCCCACCCCCGGGTCCGACCCCGGCTGCTCCTCGCACGCCGGCCAGGCGGGGGACAAATCTCAGCCACCTGCTCCGGAGCCGGGGAGCCGGGGCACCGTCCGCCCCATGGAGCTGCCGGCCAGCAACACCAGCTGCGAGAACGGTGCGTGAGGCCAGCGGGGACCCCGTGCGCTCTGCGCTTCGCCTTCCCTCCCTGCTGCTCCTTTCCTCTGCGTCCTCTCCTGCCAGGGGGACCGAAATGGGGAGGGGGTCCGCATGCGTCGTCCCCCACCCAGTTCTCAGGCCCGTCTTGGGAGGGAGCAGGGTTCTGGCTGACTTTCCCCCTCTTTGGAGCTGGGTAGCTGAGGGGGGAATGGGAGAAAGGGGGACGTGCGTGGGAGGAAAGAGGCGGGATTTATCGATTGGAGCGGGTCTACCAAGAGGGGTGTGTGTGTGGGGGGGTGTCTTTTATGTATAGCTGCTTCAGATTTTAGTACCTGCCCAGGTCTGTCCCCCTGGGGCTCATCAAAGACAGGGTAGAGGGCGCAGAGACTCACCACCCCCAAACCCACATCCACCTTTTAGGAAAAGGAGGGAAAGAACAACCCAGGAAAGGATAAGGAAAGATTCTGGGCTTTATGCTCAAGTTCTTATTATGAACCTGGGTAGTGGACTAGGCTCTTTACCTGCATTATCCCAGTTAATCCTTAACACAACTCTAGAAGGCAGGTAGATATTATTACCTTCCTGTCATCATTCTGGAAGTAGGGAAAATGAGGCTCTGAAAAGTCTGATGAACTTGCTCAAAGTAGTACAGTGGGGAAATGGAATATAGAACCAGGGCTCTTGGATTCTAAAACCTGTACTGTGCTCATCTCCTTTCTTGGTATTTCTCCATTTTCCTACCTGGTCTTGGTATGCAGCCTGTGGGATATCCCTGTTTTTCTAACTTCTTCTCTCCAGTGAAGCTTTCAAAGCGGACCTGTTGGGTGTTAGCTGGCTTTGGTTTTCTGAACAGTGATGCGGTCCATTTTCAGCCTCGTCTTCCCCTGGGGAAAAACATGTTCCCCAGTCTTAGCATATTCAGGAAGAGAAGCAGGAATCATCTGGCCCAACGCCCATTTGTCAAGATGAGCACGCTCCTCAGAACTGGATTTCCTTTGGCCATCAGCCCTCTCTCCTTTTCTTTTTACCCCTGTGGGAGGACTTGACTCAATGGAGGGCACTGTGCCCCTTGGATGCCTCAAGCCTCCCCCAAAGAGCCAGGCCCACCCTTTGGCTCCACCTGCTGGAGGTGAACCTTCAGGAGGGCGGGGGAAGGGGGTGGAAATGGGCTTGGCCTTCCTCTTGGGAGTCGCCCTCCTTGGCCCACATCCTCCCAGGTTCTGGCTCTTTTCCTGAACTCAGGGAACTCCCAGGATTTGACTCTTGCCCGAACTGAGGAACAGGAGTGAGCAGTCAGAACAAGTTTGATTAGGGACCCAGATGGTTTCTTGTCTCATCTTCTCTGGATTGTGACACAGGTGTTGGAAAGAGAGGTCTCCCACTGCAGAAGACACATGGGCGTCCCCTGGTGGGTTCCAGACCCAGCTCTGCCACCAGGCTTTTATGAGACTCAAGCAAATCCTTCCCCACCTCAGGGCCTCAGTTTCCCCAGCTGAAAAGAAAGAGGGTTAGACAGGATGCCTTCTAAGGGCTCTTCCAGCTCTGCTGTTCCATGCTTCTGTGCCATGGAAGAAAGGTCAACAGTGCCCTTCCTTTGTTATGCCAAAGTGCCACTCTGTGCTCTAGATATGCCAAAGCTAAAGCTGCCTGACCTTTTGGACTTTGGGCCCTTCTAGTGCAGGCCTAGAGATCTAGCTTGGTTCAAGGAGAAGTGCCTGGCCCGGGCCTACATCCTTGGCACACGAGCCTGGGTCTTTGTGACCCACAGTTTGAAAAAGACCTTCTACTACCAAAGGTCACAAAGTCAGATGCTTATAGGGGCCGAGCACATAACAAAAATGACTGAAGGGAGCCGCATGTGGACTCAGGGGAATCGCAAAGAGCACATCCTGTCTAGGGGTAAAACCACTGCTGAGCCACAGCTTACTGTTGCCTGTGGGACTGTGTGCCCAGCAAAGTAAGCAAAGGCAGCCCTGAAGCTGGACTTTCATGGGAAATCTCCTGATTTTTAAATGTTATCAGGGAGCTCATGTTTTAAGGTAACCTTCAAGAGGCTAAATGACACCCCATCCCCCTTGCCACCTGCTGTGTCTGTGTGTGTTGTGTGTGTGGGGGCGGGGGGCACTGGTGACTGAGAGCATGAACTTCGGTATGATATGGGCTAGGGAAGCAATTCTGGCTTCACCACTTACCACCAGTGTAGCCTTAGGCAGGTTACCAAGCTTAGCAGGGCCCCAGTTTCTTCAGCTAAAACCCTGGGCATGACCACTCTGCCGTCTCCATGATAAGGGATGCTCCTGAGAAGCCCCAGGGTGGTGGGCCCTGGGAGCACCAGAGGATTATTGCCTGTGCTTTGTACTGTCTCCTTGAACTTGGGCAGCTTAGTTCTTCTGACTGAGGGTCTGCCCCGCATGCCCAAGTTTGTCCTGTTGTCCTTGGTATTTGCCAGAAGATCCAGCAAGGGTGTGCTGGCTCAAGGGCGTGAGAACTGATTGACTCTCGTGGACTCTAGGACTTGGAAGGAGAGCTAAAGACAGATCCTGCATGGGGTGGCAGGGACACTGATCTCTCTGAGGCCTGAAGGAGGCCTCAGCCCTGACCACAAGCACCAGAGGTCTTCAAAGTAAGGCCTGGTGATGGTCGGTTCTGACAAGCAAGGATGCTCGTATTTCATCATCTTCAGGCCTAGGAGGGGCTGTGGGCTCCAGCCTCACTCCCTCCTGTTACCTGTCAGGACTCTGCACCAGGGCTGCAGTTAGGGATACGTAAGTGAAGAGGCCTCTGGGAGGGGAGAATCCCTGTATGATCCTGAGCTGTTGGAGGCCCATGTGCCCAGAGGCTGGGAGGGGATTCCTGTGGAGGCCGGGAGGTTGGATTCGATGAGGCCTGAGAGCTGTGGGGCCCTATGTGGTGTGTGTGGGGGGGTGGGGGGCATCCGTCTGACTTAGTGGTGAGGTGCTGGAGTTCTGGAGTCAGACAGCCTGTGTTCTTAGGCAAGGCCTCCATTTCCACATCTATGAAGTGGGAATCAAAGACAGCACTTACCTGACACGTGGTTGGAAGCACTTGATGAGTTCACGAAGGTCCCCAGCCTGCATGCAAACGCCGCCAGCGTGACTCTCACCGTGGTCTCCCCTAGGTTCCCTGATCAGCCTGCACTGCTCCTCCCAACAAGTCCTGTGCCAGATCGTCGGCGACCTCAGCCCCCAGGTGCCCAGCAGTGTCATCTCCAGCAGCTGGCAGGAGGGGTTCAGGCAGAACTACAGCTTCTACGTCGGCCTGGGGCTGGCCATCCTGTCCAGCTTCCTCATCGGCAGCAGCGTCATCCTCAAGAAGAAGGGCCTCCAGCGACTGGTGGCCTCTGGTGCCACGCGGGCTGGTAGGCTCCCGGGGGGCGGGGCTGGATGGGGCGCTGGGTGGCAAGCCCTCGGCCAGCCCCGTGAACCTCCCTTCACGGGGTCCACTGTAGCGGCTTGAGAACCTGTCCTAGATAGGCACAAAAGGCTCATTGTCAGTCCCGTTGGGAGGCCGATCCACCACCAACAGGAGACCTTCCTTTATAATCCAGTAGTTCCTGAGAACTACATGATCAGTTCATTGGGGTGAAGACAGGGAAAAGTCTCAGGGCCAAGAATCCGAAACCCCAGGTCTAGTCCTGGTTTTATTTCTTACCAGTTGTGTCATCACAGGCAAGTCACAATCTCCCTACAAAATGGGAATATAATACCTTTGCCCAGAACAATGTCAGACACGGGTGCGTCCTCACGTACTATCAATCTGAGCTCCTTTATAGGCAACAAAAGAATTACGGAGTCTCTGTCCACAGGGATTTGCTTGTTTGAAAAATTAGACGTGTATCCATGAAACGCTTGTTGAGAAAAGGACTCCTATGTTAAAAGATTTGTTCATTTAATCATCATTCATTGTGTACCAGCTGTGTGCCAGGTGCCGTGCTAGACCTGGGGACACAGTGCCCTTGTGGGGCATTGAGTTGAGTGGAAGAGACAGGCAAGTCGATAAACAGTTGTTCTGTAGCATGTTAAATGCTATCATGGGGAAAATGAAGAATGTTATGGCAATATTTTGGAGGGCCATGTAAAGCCAGGCTTGAGGGGTAGGGGAGGTTTTCTGTAAGAGTTGATTTAGAAGCTGAGACCTACATGGTGTGGAGATAACAAGGTGAGGGGAAAAGAGAAAGAAGTAGTATTCCAGGCAGAAAGAACAGCATGTGCAAAGGCCCAGGGGTGAGAGAGCATGAGTGATATTAGAAGCTGAAACTGTCTCAGGATGGCTAGAGCATGGAGGGGTAAGAGATGGGGTGAGGGCCAGCTCATGAAATGTCTTGTAAACCGGGCTCCAGAGTTTGAGTGTAATTGTAAGTGACAAAAGTTTTAGGCCAGGGGAGTGACATAGTTCGATTTACGATTTGAAAAGATCTCTGGTTGCTGGGTGCAGAGTGGATTAGGAGACAAGACTGGAGGGTGGGAGACCAATCTGGGGAGAAAAACAACAGAACTTGGGCCAGGAAATTGCAGTGGGAATGGAGACAAGTGGTGAAGTCCAGAGATAGATTTTGAAGGTAGGACTTACTGGGTTTGGGTTTGGTGTTGCCTGGCCCCAAGGGGAGGATGAAAAAATGAGTCAAGGTGACTCAGAGCGCTCTGCTTTGAGCAACCGGGGAGATGATGGTGCTATTTTCTGAGACAAAGAAAGCAGGAGGAGCAGGTTTACAGGAAGATGATGTGTTCAGGTTTGGACGTGTTCAGTTTAATGTTCTATGGGACACTGAGCTTTGGAAGCAGACTATTTGTGTTCCAATTCTAGCTCCTCAATTCCAGGTGATATGATCCTGGGCAAGAAAAATAGTTTTTCTGCCTCAGTTTCCTCATCTGAAAAAATGGGGATAGGAATAGTTCCAGCTATATCTTGTTGTGAAGATATGTAGTATGTTTAGAAAGATGCTTAGCATGGAGTAAGCACCAGTTATTAGTTTTACTGTGATCTAAGTGGGAGAGCCTGACAGACAGTTGGATACCCAGGACTAGAGCCGGGTGTGCTCTAAAATGGAGAGATGTGAGGTGTGGGCATGAAGTCAGGATCAGTGGTCATTGCTGCTCTATCTCCTCTTCTGGACAAGGGTTTGAAAGGCCAGAGACCTCCCAGAGTGCCAGAAAAATAGCTGCTTCCACTCAGAAGAGAGCAGAGCAAGTATCACTGACCATTCAGAAAGGCAGCTTCCCCGGAATCCATTTTTTCTCCAATCTGCTCTTTCAATATCTTCTGAGATTTCAACTCAGAGTAAAATGCTCTCAGAGCACTTTTATGGGAGATGCTGACTGCTTGCGGAACCTGATGAAAGTTAAAGACCATCTTAGAAAAAAAGGGCATTCACAAAAAGCAACATACAACTTTGGGATTTTCACAGAACTGTCTAAAACCCACGCTAATCCTCATCATCCTCATTGCTAATACTGAGTATTGACCATGTGCCAGGCTCTGAGTCCGTCATGTGAACAAAGCAGACACAATTCTTGGCTACATGGAGCTTCCATTTTAGTGGGGGAAATTTCAGAAAATAAATAGATCAAATTATAAATGACAAGTGTCATTAAGGAGAAGAACTGAGTGTGACGAGAGAGAATCCCGAGGAAACAATAAAGATAAGGGGACCAGGGAGGGCATTTTAGTGGAAGCAGCATTCAAGCAGAGACCTGTAGAGTAAGTGTAGATATAGGCAAATACTGTTAAGAAGACTATTCCAAACAGGGAAAAGCACATGCAAAGCCCTTAAGGCCAAAAAGAGCTCATCGTTTTTGAAGAACTCAAAGACAGCCTGACCAGCTAGACTGTAGTAGGAAGTGTGGCAGGAGAAGCCTTTGGAGAAGTGAGCAGGGTCAACACTATGAACAGGCTTTAGGGATTCTGGTCTTTATCCTAAGAGCATTTCGAAGCCACTGGCCAGCCAGAAGCTGAGGAGTGACATAATTCTTAAAAGACTCCTGGCTGGGTTTCCCCGGTGGCGCAGCGGTTGAGAGTCCGCCTGCCGATGCAGGAGACACGGGTTCGTGCCCTGGTCCGGGAAGATGCCACGTGCCGCGGAGTGGCTGGGCCCGTGAGCCATGGCCGCTGAGCCTGTGCGTCTGGAGCCTGTGCTCTATAACGGGAGAGGCCACAACAGTGAGAGGCCCGCGTACCGCAAAAAAAAAAAAAAAAAAAAAAAAAGACTCCTGGCTACTATGAAAGGAATGGGTTATAAGGGACAAGAGAAGAACCAGAGGAGTCCTAGGAGGCAGTTGCCTCAACCCAGACCAGAGGTGGTAGTGCCTGGGAGTTGGGTGGTGGGGTGGCAGTGGAGTGGACACACGTGAAATGCATTTTGGAGACAGAATCAGCAGGATGGAATGGATGCAGAAGGTGGAGTAGTGGGAGGGTCAGGAGTGATTCCCTGGTTTCTGGCTTAAGCAACTAGGTACACGGAGGTGCCGCTTACTGAGCTTCATTTGGTGGGTAGGGAGCATTTAAAAATCAAGAGTTCCATTCGGGACAGAGTTTGAGATGCCTGTGCGAGACCCAAGAGTTGTCAAGTAAGCAACTGGATATACATCAGGGCTAAGAAGAAAGGATCAGGGTGCATATATGACATAGGGTATCTAGATGGAATTTAAAGCTTTGGAAGGGATGAACTCACCCAGGACAGGGCCCAGAAGAAGGCCTGGAGGACTCACCACAGCTGACATATACTGAACCCTTAGAGACTGGCGAGTGAAGGTAGAGAAGGAAAGGTCCTGAGAAAGTACGGCCAACCTCTAACTTCATGCCCATTCCTTTCTACAGTGGACGGAGGCTACGGCTACCTGAAGGATGCAATGTGGTGGGCTGGATTTCTCACCAGTAAGTGGGATCTTTGCTACTAAGGACAGTGCCCTATTGATGACAGAGGCAGAGATGAAAGGAGGGGTGGACGGGGCATTTCTGTCTCTATTGTGCAAAATGTGAATCCAAGGCCCAGATTTCTAGGGGGAGAATCTAAACAGTCTTTGCAGGTAGAACATTTTACCTGCATCTCAGGCCACTTTCTCCATCCAAAGTCAGTCTTTCATCCATAAAGCATCTGTCCCCAGAGAGGTTTGCCACAGAGCTGGTAGTGATAAAGGTGTAATTTCTCAACTTCCCCTGAAATTCAGGGAGCTATGACTGCCCGCTGGAGTCTTCTGGACTCCTGCAGGGCACAGCCTGGGACTCCTAAGTCAGCTGCCCCATTCCACAGGCAATTGTTGGCTCACTTAGAACATGGCTGGTCTGCCACCTAAGGTTTGCCCACATTCACACATTCCTTTCCACCCACCCTCTCTGGCTTTCAAACCCTAATTCTTTGGGACGGAAAATTAGCCAGCTTTCGATTTGTAATCCCCTAAGTCAGGTTTTGATCCCTGTCTTAGCCAGTTATCACATTCATCATCTGCTTTCAAAGGGCAGACCCAGGTCATTCCCTACGAGCAGGGAGACAGAAGAGGCACTTGCAGGAGTCTGCAAACTGGAAACTCATATGGGGAGAGGTAGGCCCTTTGGGAATGTCTGACTTTCTAACCACCGGCCTGTCAATCTAGACTATCCATAACTCCTCTGGGAAAGACGGCTCCGTGGACCATTTGGTACCTGGAGAATCAGTAACTGTAGCTGTGTCTTTATTTGATAATTAACACTTTCTAGAGCTTACCTTGAAGATACAGACCAATCATTCGCAGTCCCTGAGATACACTTAACCGTGCCTAGGCTAGAAGCCAAGGGACCTCAAGAACCAGAAAGCACCATGTGACCCCGGACTCCAGGCCACCTCCCTATCTTTAACATGGGAGGATTTGGTCAGGATCATCTGGGCCTGACCTTCAGATCAGGTTCTGCAGGGAGACAGCATAAGGGTGGGGATTTTAAGGAATGCTGGTCTGGGATTCTGTGAATGATTGAACACTGAATGAAGCCGTCTCCACCCAGATTCATTTGGGCTGGAGATGGCACATCAGAGCCACTGTGACCTCTCTTCCCCCTTAACTTCCTAGTGGCTGCCGGAGAAGTTGCCAACTTTGGGGCCTATGCGTTTGCTCCTGCGACAGTCGTCACACCACTGGGAGCGCTGAGTATCCTCATAAGGTTGTTGTCACCTCTCTTGCTGTCTCTTCCTATTTTCAGTTTGTTGATGTCCGGAACTGCAGATGGGGTCAATTGCTACTTGTAGTCAAGGACCTGGGTCAGGCTCAGCTTCCAGAAAGAGGCAGTGTGCTGTTCAGAGCTCCGCACGCTTGGATGGTTTGCTGCCTGGGCGGTGAAGGGGCAGGCCAAGCCCAAACCAGGTGGAAGGGCTTCCCCTGCCGCAAGGCTGAATGTCTCATGTCAGTGTCAGCCTGCCCCAATAGGAGAAGCACACAAGTTGAAAGTACAAGCCCTAGATGAACCCTCCCTCTGCCACTTTGTAGTTACATGGCAGGTCACTTAACTACTCTAAGCCTCAATTTCCCATCTGCTAAGTGGGGATGTTCATAATACCTGCCTGAAGGCACTGATTTAAGGACTAAATGAGATGATGCACAGAAAGTGCCTAGTACAGAACAGGCGCTGAAGAATAATCCCAGCTAACATAGATTGAGGGTTTACTCTGCGCTAAATGTTCTAAACGTATTCCCTCATTTAATCCTCACAGCATCCCTACTAGTTAGAAAGGAGGGGAGACCTGAGGCCAAGAGGGGTTAAGCATCTTGGCCGAGGTCACCCAGGTCCCAGGAGGCTGGGCCAGGATTCCCTCCCAGGCAGTCTAATTTCAGAGTCTGGGTGCTTAACCACTAGGCCCCATGGCCTGGAAGATGTTTGATGGTATTAAAGATAGCTGATATTAAATGTGTGTGCTTCCCATTGCCCCGTTCCTCCCAAGCTACAAACACAGTTCCTCTGTGGGGGTCCTGAGCCCCATTTGAAGCTGGCTCTGATTGTCACCCTAACCTTGGAGCCCCGGTAAGTCCCTAGCCCACCACACCCAGTACCTGTAATTTCCTGTTTTGTTTTACCAGCTTGATGACAATTGTGCAGCATTTATGCAGTCAAAAACCAGATAGAGCCGTGACTCACATGGCACGGTTGGCTGATGTAGCTGAGATACCAGTATTGCGTATCTGATTAGTTTACAGATTCCCATCCCAGGAAGTTGGGAGCGGCAGGGGATCCTCCACTGTGTGACCTCTGCCTTTGCTAATGCTACCGGGTGCTGATGAACAGACATTGTGGGTAAAATGGTTTTGGGAGTTTTAGAGGAGAGATGGGAGACATTCAAAGGAGGTTAGACATCAATCCCCTCTTTGCTGATACCTTTAAGCAGGACTCATGAGGCTCATTGGGTTACCTTAGGTCAGCCAACAGGTCTTTGCCCTAAACTAATGCCACCTGTTTAAAGAAACAGAAGCATGCCCCAGCGATTGTACCTGTCTGGTCTCACCACCCTTCTTCCTTCACCTTTGCTGGCTCATTTGGAGGATGTGACGGGAATGAAAGTCACATCACCAAGGAACAGCAAGGAACTGGAGGTGTTTTGTCCAGAAAAGACTCAAGGAAGTCAGGAGAATTCTTCTCAGTGAGGTGTAGAGGAAAAACCATAGGCTTTATAATTAGACAGAACTTGAGTTCAAATCCTGGCTCGTGTCTTACCAGTTGTATGATCTTGCCATCATTTAAGCTTCTATGGGACTCAGTTTTCTCATCTATAAAATGGACATATTTTACTTCTCAGAGTTGCAAGATGTTAGTGAGATAATAAATGGGAAGTTCTTAGCACAATATCTAGTATGTAAAGTGTGCCCAAGTGTCACTGTGGTTGTTTATATTGGCATATACAAATGGAAGAAGGAATGGATTTGTTTTGTATGGCTCAAGGAATAGATATGGGATGAGTAGAAACTACCATATTTTGGGTTAATAACAGAATGAACCTACAGGGAATTCATTTGCCTTGTGAAGGGGGGAGCTGCTTGCCACCAGAGGTATACAAGCCAAGGCTGAAAGCCTCCTGTTTGCAATGTTAAGAGAAGATGTGCTCATTGGGTAGGAACTTAGACAAGAGTGCTTTGAAGGGCTCTTCCAACTCTTCTCTTTGGGGATATTGTCCGTCTCTAAAATGAAAGAAGTTCACATGTATGTTGTCGATTCCTCCAGCCCAAACTGTAACCCTCCCCTAAATAAGTTTCTATTTCACACATTTCCTAGGGGGTCTAGAAGAGCTTCCACGTGTGAGAGTAGTGAGCCCTTGCTCAGCCCTCACTTTTCTCCAGGATGCTGGGACTGGGCTGGCTGCTGTAATCCCTTTCTCCACTTTCACACGCAGTGCCATCCTTTCCTCATATTTCCTGGGAGAGAGTCTGAACCTGTTGGGGAAGCTGGGCTGTGTGATCTGTGTGGCCGGCAGCACGGTGATGGTGATACACGCCCCCGAGGAAGAGAAGATCACCACCATCGTGGAGATGGCTGCCAAGATGAAAGACACAGGTAGGCTCCGGGCTCCCAGTGAGCAGGAAGGCACTGGGCGTGAACCATGTTAAAGGTCTGACTGGGTTCTGGCCATCTCAGGTGCTGCCATGTGGAGGAGGAGGCAGCAAGCTCAGGGAGGAAAGCTGATGGGCTGGTACTGAGGCTAGCTTACAGGTTCCCAGCCTGATAGGTAGCGATGCTATTATTATGTATTTGTTATGTGCCAGGTACTGTTCTAAATGCCTTGTTTGCATTGTCTTAGTTCAGGTTGTTTTAACAGAATATCGTAGATTGGGCGGCTTATAAACAACAGACACTTAGTTTCACAGTTCCGGGGATCACGATCAAGTCCTAGGTCAAGGCCCGATAGATTTTGTTCATAGATGGCCAGCTTCTCGCTGTGTCCTCATCTGGTGTAGAGGGCAAAGGAGCTCTGTGGAGCCCCTTTTATAAGGGCAGTATTCCCTTCCTGAGGGCTCTACCCTCATGCCTGAATCACCTCCCAAAGACGTCACCTCCGAATACCATCCCATTTGGGATTAGCACTCAACATGTAAATGGGGGGGTGGCATTCCGTCAATTGCGTGTATTAATTTAATCCTACAAAAAAGCTCCTATGAGGAAGGTCCTAATATTAATCCTATTTTACAAAGAGGAAACTGAGGTCTTGGGGGTTTAATTAATAACTTGTACAAGTTATTAAAAAGTTGTGTTTCTGGAACTGGGACCCATGTTTGACTCCAGAGCCCACGTTCTCTTTTTTTAAAATTTTTGGCCACACCAGGTGGTGGCACGTGGGATCTTAGTTCCCTGACCAGGGATCAAACCAGCACCCTCTGTCAGAAGCACGGAGTCCTAACCACTGGACTGCCAGGGAAGTCCCAAGCCTAGGTTCTTTCTTTCTTTATTTATTTATTTTTGCGGTACGCGGGCCTCTCACTGTTGTGGCTTCTCCCGTTGTGGAGCACAGGCTCAGCGGCCATGGCTCACGGGCCCAGCCGCTCCGCGGCATGTGGGATCTTCCCAGACCGGGGCACGAACCCATGTCCCCTGCATCGGCAGGCGGATTCTTAACCACTGCGCCACCAGGGAAGCCCCCAAGCCTAGGTTCTTAATGAGACATCCCGTTGCCATGAGTGGAGGGCTCTAGAGGCTACTGGCATCCTCCCAGGTCAGGTTACCTGTCTCCATCCCCCACAAAGGGTACATCGTGTTTGCTGTGCTTCTGCTGGTGTCCTGCCTCATCCTCATCTTCGTCATCGCCCCACGTTATGGACAAAGGAATATCCTCATCTACATCGTCATCTGCTCTGTGATCGGGGCCTTCTCCGTGACCGCCGTCAAGGGTCTGGGCATCACCATTAAGAACTTCTTCCAGGGGCTGCCAGTTGTGCGGCACCCTCTCCCCTACATCCTGTCCCTCGTGCTGGCCCTTTCGCTCAGCACTCAGGTCAATTTCCTCAACAAGGCGCTGGACATCTTTAATACCTCCCTGGTGTTCCCCATCTACTACGTGTTCTTCACCTCGATGGTGGTGACCTCCTCCGTCGTCCTCTTCAAGGAGTGGCACAGCATGTCGGCCGTGGACATTGTGGGCACCCTCTCTGGCTTTGTCACCATCATCCTGGGTGTGTTCACGCTTCACGCTTTCAAAGACCTGGACGTCAGCCGGACCAGCCTGCCCCACATGCACAAAAACCCAACCCCGCCTCCCGCCCCAGAGCCCAGCATCGTTAGACTCGAAGACAAGAATGTTCTTGTGGACAACATAGAACTCTCCAGCGCCCCATCACCAAAGAAGCCCGAAGTATTTATAATCCATTCGTAAAGCTTGGAATACATGAGTGAGAGGGTGAGCCCTGTGGTACAGCCTGACTGCTCAATTTCAGAGCCACCTGGTTATTTTCAACACAGCTCTTACCAGTGGGCTCTCTTTTCTTGAGACGTTAATTTATACCTCACCGCTGTTTCCGGGAGAAAAGTCCCTACCCAGTGAGCAGTGGCGGCAGAACCTCCTGGAAACACAGCCTCAGTGACCAAATACCCTACTACACGTTGGTGCCAGCAGGTCCCCGGCCCTCCCGCCCTCCTCGTTTCCTCGGTGCCACCTCTGTGCTGTTGGGAAGAAGATAGGATTTGATCCGTTGAATGTAGCACAAGCCAAGAACTTCCCTGAAACGTTGGTCATCAGGAAATCCTCCGCACTGGTTCTCCTCCTGAGACGGATTCACTGTTCCTGAGCCCAAGACTGAAGTGCAGCTGGCCCTCCGAGGCCCGGAGAGCAACTCGCCGCGCCTCCCACCCGGAACCAACAGACACACAACTACCGTAAAATGTCTTGTTGCCTTTGCCACCTCATCTTCGGAGACAGAGGCGGGACCTCAGCTGACCTGCTTACTGTGAAAGCCACCTGACGTCTCAGGGAAACACTTCCACCAGCCCCGTTCCCGGGAGCAGCCAGCCTGGAGGTCAGCATCTGTTTCCATCCGCCCGACCCCTTCCCCACCCTTCCCTCTCTAGACACATCCTAAGGAGTCAGTCATGGAGACATTCAGGCAGTTATCTAAGAACTCAAAACAACACAACAACAACAAAAGGTGCTTGCTTCCCAGCCAAGCTCTGCTGGCCAAGCCCAGGGTTTCATTTTGCCTCACTCTCCAAAGAGAACAGCGATTGCACTGCTCTTAAAAGTAGCCTGGCTGTCGAGCAGAATGCACTTTCCTTTTCCTCAAGGAGTAAACCAATATGATTTGGGGAGATGGGGAGAAGAGTAAGGGGCAGTCAGGAAAGCAGACACAGGCTCTCTGGAAACCAGGGGCTAACTTTTGTGTTTACTCTGGTGGTGAACCAAGAACCCAGGTGGAAAAGGCTCTGGGTAACTTGTTTTTTTTTTTTTGGACACACTGCGCGGCACGTGGGATCTTATTAGTTCCCTGACCAGGGACTGAACCCGCACCCCCTGAAGTGGAAGTGCAGACTCTGAACCACTGGACCGCCAGGGAAGTCCCCTCTGGGTAACTTCTGGGCTGAAGCCTTAGAGGCTTGGCCAGTGGGATCAGCTTTGAACTTCAGTGACCAAGTCGGGGGGTGTAAGCTCGGCACGGGGTGCAATCTGGCTGTTGACCAGATCGCCACCAAGTCCCCAGCTCCACTGATGAGCTGCCCACACTGGGAAGCAGTGTGTCACGACTGCTCCACCACCACCTGCTTTGGGGACTGCCTTTGGTCCCCTCACCTTTGACCAGAGGCAGTCAAAAAACAAGAGCAGCTGGAGAGAGACATAATTAATATCCCCTCCCTTCCTGTCTTCTCTCCAGCAGCAAGAATGTGAGAGTTGATATGAGGACCATTGACAGGGAGGTAAGGGAGCCAGTATATCTGTAAAGAAGGAAGACCTGGCCCTCAGCCCCCAAGCTGGTGCAGAGCCTCCCCTGTGTAACTCCACACCCGTGCCTGTGTTTACGTCCTGTGCCCTAAGCATAGCCAAGCCCAGGCCAAACTGTTGCTGGCCTTGTAGCTCCAAGGAACAGACTGGCTTCCTGCACCACCAGGCTCAAAGCCACAGTTTTTAATGAATGTGGATTTCTCTCTGTAACTAAAATCAATGCAACATGTTGGATCTTGAGAATGACTGTAATCTGAAGGCCCTGAGAGCGTGGTCTGCAGGGTCAGGAATAAAGACCTCTGAGTGTGTTTACTTGATACTTACATCTTGGCTTTCCTTGGACACGGAACAATTAAAGTGGTTCCTCTAGTGCCGGGGGGCCAGTCCCCAATCTCTGGAGAGTTCTGGCTGCCAAGGAAGTCCCTCCAGTGCCTTCTACAGCCACGCCTTCAGTAGAGAGGGAAAGGCTGTTTGGGGAATAGCGTCAGTGGAAGACACCCATCCCATGCCTGAGCCCTTACGAGAAGCCAACCACAGTGCTAAGAGCTTCACGTGAATACTTTTTTTTTTTTGCGGTACGCAGGCCTCTCACTGTTGTGGCCTCTCCCGTTGCGGAGCACAGGCTCCGGACACACAGGCTCAGCGGCCATGGCTCACGGGCCCAGCCGCTCTGCGGCATGTGGGATCTTCCCGGACTGGGGCACGAACCCGTGTCCCCTACATCGGCAGGTGGACTCTCAACCACTGCGCCACCAGGGAAGCCCCATGTGAATACTTTTAAGCTCTCACAAATCCTCACGTCGATCTATATCATTCATGCCGTGAGTGACCCCCAGACCTATTAAAACTAGACTGGCCTGTGTCCAGGTGCAAAGACAAACAGCTCCCTCGACTGGTCATGGGAAAACCCAGGGCTTCTCTGTGGCTCAAGATCTTCCATGGTGGCCTCGCAGGCTGGACAGACGGTCTCTGTAGGAACTCTTCTGAGGAGTCCTCGGTGATGGATCCTATCCAGGCTGGCCAGTGCAACGTTAAAACAAAGAAACAAACAAGAGTTGCCAAACCAGACAACATTTCAAATGACAATTTAATTAAATACAAACAAGGAAAAAAGGCACCACAGCCCATTCAAGTATTTTGCATAGATATACAAATATTGTAAACAATTAATAGGTGGACGAGAGAAAAGAGGATCTGTTTTCTGTGAACAATCTCCCAAATAAAAAGAAAATTCACATTGCCCTGGATCCCAGACGCACACGTACGTACACACAGTGGATGCATGGAAGGGTGACGTTGGGGGCACTTGGCTTGGATTCTGCAGAACCTCTCCTTTGCACGGTTCCCTAAGGATGGGTGGAGCACCTTTCCAGTTGGCATACTCTTTGACTTTCTTGCGTGTCCAGTAGAGCTGTTACATACACATTTAACGCCATCACTGACTTTAGAACTGGTCCCCAATTTAAAACGCGCAAGTTTTCCATGCCCTCGGCCAAATAAGAACAAATTCTGACATAGGTAAGGGGAGGCTTTGTTCAAAAGGATTATTGCAAGGGGCCATGGCCACAGGGGGATGGGGCTATGACAGTACTGTAAGGTCTACAGTGAGACCCTAAGATCTGCGAACCTCTCAGAGCTGGGGCAGAAAGGAGCTTTTCTTTCATAGGGAGAAGTCAATAAGGCTAAAAAGAACCCACGGCAAGCAGGCAGTTACCACTGGAGCCTGGTACCTGGGCTAAAACTCCCACTGAGACAGGGAGAGAGGGTGCAATCCCCCTTGATGTCCCTTGAGGTTTACATTTCAGAGATGCCTCCTAGGCTCTTAAGGAAAACACACCTACCAAAAAAAAAAAAAAAAACCAAACGAACAAACAAAAAAACACACCTAGGGTTGAAAAACTGGCAGGAGGCTAAGTTAGCTTCTAAAAAGATGTACATAGTCTCCATCTGAACAGAAGGCTGGTTAAGTCACTCCACCAAGCCTCAGTTAGGCTCCCCTCCTACCCCCCAGACCCTGAGCATGGACTCACCCTTGGCCAGAGCCAGCATACAGCCCCTCCCCCAAAGGCTAACCACAGAGATGGTCCCTGAATGTGGTTTTTTCCAGCCATGCTCACTCCTTCCTATAAAAGGCCCCTTCCGTCTGAGCTGTGGGATGCTCATAGATCTTGAAGCTGCTCAGCTCACCTGAGCATTCTCCTAATGCAACTGCCCCCGCTCCTATCGCAACACTCCCTTCCCCAGTCTTGCAGTAATCCTTGAGAATAAAGTGCCTCTTTCCCTAAGTCCATGTTGGTTTCCGTCACCTCAAAGCAGCACATGGACACAGGAGGGGAAGAACGGGCTATGACAGCCAGGCTTGCTCCTGGGCAGACTCCCCGCCGGCCTGCCGGAACACAGCCAGGAGTCAAACGGTAAATAGAACCGGCTGCTGAAAGTCTTATCAAATTTAGAAAATTCAACCATTTTCCAGTTCACAGTACAATGTTTATGGGATGGAGGTGGTATTAAAAAAACTGAAAACAAAAACGGAAACAAACAGGAAAGCAACAATCCAGGTCTCTTTCTGGTATGGTTCCAGGGAGGGTGGATTTCAGGTTCAAAAGGCTCATGCAGCCACAGTGGCTGGGGCATTTTCACTTCAGAGCCTTCAACCTCCTGACGTTGGGGAGAAAAGCTGGACATGCCACAGGAATGTCAGTGAGGCAGGGGGTTGAGTTTAAGGGTGATTTCAGTGGAGAGGTGTTTCCACCGTTAATTTTCTGGGGCCCAGCCTCGAGGCCTGGGGCGTTTCGAGTAGCACACTTACATGGAAGGCCGTCCCCTGACCTCAGGAGGCAGCAAGGATGGTGGACATCGGCTGTGGGGAGCAACCAGGGCCCTTGTCGGCAAGACAGGGGTGTGAACATCACCAATAACACAACCTGACTACCTGAGGAAAGAGAACTTCATTTTCCTGAGCTCTTTCTAAATCTATCCCAAGTGCCCCCCCGCAGGTGCACAGCCTGAATATCCCACTTGTCTACAAACCCAAGAATATCTAGTGAGCACCTATTGTATACAGAGAACGATAAGGGGGCCCCGGGGTAGTGGTTGGGAGTGAAGACTCAAGCCTCTTCCTTGCACTGAGGTTTTCAAGAGCAAACGTCTGTTCACTGCAGGAGGCGGGGAGGCCCCAAGCTGCCCGCCACCTTTCTGGGGTGGGAGACCATCCCAGAGAACAGCTCCGGTGGTTCTCTGAAAATCCTCCCAGCTAGCAGAGCACCACACAGCCCCCATTCCCTGCTGCGGGGAGGACAGGACCAGAGGAAAGAACACAAGGAAGAGGATGAGAAAATGTCTGGCTGGTCCCGGCACAGACTCTGTTCCGTCAAGGCTGCTGGCTGCTGCTTCTCTAGGGATCTCTAGAGACAGGTCTGCTCTCTGCTCAGAAGACAACGGCCCTGCCTCAAGCCAGTGACTAGGTCTGGAGACAGGCTGGGGCTCCCAGGATGTCCACTCTCCTCCCTGCACCCACCACTGTCCCTGAGGACCTTACTCAGATTCAGGTCAGGGAGTAAAAGGAAGACCCACACTCTGCTGAGGTCACCACACACCATGGAAAGTAAAGCTACGACCCCACAGCCATGGCCCGAGTCTACCCGGGTCAACACTCTTGAGAACCAACATAGGAGATCCCGTGGCCAACCCGCAGGCAGGACCCTGACTTGCAGGTCACAGCACCAAGTCCCAGGAAGTCGGGACTGCTGGGGATTCACTCTTCACAGCACCACACATTAGGCGGGTCCCAGCGGAGAAGGAGAACTCAGAAGCGTGAGGCACTTGGAAAATGCAGAAGAGAAAACAAGGAGCACTCAAGAACAGTGGCGAGCAGAGTCAAAACCTTTGGCTTGACGGCTCAGAGGGGGCCGGGGCTGTGCTCCCCCTGCTGTCTACACTGCCTGCAAATAGTACCTGTCTGAGTCAGAGTGACCCTTGGGAGTAAGGGGATGCGGGGGCTTTGGTGGGGGGAGGGGGGCGGCGTGAGGAGGGAACTTGACGTGTTCACGTATGGCCACAGAGCCAGGAGCTGTGACCTCAACCAAGCCCTGGCTGGAGTGACCCCTCCTGATCAGTAAAGCTAAAAGGGACAGTAAGTGCCCAGCCTCTGTCCAGCCTGGGACCTCTGAGGAAGATGGAAGCAAAGGAAAGCTCTCATGCGTACCCTCCTCCATAGGACGTGGATGGATGGCTTCTCCAAGCTGAGTCCTGGCCTCAAGGGCTAAACAGACTTTTCCCAGCTGGGCTCGCCAGCTCAGACAGCCTGCACCAGCTCGACTGTCACCTCTGGGGTGAGGGGCCAGCTGAAGGGCGGATAGGGGACGAGCAGCCATTCAACCTCTTCGGCTCTGCCCTCCCTACCTGGGGCTGAATATTGCACAAAACAACACTTGGATGCCGTTGATGGTAGGCACTCTGGGCCTCTGTGGAAGCCGAGGTGGCACTGAGTCAAGGAGGAGATTTTTCAGAGATGCAGTCGTTCCGGGAGGAGGGGAGGGGGGAGGGGGGGCTCAGAGGTGGCCAGGCATGCTTCCTCCAGATTCCGTGGTCACGGCTCCTCTGTGGTGTTCAGAGCCCTCACAAGAAGGGAGAAGCGCCTTCAGACGGGTCTAGATTTTCGAGCTAGCCATCCCCACAGCCCTCTGTGACCTGTATTCAGGAAACTGCAGGGAAAAAAGAGAGGGAGAGAGACATCAGCTCCGTGCTATCGGTGGGGAGCTGTCCTCTGGCTTGTGACAGGTGGGCATGAGTGGCAGACTGTCACCTGAGAAGAAGGGTTTCCGCAGAAGTCTGTCCACATGTCTGCTCGTCCAGACCATCAACTGCAGTAAGAGGCATGGTGGCAGCCCCCAACCCCCAGCTGACAAGCCATTCCCCTCCCCCCTCCCAGCAAAGCTGCAGCTCAGTCTGCAGAGTTCCCAGGGCCTCGTAGGAACACAGGGCAGTGAGCCAGCTTCCTCACCTGCTCCCCTCTGCCCCAACTCCCAGGACTCAGACTAAGTCCCAGGACTAAGTCCCAGGGAAGATGTATTAAGAGGGGCCATTTGTGCACAGCCTACCATAGGCCAGCGGTTAATGTAAATTAACTGCCTTCACAGTAACCCGATGGGGTTGGCTATTTCTGCTTCGTAAAACCTCTTTCTAGATAAGGAAACGGAGACTCAAGAGAGTGATTTGCTCAGGGCCGCTCAGCTCAGCTCAGCTCATCAGTTGCAGACCCAGGTTTGAAGCTACCATAGCTCAGCCTCCTAAACATCACCTTTCACATGAAACCAAAAAAGGGGGTGTGCAAGGGTCTCACCAATTTAAGGGACAGTCATGCAGGCACCAAGAAATGCCAAGCTTCTGTCCTTTGCTTTTGTTCTGGAAGTTCAGCACTACATCAAGAAGCATGAACTGGTCTGTTTTCTCAACTCTTATTTTTGTCCCCTGGATCCCTCTGCCCCAGCTTCCACCTCGAGTGTTTCTGAAGACTCACCTTTGGGGTAAGCACAGCCAGGGGCCGGGTCTGCTGAGGTCTAGAGGCAGGGGGCCACAGAATGGAGACACCACCTGGCCTGGGGAGACTCTTGCGGCCTGGCACCGGGTTAGCCGGGAGTGCCTTCTGGGGCGGCCGAGGCCTGGAGAAATCCTGGGGAGAAAGCCACAAGCCTCACTCAAAGGCCAGAGGGGCCTGTTCGAAAGAAAATGTTCTCAATATTTTACAGGTCAAAAGCAGATGAGAAAAGGGATATACTATTTTAAAAGAATGGTCCCTCTGGAGCCTGTGCTCCGCAATAGGAGAGGCCACAACAGTGAGAGGCCCGCGTACCGCAAATAAATAAATAAATAAATAAAAAGAAAAAATAAAAAGAATGGTCCCATTTAAAAAGAAATTGTGTGCATACATGTTTACATGCTCAGGAAAAAGCCTTTTTGGAGAGCAATTTAGCAGTATCTATTAAGATTAGAAATGATCATTCTCTGACCTAATACATAATTTCATTCCCTCTGAGAACTATTTGCACAGGTGCACAAAAATGAAATTGCAAGGATGTTCCTTGCAGCACTGTATGTGACAGCTAAAGTAAACTATAAATAACTAAAATTTCCATCAACAGACAAATTACTAAAATTATACAGTGATATATAAAGCAGCATTTCAAAAGAAGGAAGTAGGTTGATACGTGCTGAGGTGGAAAGATGGTCAACAGTCATGGCAAGCTGCAGTACAAGCTATACAGGATAGTTTAGAGAAAATAAGTCACCCCACTACCCCCCACCAATGTAAATGCAGAGGTACAGAGGAAAGTCAGGAAGGATGAAGACCAAATTGATAACAGAGGTCAGAGGTTCAGAGTGGGCTGTGCATAGGGAGAGGGGTCGTCCAAGTGAACATTCAGTTTTTTTAACAAAGCATATATGTGTATTACTTGTGCAAATAAAAATAAAAATTGTAAAAAGAAGAAATCTTATTTTCCGTATTGTTTGTCTATGGGTGGCACAGTCTTTCCTTTGTGCTTTTACATTACCTTCATGTTTTGCCCCCTTCTCAATAAGGCCTTCCCTGATGACCTTATTTAAAATTATAACACCCCCAAACACAACAATACACAATCAACAGGATGCAGCAAAAGCAGCCTAAGAGAGAAGTTCATAGCGATACAGGCCTTCCTCAAAAAACAAGGAAAATCTCAAATAAACAACCTAACCTACCACCTAAAAGAATTAGAAAAAGCAGAACAAACAAAACCTAAAGTCAGCAGAAGGAAGATCAGAGAGGAAATAAATAAAATAGAGATTTAAAAAAATAGAAAAAAAAATCAATAAAACCAAGAGCTGGTTTTCTGAAAGGATAAATAAAATCGACAAACCTCTGGTCAGGCTCACCAAGAAGAAGGAAGAGGACCCAAATAAAATAAGAAATGAAAGAGAAGAAATAACTACTAACACTGCAGAAATACAAAAAATCATAAGAGAATACTATGAACCATTACATGCCAACGAATTGGACAACCTAGAAGAAATGGACAAGTTTCTAGAAACACACAGCCCACCGTAACTGAATCAAGAAGAAACAGATAATTTGAACAGAATGATCACTAGAAGTGAAGTGGAATCTGTTAAAAAAACAAAACAAAACAAAATAAAACTCCCTGCAAACCAAAGGGAGTGGCTTCCAGGATGGCTTCACTGAGGAATTCTACCAAACATACAAAGAAGAGCTTACACCAATCCTTCTCAAACACTTCCAAAAGATTGAAGTGGAGGGAACACTCCCTAAGTCATGCTATGAAGCCACCATCACCCTGATACTAAAACTAGACAAAGACACTAACAAAAAAGAAAACTACAGACCAATATCTTTGATGAATATAGATGCAAAAATCCTCAACAAAATATTAGCAGACTGAATCCAACAACATATAAAAAAGACCATATACCACGACCAAGTTGGATTCATCCTAGGGTCACAAGAATGGTTCAACATATGCAACTCAATCAATGGGAAACACCACATCAACAAAAGACAAAACTCACATGATCATCTCAACAGATGCAGAAAGAGCATTTGATAAAATTCAACATCAACTCATAATAAAAACTCTCACCAAAGTGGGTATAGACAGAACATATCTCAGCATAATAAAGGATATTTATGACAAACTCACAGCCAACATAATACTCAACAATGAAAAGCTGAAAGCCTTCCTGCTAAAATGTGGAACAAGAAAAGGATGCCCATTCTCATCACTTCTATTCAACATAGTATTGGAAGTCCTAGACAAAGCAATCAGACAAGAAAAAGAAATAAAAGGAAATTGGAAAGGAAGAGGTAAAATTGTCATTATATGCAGATGACATACTATATAAAGAAAACCCTAAAGACTCACACAAAAGCTACTACAACTGGGACTTCCCTGGCAGTCCAGTGGTTAAGACTTCATGCTTCCAATGCAGGGGGTGTGGGTTTGATCCCTGGTCAGGTAACTAAGATCCCACATTCTGTGCAGCACAGCCAAAAAAAAAAAAACTACTAAAACTGATAAATGAATTCAGCAAGGTAGCAGGATACAAGATTAACATACAGAAATCTGTTGCATTTCTTTACACTAATAATAAAATTATCAGAAAGAGAAGTGAAAATACAATCCCTTTAAAAATTGTATCCAAAATAAAAATACTTAGGAATAAATCTGACGAAGGAAGTGAAAGACTGATATGCTGAGAATTATAAAAAACATTGGCAAAGGAAACTGAAGATAATTCAAAGAAATGGAAAGATGCTGTTGGATTGGAAGAATTAATATTGTTAAAATGGCCATACTAACCAGAGCAATCTACAGATTTAATGCAACCCCTATCGAATTACCCATGACATTTTTCACAGAACTAGGGCAAATAATCATAAAATTTATATGGAACCACAAAAGACCCAGAGTTGCCAAACGATCCTGAGGAAAAAGAACAAAGCTGGAGGCATAACCCTCCCAGACTGCAGACAGTACTACAAAGCTACAGTTATCAAACAGTGTGTTATTGGCACAAAAGCAGACATATGGATCAATGGGACAGAATAGAGAGCCCAGAAATAAACCACACACCTATGGTCAATTAATCTCAACAAAGGAGGCCAAAATATACAATGGAGAAAAGACAGTCTCTTCAGCAAGTGGTGTTGGAAAGCTGGACAGCCACATGTAAATCAATAGTTAGAACACTCTCTCACGCCATACACAAAAATAAACTCGAAATGTCTTAAAGTCTTAAATGTAAGACATGACACCATAACACTCCTAAAAGAGAACATAGGCAAAACATGCTTTGACATAAATCGTAGCAATGTTTTCTTAGGTTAGTCTCCTAAGGCAAAAGAAATAAAAGTAAAAATAAACAAATGGGGCCTAATCAAACTTACAAGCTTTTGCACAGCAAACGAAACCATAAACAAAATGAAAAGACACCTATGAAATGGGAGAAAATATCTGCAAATAATGTGACTGACAAGGGCTTAATTCCCCAAATATACAAACAAACAGCTCAATATCAAAAAACAAACAACCCAATCAAAAAAATGGGCAGAAGACCTAAATAGACATTTCTGCAAAGAAGACATACAGACAGCCAAAAAGCACATGAAAAGATGCTCAACATCGCTAATTATTAGAGAAACGCAAATCAAAACTACAATGAAGTATCATCTCACACCGGTCAGTATGGCCATCTTCAAAAAGTCTGCAAACAATAAATGCTGGAGAGGGTGTGTAGAAGAGGGAACCCTCCTATACTGTGGGTGAGAATGTAAACTGGTGCAGCCACTATGGAAAACAGTATGGAGGTTCCTGAAAAAGCTAAAAATAGAGCTACCATATGATCCAGCAATCCCACTCCTGAGCATATACCCAGAGTTTTATGGTGTCATGTCTTAATTCAAAGATACACGCACCCCAATGTTCATAGTCGCACTATTTACAATAGCCAAGACATGGAAGCAACCTAAGTGTCCATCGATAGATGAATGGATAAAGAAAATGTGGTACATATATACAAGCGAATGTGCCATTTGCAGCAACATGGATGGACCCAGAGATCATCACACTAAGTGAAGTAAGTCAGACAGAGAAAGACGACTATCACATGATACCACTTATATGTGTGGAATCTAAAAAATGATACAAATGAACTTATTTACAAAACAGAAACAGACTCACAGACTTAGAAAACAAACTTATGGTTACCAAAGGGGAAGAGGCAGGAGGGATAAATTAGGAGCTTGGAATTAATAGATACACACTACTATATATAAAAGAGATAAACAACAAGGACCTACTCTATAGCACAGAGAACTACATTCAGTATCTTGTAATAACCTATAACAGAAAGAATGTGAAAGAGAATATGTGTGTGTGTGTATATATATATATATATATATATATATATATCTGAATCATTTTCCTACACACCAGAATCTAACACAACACTGTAAACCAGCTATACTTCAATTTTTAAAAATTGCAACACTCCCCCAGTCAGCATTCCCAGACCCCTTTATCCTAATCCACTTTTTCTTTTTTGGTATATATCACTTATCCCATTCCACCATACTATACAACTTACTTATTTTTTATTTCTGCCTCTCCATCCCCCACTATATAAGAAACAGGGGCAGGGGTCCTTTTCTGTTTGATTCAGTGACACAGCTCAAGCTTTAGAACAGTGCCTACTATATACAGTAAGCACTCAACACGTATTAGCTGAAAAAATAATAAAACTCTGCACCCGTCAAAAAAATTTAAATAACTATATTTATTCTGTGAGCCAAAAAAAAATTTTAAGGGGCAAAGAATGGATCTCATGCCACCACCCACAGATCCCCAAGCTGGTGGGGTGCAAGAGAGAAGCTGATTCCACAGGTGAGAGTTCCAGTGCCTACTGTCCTGGATCGCTCCCCTTCCTGAGAAGGTCACTAGCAAGCATAAAAATGGCTCAAAGGCAAGCATGGGGAGAGAATGGGAGTAAATCAGAGATCTTCTGAAAGCAGCTTCTCAGCCAGCAGAACAGTGAGAGCAGAAATGAAAAAGAGCAGCAGATTCTCATGACCAAAGCGCCCCGTTGTCCAGCGCCATCCCTTCCCGGAAGGACAATGCGATCCCACACGCTTCCAGCCCAGAAAGCTGTCAAATCAGTGGCTGCTGGAGGCCAGGACAGAGACCTTCTGGGGGAAGCAACAGCTGGGGGCAGATGTCAGGATGCCGTGGGGAAATGCTGTGCTCCCTTGGCTGCTTTCTGTGCCAAACGAACAATTCGTGTGTGTGCAAGTGCACACGCAGGGCGGGTGATCTGGGCAGAAGCCTCATCAGCATGGCAACACTGGGCCTCCCAGAGCAGGGTCATGCCACTGGCCACGTCTGCTTTGACCCAGCTCGGCTCTACCAGGGGCCTCACCCAGCACTGTTTTCTAGAGGCAGAAACTGTCCTTGAACCGCTCTGGCCCACTGCTCCTGTCCTCAGCGGGTGGCACCTCCATCAGTCAAGCTGCAGAAACCAGACACTGGGCAGTTGTGTGGGGGGGTTTTTTTTGGGGAGGGCCGGTTGTCATTCCCTCCCAACCCTCATCAGCAACTGTTCCCCTGTCTTTTCTCTTCTACACATCCCTCATCAGCTTCACCCCATCACCGCTGTCACCCCCCCTGCTCCAAGCTACCATCACCTTTCCTCTGGACGCTGTTTAAACTTGTAACCCCTGCACCCAGTCTCATCCCTCGGATCACAATGCCGCTACAGTGAGCCTTTCATTCTTTAAAACTGATTTTTTAATTAAAGTATAATATACATAAAAAGAAATGAGTCATACAAGCAGATGAATCATCAGAGTGAACACACCTATGTAATCCTCACCCAGGTCAAACAATGGAAGATTAATAGTCTCAGAAGCATCTCTGGGCACCCTCCCAGGCACTGTGCCTCCCTCTTGCCTAAATGTAGCCCAAAGTGAGATCCCTGTAGATGGCAAATCTGTAGGGAAATTTCCCTGTAGATGGAAATCCCTGTAGATGTCACCCATGCTCCACCACTGCCCTGTTCCCATCAAATGCAGACCAAATTCCTAGTCCGTGCCTGTGGCACAGTCTGGCTTCCCCTGGCTCTCCATCATAGCTCCATGGGCCCCAGGCAAAGGGGCCTTGAAGTTCCTTCCATCTGTGGGCTCTCTCCATCACAAAGCTTCCCTACCATCAGGTCCCTGGTCCAAGAACCTCTCCCACCCCTCACAGCCTGCTCACCCCGCAGGTCTCAGCTCAAATGTCACCTCCTCACGGAAGCCTTCCCAGATTTCCCAGGCTAAGTCAAGTCCCCCATAACTCTCTTTGTAAGAATGCTGAACCTCTCCTTCATAGCACTTACCACTACTGTCACTACATGTATACCAGTCTCGTCCCCAGCAAGCTGTGAGCTCTGTGAGGCGGAGATGGCATCTGCTTTGCTAACCACTGCCTAGTACAGAGTAGAAGTTCATACACATTTGTAGACAGAATAGAAGAGGTTACGAAGCTTCACCCTCCACCTCTCCAGAGTGGTCCATGTCACCAAGCTAGGAGGTGGTGGAGCTGAGATCTGGAGAGCGTGAATTCCCCCAGGGCAAGTGGTATCTCAGCTCTGGGCTCCAGGGCCTAAGCCAGGACCTGACCCACAGGGTGGTGAAGGGTTTGGAGTCAGCCCTGGGTGCAAGTCCTGGCTACTCCACTTACAAACCGCCACCTTGGGGTAGCCCCTTCAACTCCATGAGACACAACTACCCAACACCGAAAATGAGGGCAGCAGAAACTCTCTTCTTGGAATGGTTCTGAGGAAGGGGGCGGCGCCCCGATTTAATCCCCGCCGCCTGCTCAGAGAAGCTGCCTCCCACTCCCCGCCCTTGAGAAACCCCCATCTGGGCCCGGGCCCAGCAGAAGCCATGCTTGGCATGTGTTTTGGGATAACTTCCACCGGCCAGGTGGCCCTCTGAGCTCTGGATTCCTGCCAGCAGCCACCAGGGAAAGTGGGAGTCAGGGCGGGATATGGAGCCTCCAGGCTTCCTGTCCCCCCAGCTGGAGTCCACTGCCCCTGGAGACCCCTCCCCCAACCTACTGTGCGGCACCTTGGGGTGAGGCTGACACCATCTCCACTGAACAGGCCTCCAGTGTGGGTTTTTTAGGACCAGTGGTTTCAATGGACTGCTCCCTCCTCCTACACCTCTGTTCTTCCCACACCCCTGTCTGCACGTGGCTGCTTTCTCCCCTCTTCCTCCCTTTCTCTCCTCTTTCCTTCTGTTATGGGCTGAACTGTGCCCCGCCAAAATTCATACGTTTCCGCTCTAACCCCCAGTACCTCAGAATGTGACTGTATTTGGAGACAGGGCCTTTAAAGAGGTGACTATGTTGAAATGAGGCCGTTAGAGTGGGCCCTAATCCGGTCTGACTGGCGTCCTTATAAGAGGAAATGTAGACACAGAGAGACATCAGGGTGCACGTACACAAAGGAAGGACCATATGAGGACACGGCAGAATACAGTCATCGGCAAGCCAAGGAGACAGGCCTCAGAAGAAACCAAGCCTACTGGACTTCCAGCCTCCAGAACCATCAGAAGATAACTTCCTGTTGTTTACACCACCCGGTCTGTGCTGTTTTGGCCGCCCAAGGAGGCTAACGCACCCTCCGTCTCCTCGTCCCTCCTCTACTCCTCTTGCTCTTTTCCCTTTCTCCTTCCCTCTTCTCTCCCTGTCAGTCTTTCCTTTCCCTTTCTGCATGGAATTTTCTATCCCCCCGCTGCCCCAGATGAGAAAAGTGGGATAGTAGCAGCTTCGCATCATCAGAGAACCAAAACTGATGCTCTCGGCTCTGCTAAACCATGACACTGCCATGTCCCAGGGACCCCCCCAAGACCCGGAGCCAACCACAGTCCTTAGGGGCAGAGACAGCCTGGGCCCCATGGAGCCCTCTGGACTATGCCCAAGAACAGCAGTCCCAGGAGGAAAATGGGCAAGTCCCCTACCCCACCTGAGGCGCTCCACACCAAAAACACAGGCCGCTCTGGAAGGCACCATGCCTGGCCACCGTCCTGGAAACATCTGTGTCTGTGCTACAGGAACTTCTGCCAGAAGGTAGAGCTGGAGCCATCAGAGCACAGACACACCGGGTGAACAGACTGCTGGGCAGGCAGCTCTGCTTCCAAAGAACACCAGTGGTGGGGGGATAGCCCAGCCCCTACTCAGCCCTCCCAGAGGCCCGGCCCCTTGACCAGCCTCCCAGACGAGCGAGGCATCACCACCGTATGTCCCTCAGTAAGACTTCCCAACTAGTGCAAGATACCAAGAGGCACAATTTGGTGGAATAAGTACTATGATGAGAGAAGTACAGAGGCACCAAACTCAGGCTTGGGGGTCAGAGAAGGCTTCTTAGAGGAAGTGGCATCTAAGAGGAGACCTAAGGATGAACAAGAGCTGGCCGTGCAAAAGGAAGTATATGTGGCAGAAGAAACAGCATTTGCAAAGGCCTAGAGGAGAGAAAAAAGACCATGGGGAACTGAAACATTAACTGAACATTCACATTTGGGGTGGAAGGTGGGTAGTGGCTTGTCACAGAAGAGGCCAACCAGGAAGGAAGTCCTCGGTAGTGTATTTCCTCATGCTCATCACCCTCACGCTCTGTGTGCCCTGTATCTACCAGAATGCAGAAAAGGCAGCCAGCCCATGAGCCAGCAAGCTCCCTCTTCCCAGCCTCTGTCATTCCTCATGGCTGATGGCCTGAAAAGTGATGCTTCCGGCCCAGGGTTGCTGAGAAACCACTTACCTGGGAGAGGATGCACTTTGGTGCGGGCGGCACTGGCCGGCTTGGGGGAGGCCTCCTGGATGATTCTTTCCTCTCTACTGGGGGTCCGGCCCCTGGGGAGTTCCTAGCAGTCCTGCTGAGGTGCGCTGGCAATGGCGCAGGTGGGGACCCACCATGCAGATAGTCCGCAGGGGGCCTGGGAGGAGGCTGGGAGGGCTTCCGTAGGGTTTCAGGGGTGTTGGTCACCTGTATGCGTAAGACGAGGAATGCCTGAGACACAGGAACCCTTAATGCACTTAAAAAGTCAGGGGTGGTCTTGTGTGTCTCACTGACATGCACAGAGGCCTAGGATCCCAGAGGTCAGATGCAACGTTTAAAGTCATTAGGGGATGGCAGAACCAGCTGACCATCTCTCAAGCCAAGAAAGTGTCTTTTATCACCAATCCCGTGGGCCCACAGAGGCGCTTAGGAAAATCTAGCAGAGTCCTGAGGGACAAAGCTCAAGTGGCAAAGTTCATGGTGCCTAAAGCCCTTACCTTTCGCTTGCCCTGGGGTGTCTGCAACTTGAACGTTGGGTTGGCGTGGCCAGTTCCACTGTTCTGAGACACCCTGAAGGGACAACTAGTAACAAGGAAGGAGAGAGGAAGAGTAAAGGGGTGTTGTTCATTGAGGATCAGTGCCTGACATCCCTCTGACCGAGGCATGGCAGTGAGCAGCTCAGTCATCCCAAGTCTGCTCTGGTGGAAGTGGGATGGGTCCTCCTGAAGCCCAGCTCCCTAGGCATGGACACGGTGGCCAATGGAAAACTCCCAAGGAAAGACAACTGGCCTCATACAAAGCAGAGTGTTCCTCAGCACCTTTCCTTCACCCTTTTAAGACCTTTCTCCCCCAAGAAGACGAGGATGTCACCAGCCATCAACCAATCTCCCTCAGGCGTCGTGCCAGGAGGACCTGGGATTTAAAATCCCCTCCGGAAAAAGTGTCATCTAATAGAGGACTCAGAGACTATACACCTTCAATATTCAAAGGAATGAACTGCTTAGGAAAAAAAACTACTCTGTCTTGAGCTGATGTCCAGCCACCCCTGTGATTGACGAGCTAGTCAGTTTTTCTCTGTTGCCTCAGTTTCCTGCCCTTTAAAATGGGGAGCAAATCAATTAGATAGATACACGCTAGCAAAGAGGTTTCATTTCTATTCCAACTTGAATTGGTGGGGGCATTCTGCTGAGAAGGATTCTGAAGTGATGACCAGGCTCAGCCAAGCTTACTTATTAATAAAAATCAGCTAGTAATGTCTGCCACGGTCAAGGAGCATGGCAGCAGCGGAGAGAGCGGCGTGTACCTGGCATTTGCCTTCCCCGAATTAGACCCACCACCACCAACTTTTTCACCAGGTACTGCTTATGGAAAGCTCTGTGATCTCCAAGTGGACCCCAAATCCTTCACGGTACCCCATCATACCTGAACTGTTGCCTCAACTTGGAAGGGAGGGCTAGGGGCTTGAGGTAGCCCAGTTTGTTGTTCTGTTTACAGCAGTGGTACATCAGCATGAGGACTGCCAGCGCAAAGATGGCCGAAAACACACCGGCTACTACAGGACCAGCACCTTCCAGAAATAGAACCCAAGTGAAAGACTTAGAAGCGGTCTGAGCTTTAGCTGTGGATTTCAAATAATGTATTTCTGACACTCTTCAGATATTTGATCTTCATTTACATTGTATTACTTACTTTAACTTAAAAACTATAATAAAAAAACACATTATGTCCCACTGGGAAGCCACTATTATTAGCTTAAACAACCAGGTCAACTTGCTTGGCACAGATCTCATAATAAAGCTTCTCCGGCTACTTCTGCCTAATTGAAGAGAGTGCCTTTTAAGGCAAGGAGTTTCAGCCCTATTATTATTTACCACTAGTTTTCAGCCTGAATCATGATGTTCCTGGACACAAAGCAACCAACACAAAACACTGAGAGTCATAAATTGACGTAAGATTAGAACTTTCACACATAATCCACAATTTCACATTGGGTTTCACCAAACTGCCTCAATGTTCTCACAAATTATAAATCTAAATGCACAAAATATATAGAGACCAGTGACCCACTACTTTTATGTTTTACATGTTGAGGTTTCTTCCTTAAAAAAAAAAAAAAAGTTCTCTATTACTTTTTAAAAGCTTGGAAACCAAAGAGCTAGAATCCCTTAGATTTCCACTAAAAAAAACTGTAACATTTTCTGAGTTTCTGGTTCCTCATTTGAAGCTTTGTTCATCCAAGGAGATCTGAGCCACTATAACGTGCCCTAGGTTCGTGATTATTTTTAAGTGGCCGAGAAGGGGTAGTCGCCTCCACCGCCCCCCAGAAAGAATGTGATTATTCAGTAACCTGTGGTCTGTCTGAATCTCTCTCTAAGCAGAACCATGCCCCTCAATAGCAGGGACAGAGGAAGACCAACTGAGGCCGAGCCCCACACCAGGCTGCTAGCCTGGGCCACTCCTCCCACTCGGTCCCTCTTGTTCTCTCATCTACAAAATCAGGAGAGTGATGCTGACTCGTCCTCTCTCTGCATCATGCCACCCGCCCCCATGGCACCCACCCCTCCTCACAAAGGTGGGCAGAGGCCCACACAGGCCAGGCACTCACTCTCGGGGGGCATGGGCCCGCTGTCGATGCTGCCCCCTTGGCCCGGTGTGTTGCAGAAGGGCGGGGCCCAGCCCCGGAAGCAATGGCAGTTCTGATTGTTGTTGCAAACCTGGAGCAAGGGCAGGGCAGAGGCGTCAGCACCCTGGAGAGCTCTGGCCTCCCATAGGGCCTGCCCCCTCAGTCATCATGGCAGAGGAGCCCCAAAACCCCAGGCACGCGTACCCCATGGCCGTGACACTTCTTCCCACAGCCTTCTGTTTCGAAGAACGAGGTGTTCCTGCACTGCCCCTCGAAGCAAATCTGTAATGAGGAAGAAGCCACTCAGTACAACGGAAGGGACACTGGTTGGCAATTAGGAGACTGGGGTTTTGCACTCAGAACTTACGGGACTCAAAAAGGCAGCCTACTTCAGGTTATTACTGTGAAAAATTAAAAACAACCTAAAGAGCCAAGGACAGGATGGCAGTTAACTAAATTATGCTATCACTTGTGTGATTAGGGAGAAAAAACCAAATATTATATTTTTAATAAATATGTGTTATTCCACTCTATATTACTATATGTTGGTGATATGTTAATTACTTAATTGTATATTAATAGGCACTAATTGAAATATTATACTTAAAAATAATGACCATGGTGACAGCTGTCTGCTTTGTGCCAGGTAGTATACCAAGTGCTTCAAATGTTTTTTATAACATCATTCTCATAGTAAACTCTGAGACGCGGCCATTATTTTCCCCAGGCTTCCCTGACTCCTAGTCTAGTCCACTTCTCAATTCATAAGATAATTAATGATAAGGACAAAAGAGATAATAGCCAGCCTTCTAAATGGTTTACAGGGATTATCTCGTTTAATCCTTATAACAATTCTATGAGGTGGGTCTTGCTCTTACTAACATGCTTATTTAACAAAGGAAGCAAACCACAGGGCCAGAGAGGTTGGGGAAGCCGGGACTTGAGCCCAGGCACCCTCGCTCCAGATTCACACTTTAGTCACTGCAACCCAGCGACTGAGTGAGGCTGGAGAAAGGGACTCACGTGGTGATGGCCGCATTTGGTCCCGGTCATCACCAGGCCTGGGTCCAGCATGTCACCCTCCTCCTCGGGACCTCGGTAGACGTGGGTGCCCCGACATCGGATCTGCCTCCCGTTCATGATGATGGTGGTGTCGATGGGCACTGCATTGGACTCCAGGGGCCGGGCCTCAGAACTCTGACACTGGATCTTCCCACACTTGGCATCTCTGGGCCCGAGAGAGAAGGAGGGAAGGAGATGGAATCAGAGGCAGGGGAAGAGCTGGGGCACCCAAGAGCTTCAATCTTTCTTGACCAGGACAGCAGGCTTGGATGGGGGAGAGGCAAAAGGGCAATGAGTGTGCTGTAGGGACTCAGCAGGAAAGACCCCATGTGGACTGAGACCAAGGATAGGATGCTAGATCTTTATCCCCAAGCAGATCGAGGCCAGAGAGCTGGCCTTGGAAAGTCCTCTTTACTGCAAGGACAGCTGCCTGACCTGAGCAACCTGCCCCCTTATGCTCCTTGCACCCCCATGCACTCGAGTGCTGCAGCCAGAAGCCTGGTGTCATCCCCGACTTCCCATACTCCCTCCCTCCTATACACCTACTCTAATTCACACCACCATCCTTCCTCACCTGGACACCAGGAATCTGTCTCCCTGCCTCCAGTCTTGCCCTATAAGAGTCTAATTTCCAAACTGCTCTCAAGCCAAAGTCCAAACTCCCCTAGCCATGCATTCAAGGCTTCTCATGATCTGGTCCCTGCTTAACTAGCTAGGCTCATTTCTCAGAAGCCCCCTCCCCACTGCACCCCAACATTATACTTTAACTATATCAAATTGTTATCAGTTCTTCCTACCAAGGATTTTTCTCTACTCATCTCTCTGCCTGGTACACTCTCCCAGGTACCAGCGCCATTCCCCATCCTGTTCAACTGGATAATTTCTCCAAATCTCAGCTTAGGCATAACTTCCTTTGGGAGACCACCTCAACCCACTAACACTTCCATTATTACACCGTATTGTTATGTTCCATGTACTCAGCACAGTATCTGGCACATGGTAGAGCCACAATAGATAGTGGATGGGTGGGTGGGTGGATGGATAGATGTTTGAAATGAATGGGTGAATAACAGGCTGTTCAGATGAGGGTATAATTCGTACCCTGTGGAAATGACCCAAGAGGGCTGATGCCCCACCCTACTGTAAGAAGGCCCCAGAAGGAGGTTGGACCAGCTTTCTAGGAAGCATTGCCATCTGTGCCCTCCCTCGGACTCCCTTGGGGCTGAATGGCACATTGCCAAAAGGGCCTGGAACAGATTTATGTAAAGGCCCAGTTTGGGGCCAGCCAAGCTGCTGAGAGGGCGGGAGTGAGGACGGAGCAGGAATTGCTTTGTCACCCTCATCTCATGGGGTCTGCCCTATGGTCATCACCTCATGTTGCACTTCTTGTATTTCCCATTCATGTCCTTCCCACAGTTTCCAAAGGTGTCCCCTGCCACATTAACCTTCTCGAAGCAGAGATCTGGAGCGGGCCGGGCTCCTGGGTGGGCAAGAAACATTTATCAGTACACTAGCCAACGTTAGCAGAAGCCAGAAGCCCCCAAAGGGCAGAGCTAGCCCTTGGCAAAATCAGAAGGTTAAGAAAGTTTTAGGGGAGGGAATACTCAGCCTGTTCTTTCTTTACCCCTATCAGTTATTCGACCCCCACCTCCTCAAGACCTACTCATAGAAAAAGGTTTTACATCAGTTCTTTATACCTTATTGGGGTTTTATATCTGTGGGAGGTTTGTGTGCTAAGCCTTCTCTCTAATGAAGAAGGCCTGTCCCACTTCAGGTTTTTTACTAAAGGTAATACCTGCACAACATTTTAAAGAATAAAGCATGTCTTTCAGTTTTTTCTACCTAGTCATTCCAGTTCCTACTTTCCTACAACCTGGTGAAGCAATCTTAATTAACCATGTATCTTCTAAAGATAATTTTATCTCTACCGTCTAGATACAATTCTTGTGTATCTTCTAGAGATAATCTATCTAATAAAGAGTGGCAGCATAGTCTATTCACTGGTCTGCATCTTGCATTTTTCACTTAATTTATCGCGAGAGATTTTTTTTTTAATTCAGTACATACAGAGCTGCCTCCTTTTATTCAGCTGTATAGTGTGGAGGTACCAGAATTACTTTAATTGGTCCCTACTGAAGGATTTATAGGTTGTTATTGGTATCACTAACAATGTTGCAATGAATATCGTTGTAAATCTGTCTTCACATAAATGTGCAAGTGCAAATGTAGGATACATCCCCAAGGAGTAGTGTGGATGAGCCCAATGACAGGTGCACTTAAAATTCTGGTATCTCCAAACAGCTTTCCATTGGGTTTGTACCTACCTGTTTTCCCACACCCTCCACAACTATATTATTATTGTTCTTGTTGTTATAGTACTATTACCTTATAATATTAATTCTTCAGTCTTTGCCAATATGATACATGAAAAAAATCCCATCCCTCAGTTGTTATAATTTGCTTATAGCTTAAGGCCATTTGCATTTCCTTTTCTGTCTCCATCCTCTGCCATTTCTGTTGGATTATTCTTATCCACTCACCCACTCTGAGAATTTAAAGCATCAAAGAACAAGGGAGAACACTGCCTACTGCCTCTCCCTGAAAGTCTACCCTGAGGCAAGGGGTTTGAAAAAAGGTAATATCTGGAGATGTTGTTTTAAAGCCAAGGATTCTAAGCTACCCAGAGTGCCTGAAGGGGGAGGCTGGCTAGGAAGCAGTGGGGTGGGAGGAGGGCCGTTCCCCCCAGGAGAGCCTTACCAGGACCCCACAGCTGCTGGCACTGCTCCTGGTAGGTAAGGCACATGCCATTGTAGCAGTAGGCCTGGCCACCCTCGCAGGGGGTGCCGTCCCTCTGGTAGAAGTTGGTGGGGCAATGGGGGGACTTGCCCGTGCAGAACTCCGGGAGGTCACACTGCCGCGCCTGCTCACGGCACAGTGTGCCAGGGGCCAGCAGCTGAGCCGAGGAACGAGAGCAGAAAAAAAGGTCAATCTGCCACCTGCCCTCAACCCTCCCAGCAAGGGCTCATGAGCATCACTCTCGTGGAACAGAATTTCCCATTACCATTATTTCGGAGTGCTTTTTACATGACCTCATTAGCTCAAATCACCATCATTCATCTAATATGAATAGTGACTTAGGGTTTCGAGGTGTTTTCACAAATGCTAACTCTGCATAGCAGTCTTAAGAAGTAGGTAAAAAATAATATTTATGCGACAATTTACACTTTACTAAGTGCTTTAGTAATCACAGCTACTTTATGGAGCTCCCACTTAAGTGCAGTACAAATATTACTTCATTTAGTTTTCATGATAGTCCTATGTAATATAATTATCCCTATTTCACAGATTATGAAACCTGAGGCAAAAGAGGTTAAATAATGTCTCCAAAGTCTCATGGTTAGTAAGTGGCAGAAGAGCCAAGCCCACTAATACATATGTAGAGATACATACACACACACACACACACACACACACACACACAGAGTAGCATTCATACGTCTTTTTTTTTTTTCATTCATACATCTTTGAATTTACAAAGCACTCTGGCAATGATACATCCCCGTTACTGAGCCAAGCGCCAGGCTAAGTATGTTACACCTACTCAAGTCATGAGATCCTCACAATATCCATGAGCTATATATACTGCTATTTGCCTCATTCTGCAGATGAAATAACCTGATCAATAGCACACCTTGGGCAACTGGTAAACACTGAGTTTCCACTTGAGTCTTCCAGCCTCCCAGGGTGGTCAGAGTTATTAGTACTCTTCCCGTCTTACAGATAAAGAACCTAGGCTTGGATGGGTAATCGGCTGCCCCAAATCACACAGAGGGCTTGAATTGAAGGCCTCAGACTCCAAGCCTCATCTTTTCCCACACACTTCTCTCCAGGAACTCCTTTTCAAGATCCAAGCTGATATCCTGGGACTGGGAGATGGGCGCTCTCCACACTCACTCTCAGGCCTCAGCCTGAGAGTTGAGGACCTGACCCCAGCTAGCACAGCCTCCCTGGGGGACGCCGGGTGCATCCTAGAGTCAAACCAGATGGCGTGGGAGTTCCCCTGAGCCAGGCAAGGAGAGCTACGTCTGAGAACAGCGCCCCTCCACACTCCCGGGTGACTCCACGCCACCCACAAGGCCCTCCCAAGACAGAAGGCAAGAATGGGCCAGCTGAGCAGCTTTCTGACAGTCTCAGTTCAAGGGTGGCCTCAGGATGCATCTCTCCACCTGAGAGCAAGATGGAGGCGAAGAGGACCCACCATGGAGCCAGCCTGCCTGGGTTCAAATCCCAGCTCCTTAACCAGCAGTAGGACCTATGTTTATGCACCCGTGAGGGTAATAACCCTCTCGTGGTTATTGCTAGAAGGTCATGCTAGAAGGAATGTTCTAATAAAGTACTTGAACAGTATGCAGAACATCATGAGCCCTCAGCAAGTGGTAGGTGGAAGCACAGTCCACAATCCTATCCAAAACCCTGGGATCAGATGGGCTTCAGACTTTACAGATTTTAGAAAGCAGACACTACACTGATGTACATACATATGTGTGTGTGTGTGTGTGTGTATATATATATATATATATATATACACACACACACACACACACGTACACATTACATATGTATGTTACATAACCCACCAGTAAGGCCTAGGATTATACTTTTTAATCACACACATTAATATTTCTGCAATGAAATATAATATTCACTTTAAGTATGATTTTTTTTTAAGACTGTAATTAGACTCATGTCAATTCAGGTCAAATTTTGCCACCAATAAGTTAAAAAAATTTTTTTGAGTTTTCAGAACTTCCTAAATTTCAGAATTATAGATAAGAGACTGTAGACCTATAGTAATATTAGTGGTAAAAATGATGTGATCTTTCACATCAATATTAAGAGAGTGGGCTCCAGAGTCAGGTCAGCCTGGTTCAGCCTCCTCCTGCTGTGTGACCCCAGAGAAGCCACTTATCCCTACTGAGCCCCAGTTTTCTCATCTTAAATTGAGGATATTAATACACATCTCATGGGGCTTTTATAAGGATTGAATGAGATGACATATATAAAATTCTCTGTACCATGCCTGGCACCTAATAAGCAATTCATTAATGTTAATCAAAACTGTGATGAAGACTATTATGAGTTCCAAATAAAATCAAGCCTACTCTTTCTGGACACTTTTCTTTTTTTAACCTCCCATCTTCCAGGAGGCACACACAGCCCTCTGGGATGATCTGGACTCAGTGAGGCCCAATATAGAAAAAAGGTAAACTTTGTTCAAGGGCCCTTTCTAGCTCCATGTTTCTGAAACTTTGATGCCACCACTTCCCCAGGATAGAGGCTGAATCCTGGCCATTACCCCACAGCAGACTCTTGGACTGTTAGGTCAGAACCCTGGGCAGGGAGGAAAGGGCCACTTACCTTACACTGGTGACAGCAGGAGCCATGGGCACACTCTGCCCCCTCTCTCAAGGTGCAATTAGAGGCATTGCAGCAGGGGTTATCACATTCCTGGGGAGGCAGTGGGAGGGGGCGTGAGCCTCTGGGGCAGCAGGGCAGGGATACAGGGGACTAGGCAGGGTGAGGGCCTTTACCCCCTACCCTGCCCCACAGGCCCCTGGGAAGTCTCCACCAAAAAATCACTTTATAGCTTTATCATTAAGGTAATATGTATACATCGTAAAAACACACATATGCATAATCATCAGTAACACACAACTTGACACAACTACATTTTGTATTTTTCTAAGCACTTTCCTATACACACACATAGACATATACTCATTTTATAAAATCATAGTATCCATACTGCTTTTTTTATTTTTTATTTTTATTTATTTATTTATTTTTTGGTAAGCGGGCCTCTCACTGTTGTGGCCTCTCCCGTTGCGGAGCACAGGCTCCAGATGCGCAGGCTCAGCGGCCATGGCTCACGGGCCCAGCTGCTCCGCGGCACCTGGGATCTTCCCGGACTGGGACACGAACCCGTGTCCCCTGCATCGGCAGGCGGACTCTCAACCACTGCGCCACCAGGGAAGCCCCATGCTGCTTTTAACATAATATGCCCATTTCTCCTTGTAATCATGGATTCTTCTAAAACATGGTTTTTAGCATAGTATTACATTATATGGAAATTCTGTGATTTGGTTTTCTCATCCCCAACACAACATCTAGAGACCATGTCTTCTACTGCTGTGCCCCCCACACTCCTAAACCTTACTATCTGATAAAAAGAGGCCATCAGGAGTCAGGGCATGCTGGAACAATTCCTGAACAATTTATGTCAGCCCCCGGGCCTGCTTCCCCAGACTTCTCTTGCCATCTGCTGCTCCTCCTCAACCCTCGCTGGCCTGGACCCTTCTCTAGGGGTTCCATGCTCTCCTCTCTTCCTTCCTACCCTACGGATCCTGATTTGCTGACATACAGAATGAGATTTAAAAAGAGGACGGGACTCCCCTGGTGGCACAGTGGTTAAGAATCCGTCTGCCAATGCAGGGGACGTGGGTTCAAGCCCTGGTCTGGGAAGATCCCACATGCCATGGAGCAACTAAGCCCACGCACCACAACTACTGAGCCTGCGCTCTAGAGCCCGTGAGCCACAACTACTGAACCCACACACCACAACTACTGAAGCCTACATGCCCTAGAGCCCATGCGCCGCAACAACAGAGCCCATGCGCTGCAACTACTGAAGCCCAAACATGCTAGGGCCTGCGTGCTGCAACTACTGAGCCCGCATGCTGCAACTACTGATGCCTATGGGCCTAGAGCCTGTGCTCTGCAACAAGAGAAGACACCGCAATGAGAAGCCCACGCACCTCAACGACTGAGCCCACTTGCTGCAACTAGAGAAAGCCCGCACGCTGCAATGAAGACCCAACAGAGCCAAAAAATTAATTAATTAATTTTTTAAAAAAGATGACTTTTATCTACAAAACAGAAATAGAGTTACAGATGTAGAAAACAAACTTACGGTTACCAGCGGGTAAGGGGTAGGATAAATGGGGAGATTGGGATTGACATATACACACTACTCTCTATATAAAATAGATAACTAATAAGAACCTACTGTATAGCACAGGGAACTCTACTCAATACTCTGTAACAGCCAATATGGGAAAGGAATCTAAAAAAGACTGGATATATGTATACATATAACTGATTCACTTTGCTGTACACCTGAAACTAACACAACATCGTAAATCAACTGTACCCCAGTAAAATTGGAAAAAAAAAAAAAAAAAGATGATGAGATGCCCAGTGACTCCAAATGTCCCTATCACACCCCTACTATAGACACAGGCCCATCCATGGGTCCCTCACAGCAGGATTATGAGGCACAATTATGCCCATTTCACAAAAGGGGAAACCGCAACTCAGACAAGTCCAGTGGCTGCTCAAGGCACATACCTGGCAAGTGTTGGAGCCGAATTCAAGCCATGTCTGCCTGGGGCCCACCCCGTGCTTATTAACCATATCATAACCATCACTGTCCAGGTCTGGCTTGTTGGAGAGACACATGCCACTGCCTGACTACAGATACTCATCCACCTGTCTCCCCCTCAGGGAAGGAATAAGGGCACTTTGTTTCCATGAATCTCCTACCACCCTGGGCTGCAGGTAGACCTGTGTTCCTTCCCTTCTAGCACACCATGTTTCTTCTCACCCTAAGGCACGGTTCCTCCTCTAGCTGAAATGTGCCTTGGACTCCCTGCGCTCCTCGCTAACGCCTACCTCAGCCTTCGGCTATGGGGTCAGAGGTCACACTCCCACCTGAGTAGGGCAGTTCCCCTCACATTACATATACTCCTAGCATCATGCCATTGGCCCTCCTAGCACTTACCACAGTTGTATTTATACGTTTTTGCAATTATTTGGTCAATGTGTGTTTCCCCCACTGGACTATACCCTCCATAAGGACAAGAACCATGTCTATTTTTTCTGCCTATCTATTTTCCTATCCCTGGCACATGACATAATACCACATACTCAGTAAATATTTGTTGAATGAGATGCTCCTCTGAATATAAGCCAACTGGCCAAGCCCACTCACAGTCTGCTCTTCAACCCCACCGGGCCCTCCGTGATAATACAACTCTCTCCTTTCTGAAGGGTCTGGGCTGATCTCTCTGAACTCGTGGTGCGGATGGTGAGCCTTTAACTAGTTCTTGTTTTATTACAAAAGTTACGTGCTGGCATTAAAAAAAAAGTCAAACCATGGAGAGGATTAGAAAATCAAATAGTCTTATCCCACATATACAGACCCTCAATCTCACCCGCATAGTTTATTCTGAATACATAGAATACTCACGCATTCTCCCACAAATTATTTTGCATGTTAACGTACATATTTTCATCCTTCAAAAAACAGATATGAAACTATTCAGTTCTGCTTTCTGCAGAACAGCGAGCATCTGCTAAAAGTGAGAGAGTTATGCTGTACGCCCACTACTCTCATTCTGAAGATTATAAGGAAGGAAAGAGCTTGTACACCAAGAGTTCTGCTCCTTCTTCCTCCTAGAAGCCCCTTTCAGACTTGCCAGTACTTCCTACATCCCCTTCCTTTCAATCATCTCTTCTCCAGGCCAAACAGCATGAGCTTGTTACTTTAAGC